>NC_050450.1:83992523-84592523 GCF_903995425.1 Onychomys torridus
TGTGTGTGTGTGTGTATGTGTGTGTGTGTGTGTGTATGTGTGTGTGTGTATGTGTGTGTGTGTGAGTGTGTGTGTGTATGTGTGTGTGTGGTGTGTGTGTGTGTGTGTGTGTGTGTGTATGCACTCGTGTGCACATGTCCATGTTTCAGGGCCTCTCTGACACCCGTGGATATCAGAGCAAAACTCTCAAGTGCTGACTCTCTTCTTCCACCTGGAGGGGATCCAACACAGGTCCTCAAGTTCGGCAGCATGTATCTTTGCTCACTGAAGTATTTCTCCAGCCTCCTAGTGTTTGTTTGTTTGAGACAGAGTCCCACTGTGTAGCCCTGGCTTGCCTGAAACTCACTATGTAGAACATACCGGCCTTATTGGTAATCCTCCTGCCTCTTTCTTACTAGTGCTGGGGTGTCAGGCTTGCACCACCATGCCCATTTCTTAATTTCTTCATTTTAATAAATGTCGTGGCCATAAAAGAGGTTACCATTGGGCAACTTGGGTAGTAGAGGGGAATTCTGTTATTTGCAATTCTGCAATTTTTATGAAAATCTAAAGATATTTCAAAATAAAACCACTGGGGTGGGGAGGGAACTGGAAGAGCAGAGGGAGGGGAAACTGTGGTTGGGTGTATTTTTGGTGGCGCACGCCTGTAATCCCAGCACTTGGGAAGCAGAGGCAGGTGAGTCTCTGTGAGTTCGAGGCCAGCCTGATCTACAGAGCGAGTTCCAGGATCTGTAAGCAGTGGCTTTGGCAGTGTGGTAGGCTGACTCAGGAAAGACCCAGTGCAGTGTCTCAGCCTTGCTGGGTGACACCATTGTGCCCAGGCTGGGTTCCATTGGAAAAACTGCCTGGTACACTCTGAAGAACCAATAGTACCTCTCAGGGTTCAAACCCTTGGAGATCTATGAGATTGAGACAGGAAGGGTGGCGTGGATCCCATCAGTGACCCATTCACAAAATGATCATGTTCATTCTCTTTTTGTGTTTGTGTATATGTGTGTGAGCCAGAGGATAAGTCTTTCCTCAAATGCTTTTCACCTTTTGCTTGTTTGTTTGTTTGCTTGTTGGTTTGTTGAGACAGGTTCTCACATTGGCTTAGAACTCATCAATCAGCAAGTCAGTACACTGCCCAGTGAGTGGCAGGGATCCCTGCTTCCTGCTTCCCCAATCTCTCTCTCTCTCTCTCTCTCTCTCTCTCTCTCTCTCTCTCTCTCTCTCTCTCTCTCTGTGGTGATATTGTGTTCCTCAAAATATTGTGTACCCTAATAAACTTATCTGGGGTCAGAGAACAGAACAGCCACTAGATATAGAGGCCAGAAAATGGTGGCACACACGTCTTTAATCCTAGCATTCCTAAAGCAGAAATCCATCCAGATCTCTGTGAGTTCAAAGCCACACTGGAAACAGCCAGGCATGGTGACTCACACCCTTAATCCCAGGAAATGGTGGCAGGAAGCAGAAAAGTATATAAGGTGTGAAGACCAGAAACTAGAAGCTTTTGCCTGGTTAAGCTTTTAGGCTTTTGAGCAGCAGTTCAGCTGAGATTCATTTGGATGAGGACTCAGAGGCTTCCAGTCTGAGAAAACAGGATCAGCTGAGGAATTGGTGAGGTGACGCTGTGGCTTGTTCTGCTTCTCTGATCTTCCAGAGTTCACCCCAATACCTGGCTTCAGGTTTGTTTTTATTAATAAGACTCTTTAAGATTCATGCTACACCTCTCTAACATAAGTTCTCACTATAAAGCCCTGCCTGTGTTGGAATTCACTATGTAGACCAGGCTGGCCTCCAAATTACAAAGATCCACCTGCCTCTACCTCCTGAGTGCTGGAACCTAAGGCGTGGGCCACCACGCTACCTCATGCCTGCCTTCTTAAAAACATGGCTGTGTACTTGCAAAGCCAGCACTTTACTCAGGGCCATCTCCTGGTCTCCCATTCTTGTTCTCTTAGCCTGCTCAAGTTAGGCACAAGAGGAAGGAATGCTGTCGCCAGGACCCAGCGCCATAATCCCATTCAGTGGGAGCTGTGCTCTGTGCTCAGATGGCCACATTCATTATGGTACCAGGGAAACAGAAGTGGGTATAGTGTGTACACTTGTAGTCAATCCCATATTCCAGAAGCTGGGGCAGGAAGATCTGGTGTTTAAGTATAGCTGGGCTACCTAGTGAGAAGATCTCAGTAAAACACTTCCAGTCTTGTCAAGAACAGATTCCGTGCCTGTCATCCACACTGAGAGGTGGAGGCAGAAGTACTGATATGAGTATGAGACTGTATCACCAATAAGCGAGCAAACAAACAAACAAACAAACAAGCCAGGAAGTCTCCTTCTAACATCAGGAAGTCACTCTCATCAGATTAAGTTGTGTAGCCCAGCCCAACAAATAAGAGACCCTGCTGACCATGCACTCCACCTCTAGAGAGAATCCTAAGGACCTGGGACTTCCTCTTGGCCTTCAGTTCACACCTGACTGCTGATCCATTTAAAATATAGTTCTTGGGGGCTGGAGAGAGGGCACAGAGTTAGATCACTAGCTGCTTTGCAGAGGACTCATATTTGGTTCTCAGCACCAACATGGTGGCTCACAAGCATCTATAACTCCAGTTCCAGGGAATCTGACGCCCTCTTCTGAACTCTGCAGGAAATAGATACTCACATGGTACATACACATACATGCAAGCAAAATACTCATACCTATAAAACAAATATGTCTTAAAAAGCAAAACCTTAAAAATACAGTTCCAGCTGAGCATGGGGATGCATGCCATTACTCCCAGCACTCAGGAGGAACAGGCAAACAGATAGACCTCTGTGAGTTTGAGGCCAGCTTGGCCTAAATAGTAAGTTCCAGGCTAGCTTGTCTCAAAAGAAAGCAAAATATAACAAAAACTATAACAACAAAAAAAAAGTTTCAATGAGAATAGCCCATAGGCTCCTATATGTGAATGCTTAGTCACCAGGGAATGGAGCTGTTTGAAAGGATTAGAAGGGTTAAGGGGTGTGGCCTTGTTGGAGGAAGTGTGTCACTAGGGGTGGAGTTTGAGGTTTCAAAAGCCTACCCCAGGCCCAGGCTCTCTCTGCCTACTACCCATGTGTCACAATGTAAAGTTCTCAGCTACTGCTCTAGAACCATGCATGCCGCCATGCTCCCCACCATGATGATAATGGATTAACCACTGAAACTCTAAGCAAGTCCCCAATTAAATGTTTTCCTTTATGAGAGTTGCCTTGGTCATGGTGTCTCTATACAGCAACAGAACACTGACTAAGATAATATAGATACATTTTTTGAGACAGAGTATTGGTGGAAGTATGAAGGCCACTCCACGTAGTTAAAAGGGAGGTTTATTTTGGGGGGTAACTTACAAGTGAAGGGATAGGTTACAGGGTCCAGGAGAGGTGAAGGGCAGTCCAGCAGTGTTCTCTGGAGAACTCAGCTCGGTCTACATCCAACATCCAGGCTTACCAGGAACCGAAAAAGGACTGGTACATCCAGATCTCGGGTCTTAAGGGCTCCTGTTTCGGCCTCGCCTCAGGGGCAGGCCATAGGTAGACGTGACAGTTACCGGAAGCCTCCCTGGGGGTAGTACTTCCAGGTCAAAGCTGGAACAGCTACCCACTACATCAGAGTCTCACTAGGTATCCCAAGCTGACCTCAAACCAAGCTATATCAACTTCCCTGTTGTTGGAATTGCATGCCACCATGCTGGGCACCAAACCATGGTTCTTTTCCCTCTCCTTTCTGTGCCTCTGTTTGCAATATCCTTTTCCCAAGGAGTGTCGCCCCTCATGTGTTCCTAGCATGGGCCTTTTGCACTCAGTTCTCGTAGGAATTACCTCCATCTGAGACCTTTTCTATCTTCCCTCCCAGGACTCGGTGTGCCCATTCAGCTGGATAGGGAGCCCTCCTGGGGGTTCCTGTAACATCCCACAAACCTCTCTTATATTTCAGAGAGTGCTCTGGACCATGAATGCTTGTCTATGATCCTTCCAGACAGGAGTTCCTGGCTGACAAAGCCTCAGAGTTGTGCCCACAATTATATTCTCAGGTCTGAGCAGGACCTGGCTGATCTTTCTGTTAACTGAGCCAGCCCCTTGGCTGCTTAAGTACCTTCCTCTGCTTCTGTTTACCCTTAAGGTAAAGAAGAAAGTTCCTTTATTTTTAGATAGGATTTCCCTGAGTAGCTCAGGCTAGCCTGGAGTGCACTATGTACCCCATGCTGGGCTTGAATTTGTGATCTTCTTTCCTCTGATTCCCTATTCTTGAGATTATAGGCATGTGCCACTATGCCTGAATCATGAAAATAGTTCTTTAAATTTTTTATTTATATTTTACTTACTATTTATTTTTAATTGTGTATATGTGGTTTTTTTTGTTTTGTTTTTTGAGACAGCATGTGTGTTATTTTTAATAATGTGTGTGTGTGGTGGGGAGGGATGTGCTCATTCCTGCAGGCCAGATGCACTAGAGACCTGTCTCTGAGCTCACCCCAAAGGGTCTAGCCTCAGTATCTCCTTAGATCTGTTTATCTTCAGCTGTTGGTTGTGCTCTGTGACCTTGACCACCTGACCTCAGGAATCCCGGAAGATGGAAAGGCCTTTCGGGGCCACCATTCTCAGGGTGAGAAAGGGGAATCCGTCGGTACAAGGCAGCCAGCCTCCCAAATGTGGTTAGGAGATGCATGGCTCAGGAGATGGAGTAGGAAGGAATGGAAGAAATAGGAGAAAAGACAGAGAAAAAGTACCAAGGATGCTTCCTTCAACTTTATCATGCTCCTTGGGCAATGAGTGAATGGTGAGGCCACAGGTACAGAGACCACCACATACACAAGTTCTCTCTCTCTCTCTCTCTCTCTCTCTCTCTCTCTCTCTCTCACACACACACACACACACACACACACACACACACACACACACACTTTCTCAGAGATTCTCCTAGGCATCACCCTCTGCATCCTACTCATATCATTGACAGATGGTAGCTGATCTTCCCTGACTGACCAGGAATGATCAAGAAGGCTGTGTATGTTCGAAAGAAGGCCAGAAACAGAGTTTGTAAGAACCCCAGCAACAGTTGGGGGAAGGGGACTGAGCTGTTGGGTCAGAAATCGAGAGTGCTCAGCAGAGACCAGGTGATTGCAATTCAGAGGATCCAGAATTGGGGAGGAGGCGTGTGCTAAGTCATTTTCAAGTTTCAAACTTTTGTTTTCTTTTTGAGACAAGATCTAATGTAGCCCAGGCCGCCTCAAACTCACTGAGTAGCAGAGAATGGCCTTGAGTTTCTGATCTTGCTGAACCTTCTCCCTCAGCTCCTTAAAAGTTGACGTTATTGGTTTGTGCCAGGCCGTGGGGTATGCTAATTCCTCACTACACTAATTCTCCAGCATTGCAAAGCTCTCAGGCCCTCCTCTGTAAAGGCTTTATTCCCTCCCTCTCTACACAGTAAGTTAAAGACCCTTTGCCTCAGGCTAGCCACCTAAGGCTCCAGCTTCCTGGGGAGCGCCCTCCAGCCCGGGGCTTCCCTGTCTTTCGGGCACTCTGTGTGGATTCCTCCTCTTCAAGTCCTTGTTTGCTTTGGCAATTTTTGTTGTTGTTGTTTTTCTAGACAGGGTTTCTCTTGTGTAGCCCTGGCTGTCCTGGAACTCACAGAGATCGGCCTGCCTCTGCCTCCTGAGTGCTGGGATTAAAGGTGTGCGCCACCATGCTGTCTTGTTCTGGCTTTGAGACAGGTTTCCAGTACTTACTCCAGGTTGGCCTGCAACCCGTTATATAGTCTAGACTGGCCTCTAACTCACTGTCCTCCTGCCTCAGCCTTTCAGGGGTCAGAATTAGGGGTTCAGTTTTAATGTTTCCATCAAAATTTCCATCTTGACTGGTGAGATGATGTGGCAGGTTTAAATGCTTGCTTCACCGGCCTGATGAGCCAAGTTCAGTCCCCAAAACTCACAGTGGGAGGAGAGCCGACTCCTGAATGCTGTCCTTGACCTCTGCAAGCACTCCTTCCTCAAACGTGCATGCCCGCGGTCATATGCACACATCACGCCCTCGAACAATAATAATGCAATGTTTTTTTTTTTTTTATTTTTAATTTTACATGTATAGATGTTTTGCTTGTATGCACTATGTTCATGCCTGTCGCCCATGGAGGCCAGAAGAGGGTATTGGGTCCGTCTAGAACTGAAGTTACAGATGCTTGTTAGTTTCCATGTGGATGCTGGGAATAGAACCTGGGTATTCTGCAAGACCAGCAAGCTCTCTTAACTGATATTTCCGCAGCTCCAATTAAATTGTTGGGTTTTTGATTTGTTTTGTTTTGTTTTCCGTTTAAGGATTTCAGACTCCTTGAGGGCAGGGGTCAAGGCTTGCTTTATCTCATTGACCCTAGAGGGTGCTGGTCAACATGTGTGAAAGGGGTCCATGTTCCGCAGTTCACAGGCTTACTGTGTGCCAGACAATGTAGTAAGTGTTGCACATACATGATCTTACCTGCAAAGGGAAACCGAGACAAGGAAGGGACAGCCTTGGGAAGGGAGGCTCCAAAACCAACTTTACTGGTGCCAAGGGCACTGCCCTCTGCTGGTGACTTGGACTGGGACAACATGCTACACAGAAGGTATTCTGTAGTACCTTCCAGAAAATAGAATCAACCTCTCTCTTCTTGGGAAGAAAACCATGAGAAGGGACCTCTCAGACTCTTGTGAGAAAAGAGGGGTCCCCTCCAAAGCTACAGGGGCTAGGTGTGAGGGAGAAGGGGGTCAGAGAACTGGAGCTAGAGAAAGAACAGAAAGATGATGGGGAACACTAGTTGAAACCAACTTTTTAAAAACAACATACATTGGGATGGGGGAGATTGCTCAGTGGTTCAGAGTACCTGTTTCCTCTTGCAGAGGACCTGGGTTCGATTCCCAGCACCCACATCAATGCCCTCTGCTGACCGCCTAGGTGCACCAAGCATGCATGAGGTACACAGGCATGCATACATGCAGGCAAAACATTCATGCA
The DNA here is from genome assembly GCF_903995425.1 of Onychomys torridus. Taxonomy (NCBI): domain Eukaryota; kingdom Metazoa; phylum Chordata; class Mammalia; order Rodentia; family Cricetidae; genus Onychomys; species Onychomys torridus. Next base: position 83,999,520 of record NC_050450.1, read on the forward strand.
TAAAATAAAATGAATTAATTAGAGAGAGAGAGAGAGAGAGAGAGAGAGAGAGAGAGAGAGAGAGAAGATCCAGGTGTGGTGCATGCCTACAATTCCAGCCCTCTGTTGGGGAATGGAGGCAGGCTATATTGTAGTGAATTTAAGGCCAGCCTGGGCTACTTGTCTCAGGAAAAAAACAAGCAAGCCAAATAAAAATTATTTATCCTTAACATGTAAGAATACATCCTGAAATTTTTGTAGGTGTTTTATTTTAAGATTTATTCATTTTATTTTATTTATGTGTATGTTACCTTGTATAAGTTTATGTGCACCATATGTATGCAAGTGCCCTTTAGGGGCCAGAGGGCATCAGCTCCCTGGAACTGGAATTACTGGATCCTGGAACTGGATTTTCCCTGTATAGATCAGACTGGCCTCAAACTCACAGAAATCCACCTGCTTCTGCCTTCCAAGTGCTGGGATTAAAGGTGTGTGTCACCACCTAATTCAGATCATGTTTCTTAAACATATATTTCAGTGGTGTGTGTATACTAGTTTTTGAGGCAAAAAATGTTATCTGACTAACAATCTTCATACCAACAAATACACAAACCAACAGAAAAGTGGGACGGGGCCCTTGGAAAGCCACATTTGAAAGCTCCTGGCCAGCAAAGCTGAGCTGGAAGTGAGGATTCACTGCGGATGGGAACAGAAGGCCTGAGTCTATGGAATGCATCTCCCCCTGAGTGTAGAAGCTCCTGACACCACAGCAGACAGAGGTCTCTGAGTTCCCCGGACGATCTCCATCACTTGAGCCTGTTCTGTTGATGGACAGCACCAATTGCTAGAATGTTCTTCCTAATTGCCCCCCAACTTCCACCCCTCAGTTCCCATTCTCTCCCTCTGTTGCAATCCAGACTAGAAACACATAAGCGAATACATTAAGTAGCTGTCAGTGTTCTCGAAGCTTTCCCTCATTAGCATTTCTTCTTTCTAATATCTGAGCTTCTAGGACTTCACTAGTCTGGTCTTTTTAGAAGTTAGCATTATTGAACACAGCAGACAAGTCCAGACAGAGAAGGGCGCGCGTGCGTGCGTGCGTGCGTGCGTGCGTGTGTGTGTGTGTGTGTGTGTGGAGGTCAGAGGACAACCTCTAGGAGTCAGTTCTCTCCTTCCTCTTTATGCAGGTCCCCAGCCAGAACCCGGGTCACCAGGACTGTACGCAGTGACTTCACCCAGGAGCCATCTCACTGGCCTCTTTCTCTGACAGAATCTCACGGAGTCCACGCAGTCCTTGACCTTCCTGTGTAGCTGAGGACAACCTTGAATGTCAGATCCTGCTGTTCCTACCTTCCGAGTGCTGGGATTATAGATAGGCAGGTGACAATACACCTCCCCAGGGCTTTTCTGTTTGTTTTACGAATTCTCAAAACACTGACAGGCACCACTGCTATTCTTTTACCAAAAGAGGCTTAGAGCATTCAAACTGATTACCCAGATATAGCCAATGGAGAGAGGATGAGTTTATCCAGATCTTCCTATGACACCTAGACATGGACTGGGCTTGTAAATGCAGCCTCATGTCTAGTAAAAGCAAAACGTATTGCTGGATGGCTTTTTGTTTTAGACAGTCTTTTTTTTTTTTTTTTTTTGAGCTGAGGACCGAACCCAGGGCCTTGCGCTTGCTAGGCAAGTGCTCTACCACTGAGCTAAATCCCCAACCCTAGACAAAGTCTTTTTAAAAATTATTTATGAATTTTGAGGCAGGGTCTTTCTCCATCTCCCTGGCTGTCCCGGAACTCACGATGCTGACCAGCACTGCCATCAGGTGGCTGTGTGGCATCCAATTGAGCTCTTTAATGATCCGCCACACCTGCTATGTAATGCTTGTTTGGGGTTTCCAAAGCGGGGTGCCCACTCTATTCTGAGGCGGTTTTCCTCTTGAAGTTGCTGTTTAAAAACGTGTGCGCACGAGGCTGTGAATGTGGAAGTGAGAGGTCAGTCTCAGGTGTGGTTCTTCAGGCATCTTTCAGTTTCTTCTTTTAAAAAGACAGCTTCCCTATGGGCTGGCCAGGGAGCCCCCAGAGACCCTCCCGTCTCTGCTTCCCCAGCGTGGAGAACTATACACAAATGCCGCTGTGCTTGGCTTTTTGACCTGGGTTCTGGGGATTGAACTCAGGTCCTCATCTCTGCATGCAAGAACTTTTCCGGCTGAGCCATCCCCCGAGTCCATGGCTTTGCTATTTTTCTGCAGCAGTTTTCTTACAGGTTTTTAGAATTTGTTATATTTATTTATTGAGACTTGTTTATCATTTGTGTATTTACACATGCAAATCCGTATTCTGTGGCTTTCCTTTTGTCTTCTCATTATGCCAGGACACTGAGGGACTTGCACACTTTACCACTGAGCAACACACATGCTCTCTTTCTTATTGGTATCTTCTAATAAGAGCATAGAGTGGCACACACATCTAGTGAAGTGTGACACTCTTGTGTCTTTGATTAAGGCTTTGTTTAGACTGAGATGCTGGTATTCCCCTATGTTATCACCCCAAGCTTCACTGCTTTCTTCACATGCAGGTCAACAATTCACGCGGGATTTACTGCTGTGTTTGGTGTAAATTAGAGAGGAATCCCATTTCATATTTTCCCATATAAACACAATGGCTCAGTGTCAAGTTCCCCTACTCCATTGTGCCAACTTTTATTATTATTTACATTTTCTTTCCGGGACACCTTTGTTATAAATTGACTACTGTCCATAAAGGAGGGGCTGTATCTTGGTTCTCTATTCTATTCCATCGGTATGTTTATCCATCGGATAGTATCTTAATTACTTTTTTTTTTCCATTCAGCTCTATATTAAACAAGTCAGAAGGTGTCTTGGCAGAGACACATCTTCACAGTGTACAAAAAGATCATCCCACAACAGGAGTGTGACAGCACAGATGAGGATATACAGGTCCTAGTTTCTACCAAACTCCAAAAAGCATTCCCTAGGAAGAAAACATGGGTTTCCCCTTTACCCGACTACAGCCACAGAATGGTAGATTTGTACAGCTAATCAAAATTACTTGCAACCTAATGCCACAGAAATGCTCTTATTTACATAACAAGAATTGCTTCCTGGGATATGGCACACAAATTTGCTCACCCTAACCCCGAGAGTATCTTAATTTCTTTAGTGTACAGTCGACAAGCAGCAAGTCCTCCCTCCTCTCATGCTTAGATATTTTTGAGGCTGAGAAGGTTCATTCAGACGATCCATTCAGACGTTTAAAAGAGTGCGTGGGTCAGGCCGGGAAGAGGCGTGCTCTGAGGATTAATAGCAGAGTCAAGCGAGGCTCCTTTGTGTCTCCATGGCATCCTCCCAAAGGTGGGAACCTAAAGCCACGGTGCCAATCACTCTGTAGGGAGACCATAATGCGTCAGCAGGCTCCCTCGTCACCTACCCTACAGGGAAAAACACATCTCAAAATCCAGATGTGAATCCAAAGGAGACAATACTCCCTGCACGCATCTTTCACCCTATCGTAGAGGTGCGCCTCTTCCCGCAGGTCCCACGTCCTCGCGGGCGCTGCTGCAGGGGGAACCCTTAGCGACGTCTGTCCTCCGCTTGGAGAAACACCCCATGGACGGTGAGAAACGGTCCTGAGCAGCTGTCCGCTAAGGGACTGTTGTCTAATTGGAAAACGAATCTCGCTAGGTGAGCAACGCTTAACCAAGACCAATCTACGGGTCTCTGACCCCACAACTCACAAGCCTCCGGGTACCACTCGCTGGTGACCAATCAGAGGTCTCCTGGCGTCACTTGCCCGCCCCCTAGCCATGTCCGGCCACTTCATTCGCTGCTCACAAAGCAATCCCGCCTCGCATTCTGCACACCAGCCAATCAGACAATACGGGGCGGGACCTTCCAGGAGCACTGAGTGAGGCTGTACCCCGCCAGGAGAGCCTCGGGAGCCTTCGAGTTCTTTCGTGTTTCCCTCCAGGGTAAAGTTATGTTCAGTCTTCCATCAACACATTTATTTTTCCGCCTGACTCGGCGCGCGTGCGCAGTGCCACCTAGCCCAGGCAGTTCCTGAAATGTAAGCGTGTTGAACCCGGGGAAAGCCGGAACAGCCGTCCTGCAGGTCAGTGCATCCCGCGTCCAGCCTCGAGTAGCTCGCTACTTTCTGCAGGCCCCAAAACAAGGATTGTAAAGAAAAAAAAAAAAGGTTCACTGAGGTCCCACCGAGATTTGAACTCGGATCGCTGGATTCAAAGTCCAGAGTGCTAACCATTACACCATGGGACCCGCTGGCGGCTTTAGGCGCCCGGCAGCCTTCTCAAGCCACATGAGGTTGGGTAACCTTTCCTAAGCTTCGCTGCACTTGGTTTGGGCCGCTGGCCGAGGGCCGCCATGGCGGGCAGACACCGAACCACCAAGATTCTCCTGTCCCTACGAGTTCCAAACGTCCCTGGGCCCCGCGGCGTCACTGCTTCCGGTGCTCCATGCAGGGGTCCCGGCCCTTGCCCCCAAGTCCAGGGGGGCGGCGAGTTGTCGGGTCGGAGCGAGTCTGGAGAAAGCGCCCCGGACTCCGGGCGGGAGGTTGGGCTCACGCAGCCTGCGCTGTGTCTACTTGTTTACTGCGTTTCTGCGAGGAGGACTGTGGCCAGGACGCTTTGGCCCAGCGGGGAAGGACGCGGACTGGCACGTGGCGGCACAGCCGTTCAAACCCCGGACGCGCCTGGGAGGCTGCAGACGCGGGGTACCGGGGAGTGCGCCCCACCTGGCTGCGGCAGCCAGCGCCCCACGCAGTCCAGGTTACCTGCGCGGACGGTCGGCGGCGCTTCCAGTTCTGCACTCCCGCGTGCGCTTCTGAAGCCCCGACTGCCGAAACTTCTAGCATTTGGATCCTTAGAAAGATCCAGTCAGATCTTTAACAACTGACACCCCCCCATCTCCCACCTCCACCCCCCGCCAAAGACAGTTCTCTGGGCGCTCTGTGTTTCATTGACTCTAAATGTGTTTCTGCAGGTCAGTCTAGCAACAAACAGTTCACGTGTCATTTTGACTCAGCAGTTTCACCATCGGGGGCATTATTCTACTGGACATCCATCTGTACCAGGAGGCTTGTTCAAGGAGGCTCTCAGCTCTCTGTTGTTTATTATAATACGGCGAGAATTGGCAAAATAAACTGGCTATTCCGTAGGTGCTCTACAAGAGTTTAAGAAATTACTGTGTGCGGGGGCACAGAGGTTTTTGTGTGCTCACAGAGAAGCACTTAGGGGAATCAGGAATGTTAAACACACTGGGTTGTGTCTCTTCAGTGATTATATATATATCACCTGTTTCCACCTAGAAGACTGGGAGTGGACGTGACTAACCTTTGTGCTATCTGTTTGGCAGAGACCGCACCAGATCCCTCCCCCAGACTCTTTTCATTATCGTGTTTTTCTCTCAGTCTATAGAAACAAGTTGTTTTTGGTTTTTTGAGTCAGGGTTTCTCTGTGTAGTCCTGGCTGTTCTGGAACTCACTCTTTAGACCAGGCTGGCCTCGAACTCACAGAGATAGGCTTGCTTCTCCCTCCCAAGTGCTCGGATTAAGGGCCTGCATCACTATAGAAACAAGGTGTACTTTACAGTTTCAACGTAGTCATGTCTTAAACTTTGTTGTGCACATAAGATTGAGTTAATTATCACCAGGAAAGTTTTCACCAAATTGTGCTGTGCTTAAATATACCTAAGATAAACTCCTTGGTGTCAGATTCTCAAAGTTTGAACCAGCACTGGCTAGTGAGCCGTGTTAAATTGAACTACCTTCTTGCCTCCTGTGGATCATTACTCTGCTGGCCTTGGTGGACACACACACACACACACACACTGCAAACTTGTATTGAGACAAAAGACAAACCAAACAAATGCATAATAAGATGCCATGCGTGTGCAAACAGAACCACACACTAGTGCAATCTATTTGCTGTGTGACGTATTAGTGAGGGTTCTCTAGAGTAACAGAACTTATATGATGAATGTGTGTGTGTGTGTGTGTGTGTGTGTGTGTGTGTGTGACATGTATGTAAAGGGGATTTATAGAATGACTTACAGGCTTCGGTCCAGCTGATCCAACATTGGCTGGCTATGAAATGAGTTCCTTGGTCAGAAGCATTACTGTGTGGGATACCATGACAGTGGATAAGGCACTCTGTTAGTCCATGGATGGTGGTTTTGGCAGAAGCGTTACACGCAGCAAAGGCAAATCCCTAACCAGAATAAACATCTATGCCTGTAAGGACAAAATGATATCCTTTCCAAGGAAGAAGTGAGTCAAACTGCCACCAGGTCGCCGGCTGGTCACCCGGAACGGTTCCATATCTGGGGCTCATTCTCGGTCTCTGTTGTTGGCAGATCTGGCACTCAGCAGCAGCTGTAGCCAGGTCAGCCTTGGTGAGTGGAAGTGGCCAGGTTAAAGGTGTATCTTCCCATATCAAGATCTAGATTAGCAGTAGATCTTCCCACTTCAGATTTAGCAAAAATCCCTTACAGGTGTGCCCTCCAGTTTTAGATTTAGTTAATCTCAGATTTATTCACATTGATATCCAAGACTAGCCACCGCCCGGCCTGTCTCACTTTCTTAAGGCATCCCTTGTTTTGCAAGTCTGAGAGACAGCAGAACTGTGCCCCAGGACAGATGCACTTAACTCTCCAGGCTCAGGGTGTGTGTGTGTGTGTGTGTGTCTGTCTGTCTGTCTGTCTGTCTTTAGCTGCCCCAGGGCAGATGCACTTAACTCTCCAGGCTCAGGGTGTGTGTGTGTGTGTGTGTGTGTGTGTGTGTGTGTGTGTGTGTGTCTGTCTGTCTGTCTGTCTTTAGCTGCCCCAGGGCAGATGCACTTAACTTTCCAGGCTCAGGGTGTCTGTCTTTAGCTTGGTCAGGTGGATTTAGGATCCAGAGACTGATGCCCAGAAGCTAGAGATTTTAGAACTGGATCCAGTTCTGGTAGTGTCTGTGACACCCATTGGCCTCAGTGCAGTAGGGCAGCCATGCCAGGTCTACTGATTCCTCAAGTGACATGCCAGGCACACTGGCCTTGCTGGGTTCTTGGTTGGCTCACTTCCCTGGCTTTTTTTTTTTTTTTTAATTATTTTATTTTTTATTTTATGTTCATTGGTGTTTTTGCTTGCATGTGTGTCTGTGTGAGGGTATCAGGAATCCTGGAGTTGCAGTTACAGACAGTGGTGAGCTGCCGTGTAAGTTCTGGGAATTGAACCCAGGTCCTCTGAAGAGCAGCCAGTGCTCTTAACCACTGAGCCATCTCTCCAGCCTCTTCCCTGGCTTCTTGGCCACTTTCCTGAGCTCCTTTTGCCTACCACTCCTAGTGCTGGGAGTTATCCACTGTCCTGATAAGTTCCTCTTCGGTATAATGTATGACTTCCTTTACCCCTGCATGCCATTAGGAATGTGGTTAGCCCAAGTCCAGAAAGCTCTGTTGGCAACAGTCTTATCTGAGGAGTTAATGCATAAGAACTTTTCTAGCTGGGTGGTGGCAGCGGCAGCGGCACACGCCTTTAATCCCAGCACTCAGGAGACAGAGGCAGGCAGATCTCTGAGTTGGAGACTAGCCTGGTCTACAGAGGGAGTTTCAGGGCAGCCAGGACTATACAGAGAAACCCTGCTCTAAAAATAGATAGATAGATAGATAGATAGATAGATAGATAGATAGATAGATAGATAAATGGAAAAGAAAGAAGTTTGAAACTCTTGCATATTATCAGAAGACACATTAAAGTCTCCATTTTGAGCTGGGCGGTGGTGGCGCACGCCTTTAATCCCAGCACTCGGGAGGCAGAGGCAGGCGGATCTTTGTGAGTTCGAGGCCAACCTGGTCTACAGAGCGAGCTCCAGGACAGGCGCAAAGCTACACAGAGAAACCCTGTCTCGAAAAACCAAATAAATAAATAAAGTCTCTATTTTGAGAACTAAACCAGTTCTACCTTGAGCTTGTTAGGGTTTTCCGTCATTCAAGGCTGAGCCTGAACACCAGGCATTTCCAGACCTCAGTTTTCCCGCTTAGTTCATTCTCACAAAGGCCAGACATGATGGCGCAGGCCTTTAATCTCAGCACTCTTGGGGCGCAGGCAGGATGATCTCTGAGTTCTAGGCCATGCTCCTCCCACCCCCCAAAAGAGTTCCCTGACTCACAGAGGACACATTGGCATTATCTTTCCCTGGCCCTCTCCAGGATTTCACTATGTTGCTCCCCTGCCACCCACCCCTGTGTAGACCTGAGATCAAAGGCATTGTTATCACAATGGGCCTGGCCTGGTTTCTCAAGAGCTACTGTAGGGCAGGAATATATCCCTACAAGGTGTAGGCCACAGTTCTGCTTTTACACGGGTGACAGTGACTCCCCCCTCTATACCCACTTCTCCCTGCTCTGGTTGGCCCTCTGCATTCCCTCCATGTTCTGTCTTGGCTTAATCTCAGCTCAACTGACATGCTCACTGGAGCCCCCTTACTTCCTTGGGTGATGGGTGGCATTAAAGGACTGCTTTCCTTCTCCTTGCCTGGGATTCGGGTTTTCTCACCCACTCGTTCCCTCCATTTCGTGTGGCTGGGACCTCTCAGAGGAAGCGCTGGGACTTCTCAGAGGAGGCGCTAGCCCCTGCCAGTCTTCAGATGTGGCTGGTGTCTCACCAGACTTGGGTCACTGAACCACTTGCTAGGGCCATAGGAGCATCCAAAGGAAGAAATCTTCCCTTTTTTGTGCTCAGAGACCCTTAATGTCACACTGTCATGTGACACTACCCTTGGGAAGATGGGGACAAAGTCTACTCACCCCAATTAGGGAACCAATGACAGGCCAAAATAAGGAAACCCCTGTAAGACGAAGTGCTAAATGGTCTTATTAATAAAAAACCCAGAGTCAGCGGAAAGAAGCCAGCCATGTTCTCACTACTTGGAGAGGCTCAGCCAAAGGGACCTACTTCCTGTATACCCACGCCTATACACCTTTCTATTCTGCCATCTCATTTCCTTTCTCCGCCCAGCTACATCACTTCCACTTCCTGTCTGTCTGTACAGACCTCCAGACCGTTATGGTTAGTGCTGGGATTGAAGGTATGTACCATCACGCCTGGCTCTGTTCCCAGTATGGCCTTGAACTCACAGAAATCCAGACGGATCTCTGCCTTCCAAGTGACAGGATTAAAGATGTGTGCTACCATTGCCTGACCTCTGTTTACTATAGTGGCTGACTTTTTCCTCTGATCCTCAGATAAACTTTATTGGGGTACACAGATAAAATATCACCACAAACCCCCCAAATCCATGGTAGTGAACCAGTGAGTTTTATTGGTATTACTTACCGGGTGTTATTTATTGGGATTACTTACCTACTTATGGGTCAGGGGTTACCATAGGAGCAGAAATGACCCAAAATACAGCTGCATCATGAAAGTCCACTGTGTCACAAAAGCTGTAACCCGAGCCCGGTTACAGCTGGAGAATGTCTGTTTCAGGCAGTGCAGCTCATCTGAGAATACCTCTCAGCAGTCCATACAGCATCTATACATACACTTGGGAGGGAGGGAGCCTAGTGTGTCTGGTGGGTTTCAGGGACTTCCTGAAGCCCTTTAATTGAATGGAATGTGTTTCACACGCCTTTAGAACATGAGGTGTTCCTGAGGAAACGGGGTTACTGGGTCATAGCAAACTCTCAACCAGAGCCCCATCTTCACTGTTTCTCTCTCCTGGAGAGGTGGTTCTAGATCTTGAAGTAGAGAAGAGACCGTGCTTGAGCACGAAGATGATAACCCTATCAAAACGGAGGCTGTTACGGTTGCTGTGAGCATGCCTGGGGTTACCACATCTTGCTTTGAGTGCTGCTAATCTGAGCTCAAGTCCTCATGCTTGGGTAGCAAGCCCTTTGGCTTCAGAGCCATTTCCCAGCCCCTAATTTGGGTTTGGGTTTTGTTTTTTTTTGGGGGGGGGAACCTCACTGTATACTCCTGATTGGCAGGTCTGTGAATTCAAGGCTGGGATTAAAGGCCCTCACCACAGCCAGCCAGCTGGTGTATCCCTCCCCCTTCATCCTCCCTTTTGGTGTTTGGCTTTCTATGGACCAGCTCTGAGCAATAATTCATTCAGGAAGTAAAATATAAAGTGAAGTGTGTTCGGAGTGTTCAAAATTTGCCTCAAGAGTAAATTGGAGTAAATGTAAATTTAAAAATTAGCATTATTTTTTATGACTTAGAAGTTATTCTTATTCTAGTATGTTCATAATATTTAATATTTATTTTAATATTCCATTAAAATTTAGATACAAAAATTATAATAAACAAGTATATTTTAAAGTCAGTGTTTCAAAGCTTAAAATCAAGCCAGAAATGGTGGCTTATACCTGATATTGCAGCACTGAGAGGTAGAGGCAGGAGGATTGCCATGAGTTTGAGATCAGCCTGATCTACAAAGTGAGTTCTAGGCCAGGCCATCTCAACAAAATAAGATCAGAGTTATTCTGGTTAACATTTATCTGTTCAGTCATCCAATCATTTATTTATTTTAAATTTATTTTTGTGCATATGTGTGCCCGAGTGTATGTATGCACCCCATGTATGCAGAAGCCTTAGAGGTCAGAAGAGGTTTCCAACCCGCTGGAACTGGAGTTACTGGAGTTATAGACAGTCATGACTCATCCTGTGGGTGCTGAGAACCAAACCTAGGTCCTCTGCAAAAGCAGTAATCACTCTTAAGCACTGAGCTGTCTCTCCAGACCCCTATGCATTCACTTAAACACGGGCTTCCTTACAGCCCAGGCTGGCCTTAGTGCTCTTACCTCCCCTTCTTCAGTTCTGGGATTACAACTGTGCATCGTCACATCTGGCTTTGAATAACATTATTTTAATTCAACTTGTTGAAAAATGAAATGATTGCAATTTTAGCATTATGAAACCAAAGGCTAGGGCACAATGACAGTGTAAAGTTTATTTGTATATGGAATGATTCCTACCATCATGCTAGTTAGCCGCTTACGATTAGCTGAAGCAAGCTTATGGCTATCTATCTTTATTTACAGTTGATTTGCTGAAGAATTTTTCAGGTCAGTATTCCTTATATAATTATGTTATATATGTGCTACATATACACAACATAATTATTGATTCTTTGGGAATTTCACATCATGCACCCCAATCCCACCCAGCCCCTCCATATCCTCCCCTACCCCCCCAAAAATCAATTAAATACAAAAGAGCGCAAACATACAAGAAACCCACCTCTCCTCTGTCTTTCCAACATTTCTTCATTCACCCTAGTGTGTCCTGTGGTGTGTCACGCAGTGTACCCTTTTGTCCAGTCAGCCCCACTCACAAAATGTTCATTGCCTCTGGCATGCCATCATCATTGGACCCTCACCAAAACTTCTCTCAGATATCCTGCTGTTGCCCCAGTCATGGAGATCCTGTGGTTATCATTCTGAAGGACCAGTCCCTGCACACACTCCAGCGTCATAGACAGGTAGATGTTAGGGTGGGCCAACCCAAGGCCCAGGATGTGGGTCTGGATGAGAGCTGAGCTGGTTGTCTGGGCCACTGGGACTGCCCCCTCAGTCGAGGGGCAGAGCCAGCTCTCCTAGGCCTATGCCATCGGGGCCAGCTCTCCCGCACACATGGTGAAGGGTGGGGTGGGGTGCTGCAGTGTCCAGCCAGGGGCAAAGCTACCTATCCCAGGGCCAGTGAAGATTTCAACACGTATGGTTCCTATGACCCCCTCTGGCAACATGTGCCATGGACATCATCATAGGCCCCAGCTACAGCAGGAAAATGGACCCAGACATGGTCCTTGCAGCTCGGGCCCAAATGTTACCATGGCCCCAGTGGCAGCCCAGGCCCTGAGACACCAATATGGTCTCAGGTGGCTACCAGACCCTGGGCATCCACACAACCCTTGATGGTAACAGGAGCCACAGACATCAACTCAGCCCCTGGCTGCTGCTGGGCCACGGACCCAGACATGGCCCTAGGCAACACCCTGTGCCCTGACAACACCATGGCCCCTTGTGGCAATGTAGGCCACCCAGATCGGCATGGCCCTGGTGGTGGACTGTCCCTCAGACAACATGGTCACAAGTTGCAGCCTAGACCCTGGGCATAGGTGTGGCCATTGGTGTTACCATGGGTCACAGACATCAGCACAGGTCCTGGCTGTGGTAGGACCATGGACTCAGACATGTTCCTTGGTAGTAGCCTGGGCCAAGATGTCACCATGGCCCCTTCTGCAGCCTCTCAGATTGGTATGGCCTTTGGTGGCACCACTGGGCACAGACCCCAGCTGTGATAGGACCATGCTCAGGTCAATACTCTTTTAATCTTGCTTAGATAGTGTTTAACGTCCACACAGTGAGTAAAGAAGCTATATCCTTCTTCATTGTCCAGCCCTGCTGTGTACTCATTCCCCTCCCCCACCCCCACCAGCTGCTGCACTGATGCTCATCTGACTAGACCTCCGCTTCCAGCAGTCCTAACTACCAGCCACACTGTAGTCCGAACCAGGCTGAAACTTCTCTAGGCAAGGACACTGGCTATTCATGTTAATTGACTCTACACAACAGAACCAAACAAAAATGTGTGGACGATGGTGATCCCAGAAATGTTCTAATCACATCATTTCATCTTTGTGTGTTTGAGACAGGGTCTCTCTGTGTAGCCCTGACTGTCCTGGATTTCATCATATAGACCAGGCTGGCCTTGAACTCAGAGATCTGCCTGCCTCTGCTCCCCCCCCCCCCCCCCAGTGCTGGGATTAAAGGTGTGTGCCATTATCTATTTTTATTTTTACATTTATTTATGGTATGTGGGAAAGGGGGCACAGGCTCATGGAGGTCAGAGGACAATTATGAGAGTCACTGCTCCCATCCAACCATGTGGGTCTCAAGGGATCAAACTTGGGTTGTCAGGCTTGGCAGCAAGAGCTTTATCCACTGAGCCATCTTGATGCCTCCAGCAGCCATTCTCGTGATGGAGAGTACCAGTCAACATCTTCCTTATCACAAACGAGCTCAGATGAGTGAGTGAGTTGCTGTCTGTGCAGGTGCTTCATAAATGGGGGGGGTGGATTCCTGTGCTTAATAACTGTTATGTCATCTCCACCACCCTGATCAGGGATTGGCCCAATGTAGGTGGAGTTTTCCTATCCTGGAGGCCCCGAAAATAAACACACTGAGGCTTATATTAATTACAAATGCTCGGCCAATAGCCCAGGCTTATTACTAACTAGCTCTTACATTTTAAGTAAACCCATATTCCTTATTTATACTCTGCCACTTGGAGGTATCTTTATGAGCATGGCATGTTCATCTCCTGCTCCTTCTGCATCTGGCTGGTGACTCCTGACTCTGCCCTTCCTCTCCCAGCATTCATTCTGTGTCAGGCTGCCTCACCCAATTTCTTCCTGCCCAGCTATCAGCCAATCAGCTTTTTATTAACAACAAGAACAATACATATTTACAGTGTACAAAGATTGTTCCACAGTAGCCTGTTTCTAATATCTTGGAGCTGAGTAACTCAGTAACTGAGCTATCCATATCTCCTTGCTCCGGTTGTCTCCCTGCTCCTCTTGTTAGGAGTCTGTCTTTGGTATCCCTAATGACCAGTCCTACTAATTTGTGTTGCCCACAGCCCATCTGTTTTGTTTATTGGGTTTCCTGTTCCTCCAACTTCTAAGTGGAGCATTGCAGACGGTTCTTGAAGTAGTGGAGAGCTAGCTTGAACTGGACCTGAGCCTTGGTGTTGGCCCGGTATGTGCCATAAGACTTCTCCAAGGCAGCCATCTCTGGATCCTTCTGTGGTTCCCGTGATTGGTGCTGCACAGTCACCTCTGGGCACGAGCCCACCAACAGGCTCCCCAGCCCGTCAACAAAGAACTCTGCAAAGAGGAGGAACGGGAGACAAAGGGAGCTGCAGTCAGCCAGGCTTCCCCACCTGCACTTGAGGGGAGCACCTGGTTCCTAACCACAAAGAAGTCCGGCATCTTGTGGAGCCGCACACTTGGCTCCAGGGAGTCCTGGAGTTGGAAGGGAAGAAACAGATAACCTCGGTTCTCCATCAGGAGCGTGGGCAGAGGTACCAACGGGTTCCATTAAATGGTACTGTGGGCTCTGGAGTGGAAGCAGGGGAAGGGAGAGGGCAGTCACCAGGTGCAGTTTTAGGTGGCGAAGACTTTCTGAGAGAAGAATGTGAAGCGGGGTCACGAGAGGTAAAGGACAGAGCTTGGGGAAAGGAAGTGGGGTGTCTCCAGTGGGCAGAGGCAGCCTGGGGAGACACAGAGAGGTGGGAGTGGCAAGAGGGACCGTGAGCTCCATCGTCTGCGGGCGAAAGGGGAAGGAGATCCCTGGTGTAGCGAGAAGGGGTTTCCGAGGAGGACCCCCTCCCGACTCCCTGCCTCACCCCGCCAAACCTCCCACCTGAGTGAGCCACTCTTTGCAGACGAGGATCAAAACCGACTCTTTGGAGTTGTTCTGTGTGAGCCAAGAAGAAGTTTGCCACACCGCTGGTCACCACGCATCTGGGGAAGCCATCGAGGGCCTGGAACCCTCCCCACCTCTGGTGAAGACAGTCCCCATTCTCGCTCTGCTCCAACAACAGCCTGAACTGGAACGCATTTCCCTGCACGCTGCCACCAACCTAGTCAGCAAACAGAAACGGGGGCCTGAGCCGGGTCCAGAATCATCCTTCCACGAAGCCTCACTGGACTGCCTCCCTCCAATACCAGTTTCACTCAGTGGATCGAGCCTCCAAAGGACGCTCGGTGGCTCTGCCATGTGGCCACAGCTCTTCTCACACTGCTGCTGGGTCCTCTGGATCATTGAACCCCATCTCCACATGCTGGCACACACACACACACACACACACACACACTCGCTTTGTAGCTGAGGCTGGCTTTGAACTCCTATCATTCTGCTCCCACCTCCCAGCATGCACCACCACACACGGCTAATGTTTTTATCTTTAGGGTTCGGCTAATGTTTTTATCTTTAGGGTTCGTTGTTATTGTTGTCTTTGAGATTAAGGTCTTACTCTGTAGACCAGACTGGCCTTGAACTCAGAGATCCTCTGCCACTGCCTCCCCAGTGCTGGGATTAAAGGTGTGCACCACCGTGTATTTTTATATTTATTTGTATTTTTATATTTAAAACAAATGTTGGGGAGGAAGTAGAGATGTCTCAGAGGTTTCAAGCACTTGTTCGAGCCGGGCAGTGGTAGCGCTCGCCTTTAGTCCCAGCACTCAGGAGGCAGAAGCAGGAGGATCTCTGTGAGTTGGAGGCTAGCCTGGTCCACAAAGCAAGTTCCAAGACAGCCAGGACTCTGTTTCAAAGAGAAACCCTGTCTCGAAAAACCAAAAAACAAACACAAAAACAAAAACAAAAAAACCAAAGAGCACTTGTCTTTGCCAAGGACCTGAGTTCTGTTCCTATCCAGCACCCACAAGGCAGCTCACACCCATCTGTAACTCCAGTTCCAGGGGATCCAACACCCTCTCTTGGCCTCTGTGGATACCAGGCACACTCATGGTGAACAGATATAAATGCAGGCAAAGCAACTCTACACATAAAATAAAAATAAATCTAAAAAAGGTTATTTTTAAATGTTGTGACTGAACAAGAACACAGTTCTCTTAAACCTCATACAGTTCAGAAAAGAATTAGAAATGACGAATAAACATGCTGTTTTAAAACCAGAACAATTGTGAACTTTTTAGTGGGGTACAAAAGTTGCTCAAAGAAAGCAATCAAGGGGTCAAAAGCAGAACTCACAAGCTCTCCAGGCTAGCTGTGAGCCCCTCTCCCGCCTCGTCTTTCCCCTCTGCTCCTCCCTCAGACACTGATATTCCTATGTAGCTAGAAGTTTCTCCAGCCCTGCCTGGGCCCTGCACTCCCATGGCCTGCTTATAAAATAATCACACAGAGGTTTAATATTGTTTATAACTGCTCGGCCATTAGCTCAGGCTTACTACTTACTAGCTCTTACACTTAAACTCAGCCCATTTCTGTTAATCTATATGTTGCCACATGTACTGTAGCTTTACCCGTGTGCTATTACATGCTGCTCCCTGGACTGTGGGCTGGCGTCTCCTCACTCAGCCTTCCTCTCCCCAGAATTCTCCTTGTCTGCTTATTCCACCTATACTTCCTGCCTGGCTACTGGCCAGTCAGCATTTTATTTATCAACCAATCAGAGCAACATATTTGCAGCATACAGAGTGATATCACCCATCGTTCCTATTTTCTCCATCCCTCCTCATCACTACAGACTGCAGCTGACTGAGCTTGGCCATTGTCCCTTACCACATCCAGTTCCGTTTTCTCCAGGACATCCACCAGTACCTCAATCTTGGTCTTGTTGTCGAAGAGAAAGTCATCATCCACCCAGAGGACGTATTTAGTGTTCACCTGTGAGATGGCCAGGTTCCTACCAGCAAACCAGCCCTGCAGGTGGCATGGGACTGAATCAGCAATTGTCATCTGGGTGTGGGGTTTCCTGAATTCTCAGTGGCCAGGTTGCCTCCTATCATGGGGGAAGCTGGAATCTGTGGGGATTCCATCGTTCAGACAGGCTGATAACTGCTGGGTCAAAGAAGTCCGTGCCTCAGAGAAACATGCAGGGACAGTGACCTTCTGGATTCAGAGACCAAGACAAAGAGTGGGTCCAGTGGCCTCTGGAACAGACTGGAACCCTTTTCACCTCAGTTTCCTTCTACTTCCTGGGAGATGTTGGTTTGGGGAACATCTGTTATCAAGGATAACTTTCCCTTTTCTATTCCTGGGGGAAGATGGGAAGGAGAGAGGGAGGAGAAGAAACAGGCCTTAAGTGGGGAGGGTAGCTTGGGCACAGTCACAGGGAACAGAAGTCTGCTGTTACCCCTACACACCACAATCAGATGTCCGGTAAGTCACTTATAAGAATCCTTGTCAACGTCTGCACCAAACAGGGATGAAGATGGAGTAAACTAACACTTCATCAATGTGGAAACATGAGATTGATACAATTTCCCTCTGCATCTGAATGAGAGAAGCCCCGACCCCTCTTACCACAGGACTCTGCTCCCTAAAGGAGACCATGGAAGCAGCTGAAGCTGGGGCTTTCCTGTTCTTGGAGCTAGGTGTCCCCAGTTCGGAGGAGAGCGTACCTTCCCGAAGGGCATGAAGTAATACTCCATGTAGTCATCTTTAATTTCCAGGGGCTCCTTGCTGTCATCGGCCACAATCACAGTTAAGTCTGGGTAATATTTTCGAATACTCTGCAGCAGGATCTTAAGCTTGTGGGGACGGAGGAAAGTCTTGGTGGCAATGGTCACCAGGTTCCTGAGCTTCCTCTCTAGAGAAAAATTTAAAAGTGGATGCTGGAACTGGACTCTGGATTTGCTCTGTTCAGATGGGTTTTGCTTTGTTTTGTTTTCTGCCAGGCCAGGGATTCAACCTAAGCAAGCATTCAACAACTGAGCTATATACTCCTGTCATCTGATGGCTTCTTTCTCCTCTGACCAGTCGGTGTTGGGACCTTGGGCCTTCTGTACACAGAAGTGCTTAATTAGAGTTTGTCAGCTACAGTGGGAAATAAAGACATTATAATGTATAATGGTGGTCTTTCTTTGGACCACCAGCTCCCAAATAATGACACGGAGACTTTTTTTTTTCTTCCAGACAGGGTTTCTCACTTCGTAGACCAGGCTGGCCTCAAACTCACAAAGATCCGCCTGCCTCTGCCTCCCCAGTGCTGGGATTAAAGGCGTGTGCCACCACCACCCAGCGAAATGGAGACTTTTTATTAACTATGAAAGCTTGACCTTAGCTTAACTTACTCCCAACTAGTTCTTATAGCTTAAATTAACCTGTTTCTATTAATCCACATTCTGCCATATGGCTCGTTACCTCTCTTCAGTACTGTTAAGTGTGACTTCCTCTGCGTCTGGCTGGCAAATCTCCCCTCCAACTCTCTCTCTCTCTCTCTCTCTCTCTCTCTCTCTCTCTCTCTCTTTCTCTTCCAAGTTCCTCTCTCCCCCCAGAAGTTCTACCTGTCCTCTCCTGCCTAGTTATTGGACATTCAGGTATTTACTAAACCAATCAGAAGATGTCTTATGCAGGTGTGGGTAAACAGTGACACAGTGTTCACACAGTGTGTTCAGAAATCCCACAACAGTACAAGGTTTCCCAACAAGGTAATATCTTTTTATCCCTGGTTGGCTTTACCATGCCAATTTCCTGCTGTCTGAATTCTTCATTTTCAGTTTCTCTGTTAGCAACCCCTTGTGTCCTGCTTCCATCTAAATACTAGAAGTCACTTAAAGGGTTCCAGATGAAACGTTCCAGAGCCCAGGAAGAGAAGAAGCTGTCTAAAGGACTCAAGACCTACCCTTGCCATCAGTCTTAAGAAGAGCGTCCTAGGAGAAGTCCCTTGGCCTCTGTCTCAGGAAGGCACAGTTAGAAAGAAGTCTACTTGAAGACCAGAGGGCCTGGAACAGGTTGTTCACTTTAAAGCATGTGACTCATAAAATAAACAAAAAACCCACACGGCTTGGAGAGGCTGGGGAGATGCTCAGTGGTTGAAACACTTGCCACTCAAATGTGAAGTCCCCCAAGTTCATATCCGCAGAACCCTCATATATGCTGGTGGCATGTGGCAACATGTCTGTAAATCCAGCCTCAGATGATGGGTTCAGAGCCCAGAGTCAACTGGCCAGGGAGAGAGTGGCTGTATTATCATGCTCTGGCTTTGACAGACCCTCTTTCAATGAATGAGGTGGGACAGTCATGGAGGATGATTCCAGACATTAACCTTGGGTCTCCACATGCACATCACATGCTCATGTATGTACACATGTTCATGTGAGCCACCCACACACATCTGTGCTGACACACATGTAAACATGTACACACACAAGTACAACATATATACACATAAAAATGGAAAAAGGAAAAAAGCAAAAAGGTTGGAAAAGAGAAAAGGCTAGCCTGGAATATGGAAGAAGGGATGAGAATGTGACTCTGTTGGCAGAGTGCCTGCCTAACACACTTCCGGTTCTAAGTTTGATCCCTAGTAACCGAGCATGGTGGTGCACACATAAAACTCCAGTGTTTGGGGGAAATGAGGCAAGAAGCTCAGAAGTTCAATAATATTCTCATTCCCAACTCTATACAGTTTGGGCCACATGAGATCTTGTCTCAAAAAAGGGCTGAGGCAGCTAGAGAGATGTCTTAGCAGGTAAGAGCATGTAAGGACCAGAGTTTGGTTCCCAGCATCCACGTCAGGTGGCTCACAACCACCTATACCCCCAGCTCAAAGGAGGTCCAACCTCTGGCCTTTGTGGGCGCCCATACACAAGTGCATGTGTGCACATACACAATTAAAAATAATAAAAATGGGGTTGGGGATTTAGCTCAGTGGTAGAACACTTGCCTAGCAAGCCCAAGGCCCTGGGTTCGATCCTCAGCTTAAAATAATAATAATAATAATAATAATAATAATAATAATGAATTATAAAGGAAAATTTATCCCTCTGTCTTAGTTACTTTTCTAGTGATGTGAAGAGACGCCATGACCAGGGCAGCTTATACATAAATCATTTACCTAAGGGCTTGCTTACAGTTTCAGAAGGTGAGTCCATGACTGTGGTAGTTTGAATGTAATTGGCCCCCATAAACTCATAGGGAGTGGCACTATTGGGAGGTGTGGCTTTTTTGGAGTAGGTGTGACCTTGTAGGAGAAGTGTGTCACTGTGGAGGTGGGCTTTGAGGTCTCATATGTGCCCACGCCACGTCCAGTATCTCAGTTCACTTCCTGTTGCCTATACAAGATGCATAACTCTCAGCTACTTCTCCAGCTCCATGTCTGCCTGCATGCCACCATGTCCCACCATGCTGATAATGGACTGAACCTCTGAACTATAAGTCACCCAATTAAATGTTTTCCTTCGTAAGAGCTGCCATGGTCATGGTGTTCTTCACAGCACTAGACACCCTAACTAAGACAGTGACCATCATGACTGTGCACAAGACAGCAAGCAGGCAGGCGTGGCACTTTAGGAGTAGCTGAGAGCTTACATATATTTTAAAAGATTTATTTAATTTTATGTGCATTGGTGTTTCGTTTGCATGTATGTCTATGTTAGATCCCCTGGAACTAGAGTTACAGACAGTTGTAAGCTGCCATGTGGGTGCTGGGAATCGAACCCAGGTCCTCTGGGAGAACAGTCAGTGCTTTTAACCACCGAACTATCTCTTCAGACCCTGAAAGCTTACATTTTATTCACAAGTGGAAGCAGAAAAAAAGTGAGACTGGGTCTGGCATGCACATTTGAAGCCTCAAAGCCCACTCCCAGTGATACACTTCCTCCAACAAAGCCACACCTCCTAATCCTTCCCAAAACAGTTCCACCAACTAGGGACCAAGCATTCAAATATGTGAGTCTATGGGAGCCCTTGTTATTCAAAGCACCACACCCTCTGACCTTCACCCAGCCTGATTCAATCCTTGGGTCCCAAGGACAAGAACCTTACCAGATCCAGGGTCATACAACTTGGCTACAATAGGTTGTTTGATGGTCACTGGAAACTTGGCCACTGAGGACTTGGACTCCAAACTCACTGGAAGGAAAAGAAAGGTAAGAGCCCAGGTAGTGTGACTTCTGATAAGACCCTGATGCCCTGAGGAAGCCAATGAAGCCAGCAGCTGTAGGAAGAGCCCTGTGGAAGGAGACTGAGGACCCATGCAGCAGGCTGAGCATCCTGGCTCCTGCCTATGCATTCCTGGGGCAACCTGCTGTAAGGACATGCTGCTGGAACGGGCTGGAGATTCAAGGATCTGGATTAAGTTTGATTCTGCCAAGAGCTATCTGAAATAAGTCCCTCCCCCAGCTTCCCCAATGACAAGACCAAGATAGTACTGTCCTCTGCACCTTGTCGCAAGGGTCTTTTCTGAAGGGAAATGCTTTAAAATCTGAAGGCACGGAGGATGCGCACTATAACTATGGAAATAACCTGGGACATCCAATCCTCCTGAGTCCACTTCCCACGTGCTAGGGTTTTAGGCATAGCACCCCCATGCCCAGTTTTAAGTAGTGCTGGGGATTGAGCCCAGGGCTCTGTGTATGCTAGGCAAGTCCTCTACCAACTGAGCTAAATTGTTATTTGCTCATATTGCATTTTCCCCCTGTTACTGTGCTATGCCAGCTACTCAAAAAAGAAAAGAAAAAGAAAGCAGAGAATACTTTTACCTGATGCAGATAGAAATTGAGGCTGTCCTGAGGGTGACCAGATCTGCTCTCTCAGGAGTTTCTATAATGGGGGTGTGGAGAGACAAGGCCCCACGGAGAACTAGGAGCATCCTCTCTTTCCATGAGTGCTCAGAACAAGATATTGATGCAAAGAGAAGCTGAGGCAGCTTTAGAAATTGCAGAGAGGGCCAGGCGGTGGTGGCGCCCGCCTTTAATCCCAGCACTGCCCAGAGGCAGGCGGATCTCTGTGAGTTGGAGGGCAGAGAGGTCATCATAATGGCTCCACAGGTAAATGTGCTTCCTGCCAAATCCGGTGACCTGAGTCTGATCCCTGCATCTCTCCTTCTCACACAGCAGGAGAGATCCATCCTTTACAAGGTATTGTCGAACATCCATATGCCCACTGTGATATGTCCATGCCCCCCCCCCCAATAAACAACTGAATGGAATTTAAATAAAGACAAATAAATACAAAAGTTACAGAGAAGGGCTAACAGAACTAGATAAAGTTAGCCAAGCATAGGGATGTATGCCTATAATCCAGCACTATGGAGGCTGAGGTATAGGAATTGATTATTTGAGGCTAGCTCAGGATACACAACAAGATCCTGTCTCAACAAATGAACAAATAAACAAAAAATAAGCTGAGTGTGTCCCAAAACTTGAGAAATGAGGACAGGAAGACCTGGAGTTCAAGACCAGCCAGCCACAACTACATAAGAGAGTTTGGGATATCCTGGGCTACATGAGAGCTTGTCTCAAGAAACAAGAAGACTAGGGGTGTAACTCAGTGGGTAAAGTGCTTGTGTGCCACACAGGATGTCCTGGCTTTGACTCCCAGCATTGCATAAACCTTACGTGGAGGTGCATATCTGTCATCCCAGCACACAGGAGGTGGAAACAGAAGGAAGAGGTACAAGTCAGAGTTCGATGTTAGCTTGGGGTCTCTGAGACCCTCTATCAAGCAAAACAAAACTCCATCAACTATAGAAGGAATCAGATGGTGCTAAGGTTTGGATCAGTGTCCCCAAAGGTGTCCACATAGTATAGGCAGGCTACTGTGGTGACACTGGGGGCTGAGGCCCTTAGGAACTACAGTCTGATGGGAAATGTTCAGGTCCCTGTGGGCATGCCTTTAAAGTAACAGGAGGGTCCACTTCCCTTCTCTCTGTTCCTGTCAGAGGACACTATTGGGGGCTATAAATAGGAAGGTACGTGTCTAGGCTTAGAATCTGGCACACAGGAAGAATCTTTGGAGCATGTTGGCTTCCTGGAGGAGGAAGGTTTTGAGAGGGATTTGGCACTATGTTCCAGCCTCCTCAGCATTTTGCAATCGGAAGACAGACTCTCACCCATGTCCACCTTGTGAAGCTGGTACACCTTGCTGGTGTATGTCACATGCTGAAGGATGAAATTCAGGAGCTCCCGGTCACTGGTGGAAATGGTCAGCTGCTTCTGGCCTCTGCCCTGCACCACATTGTCTGGGACATCAGCAAGGGTGTTTAGTGTCCCCAGAGCAGCTCTCAGCGTGACCTGGGGGTAGCATTGAGTAGTCATATTATTGTGCAGCTATCGGTTACCCCCATTCATCTCTAGAGGTTCTTTGTTCTATCCAATGAAACGTTAGAGTCTCCCGTCCTCCAAACCCTGGTTCTCAGTGCCATGGACAGAGAAAAAGCCATTCACAGGAAAGGCAAGTACCGAGGATGACCAGCAGGGGGCAGAGCACCTAGATTGTAGAGACCCATCAAGAGCTAGGACAGGATAAGGCTGGTTGTAAAAGGAGTAGGTGCTTCAGCTATGGCCCTCCCTCACCTCCAAGACCTAGAGACTCATGGATTTAAAGGACTCATTTCTGCAAACATTTTTATCTTTGGGTTTATGGAACACTGTTCAAGACTTCTAAATTATTTCTTCTCCTCCTCTTCCTCCTCCTTCCTCCTCCTCCTCTCCCTCCTCCTCATGCCCCACCTCCTCCCTCTGAGGTCTTACTGTGTTGCCCAGACCATCCTTGAACTCCAGGACTCATAAGATCTCCCTGCCTCCTGCACCTCCCTAGTAGCTGGGGTCACAGATGGGGTTGCAGACAGGGCTGCAGATGGGGTCGCAGACGGGGCCACTTTGCCCAGCTTCCCTGCTGCCACTATTGATTACTGTTTGTCAATCACTCCTCCTCCTCCTCCTCCCTCTGATATCCAACACGAGTTTCCCAGGACTTGGTTCTGGGTCTTTTTCTCTTATTGTAGCACAGCTGTAGCGTGACTCTTAAATGGTCTTATTCATAAGAGCAAACCCAGAGGCAGGTATGGGGGTGAATGCTGGAAGATCAGAGAAGCAGAACAAGCTACAGCTACCTCACCTCGTCAGCTCCTCAGCTGATCCTGTTTCCTCAGACTGGAAGCCTCTCAGTCCTCATCCAGAATGAATCTCAGCTGAACTGCTGCTCAAAAGCTTAACCAACCAAATGCTTCTAGTTTCTGGTTCTCATGCCTTATATACCTTTCTGCTTTCTGCCATCACTCCCTGAGATTAAAGGCTCACTTTCTGGGATTAAAGGTGTGAGTCACCATGCCTGGCTGTTTCCAGTGTGGCTTTAAACTCACAGAGATCCTCCTGGCTCTGCCTCCCAAGTGCTGGGATTAAAGGCATGTGCTACCACTGCCTAACCTCTGTGTTTAATATTGTGGCTGTTCTATTCTCTGACCCCAGGTAAGTTTATTAGAGTGCACAATATTTTGGGGAACACACAGCTCCCTGCCAGAGGATTTTATCTATCATCCATTTTCAAGTGGTTTCAAAATGCTTATCTCAGCACAGTTTGGTGGCACATGTCTTCAATCCCAGCACTCTGATGTCTGTGAGATTGAAGCTAGCCTGGTCTACATGGCAGTCAGGATAAGGTAAGGAGAGACCCTGCCTCAGAAAAAAAATAGTGAAAAAAAATGTTTGTCCCTGGCTCATCCCCCTGCCTTCACCCTGTGTGGCGGCTTGAATGAGAACAGCCCCCAAAGGCTCATGTGTTTGCATACTTGGTCCCCAGTTGGTGGAACTGTTCAGGAAGGATTAGAAGGTGTGGTCTTGCTGGAGGCAAGGCTTTGAGACTTCAAAAGTCTCCTACCGCCAGGCAGGCAGAGAAACCCTGTCTAGAGAAAAACAAACAGATCAAGAGCTTTTTATAGGTTGCCTCAGTCATGGCATTTTATAACAGTAATAGAAAAGTAACAAGGACAGAAATTGGTATCAGGTTGCTGTGACAGACATGACCATATTTTTGAAGCAATGCAGAAGATTTGGGGACACTGGACTAGGAAAGTGGTTAAGTGCTATAAGCAGAGCTTAATGGACCATCCTAGTAGGAGCCTGGAAGACAGTGGTGCAGGAAGCTCTGTGGATTGTGGAGGCCCAGCTCAAGAGGTTTCAGAGGGCAACAATATCAGCACCTGGGTTAGAGATCGTCCTTGTGATAATTTGGTAAAAATCTGCTTTCTACTTTCATCCTAAGGACTTGCCTGAAGCTAAGTCTAAAAGTGATGGGCTAACTTCTTCAGCAGAGGAGACTTCAAGACCGCCGATTATTGACTCTGTCATGTGGTTATTAGTAACCACTCGTAAGCAGGCCAACAATGAAAGAGAGCAAATGGGCCAGGCAGTGCTGGCACACGCCTTTAAACCCAGCACTCAGGAGGCAGAGGCAGGTGGATCTCTTTGAGTTCCAGGCCAACATGGTCTACAAAATGAGTTCCAGGACAGCCTGTTTACACAGAGAAACCCTGTCTCAAACCAAAAAGGAAAAACAAAACAAAAAAACAGAGCAAGTAAGGCAAAAAGAAATTTAAAAAGTTCACTTTGAAGAGAAAGAGCAAGCCAGTGAGCAGTGTCCTTCCGTGGCTTCTGCTCTCAGCCGCTGCCTTGACTTTTGACGATGCACTGTGATGTGGAACCACAACCTGAAATAAGCCTTTTTCTTCCCAAGATGCTTTCGGCAGTGGTGTTTAGCACAGCAATAGGAACCCTAACCAAGACCCCTGCTAGGAAGGCTCACATGCAATTCAAACATAGTATATTAAAAACTAAACCACTGGGCTGGAGAGGTGGGTCAGCTGTACAATCACAGGGAACAGAACATGGGGCCCAGCACCCACCTGACAAGCTGGGCATTCTGTGAAAGCCTGTAACTCCAGCTCTGAGAGATCAGAAGGCTTTTCTGGCCTCCATGCATATGTACATGCATGCACACACATACACACACAGAGGCGTGCATGCACAAAGTACTAGCCAGGCATGATGACCTGAGTTCAATTCTCAGTACCAAAAAACAAATAAAACCAACAAATAAACAAAACAAACCCTGCTAAATCATTTCGTTACTAATAGAAACCGCTGTTGTAAGCCCATCATCTCCCTCACCCAGTGTAGAAGGCACTTCCTTCCATTCCAGCTCTCTTTTTCAAGACAGGGTTTCTCTGTGGAGCCTTGGCTGTCCTGAAACTCCAAGTGCTGGGATTAAAGGTGTGGGCCACCACCACCCAGCTAAGAGTAGACCATTCTTGCTCTGCTACACCTGCAGCCCACATGGGAGCAAGTTCTGCCCAGTAGGTCTACCTAACGATGCTGTAGCTGGAAGCAAGCTTCTCTCCATCCCCACAACTCTCAGGGCTCCACTCTGGTTGTCTGCAATAGCCAGGCATCTTTGTGGGAAACCGACTGGCTGGGTGGTACCACTCCTGCCAAAAACTCAGGCCAATCAACGAATAATTCTCTGAGAAGCAAGTGCGTAGACCATGAAGGTAAGAAGCATACAGCCACAGCCACACCGTAACCAGGCACAGACAAGCACATAATAGAAGGGGCTAGAGGCATGGCTCAGTGGTAGAGCATTTGCCCTGCGTGTGTGAGGGCCTAGATTTCATCCCTAGCACACTCACAAATACATGAATCACAGTTATGAGAAAAATGAAGAGTGATAGGATGGGAGGGCTTGTGTGGGGGATGGAGGAGGCCTCCGAAGACACAGAGCAGCTCATTCACCCCCACTCCACCCTCCAATCAATCTGTCTCTGTGCACAGAGGATGCAGATCCCACTTCTGAGCTGAGACGGCACAGCGGATAAGAACACTTGTTGTATACGTATCAGAACCTGGATTTGAGTGCCCAGTTCCCACATAAAAAGTGAGGCAACCCCAAAAACCGAAGAAGATAATGAGGCTGGAGGGTGGTGGGGGCTTGCTAGCTGTCAGCCTAGCCAAAAAAAAAAAACCAAAAACAAAAAAACAGTGAGCTCCCCAGAGTCTCAAGGGAATAGGGTGGAGAGCCCTGTAGTGGAGGACAGCAACGTGCTTCTCCGGCCTCCACACTCCTCCCTGTGTACGCACACACACTCCCAGCCTCATTTCCCAGGGTCCTTTTGCAGGTCCTGGATGAGAGGATACCTCAGCCATCATACATCCAGTCCTAAGACCTCAGCCCAGAGCTGCTCTGAGAAGGGAAAAGCAGAGCACTCTATACTTTTGCTGTCAGAGACCACACAGGCAGCAGCGTGAATGTGGCAGCAGCTCCTGCCTAAAGCAAAACTCCAGTGACTGCAACACCCCTGTGCGCTGCCCCCATGTCCCACTTTGTATCCATGTGGTGTTTCATCTGGATAATCAATAGGGCTTGGTTGAAGGCTGAGATCAGCCACCGTTGTGGGGCAGTGCCAAAAGCGCTGGGCTGGGGACTCTTACCTCATAGACCGGGGCATCCGGCCCTTCATACTGGAGGCCTGAAAGACACAGGAGAGACCATAAACAAGTCTGAGAGAACACTGACACTCCCTAGTACACTTCCCTACCTCTGACTCCTACATATCTGGAGAGCCCGCCAAGTGTCATTTTCTATCAGACAGTTGACCTACCCCAGTCCCCATTCCCGGGGCTGTCAGATGGTGCCATGGTCTCAAACACACATGGGTCTAAGGCTTCCAGTGCTCACCCTCAGCTTTGGGTTCTGTGAACTCACACAGCCCCTTCCAGATGGTCCTGCTACAGAAGGGAAAGCAACAATGGAGTATGGTGATGTTTTGTTTGTGCTCTAAAAAAAATAAAGCTTGCCTGGAGATCAGAGTGCAGAGCTAGCCACTAAGGGCCAGGCAGTGGTGGCGTACACCTTTAATCTCAGTACTTGGGATCTCACGCCTTTGAGCCCAGTACTTGGGAGGAGGAAACAGGAAGAGTTAAGGCAGAGTGGAGACAGTGCAGGGCTCCCCAGAGTTTTTTTTTTGAGTGTGAGCAACAGGAAATATTAGAAGGATTTATATTACGAAGATAAACAGATAGAAAATAAAGGATAACCTCAAGAGGGCCTGGAACCTTTTCCAACGGGCCCTGACTGTCTCTGCCCCAGGGTATTTATAGAGATGCCAAGGGGTGGAGAAAAGACCTCCTCCCCCAGCACAGCCAAGTGCAGACCATCTCAGACACCTGCACTCAGGCCTGTGGTCCTAATCATCCTCTGTGCAGACCTGCTGGGTAAAGCCAGAAGGAACCTGAAAACGGGCTGCCCTGAAATCGCTCTGTGGTCTAGGCTGGCCTTGAACTCACAAAGATCTGCCTGCCTCTGTCTCCTGAGTGCTGTGATTAAAATTGTGTGCCACCACCACCTGGCTTATCAGGATATTTTATCTATGTAACAGGAAACAAACAAACAAAAAAATGACCCTCCAAGACTCTCAAATTATTTGTGACAGTACTCCTTGAAACTACTAAGTGGATTAAGCAATTTAATATTATTTTATCAAAATTAAAAACACACAACCAACAGACTGGAGAGATGGCTCAGCAGTTAGGAGTGCTCGATACACAATCATAAGGATCTGAGTTCAGGTCCCACAAATGCCTGTTATCTTAGATCTGAGGGGCACAGAGACAGGGGGATTGCTGGGACTTGCTGACTTCCAGCCAGAGAATTATGAACTCCAGAAAACCTGCCTCAAAAGGAAAAGGCAGAGGTAACAGAGGATACCGCTAACTATACATCTACATGTATTCATGTGCATATATACTCACACAGATACATACAGATGCATAAATACTAAGTATTTTTAGATAAAACTCAAGCAAATAGAATTTTTAAATAAATGAGCTACCCAAAATGTAAAATAATTTTTAAATGGCTACTCAAAATCATTACCAGGGTTAAGGGTATAACTCACTGGCATGGTACTTGTCTAAAAAGCCTTGGGTTCAATCAACAGCGCTCTACCTCTGGACAAAATTTATTAGTTATCTCACAGGATGTAAGTGTGACTTCAGCTTGACAAGCAGTAGAGGTTTAGCTGCTCTTGGGCCAAGGGGGCTGCTTCTCCCACTCCTTGTTCCATTGTGAAGGCCGGCCACAAATCTGGTACCTGCATGTCTTTTATCCCGGGCACTCGCCCTCGTCTCCACCTGTTAGCAGTGTGAGTTTGGATATTTTGGGTCTTGCTCATGGAGACTCGCTGGGTCCCATGTGCCACTGTCACCCAGCTCAACGCAGGTCTTTTCCATGGTTCATGGTGTGTTTGTGGGGGAGCCACTGTTTGCCTCTGGATGCCAAGAGCCCATAGCAAGGGAGGCATTCACTAGATGGTGCGGAGTCCACGCACCACTTCTATGGGGAAAATGCACTTATTGATTACAGTGTCTCCTGGCCTTGCTGCACTTGGCTTTGAAAGCAGACGATGGAGAGGCAGAGGGATGCGTAAAGACCCCATGAAGGGCTAGTTTTGTTTTGTCTTTATTGTTTAATCTTATTTACTTTAATTTGGGGGTGTTTGATCTGGAGGTCTCACTGCGTAGCTGAGGCAGGCCTCAAATTCCTGACCCTCCTGCCTCAGTCTCCTGACTTGTGTGAGTACTGGTATGTGCCTCCACAGAGCTTGGAAAGGAATTTGTTGTTTCATTTTACATTTAAATTTTTTTTTTTATTTTGTGCATAGGGAGTGTGTGTGGGGGGGGTGGTGTCCATGCATGCCATGGTTCATGTGGGCAGGTCAAGAGCCTGAGGAAGCTGCTTTCTACCATGTGGGTCCTGAGTATAGACCTCAGGCATCGGCCCTGGTACCGTTCCCTGCTGAGCCACTTGCTCTTCCTGACCGACAAGGGAGTTGAACCGATATAAGTATTCTTTTCAAAACATCCTCCCTGGAGATAGGTTCCTCAATTCACTCTTGGTATTAGAGGACCTTTGAAAGCCAATTATTCCCTAAGACCACCCCTCCCCAGAGGCCCACAGAATTCCAACTTCCATGTTACCTTAGAGCCAAAGGGAATCTGCAGCTACCAAGAGAGATTCTGGGTTGGGGAATCAGGGAGGAAATCCTGTGGGAGCCCATAGAGGCTCTCTAGTGAGAACTTACTCAGGGTCAGAGAATCTGGGCTTGCTTTACCCAGCAGGACTGCATAAGGGGATGATTTGGACACGGGCGTGGTCACCAGGTGTTTGGAAGGGTCTACACTTGGCTGTTTGTTGTGCTTTGATCTTGAAAGGGGGAGGTCTTTTGCCTAGCCCCTTGGCATTGTATAAAAAGCCCTTTGGAATAAACCTTGAGGTGACTGGGTATTAACCCAGGGCCCTCCCGAAGCTATCCTGTGTCTCTGTCTTTCTTATTGTCTCCGTCTATCTTTGTCTTATACTTCCTCATTCCTCTCTCCTCCCCCCAAGAACCCATCAAAAGGTGGGAGCTGGTCTCACCCACGGACTTCCACAAAGTCCCACAAGCTTCCTGCATTGTGCCAAGTGTACCCAGTGAATGACTGGCTGCACCCTTTTAGGATGCAGGTGTACCTACCTGGGATGAGAATTGTGTGCAGGGGAATCACCTCCACTCCATGGACTGGGTATCCAAAGGGGAGATTGGGTGGAGCCAGCAGAGGTGGTGGGCGGGGCAGCCCTTTTCTTCGGGAGACAGCAAGAATGAGTCAGTTTACAACAAAACACTTTTTAAAAATCACCCTCATAATCAACAAGAACAAGTGAAATTATCACCTGCACATACATATGATTTCAAATAATAAAAAGTAAATCTTGATGAAAGAATATTTGCATCCCTAACAGACAGTTATATTTGCCTGCTTCCTGAGGTGGAATAATATGTCTATGCCGAAAACAAGTATCATAGACTTCAATGCAAGCAGGAATCAAGGTTCACGTTCAGTTATAGCCAACCAGCCCTGCATAAGAAGTATTTCTCTAAGACCTCTCGGCTTTTAGTTACTTTTAAAGGGCTGTCACAAGTGACTCCATCTTATTGGTCTGAGGCAGGTCTTGTCATGAAGCCTAGGCTATCCTTAAATTTATAATCCTGCTCTCGGCTTCCCACATTTTGGGATTACAGATAAGTACTACCCTGCCCAGCATGTACAAAATCCCCTTCAAGAAAAACCAGCCAAAACTTATTTTAATTCAACAATCTTGGTATCCATCCTTTGTAACTGAAAAGGAGGGACTGGGGCTGTAACTCGGTGGTAGAGCATTTGCCTAGCATATACAAGGATCTGGGTTTGATTTCCAGCACCACAGGAAAGAATTGGGGGTGGGGCATGGAGTGCTTGCTTAGCTTATAAGAGGCCCTAGGATCAGTGTCCAGCACCGTCAAAAGATAAAAAGTGACCCACTTGGGCTGGAGAGATGGCTCAGCAGTTAAGAGCACTGGCTGCTCTTCCAGAGGTCCTGAGTTCAATTCCCAGCAACCACATGGTGGCTCACAACCATCTATAGTGGGATCTGATGCCCTCTGCTGGTATTTTGGTAGACATACAGAGCACTCATAAATAAAAAGTGACACTCTCCACAGAGCTGGCTGACTGTATGTTCCCAGCATAGAGAGTCACCTTCTATGCTGGGCTGGGCACCTCACAGCTGTACCACCACCATGACTGAGTGAGCAGTGTTGAGTTCTCTGTTCCTTTTTCTCTACTGATCTTTTTTCAGGTTTTTGTTTGTTTGTTTGTTTGTTTTAAAGATTTACTTATTTATTATATATACAGTGTTCTGCCCGCATGTGTCCCTGCAGGCCAGAAGAGGGCACCAGATCTCATTACAGATGGTTGTGAGCCACCATGTGGTTGCTGGGAATTGAACTCAGGACCTCTGGAAGAGCAGTTAGTGCTCTTAACCACTGAGCCATCTCTCCAGCCCTCTCTACTGATTTTATTGAAATGTTTTATGTGCACAAAACCCTCCAGATCTCCCTTGGAGGACTATTCTCTACTGCCTTCCTCTCTTTATTCCCGATGGTTCCTCCCAGGGGCCCTGAAGGAAGGTGAGATCCAGACTTTTTTTTTTTGAGGGTTCCTCACTCCCTTAAGCACTTGGAATGGGTGTTTGTACTCCCTGGTGACCCGAGAACCCCCATAACCCGCATCACCTCCTCTGAAAGTGTTCAAATTCCATCTGTCTCCTGACAGTCACAGCTGGGAGGTCATTCTGGCTATAAGCACCCTGAAAATTGTATTTTCTTCGAAGCTGGCCGGAGTCACAGTCACACTGATTTTTAGGAAAGAGCCTAAAACACGCAAGAGATGAAAATACATATGGATGGTTGAAGGGAGTGAGGGGACCTTAGCCCTAATCTTGTGTGACACTCACCCTGAAAATCTCTTTTCCTATATGGCTCTCCTAACTGGGGCGGCCCCTCACAGAGACAGCTTGAGGCAGGCAGGAGGGAGGTGAAGGGAAGGACTGAAGAGCCTCCTCTCTTTCTTTTCCCTCCCCACTTAGAGACGAGATCTTGTCTGTGTGGCACAGACTGGCCTCCAATCCATGGCAAACACCCTACCTCAGTCTATTGAGTGTACCACCATGCCCTAGAGCCCTCTCTCTCTCTCTCTCTCTCTCTCTCTCTCTCTCTCTCTCTCTCTTTTTTCTTGGAGCTGAGGATTGAACCCAGGGCCTTGAGCTTAGCAAGCGCTCTACCACTGAGCTACATCCCCAACCCCTAGAGCCCTCTTTTGAATTATGCCCTCCACCTAGCTTCTTTAAACCCAAGAGCCATGGCACTTCAGTTGGCAGTGAGTCCCAGTAGGGCAGACGCCAAGAGGCAGCATCTTCCCCCTGAGGTTGTATGGTTTCTGGGTGCTGTGGAGGACAGAGACTGCATCCCACAGACCATGCCTGGTCTCTGAGAGTCACTTTAGTAATTAGTACCTGTTCAGAACTGCCCATATGGCCTAGGGCCCCAGGGAGAAGCAGGGAAGAGACCCAGAGTCTCACCAGATGCCTTCATAGGTAAAGAGGTTCCTCAGGTGCTTCTCAGGTAGAAGCTTCATCATTGAGCCACCCGGCCCAGGCTTCGGGAACTCTGACATGAAGCTGATGAACACTGCTTGAAAGGGCACACTTCTGACTATAAATAGAAGAATGGCAAGTCCTAGGATCATGAGTGAGATCTTGAGGAGCCACAGAAATCTGGAGCTGGCAGAACACACAGAGAAAAAGCAACATGCATTAAAAATGTTTGACCTCAAGGAGCTGGGACAATAGCTCATTCAGAGAAGCTGCACAGGAGGACCTGAGTTCAGTCTCTGGCACCCACATGAAAAGCTGAGTACGGACTGGTAGAGAGCTCCATGGGCAAAAGAGGGCTTGATTCCCAGAACCCACAGCGGGAGGACCGGACCAGCTCCCACAAACTGTCCTCTGACATCCACACCTGAGCCATGGCATTTGCACATATACATTCATATGCACACTCAATAATAATCATTTAATTTGTTTTGTTTGAGACAGGGCATCACCATATAGCCCTGGCTGGCCTGGAGTTAACTGGCCCTGAATTCATAGAGATCTGCCTGCCTCTGCCTCTCATGCTGGGACTAAAGGGGTGCGCCACCACTCTTGGATTAATACTTTTTAAAAGCTGGGTACGTTGGTATGTGCTTGTAATCCCAAGATAATCAGGACAACAATGGAGGATCTTGGGGCCTCACTGGCCAGCCAGTCTCGCCTAATGATGAGCTCCAGGCCACTGAGAGGCTCTCTTAAAGAAGGTGAAAGGGATTTCTAAGGGCAATTCAGAAACAGAGAAGGAAGGAGTAACAACGGACTTAGGAAAATCCCAAATTGAGGGATGGGCAAAAGAATCTCAAAACGGAGGGTGCAAGGAAGCTCATGCATTAGCCACTTCCATGACAAGTTGATTAGAAGATGTGCAAAAAGCATCTTGGCTCCACAGTTTCAGAAGTTCAGGCAGTCATTGCGGCGTCGGCCCCAAGGAGGTTCCTCACACCACAGCACAACAGGAAGTTGGGAAAGGGGAAGTCTAGAACTCTGGGTTTGTCATTTTTTTTTTTTTTTTACTTGTTGCCCCAGGCCCAAGGGATAGTACACCTGCATCAGAGTAGGTCTTTGTGCTGGGACCCTCTTTCTAGGGAGACTAGAACAAACACCTGTTCACTCTAAATCAAGAATGACAACAGACCAGTATAATGATCACACCAAGGTCCAACTTGGTGACTCATCGACTTTATCAGGAATAGGGGCGAGAGGTTTCTCACGGGAGAAGAGACAACCCAAAGGCAGCTGTGTCACCAAAAGGTGGACCCCAACATGGACCACAACTCATGAAAGTTGCAACCCTGGAGCTCTCTGCAGAACTTGAAGGCAGCTCTCCGGGTCTGAGAGACTCTTCCAGGCAGCTTGGAAGCTGGTGGGAAAGCCTCACCCCCGGCAGGTGCTGCCTTCATAGTCTTAGGAGGGCCCTGGCCTTTAATCCCAGCACTCTGTGAGTTCGAGGCCAATCTGGTCTACAAAGTGAGTTCCAGGAAAGGTGCAAAACTACACAGAAAAACCCTATCTCGAAAAACCAACCAACCAACCAACCAAACAAACAAACAAACAAAATCTCACAGCATTTATTGTCACCTGATAATAACATAAGGGCCACTAAAACAACATGAATAAATATTTCGGACTGTGCTCCCAACAGAAGACACCTTTACTGTACTTGCTCGTCAACTTCTCAAGTGCTTGCCGGTTTCTAGTTGGAAACACTTTGGAGCAGAGTAATATTGTCTCCTTTCAGCGCGATCCCACCCAGAGGTTTCCTTGACTCTGTTTTAGAGTGAATTTCTTCTGCATCATCTAATACGAGATCCATGTACTCATCAAAGCCAATAATACAACCCTCTATCCGCATATTCACTTGCTCAGTCAGACTTGAATCGGAGACCTATTTTGCAAGTATCTGAAGATGAGGTTGAAAAGCTAGCTACGCCATCACCTTCTGCACCTTCTGGCCCTGGCCACGGTATGCCATGGTGGAAATCACAAAGACCACCGAAGTAAGAAGGCTGCCTCAGAAAGCCATCTTGTTCCATTGGGTTTTTTGTTTGTTTGTTTTTGTTTTTTAGGAACTTTTGAGATTTGAGTTTCTGGAGGGGATTTTTTAACTCAGAAACTTCCTGAGCCTTAAGGAGCCCCCTGTTTAATCCTCTCTGGAAATAGCTTCGCCGGCTATCTCAGTTAGGACTTTGTGTATGGTTTTGTTTTTGTTTTTTGTTTTCTTGTTTGTTTGTTTGTTTGTTTGGTGTGTGTGTGTGTGTGTGTGTGTGTGTGGTTTTTCAAGACAGGGTTTCTCTGTGTAGCCTGGTTGTCCTGGAACTCACTCTGTAGACCAAGCTGGCCTTGAACTCAGAGATCCACCTGCCTCTACCTCCCGAGTGCTGAGATTAAAGGAGTGCGCCACCACACAGCCTGGCTCAGGTAGGTTTTATTGCTGTGAATCGATGCCATGACCACAGCAACTCTTATAAAATAAAACATTTAATTTGTAGAAGAGTCTCTCTGTAGTCCCACCTCAAGCCTTATTGTGCACCTGGAATTGGACTGGTTATTGCCTGAAAAAACCTTTCCCAAATTGTACTGTGTTTTCAATATGCTGAACAATGAACCACCTGCCATTAGCCTCCCCGAAGTCTGAGTCAGGTTGACAAGTCAGTCTGCACCAGGTTTTCATACCATCTCTCTGTAGACCCTGCACTCACAGAGATCCGCCTGCTTTTACCTCCTGGGTACTGGGACTAAAGGTGTATGCCACCACCTGTCCAGCTAAAATTTTTATTTTTATTTTATCTTGTATGTGTAGGTATTTTGCCTGCATGTATGTCTGTGTACCCAAAGAGGGTGAGTATAGTTACAGATGGTTGTGAGCCGCCATGTGGGTGCTGGGAATCGAACCCATGTTCCCTGGAAGAGCAGCCAGCGTTCTTAACCTCTGAGCTATCTCTCCAGCCCCCTAACGGGAGTCCATTCTTATTCAAACCACCAAACCACCATAGACCTATAAATAAAGAAATCACTTGGGAGGCAGAGGCAGGCAGATCTTTGTGAGTTCAAGGCCAGCCTGGTCTACATGGCCTTGAAGGACATGCATGCCAGGGATACATGAAGAAACTCTGTCTCAAAAAACAAAAAGAAAAAAAGAAAAGAGAAGGAGTAACAGGCTCCAGGCTGAGCTTCTAAAGAGGTAATGATTTTAAAGCTTGGTTATTGATCCAGCAATCAACAAGTACATGGAATAAGTTCATGACCAGAAACACTCAAGTATATTTAAAAAATTATGGGGACTCTGTGGTGGTATTGTGTTCCCCAAAATATTGTGCACCCTAATAAACTTACTAGAGAACAGAACAGCCACTAGATACAGAGGCTAGAAAATGGTGGCACTCACACCTTTAATCCTAGCATTCCAGAGGCAGAAGTCTGTTTGGAGCTCTGTGAGTTCAAGGCCACTTTGGAAATAGCCAGGCATTTCCACACTCCTTTAATCCCAGAAAGTGAGCCTTTAATCCCAGGGAGTGATGACAGAAAGCAGAAAGGTATATAAGGCGTGAAAACCAGAAACTAGAGGCATTTAGGTGGTTAAGCTTCTAGGCTTTTGAGCAGCAGTTCAGCTGAGATCCATTTGGATGAGGACTCTGAAGCTTCCACCTTCATTTAAACTAACCAAATTACAGAAACACTAGAAGAAAATAGACCCTTATTTTCTTCATCAACTTTTTTTGTTAGTTTGGTTTGGGTTTTTTTTTGTTGTTGTTTGTTTTGTTTTGTTTTTCGAGACAGGGTCTCTCAGTGTAACAGCTCTGGCTGTCCTGGAACTCTCTTTATAGACCAGGCTGGCTTCAAACTCACAGATCATGTACCCCCATGCCCAGCTCTTCATCAATTTCTTAGCCTCTTAAAAACTATAATTTGTTTATTTCGTGAGGGGGTTACATCAGTGTGCATGTGCCATGGCACATATGTGGAAGTCAGGAGACAACTTTTGGGGGTGAGTTCCCTTTTTCTACCATGTGTGACTTGGAGATTGGATTTGGTTTGTCTCTCTGGGTAGCAAGAACCTTTACATGTTGAGCCATGTTCATGGTGCTTGGAGTTTTCCTTTAAAAAACAAAAACAGGCCAACCTCAAACTCACTGTCTAGCCAACGACCACCTTCATTTCTTGCCCTTCTGCCCCCACCCCCTCACCCAAGTGCTGGAACTACAGGTGTACAACACTGCTTTAAATTTAAATTCCCGGATGTGTAGTTTTGGTAATGCTATGGACGGATCTCCAGGCTTTGTGTTTGTCTGGCAAGCATTTTACCACCGAGTTACACTTTCAGTCCCAAGTTCTTAGACTTCTGAATTCCCCAAATCTGACTCAAGCTAAGGAAAAGTCCTCAGGTATAATCACTAACAGAGATTGTTCTAGCAGGAGATTGCTAATAAAGGCTTAATTTTTACCGAGTAAGTGCAAAGTTTGTCCTTCTAAAACAGGCCAGCCTGTGTTTCCAGGCCAGGTGGTTGAAATAATATCGAGTCTGTTGTTTGGGTTGGATTGTATTTAAGAAACATCTAGCCGAGCGGTGGTGGCGCACACCTTTAATCCCAGCACTCGGGAGACAGAGGCAGATGGATCTCTATGAGTTCGAGGCCAGCCTGGTCTACAGAGTGAGATCCAGGCAGGGAAGGCCCAAAGCTACACAGAGAAACCCTGTCTCAAAAAACAAAAAATAAAAAAAAAAAAAAAGAGAGAGAGAGAGAGAAAAGAAACATCCAAGAAAGGTCCAGAATGCAACTTATAAAGTTAATGCCAAAATAAGGGCCCGGGGTGGGTGGGTGGTTGACTTTGTGTCCCTCTGGTATGCCACTGCCTTGCACAGTTTGCTTTTGAAATGAACAGAAACTGAGAAGAGCAGAAGCCTGAGCCCTGGGTAGTTCTTCCTCTTGTCCCCACACAGGAAGGTAATCTGATGATGATGATGATGATGATGATGATGATGATGATGATGTTTTCAACTTTTTATAACTTTTATTGCATTTTTCTTTGACAAGTTCATGAATGTACGAAGAGCATTCCGATCACTGTAATTCTCCTCTAATCTCCCTCCAACTGTCAGTCAATGTCAACTTGTGTCTGTACACACCACAGGAATCTCCACAAGATTTGCCTTTTGTTTTAGAAACTTTTTGTTTTTGTTTTTGTTTTTCGAGACAAGGTTTCTCTGTGTAGCTTTGTGCCTTTCCTGGAACTCACTCTGTAGACCAGGCTGGCCTCGAACTCACAGAGATCCGCCTGCCTCTGCCTCCCGAGTGCTGGGATTAAAGGCGTGTGCCACCATCGCCCAGCTAGAAACTCACTTTTAAGACTTATTTTTTTTAATTGTGTATGTGTGTGCCTGTGTGTGTGTGTGTGTGTGTGTGTGTGTGTGTGTGTGTGTGTGAGACAGCGCGCTGTCCTGGAACTCTCTCTGTAGACCAGGCTGGCCTTGAACTCAGAGATCCTTCTGCCTGTGCCTCCTGAGTGCTGGGATCAAAAGTGTGCACCACCACTGCCTGGCTAAAAGATGTGCAGCGCACAAGGGGACAGCTCTTGACCTCAACCTTGAACCTTCACATGCACACACCTGTGTGCACGTCTACACACACACACACACACACACACACACACACACACACACACGCACTTCACACAAACAGAAAGAATTTTTTTAATTAAGTTAAAAAGAAGAAAGTGGGGGCTGGAGAGATGGCTCAGTGGTTAAGGGCATTGACTGCTCTTCCAGAGGACCTGAGTTCAGTTCCCAGAACCCACATGGCAGCTCACCACTGCCTGTAAAATTGCAATTCCAGGAGTTCCGACACCTTCACCCAGACACACATGCAAGCAAAAACACCAGTGCACATAAACATTTTAAAAATTCAATTAAGAAAATCTTTAGACGTGAACTTAAAAAGAAGAGGAGGGCTGGACGGTGGTGGCACGTGCCTTTAATCCCAGCATTGGGAGGCTGAGGCAGATGGATTGCTGAGTTTGAGACCAGATCTACAGATTGAGATCCAGGACAGCCAAGGCCTCACAGATAAACCCTGTCTCAAAAAAAATAAAATAAAAATTTAAAAAAAGAAGAAGAAGAAAGTAGAAGAAGAAGATGAAAAGGAGGAGGAGGTTTTAGTAATGCATTCTCTCTCTGCTTCCTGACTGCAGGTACAATGTGACCAACTGCCTCACTCCCCTGCCGCCAGTCTTTCCCACGAAGGATGTTCCCTCAAGTCCTGAGCAGAAGAAGCCGTTTATCAGTTGCTTTTGTCACAACAATGAGAACAGTAACTAACGTGCCCACCCGGACAGCCATGGCCGCACAGTAGCTAACATGCCTACCCCGACAGCCATGGCTGCACAGTGTAAAGAAGGTCTCTTGGGACTCACACTTTTCCCGTGGTTCATCTAAAAGCCTGAGGTGGAATTGGGATCATCCTCCTCCTCCTCCAATCACAGAGGACCAGACAGTGCACACCATCATACCATGGATGGCAGTTTCAAAAGCTGGATCCTCCCCTCTCTCACTCCCACACAAAATCCGTGTGGAGATATCAGAGGGCACTAAGACAATGGGAAAAATAATGGGCAATAATAATTTTTTTAAAAAAGCAGCTCTCCCTGGAAGCAGTCTGAGGTAACCTGTGAAAATAGTTCATTATTGTCCTGCCAGGTGTGACGGCTTACGAATTTAATTCCAGCACTCCCTAAGCAGAGGCAGAAAGATGTCAGCAAGTTCCTGGCCAAAAGAGCTGAATTAGTGAGACCCCCACCTCAAAAATTAAAAGAGAGAGAGAGAGAGAGAGAGAGAGAGAGAGAGAGAGAGAAGGGAAAAAAAGAGAGACAGAAAGTCACTACTTTTTTTTTTGAGACAATGTCTTCCTATGTAGCCCTGGCTGGCCTGGAACTCTCTATGTAAATCATGGCTAGCCTCAAATTCACAGAGATAGGTCTGCTTCTGGCTCCCAGAGTGCCAGCATTAAAGATGTATGTCACCTCTCAGAGTACCTGTCTGTAAAACTGTTTCCACCTTCAAGGATATTGTAATATGACTCTCTTTCTCAGGGCATAGTTTGGAGTAGAGATTCTTTGGTAGGTAGTGTTGCTGTTGATAGTTTGAAGTAGAAGGAGCCAAGGGATGATCACAGGACTGTCTGCTGCAATGGTAGCCATTACGTCCTGCTCTCTCAGCGGCAAGTAATCTTGGGAGATGCTAGAGTACATAGGAGATAGATGGTGGACTGGAAATGGGGCTCCACAGTGTGGCTCCCATCAGGTCATCATCCACAGTGGGGCGCAACTTTGCACTAATGCAGTTGAGGTCACCCATGCTCCTGTAAGTAACCCCTCATTCATACTCTGTAAGTCCCCCAAACTCATTGGTTCGTTCGATCATGCCTTGGTGGAATCATACTTCCATCTGTCTTTGGTGTTGAACCTGGAGTGAACAGACACTTGTTCACATCTTCCCAGAAGTGAATAAACATATATACTCACAAAACCACCAAGTACCTGAAACAGCAACGACAGCCATTCCAGAATTAAAGCGGAAACATGGATAGTAAATGCGACAGACCAAACGTTGGCGCTAGACGTTGGGTCCAAAATGAGTGCTGAGTTCTGCTGCAGTGGGCTGGCCGGGCACGGATAGGCTTGGAGGCCAGTGACAATGGACCCTCCTCTCAGCTTTAGATCCACCTCCCGTTCCTCTGGCAACTCTAGAAAGGGAAGAATCAGCTTTGCCCTTCCTTAGGATTTAAACAGCCAAATAAAGGGGGGTAGGTATCAAGGTTCCACTGAATCCCCTTAAGTTACATCCTCCTAGTCAAAAAGAATGAAATATATGAATTCTGTCTTTGGCCTTGCCCGGAAAGCTGGTATTCTGACCTACCCGGAAGATCAGAACATTAGATACCATTGTTCCCTTCCCTAATTGTTAATACAACCGGGCCTATCAAGCACCTGGCTAGGAGACTCCCCTCCCCCACAAAAGCTGATTCACCTGAAGACATACATGTTCAGGAAATGGAAGGAATAATTCTCCCCTTTGTGAGATCACTGTTATGTCCAGGAGCCCTTCCCCCAACACAGATGTAGATCAGCACAGCTAAGTCAATGAGCTTTTCCTACTCAGTCAGGTTTTGTTTGTTTGTTTTGTGTAAGGAAGGGTCACTAACATACACGCCTCAATATATGTGTGGAGGTCAGAGGAAGACTTTCAAGAGTCAGGTCTCTCCTTCCACCATGTGGGTTCCAGAGACTGAGCTCAGGATGTCAGGTTCAGGACAAGTGCCTTTACCCACTGAGCCATCTTGCTGGTCCCTCTTAAGTTTTAGCTTTTCCTTTTGCTCCTTCTATCTCTTTGGATACCAGCCCTAACCTAAACCTACCTGTCCTGATGCACCTGAACTTTCTCTGAACATCCTCCAGCCCACAGCAGCTGCTTACCGACCTCTATTGCTAAACATGCCTGCTTTCTTGGATCCTACATCCAAACACATAAGCTTCTCATTTTCTGCCCACTACTCTCTTCCTGACAGCCACTAAGATCTATAACTTCCCTGCTCTGCTGATTTTCTCTCAAACGCTAATAAAACAGCTTTTAGTTTCCTTCAGAGTCAATTTTAAAATTCTTTATTAGCAAGACCAAGAACCTACCAAAAGGGATTCCAGTTCCCTGGTTACAGCAGATGTTTAAGAACAGATGGGCCAGGCCCTGGTAGTGGATGCCTTTAATCCTAGCACTTGGGAGGCAGAGGCAGTCAGATCTATGAGTTGGAGGCCAGCCTGGTCTACAGAGCAAGTCCTAGGACAGCCAGGGCTACACAGAGAAACCCTGTCTCAAAAACAAACAAAAGAACACAGATCGGGTGGGAGGAGTTGGCTAAGGTCAAGAGCTCTCACACAGCTCCGCAGAGGACCTAAGTCTCCACCCAACCACCTGGAACTCCAGCTCCAAAAGATTTAACGCCTCCTCTGGACTCCATGGGTAGCTATGTGGTAGTATTTTATCTGTGCACCCCAATAAAGCATAGCTGAGGATCAGAGGAAAGAGCCAGTCACTATAGTAAACATAGAAGTCAGGCAATGGCGGCACATGCCTTTAATCCTAGCATTTCGGAGGCAGAGATCCATGTGGATCTCTGTGAGTCCAAGGCCACACTGGGAACAGAGCCAGGTGTGGTGGCACATGCCTTTAATCCTAGCACTAACCATGGAGGTCTGGAGGTCTGTATGGACAGACAGGAAGTGACAGAGCTGAGCAGAAAGAGGAAGTGATGTAGCTGTAGTTGGGTGGAGAGAGGAAGTGAGATGTCAGGGACAGAAAGGCATATAGGCGTTGAGTATACAGGAAGTAGGTCTCTCTTGGCTGAGGAGTTCTGAGAGTAAGAATGTGGCTGGCTTCTTTCTGCTTCTGTGATCTGTCAATTTTAACCCCAATATCTGGCTCCAGGTTTTTTATTACTAAGACCAGTTAGCAATTTGTCTTACATACCTGTACTCATATGCACACACCTAGACACACACACACACACACACAATTTAAAAATTCAAAATAATTAAGATAAAAAAGAAGATTCCAGAAGCTGTTAAGATTGCTTCATGGTTAGAGCACTTCTTCTCACAGAGGACCCATGTTCATTTCCCAGTACCCATTTGGTGGCTCATAACTGTCCATGACTCCATTTCCATGGGAGTCTTCTGGCCTCCACTGCCACCAGGTGCACATCTGGTACACATACATACATGCAGGCAGGCAAAAACCACCCATACACACAAGCATAAATAAATCTTTAAGAACACAGACAAAGCCAGGTGTGGTGGCACAAATCTCTAATCTCAGCACTGGGGAGGCAGAGGCAAGTGGATTTTTGTGAGTTCAAGGTCAGCCTGATCTACAGAGCGAGTTCCAGGACAGCTGGGGTTACACAGTGAAACCCTGTCACAAAAAACAAAAACAAACAAATAAACAAACAAAACATAAACCTTGCGCTTCAAGGTTGGGTATAGACTCTCTGGACAGTGGACCCATCCAGGTGAACAGTGTGCTCAAGCTGTGTTACCTACTGACAGACAGCTCATGGGCAGACTGACCCATACAGGAGCTCCCCTGCCTCATACAGTTGATCCTTACTGTCCTAAGCCAGAAGAAGGTATTGCACAGGGGGCAAAGATGA
Organism: Onychomys torridus; assembly: GCF_903995425.1. Taxonomy (NCBI): domain Eukaryota; kingdom Metazoa; phylum Chordata; class Mammalia; order Rodentia; family Cricetidae; genus Onychomys; species Onychomys torridus. The sequence goes on from NC_050450.1 coordinate 84,042,245, forward strand.
CCTCAAAGAAATGAGAATTTATAATGTGGGATTAAATGTAGCATAAAGTAAAACATAAAAACAAACAAACAACCTACCCTTCAAACCATTAAAAGATGAAAAAAATCCTTTGGGGTAATTCCCTCTGGGGAAGTCCATATGACCCATGAAGGTATCTAATCGTCTCCCTGAGCACCCCTATTTCCACTGTATGCTTAAATCTATGTTAAGATGTTTCCCTAATAAAATCCATCTCTGCTTTGAAAATTAAGTCCTATGTGGTCCCAAGTATAAATACCCAACAACTTGAGTTCAACCCTGTAACCCATGTAAAAATCCACACGCTGTGGCGCACATCTGTGATCCCTGTGCTTCTAAAGCAGGGTGGAGGTTGCAGACTGGAGAACCAGCAGAAGGCTCAAGCTGACCTGGAGTGTTCTGTGTAGCAACAGAACCAGAACTCCTGCCTCCAAAACAAAGTGGACACTGAGAACCGATTCCTGAAAGCTGCCCAGAGACGGCACGTGCGCTCCCTGGAGCATGCAGGCCTGTGTGCACATGCACGCACACTCACACAACTAATAAAGAAAAATTTTAAGTCCTATGGAGAAGGGAGCGTTTGCCTTGAGCTCAAGGGAGTCTGGTTAGTATCGGTATTGGTGTAAAGCTGTTAGGTAACCAAGTCACCAGAGCACCAGAGATCCTCACGCCAGAGGTCAACACTGGGTCACGTCTCACTAGTTTACAGACAGATGAGTGGGAAAGTGGAAGAAGTCTGTTGAACAGCAAGGGGCAGAGAAACAGAAACAGAGAAGTGAGAGGCCCCTGAGCAGAATGTAAAGCCTCTGGGACTTGGGTTGGGGTCGGAGCTGCTGGGCACAAAGAGTCTCAGGTCTTGGTTGCCCTTGTCCAGTTGTTTGGGGTTTAGAAAAGGGCTTTACAAGGCAGGAAGGGGCTGTCAGTCAATACTGTCAGCAGCCTGACTACGGTTTTTCTAGGAAGCAGGATGTAGTCAGCTGTGGTTATCAAGTGGGTGCATCAAAGGCAACCTGAGTCATCGGCTCACTGCGGTAACTGGTCTCCAAGGTGTCTTTGGTCTCCACCTGGAGTTAGCCACAGTTTTGTGTAGCCCTTTCTCACACTGGCTTTTGTGATCAGCAAACATGCACATAATCTTGTCAGTTTCTGCAAATTAGGTAATAAAAGTCCTGGTGGCTTTGGCCTTGGTGGCTGTCTCGGATGATTTGCTCTAAAGAGGAAGTCATTAGGTCTCAAACTCCAGACTGAGGTGCCTGCTTAACATATCAAAGCAGACTCTGGCTGCCAGGTTCTCCCAGCATCCCTCAGTCCCTAACTGTTATCAGGCCCTCCTGGCTGGCACACCTTGTCCCCTACCCTCAATTTCTCCAGTCCAGGGGCTGGGCTGCCCTTCCCTCAGCTGGCCTTCCCTGTATAATCCATATATAAACCATTTTGGTTATCCTTTCATCTACCCTTTACCCTTCTGGCCTCTTGGTCTGGCTCCTCTCCCCTCTCCCCTCCCCTTCTGTACACTTTGTGAATATATGTCTCTATGATTGGTTTAATAAACAAACTGACTGGGCAATAGCTAGACAGAATAAAGTTAGCAGGAAAGCCAAATGGAGAAGGATGGGATGAGGAAGGGCAGAGTCAGTGGAGTCACCAGCCAAATGGAGAACAAGTCAGATACACTAAATGGGTTAATGGTAAAAGCCACGAGCCTCAGGGCAGCACATAGATTAATAGAAATGAGTTAAGTTGTAAGAGCCAGTTAGTCACAAGCCTGAGCTATTGGCCAAGCATTTATAATTTACATTAAGTCTCCAAATCAGTTATTTGGGAAGCGGCTGCTGGTTATTTGGGAACAGGCAGGTTGGAACAGGAAATTTCTACCTTACAAATGGCACCCACCATCCAGGACAGATCAACATAAGACTTGAAAAAGCTTAAAAAAAAAAAAAGGTTCTAAACACACAAAACAGAGATAAACTTGGCTTCCTAGTCTTGTGTCTCTCATGCCAGGCACAGTACAGAGATGTATCTCCTGGATGCTGCCAGTATACCATGAGCTAAGCCACATGGCAGGTTCCTGAAGTTTCTCATGTGGGAAAGGCTGGAAAGACTGTGTTCTCAGTTAATATGCCTCCTAGACAACCTGTTGGTAGTAGGTTTGGGTAAGCAACAGCGTTGTGAGAGATTAAGGTAGAGTGATGATTAAAGAGCTAGCTGAACTGTGGAAGGATGAGGTTAAAGCCAAGGCTACAATGAGAGAAGTTAAAAACTACAGGGCAAAGCTCAAGACAAGAAGCAGTGGTGCAAAGAGGCATCTCCAGCCACTGCCCGTGGGCTTAAGTTGGAAGCTCCACCAGAATGCTGCATGTCCAGGTTTAGGGATTTTGCTCATTTAGATGGAAAAGGTTACAGATACTCAGTACAGACAGAAGAAACCTCTAAACGGGTTACATTGTGTTTAAAAATATATGTAGGCTTAGGACAGAAAATAAAAGGGTAGAGAAAGTCCTTAAAAAAGAAATAGAGTAATAAAAAATATAAGCCGCATAAAGATGGGAAATACACAGAGAGTCTGGATCCTGTATGTTATTTGTGTGGTCAGATTTTTTTTTTTTTTTTTTTTTTTGAGACAGGGTTTCTCTGTATGGCCCTGGCTGTCCTGGAACTCACTCTGTAGACCAGGCTGGCCTCAAACTCAGAGATCCACCTGCCTCTGCCTCCCGAGTGCTGGGATTGAAGGTGTGCGCCACCACCGCCCAGCAAGTTGTCTGAATTTTTTGGCTGCTAGGAGACACTGGATTGTAAAAACTGCTAGAATCAACCAATCTATATATTTTAAAAATACCTTGACTTCAAATTTAAATCAAAAGATATGTTACTTTGAGGGAAAGTTTATGATTTTATTTCCACAGGAAATGAGAAGCTATGGATCCATTCCAGGTTAAGGAAAATCAGGCTTGATTGAGGAAGACCCCTTAAAAAATCTGACAACAAACATAAAGAAATAAACCTAGAACTACAAGACACATGATATATATTTTATCTGCTCAAACATAAAACAAAAAAAATCATCTTTGGCTGACTTATATAGAGTGCACAGTTTATACTTGTATTAATGCATATATATATATATGTATATATATATATATATATGTGTGTGTGTGTGTGTGTGTGTGTGTGTGTGTGTGTGTGTTACCTTTAAAAGTTTATGTATTTTCAGAGCAAGGGGACCAAACACTAATAAAAATGGATGGCCCATGTGATCCAGCATTTCAAAATGCCTCTGTTAGTCTCCTCAAAATTCTACCTCCAGAACAGCTTCAAGGCTGCTGGCTGAGATGATACAGTCTTACAGAATACTCCAGTCAGGACTTGACCATAACATTGAAGTTTTCAGGGTCCCCCAAAGATTACCAGATTATCAACAGGAAGTAGTCTAAAGAACTACATCCACATTCCCCAAAAATAGGTTATGGATGTTTATTATCATTTAAGGGGAGTTTGTTACAAGTTGCTATTGGTAATGGTCAGGAAAGAAGCCAGACAAAAAAGATTAGATTCTCATTCTGAAAAGAAAAAGGGGGAGTATAGAAATGGTGGAATCAAAGAATAGATTACTGAATCTACTTTTAAATCAGAAAAGCAACTATTAGTCTTTTTTTTTTTTTCTGAGACAGGGTTTCTCTGTGTAGCTTTGGAGCCTATCCTGAAACTCGATTTGTAGACCAGTCTAACCTTGAACTCATAGAGATCCACCCACCTCCACGTCCCAAGTGTTGGGATTAAAGGCATGCGCCACAGCCGGCTGGCACAACTATTTGTCTTAAATGTATACACTGGTATGGACTTTGGCTCATTGATAAAATTTTAAAGTTAATTTTGTTATACTGTATATATATTTCTACTTTTGTTGATTGTACTGTGTTTATGAGCTCATTTAAAAATGTAATATGTAATTAAGAAATACAGATTAATAGCCATCTATAATAGTCAAAGTTATAGTCACGTTAGGTATGTTTTCAAAGTCATACATGGATATATTTAGATAGATAAATGGTCTTCAAACACATCAAAAACCTATAGAATATAGCATTTAATATCTTCTTCATAGAAAAGGATGGGGATCAAAGAACCTCTGTATGAAGTTTGCTTTCTTTATGGCAAAAGCTAGCCATTTTGGAAAAATCTGCCCTGGCCTCAATTTCAGACAATATACTGTCCAAACTGAACCAACAGGATGAAAGAAAGGTGACTGCCAAACTTTGCCAAAACAAGGTAGGACAGTCCCTTACAATTCCCTGCTTGACAGGAAAGTCTGTCAGACGTGCGAGGCCTGTAGGCCAGAGTTGGATGCTCCAACATTGCAGAGGAACTTTGGGTGACTGCCCAAACAGCCAGATGTCCCTTGCCATGGACCGGGCCTCAGTTGGACCACCAGACGGAGGGAGAATGGGATTGAAGGTACTCAGGACAGCAGGGAGTCAGCAATGACAGACAGACACAGACACAGATGCTGTGAAACTGTTGCAATTTTACTAAAGTGATTAGTGGTTTATAAACAGTCAAATGAGGAACTGATCATGAGGCAAACAGCAAGCAGAGATACACAGTGTCTAAATTTGTTCTGATGATTAAACATAAAAGCCAGCCCCCCCCCCCCCTGAGATACCCTGTAGTGGTCAGGCGCCGTCTAGCAGATCTTTGCCAGAGTATGTCTCATGGGCCAAGTTGTTCCTTTCCCTCAAGTAGATTATTAAACTTAATTACATAGTCCGTCCCAAAGATTTTTACCCATCTCATAATGTGTGGCTGTATAGATTTTAATATTCTAGATCTTGTCATTCTATCATAAAGGCACCAAGGCTTTCTGTTTCTAGCTAATCGTTCCATAAAAGGCAATGAACTCCATCTGACCCTTTTTCCATCATGATTTACCCATCTCACTCCTTTTGAATCATATTCTCCTGTAAATGGAAGGGGCTCCAGGTAATTCCCATGCCTGGGATGATACCATGGAGGAGTCCACCATCCATCCTTAATCAAGTACTGTACACATTCCCCGTCTCTTTTAGTGGGAATTGCCAGTGCTGCTAACTCTTTTTCCCTGGAATCCTGATGACTCGAGTGGGGATTGTCTATGAGTTGTTGAATGTTTACCTGTAATATTTTCTCACTTTGAGTGGTGGGCTCACTTATCATGAGCTCTGCTTGCTCAATGCCATCTAGTAATTTTTTTATACTCTTGGGAGATTTTTTTTAACTCTTGCTAGAAGGCTTGGGCCAACGGGGGTATTGGCAATGTTTTATTATCATCAGGAACATCAAGAGGCCGTTTAGGGCCTGGCAGTGTGCAGAAGGAAGAGAGAGTGATAGCGCAGAGAAAGAACTCCAGTCATGCATTTTGAGGGACAGCGTCTTTGTGGAAGTCCTCCATCAGGAAGCATCACAGGAGCTGATTGCCAAGGAACTGCCAGAGGGCTATCCCGTGGGGCTCAACCCGCTCCTTTCCTGGAGACCACCAGATCAATGGCATTTGTCACACAGGCGACACCTCCGTGGGTGTGGCAGTCCCTGTCATTAGGTTACATTTCATCCTTCTAGGATCTTGATAGAGTTAAAAACTAAATTGTTAAACTTATAGTTTTCCTTAGTTATGATAGAAAGAAAATTAGGTATAAAACTTTAGACTCATCAAGATAAGATGGATGGATAACAGAGTATTTTCTCTAATTTTGCCAAATATAAAAATAGACTGGAAATTGTAACTGTAATTCTTACTTGATAACTGGTTTTTTGGAGGTGTTTTGATTTTTTAATTTGTTTTTATTTTATGTGCATTGGTGTTTTGTCTGCATGTATGTCTGTGTGAAGGTGTCAGGTCCCTTGGAACTGGCATTACAGACAGTTGTGAGCTGCTATATGGGTGCTAGGAATTGAACCTGGGGTTCTGTGGAAGAGCAGTCAGTGCTCTTAACCACTGAGCCATCTCTCCACTCCCTTGATAACTGTTTTGTTGTATATAATTTTGCTATGTTAAAGGTAAAAACCTTCCTTTTTAATTAGACAACAGGGGGAAATGCTGTAGAATAAGCCTTCTGTACACTGTGTGAATGTATGTCACTGTGATTGGTCTAATACACACACGCTGACTGGCCAATAGCTGAACAGGATAAAGTTAGGCAGGAAAGCCAAACTGAGCATGATGGGATGAGGAAGGGCAGAGTCAATGGAGTCACCAGCCAGATGGAGAACAAGTCGGACACACTAAAAGGGTTAGAGTTAAAAGCTACAAGCCTTATGACTTCACATAGATTAATAGAAATGAGTTAAGTTGTAAGAGCCAGTTAGTAACAAGCCTGAGCTATTAGCCAAGCACTTATAATTTATATTAAATCCCCAAGTCAGTTATTTGGGAGCAGGCGGTCAGGACAGGAAAACTCTGCCTACACCTCTCCTCATATGGCTCAGTCTGGTCATGTTCACTCTGGACTCTCCCTGATATCTCTGCCTCTGGCTAAGCTCTCTCTTTTATCTACAGTAAACTTTCTCCTCCACCATACCTAGGAGCAGTCATGTTCCACAAGCCTGAGGGGCCTGGGTTTGAACCTTCTTAATTTCTTCTTTTTCTTCAGAAGCTAGCTTCCATATGGTGAATTGGCAGAGTCCCATCTGAAGAGGATTTGCAGCCTCTAGTCACAGGAATGAGCTAGGAAGTGGACACTGGAGCCTTATTCCAGCTTTAGACTAATCATAGTCAATATTTTCATTAAAATATGTTTAAATCTGAGCGTGTCAGGGCGCACCTGTAATCCCAGAACTCAAGAGGCTAAGGAAGGAGAGTTTGAGGCCAGCTTAGTCTACATAACACATCTTTAAAATAAATAAATAAATGAAATAATGATAGCATTAAGTTTATGATTGCTTGGTTGATTAATTATATTGATTGTGGTACTAGAACCCACTCCCAGCCCTGTCACTTTTGGTGGATAGCATCTTTAAACGGTTTCAGCTTTAATTCACAACTTGTCATGTAGCAATAAATATACCCCAAGTAAACAATGGCTTTGGGGGGGTCTGTTGTTGTTGCTTTCTGTTTTTTTTTTTCATTTTTGGTTTGAGACAGGGTCCTCCTATGTAGCTCTGGCTATCCTAAAACTCTCTATGTAGCCCAGGCTGGCCTTAAACTCACAGAGAGCCATCTGTCTCTGCCTCTCGAGTGTTGGAATTAAAGAAGTGTGTGTGTGTGTGTGTGTGTGTGTGTGTGTGTGTGTGTGTGTGTACATGCAGGTTTTAGGCCCTCTTGGAGCTAGTCACACAGATGCTTAGGGCCTGCTAGGCATTAGTGCTGAGACTCGAACACAGTGCCTCGGCAAGAGTATTGTGTGTTTTTTAAAACGGCGCTGGGCGGTGGTGGCGCTCGACTTTAATCCCAGCACTCAGGAGGCAGAGCCAAGTGAATCTCTGTGATTTGAGGCCAGCCTGGGCTACCAAGTGAGTCCCAGGAAAGGCGCAAAGCTACACAGAGAAACCCTGTCTCGAAAAACCAAAAATAAAATAAAATAAAATACTAAAAACGGAACCATCTCTCCATCCCCCAACAATGGTCAAATGAAATTCTAGTAAATGTCCCAAATAATCAAAATCCATAGGAGGGAGGTAAACCCCAATTAGCTCCTTCCAGCATGGTCCTGGGACAACTTTCTCCCTCAGCCTCAACTGTAAAATGGAGAGAGGTATCACCACTTCCTACTTCATGGGCCTTGTCAGGAGCACAGCTGACTCACCCTAAGTAAATGCTGGTCTCCTGACCCTTCCCTGTCATCAGGCTTTTCTGTCCACTTACAGAGCCCACTCCTGAGTGTTCTACAGGGTATAGAAAGAATTGAACTTTTAATCCCCTTTGCAGACAGGGTCTCACGTAGCTGGCCTCAAACTCACAATGCACCAAAAAAATGACCTTGAATTGCTGGAATTACTACAGACACACACCACCACACTGGTTTTTTTTAAATGAATGTAAAAATTAACATGTATTCAGTGTAGTTTATGGGACAATAATCTCTCTCTGAGTTGGTAGGGTATGTTGAGAGGAACTATAGCATTTCAGGGCTAGAAGAGATAGATGTTGGTTTCCCCAGGACCACACTGGCCAGCACCAAGCAGTAGAAACAGGAAAACAGCACACCACATGGATTAAGATTGTAGATCTAGAAGCACAATTCTAGCTTCTCATAAATGAAGGAAAAACGAAGTTTGCCAAAAACCTGCCAGCCTTAAATTCATTGGCATCATTCATGTTGATTGAGGCCGCTAAATGATCCCAGCTTCTGCCTTCTCCCTGAAGTCCTTGGCAGTGGGCAAGGGTACAGGAAAGATCTGCCTCCCCCGCCACTCCCTGCATGTTTTATAGAACAAGTGTGCTTTAAAAAAAAAAAGATCCCGAGTCCTGGTGCATAGTAGGCAAGCACCATACCACTGAGCAACACCTCCTCAGCCCATTTTAAAGTTCTGAGACAGGATCTCCCCCATCTAGCCTCAAAATTGTGGGCCTCTGCCTCCCAGGTAGTTGGGATCGAGCCCAAGGCTTTGGAGTATCTGGCAAGCACTCCACCAACTGAGCTACTTCTTCCTTAACTGCATTTACATTTGGAAAAAAAAAATAGAGAAAATAACCTTGGTCTCGAATTTACAGAAATGCTCTTCCCCACGCCTCCCGAGTGTTGGGATTAAGGCGTGCGCCACCATCACTCCGCCACAACATTCTTTCTAATCCTATGTAGTTTGTAAAAACTAATCGAACACGTCTAAGGACATTTTTTCCCCGCGTTCATTATTAAGTCAGCCTTCCAGCGTCTTCAGCGTGCGGTGCTGTGGTGCAGGCTCACTGAGGTACAGCTGAGCACCTCACTCCAGACCCCAACATTCTGAAACCCTTGAGTCTGCCAAGGCGGCTATGGAACTCTCTGGAAAGGACTCAGGGACCACTCTGCTCAGAGCTTCAGGACTTCCAGCTGTGCGCCTGGCACCCGCAAGGCACCTCCCCACGCTCAGACCTGCCCTAAGCGTGTTCTTGACCGTGGAACAGCCTCCAGGTCGGATTTTCCCACGGGTAACCCGGTTCCCTGTTTGTACCGCAGCAGGAGCTGGGACAAGGGACGGCGGGGTGGGATGGTCTCCAGCCAAGGTTGCACACATGGTACCAGGAGGCAGCTGCCACCTACGCGAGGACTCCCGGGGCTCCACCCGCCCCCTACCTGCGTACTGTCGTCCCCCTCACCCCGCACCACCACCGGTTGCTCCCCAGCATCGCGCTCCCCTGTTTCTCGGGCTAGGGACACTCACTAGCTGGAAGTCATCGCGGATTGCTCCGGCCACCTCTCTGCCGACTGCGCAGCTGGTTGTGTCCCAACCCGAGAAGGAAAAAGCTGCGGGACCGGGACCGTGCCCGCCCACATCCCACAGCCCCCACCCAGGAACTGGATCTTGCCTGGCGTCCAAGCTGTGCTCAGAGTAGTTTTCTCATTGTTCGGGTTGGTCTATTGTGACTGTGTGGCACCAGGGTCTCATGCCCTGGAAACTGCGGTGGTCCCTGCGGCCACCACCGCTCCAGCCTTTCCTACTTGAAGAGTTGCAAGCTCAGCTCTTCATAAACTACAACACCCCCAAGAACAGTTCTGAAGCTTGCTTTTCAGATGAAGAAACTGAGGCAAGGTGGGGGTAACCAGACTGTAAATAGAGTTACCTGGCCTTGACCCACTTCGGGTGTATTTTGTTTCCCTGGGGTTCAGTGGTTAAAATGCAAACTACTTCTGCTCTACCCCCAGGCCAGTGCACGGCACCTCCTTGGTGGGCAGGTCTGAGGGAAAATGAGTGGATTCGGCATTTCCTCCAAACTCCAGGATAGACTAGAACGGAGTGAAGTTGGACAAAGTCCCAGTTCTTTTCCCCTAGAAGCAAAAGGCGTCCCAAGACGTGTGTTCTCGCTCCAGGACGCCCTCTTGAACCGTGTGGTTAACTTGGACACACACCGCTCCATAGTTCCGCAACAACCCCTCCCCTCCCCGCGCTTCTCTCCAAATTGGTTCTTTTTCTCCGCCTCCCCGGATCATCAAGCATTTCTGTCCACCCTACAGTCTCGTAGCCCCACTCCTAGATCTCCCTGTCACCTCTGCTGTTGGTTAAATCTCAAAAGTTGGTTAAAGCGGCGCTGCTCGTGGCGCCCTCCGGCCAGCCAGAGGAGCGTGCTGGCGGAACCTTTTTAGAGCTTTATTGGGAGAGGGGGAAGAGAGAGAGACAGAGAGAGAGGAAGAGAGACAGAGAGACAGAGAGACCACGTGGAAGGACGAGAAAAGGGGGAGAGGGGCACAGAGAGGGCCCGCCCGCTTTTTAGGCTGGCCCGTGTCCCAGGATTATGACGTAATTAAGGACAAAACTCTTACTTCCGTCCCTACCTATCCTTCCACAGTCCTCCCTACCTCCACCTTCCCCCGACACTCAGGAAAGTAAAGCTGCAACCTAGTCCAATGCCCTTTACTAGGTCCTAACTCACCATAAGATGCCTTTGTGCTTGGTTAAAAAAAAAAAAAAAAAAAAAAAAAAAAAAATTTCACACGAAATTGTTCCGCATTTGCATTTGTGAAAGCCTTTTCGAAAGGCGTTGGGGGTGGTTTTCGAGGGGACTCTTCTCTAATGGGATTGTACTGTTTTATTCTGACCCAGCCAAATTGCATGCAAAAGGCTAGTTTCGCGTGGGATCCCCTTATACCTTGCTGTGTCTCAAAAAGGAAGGTTAAAAACAAAGTAACCCAAAAAAACACCCAACCAGTAAAGAATAATACAATCATAAATATGCAAAAACAGGTGCCTGTGGTGGAGTACACCTGTAATCCCAGCGCTTGGATGGTAGAGGCAGGAGGATCAGAATTCAAGGTCACTCTTAGTTACATGGGGCGCGGTGGAGGTGGGAGAGGGGGTGCCAGCTGTACAGCTGACGGGATTACTGTAGACTATACAAATAACTCGAAAAACGAACCAAGTCATTTCTTCCCTTAGTTCCAACTCCATCATAAGTTTTGGCTTTTTTTGGTTGGTTGTTTTCCCCTTTTCGTGGTGGATATGAATTCAACTTTCTAGCTACTGACACGGCAGGTATCAGGCCAGGACAAACGAGTGTGTGTAGTGCCTGTTAGCACGCCAAAGTGCATGCTGGCCACCAGGCTTCCTCAGTTTCACAACATCTTGTGGTTCTTTCAGTTTTTCTCACACACACACACACACACACCCATTCTAAACTTCTCCCATACATTGCCTGGGCTTCCCTCCCCTACCTTCTCAGTCCCTTATAACCCTGCCATTTTGGCTATGCACACTCTTGGTTTCTCTGTTTCTGTCTTCCTCTCTTGGCCCCTTTGCATGCAATGTGGCTGGGTCAGAATAAAACAGTACAATCCCATTAGAGAAGAGCCCCTCACCCACCCACGGAGTCCAGTCTGCCAGCCGGCCGTGTTCAGTTTACTGATCTACTACTTTCTCTCCATGCTCTGGACTCTTCCAAGTGCCTCTGGCTGTACATTCCCTCCCCTGAACCCTACCTTGGAAAGAGCTTGTCCTCACTTTACATATCTGATGCCCAAACCTCCCCACGGGGCATAAATAAACCTCTTGCCGAGGGGCTGGGCCTCCTAACCTAACCTGGTGCTGATTTGACTTGTCTAAAGTAAATATGGATCATTTGTTTCGGCGGGCTTCTGTCGTCCACCATGTTTGACTCCAAATTCTAGAGTGTGCCTCTTGGACCGCTCCTTCCCTCTACCTGCTATCCTTCTCCACTGTGATTCAGGGCGTCGCCTTCAGTCTCTCTGACTCCAGGAGCCTGCTACGGCCACCACCACCCCTACCCCCAACCTGTCACTCCTCCACCAGCTCTCTCCTCCTCTCCTGGGTAAGAGTCACCCTGGAGCTGCCTGCTTGTCTTTGTTGGCTTGTGGGAGGGAGCCTGCTCTTACTGTGAAAGCCACACCGGTGTGTTTGGATGCTCCTTTCACCCTCCTGGTCCCGCATCGCATAGAAAGGGTCCCCTCTCCTCTGTGATTTGGGACATTTCTATCTGGCAAGTCTCTCAGCTTGCTTGAGGATGCCCCAAATTGAAATTCCTATCGCCAGGACACTCTCCCCTCCCCCTCTTCTCCTCCCTGGAGCATCCTTTACCTCCCCTAGGCGCTGCCTGCGGGGTCTCTTCCTTGCGCCCTCCTGGACCTCTACAGTATTGGAATTCTCCCTCTGGCGAAATTCCTGTTTGTGACCCTTGTCCCTCTTGTCTCTCAGCTCCCTTTGGAATTGGAGCCTTCCCTCTGGAGGAGTTAGGTGTGCAAACTTTCTCTTTTCATCCTCGGACTCGATGATTACTTTAAAGCCACAAAATCTTACCACTAATGGCTTGAACTCCATACAGATCCATGGCCACATTCTCTCTCTTTCTCTCTTTCTTTCTTTCTTTCTTTCTTTCTTTCTTTCTTTCTTTCTTCCTTCCTTCCTTCCTTCCTTCCTTCCTTTCTTCCTTCCTTCCTCCCTTCCTCCCTTCCTTTCTTTCTTCCTTTCTTTCTGGTTTTTTGAGACAGGATTTCTCTAAGTAACAGTCCTACCAATCCTGGAACTCACTCTGTAGACCAGGCTGGCCTTGAACTCAGAGAGAACAGACTGTCTCTGCCTCCCACATGCTGGAATTAAAAGCATAGGCCATCACCACCCAGCTACTTCATACTCTTAAAAAACCTTTTATCTCTATGCTTTTTTTGCTCTCTGCACCCAGAAAGAAATCTTGTAAGACTATTGTGTAAACTCTTTATCTCAGGATTTGTAAATTCACTGGGTATGGTTTGAAGATCTGTAAAATCTGTAACAAAAGTTAACTTAAAAGGTATAACAAGCCGGGCGGTGATGGCATTCGCCTTTAATCCCAGCACTTTGGAGGCAGAGGCAGGCAGAGCTCTCAGTCTGAGGTCAGCCTGGTGTGCAAAGTGTGAGTTCCAGAACAGCCAAAACTACAAAGAGGCACCCTGCCTCAAACAAACAAACAAACAAACAAACAAACAAAGTAACAAAAAGTTGATAGTTTAAAAATCTATATACAAGGTAATCTTAATTTACTACAACAAATTATATATAGCTTGGATTCAACTCTTGTTTTGGAAAATTGATGTTTTTAAATAGCAACCACACAGCTTGCCTCCATCTTGACTGAACACCTCTTATAGTAGAAGCGACCATGTGGCTAGCAGCCACCTTTACTAAAGCTAAAAGAGAGCACATACCATGTAACTGTGCCACCATCTTGATTAAGATGACCACAAGGTATAAACCAACCAAGGGAGCACTCATAAAATTTCATAGTCCTCCTGAGCCCTCTGCTTATCCTTGCGTCTCTTTCAGACTACGGAGACAACAGCGGGTCTCCAAGGTTTTGAATTAGGATGGGTTTTGTACAATGAATTTTGTCCCTGGAGTAAAAATTTTAGATAAGGACAGCATATGTTTGATGGATAAGGTATTTTGATAAATATGGTTTATAAAGACCTACTCAGAGTAACAAAAGCTGACTGTCTGAGTCATCGTGCTATTGCTCTGAAGAGACACCATGACCACGACAACTCTTATAAAGAAAAACATTGAATTGGGGCTGGCTTACAGGTTCACAGGTTTAGTGCGTTATCATCATGGTGGGGAGCATGGCAGCATGTGGGCAGACAGGGTGCTGGAGAAGGAGCCAAGAGCTCTAAATCTGGATCTACAGGCAGCAGGAGAGAAAGAGAGCCACTGGGCTTGGCTTGGGCTTCTGAGCCATCAAAGCCCACTCCCAGTGACACACTTCCTCCAACAAGGCCACACCTCCTAATAATGCCATTCCCTGGTGACCAAGCATTCAAATCTATGAGCTTATGGGGGCCATTCTTGTTGAAACCACCACACTGACTTAGAGAAGTATGTCTAACCACATATGTAGGTATGTCTGTCTTTGTTTAACACCAGGCTTCTAGAAAAATTTTCTAACAACGTATGTTTGATAAATACAGTTTATAAGATCTGTTCAAGCTCACAAAAACTGACTTGAAGATATATGCCTAGCCTCTTGGTCTTTGCTAACTTTGTTAAGCTTTAGCTATTTGGATAAACTGAGTCATACCAGAAACTGAACAGGGTTCTCAAAAGAGTTACAAATGACCAACAGAGTTTTTCTGCATTTTATTTTCTTCTTATCTGTGTATGCATGTTCATAAGATGTGTGTATGGGAGGGGTATTGAAGGACAACTTTTCAGAGTTGGTTCTCCCAGTTTTCGGGGGCTCTATGGCCAAATTCAGGCTGTCGGGTTGTATAAAGAACCTTAACCTGCTGAGTCACTTCACTGGCCCTCGATAAATATTTTTTAAAGTATTGAACATCCCTAGCCATCAGGGAAATGCAAATTACCTTGAGGCTCTGGCTCACCCCAGCCGGACCGGCTATCATCAAGAAATCAATGACAAGAAACGCTGGTCAAGAAGAGGGCCGTAAGGAATCCTGACACACTGGTGCTGGGTGTGTAAACTGCAGCCATGGAAATCAGTGTGAAAGTTCCTGAAAAATGAGAAACACTGGGGCATGGTGACACACACCTTTAATCCCAGCATTGGAGAGGCAGAGGCAGGTGGCACTCTGTGAGATGGAGGCCAGCCTGGTTTACATACCACATTCCAGGCCAGCCAGTGATACACAGTGAGACCTGGTCTAAAAATGAAATGAGAGAGAGAGAGAGAGAGAGAGAGAGAGAGAGAGAGAGAGCTAGAAAGAGATTTCTGTTTAACCCAACTGTACCACTCCTGAGCACATGCCCAAAGGACTCTCTATCCCCACACAGAGACACTTTCACATCCATGTTCATTGCCATTCGATTCACAATAGCTAGGAAATGGAACCAGCCCAAGTAACAATCCGCTGATGAATAGATAGAGAGAATGAGGAACATTTGTACAATGGGATTTTTTGTTTTGTTTTGTGAGACAAGGTTCCTCTGTGTAGCTTTTGGAACCTGTCCTGAAACTCACTCTGTAGACCAGGCTGGCTTCGAACTCACAGAGATCCACCTGCCTCTGCCTCCCAAGTGCTGGGATTAAAGGCCTGTGCCACCATTACCTGGCGTATGACACCTATTGACTTGTGTGTGTTGAACTATCCTTGCATCCATAGAATGGAACCAGCTTGAGCATACACCACAAGACGCAGTTTTACATAACAGTGGTAACTGAACCTAGGGCTTCATGTATGCCAGGAAAGCACTCTGTCAACTGAGCTACAACTCTAGCATCTCTCTGATTTTGTTTGTTTGTTTGCTTGCTTTTGGTTTGGTTTGGTTTGGTTTAGTTTGGCTTTTCGAGAATGAAGTTCTCTGTGTAGCACTTGGCTGTCCTGGAACTCACTCTGTAGACCAGGCTGGCTTCGAACTCACAGAGATCTGCCTGCCTCTGCTTCCCGAGTGCTGGGATTAAAGCCGTGCACCACCAACAACTGGCTTTCTTCTTTTTTTCAACCCTGACTCTTCTCATCTATGAAGACAGCCCCTCATCCACTATCTTACCCCCAACAGTCTGTATGCCCATGTTGGGAAGGCAGAGGACAAGGGTCTTTTTTGAGCAGGTCTGTCTTTGGGAGGTACTCACATGACTTGAGTGCCTAGATTATATGTTAAAGGGACAGAAGCAAAGGACAAGGAGTACCAGGCATTAGTCTTAAGCAAACAAGTCTAGTTGAACATTAAGGATCCTTCAGGTAAGGCCTTGTCAGAATAAACAAGTCAATACTCTCTGGGAGTAGATTCAACTTTTGTCACGGGACGTTTATTGTCTCAAGAACTTTATTTTTTGTGCACTCAAGATAACTTGAGGAGCAAAGACAGATGGAAGATAGAGACAGCCACACAAGATTTTAACATGCTGAAAGTTTTCAGGCCCAAATGAAGTTGGTGTTCTTGTTTGTTTGTTTTCCAGACAGGATTTCTCTGTGTAGCCCTTGCTGTCCTGGAACGCTCTTTGTAGACCAGGCTGGCCTCAAACTCACAGAGATCCACCTGCTTTTGCCTCCCAAGTGCTGGGATTAAAGGCCTGTGCCACCAAGCTGGGTTCGAGTTGGTGCTATTAACAAAAGCAGCCTGAGTCCATGTAACCAAAGAGTCAAACGAGGCAAGCACTGAGTTCTTCTTAGGGATACATCCAGCCTGGGAGACTATATAAAAACTACCACAAGCTCGGCTTACCCTGAGAAGGGGACAGCTCAGCCACACGGCAGGACCAGCAACAACACTTCTTATCCAGCCCCTGCATAGCTACCTCGCCACTGAAAAGCCCTGGATCAAGGACCTGATCTGCTTGCTTGCAAGCCCTTCGGGATTGGCTCCACAGTAACCAGGGCATTTGCCTGCAACCACATTACTACCAGGTTGTGGTATTTCGTCATTTTTCCTGAGAAGTCTATTTGTAGTGTGTGTGTGTGTGTGTGTGTGTGTGTGTGTGTGTGTGTGTGTGTGTTTAGAGGCTAGAGAACAACCTTGCCTGTCATCCCCAGGAAAGCCATCCTCTTCCATTGAGACAGGGTCTTCTGTTGGACTGGCTCACTAATTAGGTAAGACTGACCCGCAGGCCTCAGGGACCCATCCCCTGTCTCCTTTTCTCCAGCACTGAGATTACAAGCATGCACCACCACACCTACCATTTCCCTGTGGACTCAGGTCCTCTACAAGAGCAACAGGCATTCTTAAAAATTGAGCCAGCCCTCCAGCCCTGGAGAATGCTTTTAAACAAGAAATTTTAAAAAGCTTCTCATGTCTGACTTAGGAACTTGTGGGATGTGGGGGCAGACAGGGTGAATCTAAACGCTACAGAAGTAGAGAAACTCAATGGTTTAACTATAGACAGGGTTTCTCTGTGTGGTCCTGGCTGTCCTGGAACTAGCTATGTAGCTCAGGCTGGTCTTGAACTCAGTGATCTGCCTGCCTCTGCCTCTGCTGGGATTCAAGGCATGAGTCACCACTGCATGGCAATTCGCTGCTTCTTGAGATAGAGTCTGCATCGACTGGCTTCTGTGAGCCAGTAGGGATACTTGGTAATCATTGATGAGTCCCCTTGAATGTCATGGACTGGAATACAACAGAAGACCAGACATCATGAGGAATCCAGAGTATGAAAGAAGGCTCGCCAGACCCTACAGGAATAAGTTCACAGCAGAGTTAATTCAGCAAGAAGTTCGGATGAAAAAAACCAATGCAGAGATGGGTTTGTCCACACACTGTATTTGTCTTCGGTGACATTTTTGTTATTCTTGTTTAGTAAACCCTCTCGGCTACCGTTGTGTGTATGGAAGGTACAGTGGGAGACCTTGGGATCTGTCTACCCTCACTAAAAGAGTCTAGCATCAAAGGGAGGCATGGCAACACACACCTTTCATCCCAGCACTCAGGAGGCAGAGGCAACAAGATCTCTGTGAGTTCAAGGCTAGTCTGGTCTACATAGCAAGTTCCAGAGCAGACAAAGTTGATCCTGTGTCAAAAAAAAAAAAAAAAAAAAAAAAAAAAAAAAAAGATTCTAGCATCTAATAGCTCCAGTAGTAATCCTCAAGTGTCTTCCAGATTTGGAAAAGCTCTGAAAATTAAAAAGCCAAAACCAGTAAGAACAACAGAGTTTAAATGCAGGTACCTTGTGTTATGTATTGAGAAAGTATTCCCAGGAGCCGTACAATTGCTGAGTAAATGGAAATCCTAGTATCAGGAATGATACCTACGAGTTGTTGTTGGTCAGGGAGGCTCTTGAGGCCCCCGGAATAACACAGGCTATTCCCACTGCTCTCAGTTCATGCCAAAAATCAAAGGTAAGTCACTATTCCTGGAGATATTATGGGCTCTGGTGCAGGACATGGGGAAATCAGGCTGGTCCCTCCTTAGCTGTGCTGGCTAGTTTTATGTCAGCTTGATACAAGCTAGAGTTATCTGAAAGGAGATAACTTCTGTTGAGAAAATGCCTCCATAAGATCAGACTGTGGGCTGGAGAGATGGCTCAGAGGTTAAGAGCACTGGCTGTTCTTCCAGAGGTTCTGAGTTCAATTCCCAGCAACCACATGGTGGCTCACAACCATCTGTAATGAGATCTGGCGCCCTCTTCTGACCTGCAGGCAAACATGCAGGCCAAACACTATACATAATAAATAAATAAATCTTTTTTTTTTTTTTTAAATCAGACTGTAAGACATTTTCTTCATTAATGATTGATACAGGAAGGCCCAGCCGATGCGGGGGGTGCCATCCTGGGGCTGGTGGTCCTAGGTTAGATAAGAAAGCAGACTGAGCAGGCTGTAGGAAGCAAGCCAGTAAGTAGCTCCCCTCCACGGCCTCCGGATCACCTCCAGCCTCCAGGTTCCTGCTTTGTTTGACTTCCTGTCCTGACATCCTTAGTGATGAATAGTGATAATGGAAGTGTAAGCCAAATAAACCTTCTTCTCCCCAACTTGCTTTGGTCATGGTGTTTCCTCAGCAGTAGTAACCCTGACTAAGACACTTGCTTATAGAACACCAGACAGTGCCACTCAGGCTGCAGAACTGTCACCAGTGACCCTGCTCAGCTATGAATCTTGTCACCCAAGATGCTTCGGGCTCAGTAAACAGCTGAGGGAGAAGACTCTTCAGTGGTGTCGGTAAACTGCCCAGGATCTTCTCAATGGCCCAGCTGCTGAGGGTCGCCCTTGCTCCTGTAAATAAGCCTACACTCACGCTCCTGTAAATTACCCCTCCCCCAAAGTCACCAGTTCACCAATCCTTGCTTGGGTGAAGTCATTTCTCTGGTTGGCCATCGCCCTCTGTCTCTAGAGTAACTAGAAATGGTCTATTTAGAGCAGCTCATAAATTAATTGGGCTCATAAAGTAATCAGGAGGAACTTTAAACAGGAAAGCAAATAGGGTCTGTCTGGTTCATTCTGAAACAAATGTGGGCTAAAGTGAGGGTTCAAATGTCATAAAATGCACTGCTCTTCCAGAGGACCCAAGTTTGGATCCTGGCACACACACACCAGCAGCTTATAACCACTCTGGCTTCAGGGAATCTCATGGTAGGGTGTCCACACCACACATGGCACATCCACACACATACATACACATTTTTAAGTCATAATAAATGTTAAAATCTCATTTGGAGGTCTGGGAGGATAGCTCAGTTGGTGGGAGGGGGGGGGGGGGGGTGCTTGTTGTGAAGGCCTGAGGATCTGAGTTTTGGATCATCGGTACCATGGAAAAGCCAGGTGCAGAAGCAAGTGGCTATAATCCCAGCACTGGGCATGGAAGACAGGCAGGCCCTGGAGCTCACTGGCCAGCCAGCCTAGCTGAATTAGTGAGTTGCAGGTGCAGTGAGGGACCCTGTCTCAAATAATAAGCTGGAAAGTGGTACAGAGACACCAGACATCAACCTTTAGTCTCTACTTGAAAACATACACATACATGTGAACCTGTATATACACAACTCTCTCTTACACACACACACACACACAAACACACACACACACACACACACACACACACACACACACACACGTGCACATGCACGCACCCCATAGCATTTAGTCCAGGAACCACCATGTGGAACTTAAGAAAAGTGGATTTTGTTTTAATTTCCTGGAAATAGTAATCTTCTTCTTTTTCTTGGTTGGCATTTATAACCAAAAATTCCTAGTAATTGATATTTATGAACATTAACAGTTTCCCAGATTCCCCCAAACAATAAAATGATCATTATTGAATTCTGAAAACCTGTCCAACGGTTTCTGGTTCCTGAGACATGTGCTTTCCTGACAGCAGCCCAGAGTTCCAGGAGCAGGGCTGGATTTCTGAGTCACTGTCAAGAGACAGTAGGAGAGACCAGAGTCTGCCCTTGAGCAGATGGGACTATGTTTATCAGTGTACACAGAAGAGGGCAACCTCTCTCCTTTGGAAAATTGAAGGGTCTGCCACGAGAAAAAGCTGGCTGTGAACTTTTATAGGGGCAGCCTGAAGGGCTTTGGGAATGAGGAGACTTTGTCTCAAAAAAAAAAAAAAAAATCTGGCAGGAAACGTTTTTTATTATTACTATTACTAATTTAAAAGTGAACTGAATACCAGGCTGGTGATACCTTCCTTTAATCCCAGTACTTGGAAGGCAGAGGCAGGCAGATCTCTGAGTTTGAGGCCAGCCTGGTCTGCTTTCCGGAGGACTCGGGTTCTGTACCCACAACTGTAACTCCAGTCCCAAGGGATTCCAGTCCCACCCCTGGCCTCCAAGAGCACTGCACACATGTGGTGCACAGACATACAGACGGACAAAAATACCCACACACAAAAAGTACAAACTTTTTTCGAAGGCAGGGAGCTGGGCTGGGCTGGTGAGATGGCTCAGCAGCTAAGGGCACCTGCCACTGAACTTCATGGTCTGAGTTTGACCTTGGGACCCGCAGGGCAGAAGAAGAGAGTCAGTTCTGCATGCTGTCCTCTGACCTCTTGTGCACCATAACACGTGTGCCCATACACTCACATACACCTACACACAAATGAAATATAATTAAAAAAATTTAAAACTTAAATGGAGGCCGGACGGTGGGACGGTGGTGGCGCACGCCTTTAATCCCAGCACTCAGGAGGCAGAGGCAGGTGGATCTCTGTTGGTGAGGCCAGCCTGAGCTACACAGTGAGATCCAGGACAGCCTCCAAAGCTACACAGAGAAACCCTGTCTTGGAAAAAAAAAAAAAGAAAAAAGAAAAGAAAAGAAAACTTAAATGGGGAGTGTCTTAAACAAGGCATGTTGGCACATACCTCTAATCCTGGCACTCTGGTGGTGGAAGCAGGAGGATTGAAAGTTTAAGGCTATCCTCAGCTACATAGCAATAGCAAGTTTGAGGCAAGTTCGTGGACACCAGGCATCCATGGGGTGCACAGACGTACTTGCAAGCAAAACACACATGCTCAGAAAGTTAAGTTTTAGTTAGGATCTTTTTTTTTTAATCATTGCAAAGGAAAGTAGGGTGGGATTGGTCACTTAAGGCATTTCTGTCCTGAAAATGCAGCAGGGCCTCTGCCTTTCACTTGTGGAGAGGTTAAAACATTTGCATAAAAGTCTTACTAGGTGGAGGAGATGAAAAGATTTGAATTCTTTGTGGTAAATGCAAGTTTTATAGTATTGGCTAGAGAAAACGTATACAGAGTGTCTTAGAGACTCGATAGAAATTCCTTAGGTAAACTTGGAGCATGCCCTTTGGAGGGTCATAGAATCCTAATCTCTGGCTTCTTGTTTTGAGACATTATCTCCTGGTCCCACATAGATACATCCTCCATCCAGATGCAGTTCTCCCTAAAAGCTGAGCAAGGCTGCCCTGTCTTGGATTTTGAACCTCCAGAACTATGAGGAAATTAATATTTTTTTCTTTATAAAGTTGGCTTGTCTCAGGTATCTCAGTATAGTAACAACAAAAATACACCAGGTGGTGGCGGCGCACGCCTTTAATCCCAGCACTCGGGAGGCAGAGGCAGGTGGATCTCTGTGAGTTCGAGGCCAGCCTGGTCTACAAAGTGAGTTCCAGGACAGACTCCAAAGAGAAACCCTGTCTCGAAAAACCAAAAAAACAAAACAAAACAAAACAAAACACCCAACTAATTCATTGAGTCTTTTGTTGTTGAGATAGGGTCTTATGTGTCCCAGTTGGCTTCAAATTCATTATGTAACTAAGGGTGATTTTGAACGCCCCCCCTCCCTCATACCCCCCCTCATCCCCCAACCCCACCCCAGACAGGGTTTCTCTGTGTAGTCCTGGCTGTCCTGGAACTTACTCCATAGACCAGGCTGGCCTCAAATCCAGAGATCTGCCTGCCTGTGCCTACGGAGTGCTGGTGTTAAAGGGGTGCACCACCATGTCCGACTTTTGTTTGTTTGTTTGTTTCTTTTGAGATAGGGTCTCATTCTATAGCTCTGACCACTGCTCCTAAAACTACCCAAACCGCGCCACCAACTGGGGAATAAGTATTCAGACACCTGAGCCTATCGAGGATACTCACATTCAAACCACCACGTGCCTAGAACCGTATGGTAATACTAAATTTGAGTTGTTTTATGGTATTGTATTTATGGTAATTGTTGTCATTATTTAAACTTAGTCTATGCTTCCAATTCCTCACTTAAGGAAGAGAGAAATTTGGCTTTTCAGCCCTGAAAGTCTCCAGATCATTAATGTCTGCGGATCACAGTTGCAGGCAAGACCAGGTATACTTAACAACAACACACTTGAAAGCCTCACTATGTTGCTCTAGCTGACCTTGAACTCTGGGGCTCAAGCAATCTTCCACTTCAGCCTCCTGAAGAGCTGGGACTAAAGATGTATGTGCTCCTTTTACAGCTGATTTAAAACCTCATCCTGATATTGATCAAGGTGCTTTGATGAGGGTTTTCCCAAAGACTGTGTGAGGTAGGTAGGCATAGTGCTCTGGTACTCTGAAGCCTTCCTGCCCAAAGTGTCTGAGTCCCAGGAATCTCCCTTGGTTTGTGTTCTAAGATGGAACAGAGGAAAAGAAAGTTTTTTTAATTAATTTATTTATTTATTCATTATATATGCAGTATGTATGTCTGCAGGCCAGAAGAGGGCACCAGATGTCATTACAGATGGTTGTGAGCCACCATGTGGTTGCTGGGAATTGAACTCAGGACCTCCAGAAGAGCAGTCAGTGCTCTTAACCTCTGAACCATCTCTCCAGCCCCTGAAAAGAAAGTTTTGATCATTCCTCCATTAAAGGAACTTATGAGAGACAGAGTGGCCATCATAGTCTGTCATGCATCAAAGGGCCTTGGTCAATTAGAAACAGCCCCTGGCTGATGAAGGGCTTTCTCTCTGACCCAGCATTCGATCCCTGAGTTGTTCTAGTCTCTATCCATGGCCCCCATGGCCTCTTGGCCTGGCCTGGGTCAGTATGCCTGCTTCCTATGATCTTCCTCCTCACTGCATGGGTGGTTTGCAGACTGGACCATGGTCACATCTCAGGTCCATCAAGTGTGTTCTGTGGTGGAGGAGAACTTGCCCTTCATCAAGGAGCCAGACACCGAGGTGCTGCAGGATGACCCAGGAGTGACGGAATTCAAAGGGCGATAGACTCCAGTCTTTCTCCAGCTTCCAGTGAGGGAGGGTGGGTGCTGAGGGAGTAGGAGATTCCTCTATTACCCACTAGTTCATGCAAGCCCTTTGCTTTCATTTATAACCCTTCACCGCAGGAAAGACTAAGGAAGAAGACATCCTTGTGATGAATAACATTCACCATCCCTAACTGACTTCCATTGGCAAGCTGTGAATTGGCATTGAATTTGCATAAACTGGATGGGTGTGGTGGTGCATGCCTTTAGCCCTGGCACTCCGGGGACAGAGGCAGGAGGATCTCTGTGAGTTCAAGGTTATCCTGGTTCTACATAGTGAGTTCTAGGACAGGCTGGATCTAGGGTTACTGATGGTTTTTTATTAAGTCTCAAACCCTGGGACAAATGGCGGAGGAGCCTGTTGAAAATACCAAAGCAGACGCTGGCCACCAGGTTCTCCCAGCATCCCTCAGTCCCTACCTGTTATAGGCTATGGCTGGCACACTCCACCCTGTACTAACCTCCCAGCTCTCCAGCCCAGGGTCTGGGCTGCCCTTCCCCCAGAGGCTCTTCCCAGCCATTTTGGTTACCTGCCCTTCTTTGGTCTACTTTTACCTTCTCAGCCTCTTGGTCTGGCTCTTCCTTCTCCCCTCCCCCTCTCCTCACCTGGCTCAGGGTCATGTCCACCCTGGACTCTCCCAGACGTCCCTGCTTCTGGCTGTGCTCTCCCTTTTATCTACAATAAACTTTCTCCTCCAACATACCTCGGAGCCGCCGTGGCCTTTCCTTTTCCTTTTTTTCATTCACTTTCAAGCAGTCAAGTGGGGGCTGGGAATGGAACCATGGTCCTCTGGAAGAGCAGCCAGTACTCTTAACCACTGAGCCATCTCTCCAGCCCCTGTGCATAGCATGCATCTGCCCAGACTGCTATTGCGTCTGCCCAGCATGTTTCCCTGCATGCTCAGGATACCCTCAGGGTCCCCTGTGCAAATTCATAACACCCACCACATCCCCTGGCACCTGGTAGATTCTATAATCTACCTTTTACCACAATGCCTACCTCACAACGTAACTCCTGGGGTACACACCCTTATTCCGTACCTAAACCACAGCACCTCACTTGTGTCAATTCGTTTTTTGCATCATAACAAATTATCCTAGAACTTAGTGACTGGGAACAAGTTTATGTCTCATGATTGTGCAATTTTGGTTTGGACTCACTTAGCTGGGGCTGAGGCTGAACGAGCTAAGAGTCTCCTGCACACTTTTCGTGGTAGAGCAGTCTGAGGAAGCCTTGGCTGGAATCATTAATGGCTGCTCCATCTAGTCCCTCATCTTCCAGCAGGTATCTTCACAAAGACAGAAGGATTTGAGAAATCAGCAGGAGAGAACACTCCTGCATACCCCGGGGTGAGGGCTTGAACCCAGGCCTCCCCACCATGCTAGGCAAGCATACTACATGCCCAGCTCCACGAGCCCTTTCAAGTCTTTTATGGTTTAGCTAATGGAGAGCAAGGCACCTGGCTACACTCACTGAAAAGTGAGAAACAGACTCCAATGCATATGAGCACTGTCATAATCCTAATGCAAAGCGGCGGACAGGCAGGACCTGTGGAATCGGTGGCCATTTCTGCGGTCTACCACGTGGCTCTAGGGCACAGACTAAATCAAAGGTGTGGTTATCACACCCTGTTAAAGTAAAATTTGAAAGGATTAAGGCAGTGATTGTAGGTCTGCTCAGCCAGACAAAAGGGTTCCTAGCGCGATTAACTGTGTGGTCCCACAAAAGCCTGATACGCCTTTTGTTAAGCCCTATATCTGATATTAAGTCTAGGGGGAAAGTATGAAAGAACTGTGGGCATGGCTTTTGGCCCATCAAGTGGCCTGGAATCAAATTCAGAGAACAGGCTGAGTTCTGAGAGTTATTTTGGCAAAGTGCCCCAACCTGGTCTGAAAGGGGACTAATGATGTAATCTAATCTCCACCTCTCCACTTTGTTCAGACAGGACACTTTGTTCAGAGGTTAAGAGCACTGAATGTTCTTCCAGAGGTCCTGAGTTCAATTCCCAGCACCCACATGGTGGCTCACAACCATCTGCAATGAGATCTGGAACCCTCTTCTGTATACATAATAAATCAATCTAAAAACAAAAACAAAAACAAACAAACAAAAAAAAACTTGACAGCCACACAGGAAACATTCCTCAGTGTTCTCTAAAACTGCCAAGCAGAGCCAAGCTTGTTGGCTTATCCTGTATTCCCAACCCTCGGGGGACTGAGGCTGTGTGACCGGGGAATCTGAGGGTCCCTCTTTGGGGTTCTTAGTCTTGTTGATAAGGATTTAGAAACAGAACCTAGAGAGGTGGTGCAGTGATTAAGAGCATTTGCTGCTCTTGCAGAGGGCTCAGGTTCCCAGCACCCACAGCTGGGCAGCTCAGAAATACCTTCCAACTGTAACTCTAGTTCCAGAGCACTGACGCCCTCTTCTGGGCACTTGCGCACACATGACACACACTCACACAGCCTGGTCTATAGAGAGAGATCCAGGACAGGCACCAAAACTACACAGAGAAACCCTGTCTCCAAAAACCAATATATAGATATAAAGATATAGATACATCCTTCTGGGGTCTTTGATAGAGTTGAACAGTAGATAATTATAGTTTTCCTTAGTTATGATAAAAGGCAAATTAGATGTGAAACTTCAGACTCACCAAGGTAAGACAGACAATAGAGTATTTTCTCTAATTTTGCCAAATACAAATGGACTAGATATTGTAACTGTAATTCTTACTTGATAACTGCTGTTTTTGTTGTATGAAATTTTACTATAATAAAGTTAAAACATTGATTTTTTTATTTAGACAAAAAGGGGTAAATTCTTCTGTACACTATGAAAATGTGTTGCTCTCAGGGGCTGGAGAGATGGTTCAGGGGTTAAGAGCACTGACTGCTCTTCCAGAGGACCTGGGTTCAATTTCTAACACCCACGTGGCAGCTCACAACTGTCTGTAATTCCAGTTCCAGGAGATCCAACAACCATGGCAAAACACCAATGTGCATAAAATAAAAATAAAAAATAAAAAAAATGCATTGCTCTCACTGTTAATAAAAAGCTGATTGGCTGATAGCTGGGCAGAAAGAGATTGAGTGAGAGAGCCAGACTAGGAGAATTCTGGGAAGAAGAAGGGTGGAGTCAGAGGAGTTGCCAGCTGACGCAGAGAGAAATGAGATGGACATGCCATACTGAGAAAAGATACTGAGCCACGTGGCAAAGCATAGATAAGAAATATGGGTTAATTTAAATGTAAGAGTTAGCTAGTAACAAGCCTGAGCTATTGCCTGAGCATTTATAATTAATATTAAGACTCTGTGTTGGTTATTTGGGAACTGGTAGTCAGGACAGGAAAACTCCACCTACAAGTTAGAATTACTACTGCTCTGATAAAACACCATGACCAAAAGCAAGCCAGGGAAGAAAAGGTTTATTTGGCTTATACTTCCATAATATTGTTCACTGAGAGAAGTCAGGACAGGAACTCAAAAGAGGGCAGGAGCCTGGCTGGAGGCAGGAGCCTGGCTGGAGGCGGGAGCTGATGCAGAGGCTATGAAGGAGTGCTGCTTACTGGCTTGCTCCCCATGGCTTGCTCAGCCTGTCTTCTTATAGAACCCAGGACCACCAGCCCAGGGATGGCTGCACCACAATGGGCTGGGCCCTCCCCCAGTGATCACTAGTTAAGAAAATGTCTTACAGCCAGACCTAAAGGAGGCATTTTCTCAATTAACATTCTCTCCCTTCAAATAACTCTAGTTTGTGTGTCAAAGCAAGACTAGTTAGTCAGGTGACTCACATTTCTTAAAGGGTGGACTCCTGGCTATGTGATTGACTTACTCAGATTAACTGCTGATTTTTATTCTTTATGTATGTATATGTAAGTGCTTGCCTTCTTGTATGCATGTGCATCACATGTGTGCCTGGCCCCAGAGTCTATTCCTTTAACTGAGAGGAAGTAGCCTTGCCTCAGTGGACCTTAGCAAAGCCCAGGTACCTCCTCCACCTTTGATCTCTTGGAGCTGGAGTTACAGGCAATTGTGGGGTGCTGAGAGTCAGACTCGGGTCCTCCAGAAGAGCAGCAAGGACTTAACTGCTGAAGCGTCTCTTCTCCAAGCCCCTTTGAAACAAGGTCTCATGTAACCCAGGCTAGCCTCAAATTCTCTTTGTAACTGGGAATGGCCTTGAACTCCTGATCCTCTTGCCTGAGTGCTGAGATTACAGGGGGACACCATTATGCCAGGTTACATGGTGATGGGGCAGTATCCAGGCTTTGTGCTACCAATTGAGCTACCAATTGAGCCTGTTCCTAGCCACTGGTTTTGTTCTTATATTACATGCCTCCCCTCCCTGGCCCCTCCGCCCAACTTAATGTCTTACTGAATTGCCTTGACCATAAACCCATAAACTTCAAAATATAGTGAAGTGACATGTTTGGGTTTTTCTTTAGCTTTGGCTTTGTGGTATTGAGGGTGGAACCCAGGGGTCTGTGCACGCTGGGCAAGCACATTCACCTGCTGCAGCATCCAGAAGGCTTTCTTCCTGGCTTCCCTGGAGGTTTATAATAATACATGTCTGTTCTGATTGCACAAGTTTAGCTCTTTAATAACTACCAGTGTGTCTCTTCTCTTTTTTTCTTTTTTTTTGGGGGGTGGTGGTGGTGGCTTTTTGAGACAGTTTCTCTGTGTAGCCCTGGCTGGCCTTGAATTCAGAGATCTGTCTCTGCCTCCAGAGAGCTGAGATTAAAGACATGTACCACCACCGCCCAGCCTGTATCTCCTCCTATATCTTCAATTTGGTTGTGACTCTTCTCCCAGGTCGTGATTAGCTTTTGCACTGGTGTTTTGCCTGCATGTGTGAGGGTATTGGATCGTGGAGTTTCATTCCCAGTACCTACATGGCAGCTCACAACTCAAGATCCAACTCACTGTGTAAACCAGACCGATTTTCATACTCAAAGAGATCCTGCCTCTGGCTCCAGAGTGCTGGGATTAACGACGTGGGCCACCACACCCAACATTTTATTCAATTGAGACAAGGCCTCCTACATCACCCTCTCACTACAGTCCAGGTCACCTGACGTTTGCAGCAATCTCCTCATCTTCTCTGGAGCTGTAGTTCAGGATGAGCCATCCCTCTGAGGCCTGAATCCTGTCAGACCTCTGCTCTGGTATGTGTGTGTGCTCTCCCATTGTTCATCTTCCCATTTATTGACTTAGCTGCGGTTGATATATTGTGCACCCCAATAAATTTATCTGGGGGTCAGAGAACAGAACAGCCACTATATTAAACAGAGGGTAGGCAGTGGTAGCTCATGCCTTTAATCCTAGCATTCTGGATCAGGGATCCGGATGGGTTCAAGGTCACACTGGAAACAGCCAGGCATGGTGACACGCACCTTTAATCCCAGCACTTGAGATCTCACATCTTGCTTGGGAAAGACACACGCCTTTAATCCCAGGAAGTGGTGGCAGGAAGCAGAAAGGTATATAAGGTGTGAGGACCAGGAACTAAAGTCTTTTAAGCTTTTAGGCTTTTAGCAGCAGTTCAGCTGAGATCCATTCAGATGAGGACTCAGAGGCCTCCAGTTTGAGGAAACAGGATTGGATGAGAAGTTGGCGAGGTGAGGTGGCTGTGGCTTGTTCTGCTTCTCTGATCTTTCAGAATTCACCCCAATACCTGGCTCCAGGGTTGTTATTATGATGATGATGATGATGATGATGATGATGATGACTATTTGCAATTCATCTACATTGAGTTTTTTTAAATTTATGTGTATGTATGTGTGTCTGTTCAGGGGTATATGCAGGGAGTGTGTTGGATCTCCTGGAGCAGGAGGTCCAGGCCATTGTGAGCCACTGGATGAGGGTTCTGGGAACCGAACTCTGATCCTCTCATTCTTCCCACTGAGTGCTCTCTGCAGCTCACCTACTCAACGTCTAGCCCTCCCTGCCTCAGCTTAAATGCTGTTTTCTCACCACATGACATCCAGAAAGGACTTTTCTGTCTTTCTCCACATGACTCAGCCACTGTTTGATTAGTAACATGTTTTGTGTGTTTAAAGATGAAGGCCTGCTGGCATATTTGTTCCAGTCACTTGGGAGGCCCATGTATTGAAGACCCTTCCTTTTCTGTGTTTGTTTGCTTGCTCTTGAGATGTTAAGACAGTCTCCTGTAGGCTCCAGATCCTCTGCCTTCCCCTCTTCAGCACTGGTTTTGCAGGCTTGTACCATCCATCATGCTTGGTTAGCATGAAGGTCTGCCATTGTAAGGTCTGTTTGCTTACACAGTGATTCCGACAGAATCCCTCCTGCCTACGTGGAGTTTGCACAGAGGAATAACTGGATGTGTCCTTTTTCCTTGGGAGTCGTGGACACACACAGCCATGCCCTGTAAGTGCTCAGCTGGCATTTGAATGAGTTTTCACAGTGGACACAAGGATTTACTTCAGCTCAAGGCTTTATTGTTTGGTTCTCTCAGAGACTTTGGACCAGGGCGGAAGCAGGAGCTGAGCAAGCAAAGGGCAGAGTCCACTCCGGGCTAGGTCAGTCACTGAGACCTGGAAGAGGGGAGGTGAGAAAAGAGGGGGTGGAAGGGAGGGTGGTTACGAACTTAGAATCAGTTCAGCAAATTTATCCTGGTACCCAGGCATAGATAAACCACTCCTACCTGCAAATAACCTTTTGTTTGTTTTGTTTTGTTTTTTTGAGACAGGGTTTCTCTGTGTAGCCCTGGCTGTCCTAGAACACGCTTTGTAGAGATCCACTTGTCTCTACCTACTTAGTGCTGAGATTAAAGGCATTTGACACCATCTCCCAGCTTCAAATGACCTTTTAAAATTATTTGTCAGTATTCAAAATCATTCACAAAAGTACAGACACAGTTCCTCACCTTCCTACAGAGACTTCTCATCTCCACTGGCTTGATCACATTCCATGTTTGTGTGTGTGTTGTATGTGTACATGTTCATGTGTACCATGTCTGTGCATGTGTGTGCACATGCATATATGTGCAGGCCAGAGGTTGCTGTCCACCTTAATTTTTTTTTTTTAAAGATTTATTTCCTTTTATGTGTTTGGGTGTTTTGCCTGCATGTATGTGTGTGTGCAATGTGGATACAGTGCCTGTGGAGACTGGAGGAGAATCCTCTGGAACTAGAGTTAATGGATGGCTGTTAACCATCATGTAGGTGCTGGGAACAGAACACACATTCTCTGGAAGAAAAGCAAGTGCATAACCACTCAGCCATCTCTCCAGCCTCTGTCCACCTTATTGTTTGAAGATGAGGTATTGCTATTTTCTTTTTTTTTTAAGTAGTTTATTTATTTTTATTTTATGTGCACTAGTGTTTTGCCTGCATGTGTGAGGGTGTTGGATCTTGGAGTTTCAGACAGTTGTAAGCTGCCATGTGGGTACTGGGAATTGAACTCAGGACTTCTGGAAGAACAATCAGTGCTCTTAACCACTGAGCCATCTCTCCAGACCTAGTGTGACTTTTTTTTTAAATATTTATTTATTTATTATGTATACAGTGTTCTGTCTGCACATATCCCCACAGGCCAGAAGAAGGCACCAGATCTCATTACAGATGGTTGTGAGCCACCATGTGGTTGCTGGGAATTGAACTCAGGACCTTTGGAAGAGCAAGCAGCTCTTAACCTCTGAGCCATCTCTCCGGCTCCTGTAACTTTTAAAAGCATTGATTCTTGAGTTAACAACTATTGTTTCTTAGTATCCTGATATTTTTTAGATAACCTGTGTTATATGTGTATACGTGTTTTGCTTACTTGTGTGTATGTGTGCCACCAGGATTATTTCTTATAGAATTAATTCATGTCCTCAGGTCAACTGACTCAAAGTGATTACATTAAGTATCACAATTCTCAGTTATTGCTGTTTTCTAAATATAGAAACGTTTGAAGTCTACAAATGTACCTTTTTCTGTTATGCTGGCTGTAGTGATGCACGCCTTAAATCCCGGCACTCAGGAGGATTTCTTTAAGTTTGAGGGCAGCCTGGTCTACAGAATGAGTTCCAGGACAGCCAGGGCTGTTACACAGAAAAACCCCTGCCTTGAAAAACCAAAGAAAACAAAAAACAAAAAACACCACCACAACAACAACAACAAAAAAACATATTTTTTTTTATAATTTCTTTTCTATTTTTGAAAAATACACAACACTTCACGAATTTGCATGTCATCCTTGCACAGGGGCCAAGCTAATCTTCTCTGTATCATTCCAATTTTAGTATATGTGCTACCAAAGCGAGCGCTGTAATTTTTTTATAAGTTGTGTGTATGTGCATGAGAGGGGTACACACACATATACACACCATCACTAATGTATGAAGGACAGAGGACAACTTTATGTAGTTAGTTCTCTCCTAAATAAAAACAAAAGGATTAATTTTGTTTTTATTTTTTTATTTTATTTTATTTTTTTTATTTTTATTTTTTTTTTGGGGGGGGGAGCTGAGGATCGAACCCAGGGCCTTGTGCTTGCTAGGCAAGCACTCTATCATTGAGCTAAATCCCCAACCCATTTGTTTTTATTTTATGTGTACAGACGTTTTACCTGCATGTATACTATGTACTGGGTACTATGTGCATGCAATGCCTGTGGAGGTCAGAAGAGGGCATCAGAGCCCCTGGATGGCTGACAGAATTTAACTCAGGTCCTCTGCAAGACACCTCTTAACCATTGAACAATCTCTCCATCCCCTTTCTACTTGTATGTGGGTTCCAGGAGAGCCAGAGACAAACCCTGTTTTCTTTTCTCCCCCTCAACCCCTACCCCAACACAAGAGTTCTCTGTATAGCTCTTGCTATCCTGGAACTCACCATGTAAACCAGGCTGGCCTCGAACTCAGAGATCTACGTGTCTCTGACTCCAGAGTGCTGGGACTAAAGGTGAGTGCCACCACATCCAGCTTCCTTTCTTGAATTTACCTTTACTATGCTAATTAGTAACAGTGACTGAACATACAGAATGAAAAAGAAATTTTTTCCCCGAGACAGGGTTTCTCTGGGTAGCTTTGTGCCTTTCCTGGAACTCACTTGATAGCCCAGGCTGGCCTTGAACTCACAGGGGTCCGCCTGACTCTGCTAGGATTAAAGGCATGCGCCACCACCGCCTAGCTGGAATGAAAATATTTTGTGTCAACATTCTGAGGCATGTAATCAAAGCTGTCTTAGGAAGAACATTGACAGGAGCTGGTTAGATGGGCCAGCAGGTAAAGGCACCAGAACTACATAACAGAGCGACCCTGCCTCAAAATATAGATAGATAGATAGATAGATAGACAGATAGGTAGATAAGTAGATGATAGATGGATGGATATATAGATGATAGGTAGATAAGTAGTAGATGATAGATGGATGGATATATAGATGATAGATAGGTAGATAAGTAGATGCTAGATGGATGGATAGATAGATAGATAGATAGATAGATAGATAGATAGATAGATAGATAGATAAATAGCTCCTTTTTGGGAAACAGGTGTCAGTGACAGACATGTGCCTAGCATGCCCAAAGACCTAGGTCTGAACACCAGAACAGCGAAAAGAAAATAAGCCATGTACCACAATGTAGATGGAGTACAAACAAATCTGCTTGACTCATTCTGAGGGAGAAACCAACACTAAGGAAAGGACCTCAGGAAAACTGAAAAAACTATGATTATTCACCCTTACTTCACTGCCAATCAGTAGTGAGCGGGACTGCAGGTCCAGAGGAGTGAGAGCCTCTTTGTGGTGGCCATTAGAGGACTTTCTTCTCATGTACGCTCGCCGAGGCATCTGCAGCAGCCTCCAGTGAGGGCTATCTGACTCGACCATTTGCGTCTCTGGAACACTCCCAGAAGATGTCACCTGGGGCTTTACCTCTGAGAAGATGGCCTCTTCTCCCTTTTAATCAGAAATAATAATTTCTGATTATCCTTTTACTGGTCCCTGTTCAGGCACCAGAAAATCTCGGACCATGCAGCGAGGGATAGGAAACTTTTTCTAAGGGTATTTAGAAATAAGTTTCCATGGATTTGACTGGTAAAATAAGAAAACACACATGCTTTCTGGTGTTAACTTTCTCTTTTACTGTAGCAGGAATCTTAACAGGTCTTATTAAGAAAATCAAACCTGAGGCCAGTTATTGGGGTGAACACTGGAAGATCACAGAAGCAGAACAAGCCACAGCTTCCTCACCTCGACAGTTCCTCAGCTGGTCTTGTTTCCTCAGACTGGATGCCTCTGAGTCCTCATCCGAATGAATCTCAGCTGAACTGTGTTGCTCCAATGCATAAAAGCTTAACCAGCCAAAATGCTGAACCAGCCAAATGCTTCTAGTTTCTGGTCTTCAGGCCTTACATATCTTTCTGCTGTCACTCCCTGGGATTAAAGGCTGGATTTCTGGGATTAAAGGTGAGTGTCACCAAGCCTGGTTGTTTCTAATGTGGCCTTGAACTCAGAGATCCAGAGGTATTTCTGTCTCTGAAATGCTAGGATTAAAGGCGTGTGCTACACTGCCGTCCTGTTCTCTGACCCCAGGAAAGTTTATTTTGGGGGAACACAATACCACATTCATCTTAAGAATGGTCTCTCTTCCTGTCTCCACACAGCTACATATCTCCATATTGCTGCACACAGCTACATATCTTTACATACATACATCTTTCACATGGCTACACATCTTTCCTTTACATGCACTTCTCTTCTCTATCTGTTTTAAACAGCTTCATCTTCCTTGTCTCCACAGTTACAAATCTCCACACAGCCACAGCTACACATCTCATTACACAGCTCTCTCCCCACACAGCACTTTACACAGTTCCTAGGCACAGCTGCTGATAGCAGCAGCTCCTGCACACAGCTCTCTCACACTCACTCATGCACATACTTCTACATCATTCACTCAATCTTGACTCACTCTTTCACCCACTCACATCCTCACATCTCTCTCATGCTTCTTATTCTTCCTCTGTCTCTCTCTCTGTCTGTCTCTCTCTCTCTCTGTCTCTCTCCCTCTCTCTCTCTGTCTCTCTGTCTCTCTCTCTGTCTGTCTCTCTCTCTCTCTCTGTCTCTCTCTCTCTCTCTGTCTCTCTCTCTCTCTCTCTGTCTCTCTCTCTCTCTCTGTCTCTCTCTCTGTCTCTCTCTCACACACACACACACACACACACACACACACACACTCTACAGTTCTCACATAGCTCCACACAGCCATCTCTTGCCACACCACCACTGCTGCTCAATTCATAGAGCTGAGGATCGAACCCAGGGCCTTGCGCTTGTTAGGCAAGCACTCTACCACTGAGCTAAATCCCCAACCCCACAGCTAAACTCTTAATTATGTTACATTCTCAGAGCCCCACCCATTCTCACAACGGGAGATAAGTCACATAGTTTCTCTTAGGCTAATAATGTCACACTGATTCAGGCATGTAGCTCTAAGTTGGTGAGGGGTCCCAGACAGTAAACATTTGGCTGAACCTTGAGCAGTCAGGGTACATGCAGAGAAAGAGCAAGAAGCCAATCTCAGTGTAAACAGCCTGGCCTTGATTCAGCCATGGACAACAGCTGGGAATTAGTCTGTGTATAAGCTGTAGGGTCAGCTTAATCTGTTTTGGACTAGTTCTAAGGTCTTTGCAAAGTGTGTAAAAGGCGGTCTTTGAGACTGAGAATAATATTACTTTCCTGTGTCAGTAAAGAATAATATTCTGGCATTATTTCTATACATCAGAATTATACAGCTTAAACAGAAATCATAACCTTGACCATCCACAACTATACGTGTACCCAAAGATGTAAAACACACTACCAAAGGGCTGTGGAAAGCACCCCACAGCTGTTCTTATTAGGGAGGCACAGCAGTGGCATCTGAGAAAGTTACAGACAGAAAACAACTGGTTTCCACAGCCAGTGACCCCACGGCTTTGCCAGGGAGGTCTACGTCTGGTAGGTCGACTTGTCAAATACTAGTTGTCACCTGCTGTATACTCCCATGGCCCTCGGCACTACAAACCAGATATTTGACATGAACTGGTTCCACAGATGAGGTTGGGCAGTGGAAGAAAGTTTTAGCACAGGCCCCACAGGCTCACGTACGTGAATGCCTAGTCTCCAGAGCACAGAACTGCTTTGAAAAGGATTATTAGGGTTAGCAGGTGTGGCCTTGTTGGAGGAAGTGTGTCACTGGGGGTGGGGTTTGAACTTTCAAAAGCCTGGGCCAGACCCAGACACATTCTCTCTTCTCCCTCTGCCCCTCTCCTTCCCCGCACCCACCCCCCCTCACCCAGATCAGGATATAAAGCTCTCAGCTACTGCTCCAGTACCATGCCTGTCTGCTAGACTAACACTGTAAAGCAGTAAGCAAGTACCAAAATTACATGCTTTTTAAAGTTGCCTTGGTCATGGTGTCTCCTTACAGCAAAACAACAACAAAACAGTGGGATGGGGATTTAGCTCAGTGGTAGAGCACTTGCCTAGCAAGTGCAAGGCCCTGGGTTTGATCCTCAGCTCAAAAAACAAAAACAAACAAGCAAACAAAAAACCCAGTAACTAACACAAATAGCACTTCAAGAGCTATGGGAACTCCAGGTGCCTCCTGTTTAAATATCTAAATTCTAATCATGGGTCTTCCCACCTGTGTGTTCAAAACTCAGCCCAGCAGCCTAGCTCATCAACTTGTTTTCTGAGGCAGGAAACTTGAAGGATGGCCACTCTACGAAGTCTCAACATGTTCCACATCTTGGTCTCCTTCATCTCCTGCCTCTGAAAATCCTACTGAAGTTGTGTTCCGGGTTCAAGTCTCCATTGACTCCTGTTAATGCTGGAGCCCTTTATGAACCCAACTCCAGTACCACCTACTGCCGCGGACTGGATCTTAGACCACCAGACCGAGGGAGAACGGGGTGAAGGTACTCAGGATAAGTGGGATTCGGCGAATGACAGACAGCCATAGACACGAGAGTATGTTGTGAAGCTGCTGCAATTTTACTCAGACCAAGTCATGTTATGTAATTGCATGGGCATCATTATAAAAGGTGGTCTTTTTACAATCATCATAATCTGTATTTCCTGTCTTTCCCTTGGTGAAATACAATTAGTGATAATGCATCCAAAGCAAGTTACATGATATGAGTTAGACCCAAGAGCAGAGATATTTACATGTGCAGCAGGGCCTAGCAGCAGAGCAAAAGGATGGGAAATACACGTTCTAACCGCAATGGGAGATGAGGTAGTTTTTTTGGGTCTTTTTTGAGACACTGGGCCTGAAGCAGCAACAAGCCGAAACAAGTCTGGATGTTTTTTCATGTTTCCGGAGGGAGTTCTAGCGACCCACATTGGCTCAACATATCCTGGTGAAAACCATCTAGTGATTTTTTCATCATGGCCCATAAATGTGTAATTATTAAACTTATCCTTATGCTTTGAGAGATAATCTTCATACTTCTTTTCTCCAGAAGAGGCAGAAAAATCCCAAATAAGCAATTTAGACAGTAAAGGATTATAGGAGGAGGCTGCGTGAGGAAACCCACAACGCAACCAAGTAGGAAAAGCAGTAATACCATCATCCCAAAATTGATTCTTATCCCGATATTTAGTGATACAGGAATCAAGAGGCATAAAATTGACAGACTTAAAAGTTTCATTTGTAGGGGGATGTCCCAGAGTAAGCAATTGAGTCTCTCAGATCCATCTAGGATCTCCTTTCTTACCAGTAGAGCTGGGGGCATCAGTTAAAAAGGTTCTGTAGCTGGTGGAGAGACACCCAGGAGGAGCTACTCCTTGCAGGGCGAAGCAAATTGGTAAGGAATCTGAGCTTCCTGTAAAGTTTATAAATGAGGAAGTGCTTGCCCTTTTATCTGAATCTTGGAACCATTCCCCCCCCCCCCCCCCGATGATTTTTGTCTGATTGTTCAATACCTTATAAGTCTCATCATCCAACCATCCCGCTACATGTAGAAGGGGAGGATGAGGAACATAAGCCCAATAAGTAGAAGGGCTGGTAGAGGCTGTAGTAGGCCCGACAGCAATCAAGGACAACACGGCTACAAATAGCATTTCTAAAGGAGGGTTAGAACATTGT
Source organism: Onychomys torridus (assembly GCF_903995425.1). Taxonomy (NCBI): domain Eukaryota; kingdom Metazoa; phylum Chordata; class Mammalia; order Rodentia; family Cricetidae; genus Onychomys; species Onychomys torridus. Next base: position 84,079,543 of record NC_050450.1, read on the forward strand.
TGTGAGGCAAGTGCTTTTGCTTCATTTGCCACATGTTTCAGCTGGGTCCATGTTGGAAGCTTTTGTAGCTTCAACCTACCAGTATCCCATTGAGACCCAGCAGAGCACCAGGCAGTTAAGGCCCTAAACAATGTTCCTTGTAGGCAGAATTTCTCTTGTGTCTTGGCATCTGCTCCCAAATAACCACACAGAAACTTAATATTAATTATAAACGTTCAGCCGACAGCTCAGGCTTGTTACTAACTAGCTCTTACAACTTAAATTAACCCATTTATATTCATCTACATTGTGCCATATGACATTACCTCTCTTTAATCTTGCACCTCCTGTTTCCTTCTCCTTGTCCCGCTGGAAACTCCTGACTCCACCCCCCTCCCCAGCATTTTCTCTGCCCCCAAAATCTTGCCTAGCCATTGGCCAATCAGCTTTTTATTAACAATGAGAGCAATACACATTTACAGTGTACAGACTGTTCCACAGCACCTCCTCTGCCACAATTTCCCTCCACAGCAGCCCCTTCTCTGGTTCCTATGTACTTTCCATTCAACGTGGATGCTTATCTTCTCCTCCTGCCCAGCCCTGTGCGAAACTAGACACAGGAAGCCTTTCCTCCTACCTGAACAGCTTTTCTGCCCATGCCAGGCCTTCCAATCCACGTGCTCCATGTGGTTACTCACTCTGCACAGCTCTCTGCATTGGCACCTAGAGACACACTCCAAAGTTTCCAGAGCTGTCCCTCCCCATGAGACTCTAAGCTCCTCATGCACGGGAACCAAACCTCTGAAAAAACATAAATTGCTGGCCTTTTTTTTTTTTTTTTTTGAAAAATAGTTTCCCCAAGCTGGGTGGTGGTTTCCACGCCTTTAATCCCAGCACTTGGGAGGAAGAGACAGGCGGATCTCTGTGAGTTCAAGGCCAGCCTGGTCTACAGAGGGAGCTCCAGGGAAGGTGCAAAGCTACACAGAGAAATCCTGTGTCAGAAAAATAAAAAAGGAAGAGAGAGAGAGAGAGAAAGAAAGAGAGTTTCCTCTGTGTAGCCCTGTCCTGGAACTTGCTCTATAGACAAGGCTGGCCTCAAATTCATAGAGATCAGCGTGCCTCTGCCTCTGCAGTGCCGGGATTAAAGATGTGTGCAAACAAACACCCAGGGTGTAATTTTTATTAAAATAAAATAAAAAGAAAATAGTAAGTTAGGCTAGGCTGGGAGTGGTGGTGCACACTTTTAATTCCAGCCTCAGAGGCAGAGGCAGGAGGGTTTCTGTAAGTTTGAGGCCAGCCTAGTCTACATATTGAGTTCTAGGACAGCCAGGGCTATGTAGAGAGACCCTGTCTCAATAACAACAATAATAATAATGAAGTAGTAGTAGTAGCCAAGATGGTTCAGAGGTTACGAACCTGTACTCTTCCAAAAGACCCAAATTCAGTTCCCATCACCCACATTAGGCAGTTCATAGTTGCCTACAATTCTAGGCCCAGCAGATCCAAAGCTCCTGTCCTCTAAAGAACATTTGTATTCATGGTCATGGGTGCACATGTGCATGTATGTATGTATGTGCACACACACACACAATTCTTGTGGGCTAAAGAGATGGCTCAGTGGTTTAGAACATTTGTTGCTCTTCCAGGGGCCAGGGTTTGATTCCCAGCATCCGGAGTGGCTCACCAGCGTCCTTAACTTTAGTCATACATGCAGTGTACATACATACATGCAGGTAACACATTCTACACACAAAATAAATAAATAGAGCTAGGGGTTTTGCTTGCCCTTTTATTTATTTATTTTTATTCTTTTTGAGGCATGGTCTCACTATTAAAGCCCTGGCTGTCCTGGAACTCACTTTGTAGACCAGGCTGGCCCGGAACTTGTAGAGATTCCTCTCTGCCTCCCGAGTACTGGGACTACAAGGCATGTGCCACTAGCAACCTTTCATGGAATACTTATTCATGTGGTTTCTTTGGGTCTGTGAAGGATTTTTCTATGGTATGTTAAGCCAATGATAACGCCCTTCCTAACGTGTGACCCTTTAATACAGTTCTGCATACTGTGGTGACCCCCAAACACAAAACCACTTTCATTACTGCTTCACAACTGTAATGTTGCTACTGTTACGAATTGTAATGTAAATGTTTTCTGACGGCTTTAGGTGACCCCTGTGGAAGTGTAGCTTGACCCCCCCAAAAGGTCTCTACCCACAGGTTGAGAACCACTGTGTGGCTGACCAGCCTTTTTTGCTGGTATCTCAGGAGAGAACCCTGCCCTCCAGAAGTGGGAGGTACCATTTTTCACTTTGTAAGCTTAGGTGTAGTGGGGCACAACTGTAATCCCAGCCCTTGAGAGGCAGAGGCAGGATCTGTCCAAACTCAAGACCCACCTGGTCTACACAGGTTCCAGGACTACTCAGTGGGACTCTTGTCTCAAAGAGGGAGAAAGACTGATGGGCCAGGAAGTGTCCCAGTGTGAAGCCAATCGGCAGAAAGAGGGAGCCCAGAAACAGCTTAACACAGCTTCCAGAGCAAACCCATGGTTTCCAGGTGGTCACGAATGCTCCCCTTCTTCAGTGGCCTCCAGTCCCTCCCAGGGATGAATGTCATGTAACCACTGAACTGATGTGGTAGATGATGGATGAATCCGGGAACTAGCCGAGGCGGTAGAAACAAACTACATTTGGAGCTATCCTCTGTGAATGGCAACATTCCTGTTGGGCTCTGCCAAAAAAGGCAACTGCAGGAAGAACAAAGGGAGAAATCAGACTCCCTGACAAAGTAGGTCGGTACAGCAGGAGAGGATGAAGAGGAAAAAACCTTGCAGGAAACACACTGCAGACAAGGTTTGCAGAAGGAAAGTGGCTAATGGATGGATTTGCTCCTCTCCAGACCGTAGCCATCAGAAGCAGAGGCCTGGCCAGGTGGGATGTTATTCATGTGCATGCCAGCACTGAAGATTATGGCAAGTAATTAAGAGTTTAAGGCCAGCCTGGGCTACACAGTGAGGCCGTACCTCAAAAAAGCAAAGCAATTAAAAAAAAAAAAAAAAGTGGGCTTGAAGAAAGTTCCCCCATTGGATGAACTAAGTTTATGAGTTCCTTTCTTTCTATGACAGTACACGATAAAACTATTTTAACCGTGGCAGAACTGAGCACAGCTGCCCCTGGAGGCAGTAAGGGAGCAGAGGTAACCTGGGCTGAGCTTCCTGCTTTTAATTCCTTTGCCAGGCCAACAATGGGGGCTCTTCCTCTCTAGTCAGTCCTCAGGGAACCCCCTCAGGCATACCCAAGGATGCTCTCTCTCATCCTGAGCATCTCATCTCCCAGACTCCAAAACCCCTTCACAGACACAAACACACTCGGGTTTCAATAGACGTTTCCTTTTATTTTGAGACTGAAACAGTGGAATGAAATTGCTTTGTGGCTGAAACAACATTCACCGGGAAGGAGCCCGGAGTGCTCATCCATTCAAAGAACAAATCTGCCAAGTCCGAGCCAGCTGCCCACCTCCCCCAGCTTCCAGAACAGACAAGGAGAGGAGGTGGGCACAAACAAAATCAGGGTTTTGGCGGCTGGCAGAGTTCCGGTCAAGTACAATGTCCAAAGTTGTCGTGATTACAGAATATAACAGTCACAAGCAGCAATCCTCCCATCCCTCCCAGATTTACACCCAGAAAAATTAATTCCTCACTGGAAGCCGTGTCTTAGGACTGCCTATCAATCCATCCTGCCTTAGGGGAGCGGGCTCTTTTGACTTAACTGGTTTTGGGGACCAGAATCAAGATTCTAAAGGGAGACTCCAAACGGCGGTAATGTTTACTCATTATGCTAATTTATAATCTGCTTAAATTCATTTTGCACGAGAGCTTACTTACGAGCAGTGGTCCACACAAAACTGTTGTTACAGTGGTCCCCCAACCCCCTGCCAAGCGGCAACACCAAATCAGGACTGAAACACCCCAAGCCAGGGTTCCTTCCTGCTTTCTGAGCACAGGTGGGTCTCCCTGGCAGCTGTGGAGTGGGGTGTGACAAGCCTAGGGGTACACTGGGAACACTGTACCTGTTCAGAGCTATCACACTGTCTTAAGATTGCCAAAAGTGAAACTTATGTATAGGGGGGAAAAGGAACCATTTAAGAAATTAATCCATTGGTTACTGGAAATTGTCTCCCTCCTTGAAAAGAAAAACATTTTTTTTTTTTTGGTTTTTAATTTTTTAATATTTTTTGGAAAGTATTTTTTAAGGTAATATTTTTTTCCTTTGGAAAAAAGAAACCTTTTCCCCCCCTAACCTAAGCAAGTTGAGCTGCCACTACCTAATTTCTCTATATTGTTTTGCTAAGAGGTAGATAAAACCAAAGTGAAATGGGGCTTCTAGAAGTTCCTTTTGAGGGTGGGGAGAGGCTAGGTCAGCCAGTGGAATTCTCCAACTACGAAGATGGCCTGAGCGAGCCTGATAGACTGGGCTGGGCCCCAGGGCAGGATCCTGCTCCATCTCTTCTCCTCCCAGAGCCAAATGCCCCCTCTTGAAGAAGGGGGCTCAGTGGAGGTAGAGAATCTTCAAGAAACCCTGTTGAAGAGGCCCTGGTTCTAGGACTTGGGGCTGCAGGAGCTGAGCGAGAGGCTCCAGGCCAGCCCCAGGATCCCCCTTCAGCCAGCTCTCTAAGGGGAGAGCCCACCCCTTTCCTCCCCTGCAGGTGAGAGAAAGACAAGCCGAAGGGGCAGGGGTGAAGCATGGGTGGGGAAAGCAGAAAAGAGGGGACGGGACGAGGTGACGAACCCTGCCAACCCGACCGATATGAATGGGGATCCTGGCAGGTCTGCCCGATCCCCAAGACAAACCTTTTGTGGCCTAAGCCTCAACTCTTCCGGCTGGGATTCATGCCCTCATGCATGAGTCCCTGCCCTTATTTCCAATCTTATTGTAAGGACTGAGGTAGTTCATCCATTTATACTCGTAGCATCCACCATCTGTGATTACAAAAAACATGCGCTCCAGGAGCTTCCTGCTAGGTAAGAAGAACAAGCGCTCTTCTCTGTCAGTCCAGACTCAACCATTTGAGGTCATCAGCTATGGTGCCATCAGACCACGCAGGGCTGAGCTTTGGCCCATCCACTAGACCCCTTGGGCATGTGACCTCTCCCATATCCTGTACCCTCACCGAGATGTACCCAAAGGAAAGAAACGGGGAGTTTCGGCTGGTTTAACTCTATGTCGGAATACAAGAGAAACATTCTGCACCTAAACCATCGAGTATCTGGAAGGAAAATGGCTTTTACATCCCCTGGCGTTGTTGAGGCTTTCTCTTCAATCTTCCTACAATGTTCTGTCAGGCAAAAATGTTTTCCTTCTATTGGTTTTCAACAAACAGGCAAACAGTTGTGTGGTTTGAATGGCAAAGCCACCAGGGTCTCCCCCGCGAACACTTCAGGAAAGGAAAGGAGACCTTGCCCCAAGAGAGGGGGAGAAGAGGTGCCTGAAAGCGCCAGCTCCTCCTGGGGCTATACGAGGCTTGGCGCCCTCTGGGGCTGAGGTAGTTAGTAGCACTGATGGCTCCCAGTTTGGCAGAGGGTGTCTGGGAAGGGAGGAGGGGAAGGCACCCTTGAGAGCTAATTGAGGCCCTCCTCACTGCCAGTCTGCCAGGCCTGAAGGGAACTCCACGGTGCCGTCTCTGCAGTGGGGACAGGGGAGGAGAGCTGTCCACCAGGAGCCCGAGATGTCCCTCCTTCCCCAAAGTGCAACTGGGAACCCAAGGACTCCTTTTCTCCTGCTCCCTAGCCCTTGGCAAGCATCACTCCCAAACCCCCAGGAGCTTAAGAGCGGGTCCCTGTCTTTAGTGTACACTGTCTCCAGGCCCCTCCCCCTTGCAGACAGGCCCAGATGTAGAAAGATGGCCGGCCACTGCTTTTGTCTTATAAACAGCCTCTCAGCCTCTGTCTGTCTGTCTGTCTTTGGCACAAAGGAAAATGGACACACAGAACCAACTGGAGCATCCTGCCCCAGCATCCTCTGGGTTTTTACATGGGGTCTCTTCAGCCAACAGTGAGGCATGAGTTTTCCCCAAAGTGGAGAGCTCAGGGAGAAAATGAAATCAGAAGGGACTAGAGAAGAGTCAGGGGCCACAGCACTTCCCTGTCCTTTACTATGGTTCTCTTCTGCCTAGACCCCCTCCAACAACTGAGGCCAGAGCCCAAACAGCGAAAGGCAACCAGACCCCAAAGAGGGTTAAAGCCCCCGCGGTGTGAGCGGCAGGCGCAGCTTCAAAGTAAGTCAGTGAATCAAACCATTTGGCTTCTTATGCGTTTCAAAGAATTGAAAAAAAAAAAAAATAGATCCTTAAAGAGATGGTCCTTTCATAAAAATACATGTGTGGCGCACACACATACACCTCTTTCTATATATATATACACCTTAGGGCATGGAAGCATTTTTTTTTTAGTTGCTTTTCTCAATACCATCCAAATCTCCCAAGTGCTCTTTGTAATAGTTTGTGTCTTACCTAGGATGGGGGGAAAAGAGGTGACCAGAAGGGCAAGGAGCTGCCCTAAAATCTGGCCTTTGGGTCACAGGACAACCCCAAGACAGGACAGTCTCTTCCTGCCTGCTGACCTCTGGCCCCTAATCCGTATTCTTGCTTTCTGGTAAAGCCAACTTTCACAATCTTCCTGCTGGGTAAGTCCAGCCACGGTGGAACTTTGCCCAGTCCGTGTACGTCTCCAGGTCCCTTGCCACACTTTCTGATATCTTCTGGGAGCTCAATCAAGCACAGGAAGAGGGCTCGGGCTGAAGGTGTGAAGGGAGCAGGCCCCCAAGGAATGGAACACTCCCAACAATCTCATTTCAGGTACTCTGGGATATCCCCCACCCCCCCAATGATCACTTGAACCGTGTATCAAAGCATGCTTGCTGCTAGAAATCCACTTTAAATCACTAAATGGCCGACGTCTGAACATTGTCTGCTTTGTGTAGGGACAAAGCGTGCAGAGCCAGAAGGGAAGTCGGGAACCCTCGCGGTTTGTGTCTGGGACAGGCCTGTTACTACCCTACCATTCTCTCTTTGGACTAGATGGTCTGGAGGCTGTGGGGGACTGTCACAGGGATCATACCAAAGTAAGCCCCTGTCCCAGCCATGCTTACCATTCCCCTTCCCTCTTGGCTACCCACCACCCTCTATCAAGAATTTCCTACCTAACGGGTCCACTTTTAGTATCAGCCAAATCCACCTGAAGACAACAGGGAGATGGGGAGGGCAGTCCCTGGTGATCTGCCTGCCTTCCAGTCTATGAATGATACAGGCCAAGAATAGGTCGGATGGAAACGAAACAATAACCAAAAAATAGACGCGGAAAGCACTCCACTGAGAAACCAGGGGCCTCCCTCGGGGCGAGAGGGTGGCCTTGTCTTTCTCCCATAAATGGAATCTTGGCTCCCATATTTTTTTAAGAAATACAGGTTTTCTTAAAAGGTTATATTTTTTAGTTATTATTTCTCTCCTCGATAAAACGGAGGCACTATCTTAAAATAACAACAGCACCACTGGTAGGAAGACCCAGCTAAGGTCCTGTTTCACCACAGGAGGAAGGAGGGTACCCACAGGCCATCTGCTTAGTGGACACTGCTGTTTGGTCCCCAAGGTCCAAGCTCTGCCAGATCTTAAAGCCTACTTCAAGGTCAGAGGTCAGAACCCAGCAAGGTCCTAGGCCTGGGTACCTTGGGGGTTATCCACTCCTCCCCTGGATCCAGCCCCCAGCCCCCACCTTTCCCGACAGGGCCTGTTCTCCACAGAGCTCCTAAAGTTACTGGCTCATGTTGTAAGAAATTATGAAACATAACTTTCTCATTTTTTTCTTTTCATTAAAAAAATAAAATATTCAAGACTATCAGCTTCTCTTTTGCTTTTCTTTTTTATATAAAATATCAGCAAGCCGCAAAGAAAAAAAAAGAAAAGAAAAAAAGAAAAGAATAAAAAAAATGAAAAACCAGGGTTCAGGGAACAAAAGGAAATCATTGCTGAGGTAACTTCACACCTTGAGGTAGTTCACGTAGCATAGCACTGCCTGACTCCACCCACACGTCACGTTGCTTGTCACTGTTGTCCTTGCAATGCCAGGAAGAGGGGAGCTCTGTGCATGGGCTTTCCACATGCAGAGAGGCCTTCCTTTCTTCCCAGCATGCTTGATAGAAATGTCCAGGGGAGCTAAAGTGCATCACCTGGCTAATATGCATTACAATCAGTACAGTATTAGGAGGGAGGCCTAGCCTCACTTAACTGATGGCCACTGTCCTCCATAAGGGCTAAACTTCCAACAGGATCTTATGGAGCCTGGTAAGTTAATAAATTAAGTGTGTTCACCCCTTTGTGCATAATGCTGCTGGTATTCTGAAGTTTGCTTTCAGGCATGCCTTTCATAACGATAATGGCAGTTCATGGAGGCCTAAGCAGTCAGTTAAATACTCCTCTACAATTAAAAACAGAAACAATATTCTCCAATTCACTAAGTTTGCCAGATGATGGACTTTAAGCTTTCTCGGGAGCTCAGGGTTGGGTGGTAGGTCCCACCACCACAAGGAAACAGTGCCGTGGCGGGGATACACCGCAATGCCTGCCTCAGCCCTTCTAAGAGCACATGGGTGGAGTGAGAGGGCCTTGGGACCACTCGACTCCTCCATGGAACTGAGACTTTATCAAGGGGAGCTCATACCCCTTTCCCAGAGCTCATATATCCAATCATTAAAATAGACTTTAAAAAAATATAAAATCCGCCTGAGAATGATAGGAATCAGGGACAGTGGTCAGCCCTCACCCTGCTGAGCATGCGGTACCACCCATGTGTACCAGGGCACCATGCAGGACCCACAGGGTTAGATGGGCATAAACTTAGTGGGGAAATCTTGGTGGGGAAGGCCCAGCTGAGCAGGAGAAATTTCTGTTGTGCCAATTTTTCTAGATGTCGATCTGCAATAGCTCACCCACAAGGGCGCGCTCTTTTCTTTTTGTGATGCCAAGGATGGAACCCAGGGCCTTGAACATGCCAGGCAAGTACTCTGACCACTGAACTCTATCCTCAGCCCAAGGACTCCTTTTAAACGTGGATCAGTACATATTTTAATTATCATCTCTCTCCTTCTTCTTTGTATCTTGTTGTTCCCATTGGTTGGTTGAAGAAGGATCAGAATTAACATATAAGCGTTCTCCACAGTTAATATTGTAAACAAAGTTGTGTTCCAGCCCCCCAGCATCACCCTATAGTAACAAGGCTAACAGTGTAAATGAATACAGGAGGCGCTAAGGTACTGGGTCAAGGCATTAAAACTAGGAGGAATTTTCATCAGTTAACCAAGGAGTAAGGTTAGAAAGATTCTGGGGTCAAGAAACAAACCATCCTTTGAGGTTTAATAAAACCTGAAGGAAATTTTATTTCTCTTCCCCACTGGGGGCTTACCGATCTTTCTGACAGAGGCTGGAGAACTTCCTCAAAACAATCCACGTTTAAAAGCAACCCAAGCTACATTTCAACTGTGACGTTCCAAGGGGTGGGCTGTGGTGGCCACTTGACTGAATTGGGGGCAAGAGATCAGGATTCCTCACTGGAACATTTTTCTCAAGACAGTGGGCAAACCTGATCTCCAGCCAGGCCCAAAAGCCCCTGATTCCCACTCATTCTCAGGCCTGCTGGGAAGAGCACACTGGCCCTCCGCCCTCCAGTTCTGCGGTGTGCCTGCTGATCTGGAGCCAACGGGACAGGAAGGGGCGGTCACTTCCTCCGTGCCTGGGCCTGGTTGCACTGTCCCTTCTGGTGCTGTTGCTTAACCTGAGCCAGAATGTCTCGGATCTTCCGCTGCGCCATCTGCATTGAGAACAGCAAGGATGAGGCAGGTGAGGGTGCTTTGCGTATCAGCAGCAGAAAGAAGGGGCACCTGCCACTCAACAACCTCTACTGAATAAAGACCTGAGTCAGGGAGGGTGTGTGTGTGTTGACATTCTGACATGCTACCGAATGTGTGTGTGTGTGTGTGTGTGTGTGTGTGTGTGTGTGTGTGTGTGCATGTTGACATTCTGACATGATACCGTAGCAGAAATGGCATAAGTACATTTCATGATGTCCCGATCATACATTAGAAGGCGCCATTTTAAACTACTACTCAAGAGGGTAAAAAAGGCCGACACAGGGTACCAAACAGTGATGGGACAGTCCCCATGAAATGGATGAAGCCCCCAATAGCAGCTTCCACTTTCAAAATTCCTTCCACTGGGGCCAGAAGGACGGCTCAGCAGTCAAAAGCACTGGTGGCTTTTCCAGAGGACCAGGGTTCATACCCCAGTTCCTACATGGAAGCTAACAACTGTTAACTCTAGTTCCCAGGACAACCCGATGCCCTTTTCTGGCTTTTGAGGGCACTGAGTACATGTAGTTCTACATGTAGTTCACAGACATACATGCTGGCAAAACACCCATTCACATTAAAAAAATAAAACAAAACTAAAAATTTCAGGGTTGAGGATTTAGCTCAGTGGTAGAGCATGCGCGCGCGCGCGCGCGCGCACGCACACACACACACACACACACACACACACACACACACACACACACACACGAGGGATGGAAGGGAGAGAGCACATTGGCCTTGAAGCTTTTTATAGATTTCCGCTGTTCTTTTGCTGAACACCTGAAATGGTGTCGGCAATGAACCTAGAACCCTGTGAGTGGGGATCCGCCATTCGTCCATACCAGCCTCATTTCCCTCATTAGAATGGTGTGGTTCTTGTGGGCTTAACTGAGTTAATAGACACAGAGCCTCTGAGACAATGCCGGTCCAGCATAGTCATAAACCTTAGGTATCATTCCCGAGGCTCTCACTGTTGTCAAAGATCTTAAAAGCTACCAATACCAGGTGACTCAGCAGAGAGGGTCTGTGGGGTTGGCCTGAAAGTTCTGGCCCTGACTGCTCAAACAGCCCCCAAGGGCCACAGCACACTGGTAAGCTGAAGATGTAACACTGGGACGTGCTGAGGGTTTAGGAGATCCTTTGTCAACCTTTTCCTCCCCCTGCTCAAGGTCAACCAGATTTGAACCTGAGATTGGCACTGCTTTCTGGCTTCCCTGTGACAGAGAGGGAACGGGGATGAGGAGTTGCAGACAACACAAAGCCAGGTATGGTGACATTATGTGCAACCCCAGCTTTAAGGCGGCAGAAGCAGGGTTACTCAGAGTGGGAAGGCAGCCTCATCTATATGATAGGCCAGAGGGGGAACAGGGAACAGGAGAGAGTCCAGTGTTCTGACTGTTATCATTCCACGGACAAAGTTGAATGCTAACTTCCTCTCCGGTGCAGCAGGGGTTCAGGACAACCAAGGAGACTATGAATATACAATAGATACAACCATTATAGCTCAGACACTCAGAAACTGTTAACGTATTAATTGTGTGCATCTGCACACTTGGTTCAGAAGACCATTTCCAGAAGTTGGTTCTCTCTGCGAACACATGGGTACTGGAGACTTGTGATGGTGATAAGCACTTTCATGCTGGAGCCACTGAAGAGTGTAAAGAGGACAATATTCTCACACTCACTCCTGCAACCTTAAGCAGCCCAGCCCAGCCCAGAGCAGGCAGGGATGGGGAGTTCCCAGAGGACCCGTGCAAGTCACAACCTAGAGAGCCCTCGTTTCTCTGCTCCTGGCTCCTGAACCCTCTGGAGGTGGGCGAAGATGGTACATACCTGGCTGGCATAGAAATGCCCGATGATCTTAACAATGACTTGGTCGTTCTCATCCGGGGTCTGGTCTCTTGGCACTACCACCTCGGCGGCAGTCAGGTTCTGCAGCTCATTCACCTAGGGGCAGGGCAGCCAGAGAGAAGCTCACACATAGGAAGAGGAGGACAGCAACTCGTGGTGGAATGCTTTGTTTAGTGCATGAGGTCCTGGGTTCAAGACTTAGCACCACAAAAAATAAAAGAAAACAGACACAGTGGGCCTGGAGGGGGTGAGAGGTAGGTGAATGGGTCTGGGCCTGGGAACTAGAGTCAAGTCAGTGGACAAATGAGGGTAAAGGTGAACACTGGACAAAAGAGCGGGTTTCAGAGAGCGAGGCCTCGTACTTTCACACTGTCAGCCCTCAGAGCTCACCGTTTTGCCGCCTTTGCCTATGACCCGGCCAGCTGCTGAAGCTGGTACCCGTATGTGGGTCTCCAGCTTTACTTCCTCCTTGGGACCAAAGAAATTCTCTTCTTTTAGTTTGCCATAGATTCTTCCCTGAGCCTAGGGAGAGGAGGTCATGTTAGAGCAGCCATGAATCCAGGCTCCAGTCCAGCCTCTCGCATCCAAGTGGCCAGAACTCTACCGAGGACCACCAGCTAAGACCAGTGGTTGCAAAGTCCTAGTGGGTGACTTCCAGCGGTTCCCTGGTTATGCTGGAGACCCTCAGATTATGACCCATGAGTAAATCAATATCCTAGCACTACAGAGGCAGGAGGATCACCAAAAGTTCACAGCCGACCTGGTCTGCAGAACTAGTTCTGGGCCAGCTAGAGTTACATACTGAGACCCTGCCTTTAACTCTTCCCACCTCCCTCCTAAAGAAATGAACAAATTCTTCAAAGGATGTACCACTTACAGGTTCTGGGATGTGACGGTAACTAACGCATCCCCACCATGAACAACAACTAGCTACTCAGTCTCTATCCTCACACATCAAGTGAAGCGGTAAAGACGTGAAAAGAAGGGGTGTAGGCACCAAATGCAAACACCTCAGGTTTCCTTCTTTCTCACATTCCTGTGTGGACCATGAAGAAGTGATTGGAAATGAACGGAAATTAAGCTTGGACCCGTGACAGGGATTTGACAGCAAACAGAAGCTGTCGCAGCCTTTTTCCTGCATGTTAGGCTCCCAACCCCACCTCCTGTCTCCTCCCTGGAAAAGCAATATAAACCAAACCTTGAACTGGGCCTCTGGGGGTCCAGTAATGATGACCATTCGAACTTTGGAGTCAGGGGTTTCCGGTGGAGCAATCTGCAAAGCACACAGTTGGTCAGAGGGGGCCGCTTCCAGAGGAAGACAGAGGCATCTCCACCCCCTGCAGTTCCCTCCCATCGCCCACTCGGAGATGAAGAGAACAAGAAGCCTCAAACCCAAGTTCCTGTCTGCACACAAGACCTGTGAAGACAGCGTGGGCAGCAGCTAGAAGGACCTGCCTCAGTGATACTTCCACGGCAGGACTGCTCCCCGCCACCACCCCATCTGAGGGTTTTAGCAGAGGGCTGCGGAGAGGCAGGGAATTATGAGATAGAGAAGGTAGTGGCTACACCTTTTGGGGTCAGGGTGGGAATCACAAAGCTTTAAATGCCATCGAATGAAACCCATGAAACTGGACCAGGGAGATTGACAGCACTGGTTTCGTGATGAAAGGCCCTCATTCTCCTGGATCCTGGATGCAGGGAGCTAAGACAACCAGTACATGGTGCTCACTGATAGGCCCCGCCTGTTTCCTATATCCACACCAGGACACTGAGACTTGATGGAGTCCAGCAAGGGGTCGGGGTATTGGTTTTTTAAAGGGGTTGGGACTGGCTGGGTGGCGGTGGCGCACGCCTGTAATCCCAGTACTTGGGAGGCAGAGGCAGACGGATCTCTGTGAGTTCGAGGCCAGCCTGGGCTAAAGAGTGAGTTCCAGGAAAGGTGCACAGCTACACAGAGAAATCTTGTCTTGAACCATCTCCCAAAAAGGGAGCTGGGACTGGGTCAATTCTATTTTGGGCAGTATGTCAGCCTGCTGTATACATAATACTGTCTCTTCTATAGCCTGGAAACCTAGAAGTACTTAAAACACCCACAAGGGCTTTCATTCCCCAAAGTGTGAAGGGAGCTGGAGTACACACTAGACCTGGAGATCTCAGAGCAAATCACCTTGATGGAGGCACTGGCAAACCGGGAGAGCTGCTTGATGTGCTGGCCCTTCTTGCCGATGATGGCACCCACAGCCTGGGCGGGGATGAACACTTGGACCATCTCCTGCTCCGGAGCCTGCTGCCAGGACAAGAGACTCCTTACTAAAGGACCAGGGAGTGGGGCGAGGCAAGACCCAGGAACCCCTCTACTCTGTTTCCTCACCAGCTCCAAAAAAACAGATGCGGGCACCCACCCAGCTGCAACCCGGGCCATGGAAGGACACCACGGGTTCCTTTTAGCCCTCCTCCAGCTAATGGGAAGCAAAACCTGCCGTCACTGCCACAGGTGCCACCAAGGCAGGGCTGCTCTCCTTGGAGCTGGCATTCTGGCTGCAGGTCTCCCCTCCCCCCACTCCCATGGGTCCCCCGAATAAGACCTTCCACTTACCATGAAGGAGCTATAGGGGGCAGCCCCAGTGACGCTGCTGGGAGGTGGTGGGACAGCACTGGACGAAGCTGGGAAGAGACCTACAGCGGCTAGGTTGAGACCGGGGATGAGGTGGGACTGTAACTGGAGAAGAGATGGGAGGTACAGGTCAGCTTGCCCGCAGGCCCCGGGGAACCTGGTCTCTGAGCTCAGCTTGCTAAGGGGCCTGCTGGGCCCTGGTGTGTGGCTCTGGATAACCTACAGGAGCCGGCACCCCCAGCGCCGGTGATAGAGCAGAACCCCTGATGTCCTCCTCTGGTCTCTGCATACACATAACTAAACACACACACTCACACACACACACACACACACACACACACACACACACACACACACACAATCCTATGAGCTGGGTGTGGTAGGTAGCACAAGCCAGTAATCCCAGCACTTTTAAGTCCAAGGTAGGAGGACTGAATTCAGTTCAAGCCTACATAGTGAAGTCTTATCTCAGAAAAAGCTGAAATTATGACCCTTCTGTCTACTACGGTGCCCAAGTGTTACTGCTACACAAGTTTTAGCCAATCTAAATTAGATTGGCTAAAGTATAAAAATCCATGAAACCCAAGATTATGCCCCACCCCCACCTCAGGAGCCAGATGATGAGCCCTGCCCTAAGTTCAGAGAAGGGTGCTGAGGGGCTAGGGATGTAGTTCAGGGTGTAGCTTTTGCCTGTCTCCAGGGCCTGGGTTCAACTCCCTGCACAAACACAGGAGGATGCCGCCTTTCACTCACACTCATGGCGGCCACATCATTCTCGTAGGCCTCTCGAACTTTCTTCATGATCTCTTGCTCAGCCCTGCAGCAGTTCTCAATGGCCCCCTTCACGGTGATGGTCCTCTCGGGGTTATAGAGAGTGAGATCCTGGAGCCTGGAAGGAGAGCAGGGCAGTGTCAAGCAGTGGGCAAGACAGGACCAGGCCCCAGCCAGGGACAAGGTCAAAGGAGCAGCTGAGTTACAGGGCCAGTGATACTAAAGGCTGGCTAAGTTATCTCCAGCCTCAGGTGACTGGGGCAAGGTGCACAGGAAATCCCTTCTGTGGGAACAGAACCTACTGTGAGAGGTGTGGAGGACACATGTGCAGGATGGCTGCAGGCCTTATTTGTGCTATTTTGCAGAAGAGTTACCCTGCAAACAGGTGAGTCTCTAGGGAAATAGAGAGGCAGGGTGCTTACAAATAGCTACCTTGTACCTTTCACTGAGTCTTCAGAGGCAGCCCAGCATGCCCAGGTTAAAAAGACCAGTCTGTGCACCTCTCACACAGGCAGACATTCCTAAAGCCCACACCCTAGCTGCAGGCTTTCCTGGAGATGCACAGAGGTAGACTGTGCCAAGAGGTGGGGTGTCCCAGCCCTAATCGAGAGGTAGAAAATGATCTCACCACTTCTCCTGTTTGCCTTATGCCAACAGAAGCAGTACCCAATTTAAGAGGCAGGTACTAAGGCTCAGTGCTGAAATCCCTGGTCCCCCAGGCCCCATGCTCGCCACGCCTGTAAAGGGACCCAGTGAGAGCCTTACGAGGAGATGGTGATCTTTGTCTCTGTGTCCTGCTCCACCTTCTTCAAGTTCCTCCCTTCCTTGCCAATGAGTCGCCCCACAAAGTTATTATGGGCCAGGATCTTCAGGGGAACCTCATCTGCCCTAGGGGGAAAAGGGGGACAGTCCAGTCAATAATGCCAACGAAGACTCAACCATGGGGTCACTCACAACAAATAATCCCAGGACAAACCACAAATCAAGTATCACAAGATTACAAACCCAGCAGATCAGTGGTTTACAGAGAAATGGTGGATGAGGATGGCCTGTGGGAAGCAGGATGAAATCTGGGAGCCAAAGCTTTCTCTCAACTGTGATTATAGTTTCAACAGGTACTACCATATACAAATTGAAACTCAAACTGTACACTCGAAAAATCACCAAAGGAAAAGCAAGTGCAACAAGGTCTGAGAATTTAGCTCAGGAATTTAGCTGAGCTGTCCACTCCCAAGGTGAAGGGGGTTGAGGGAGCAGAAAGGAAAGGGAAACAATACACAGTTAAGCCAGAAATGGTGGCATATGCCTACAGTCCCAGATACTCTAGACTGAGGATCCACTGAGCCCAGGAATTCTAGGCCAATCTAGGCAACATGTCTACAAACAACATTTTTGTACTAATTGAATCCTGATAAAGCTGTAACAAGAAAATAGCAACTGAGCCGGATGGGGGTGGCAAATACCTTTAATCCAGAACTTAGGAGACAGAGTATATCTGAGTTTGAGGCTAGCCTGGTCTACAGAGTGAATTCCAGAACTTATACAGAGAACCTTGTCTCCAAAAAAAAAAAAAAGGAATGAGGCCGGATGGTGGTGGTATACGCCTTTAATCCCACCACTCAGGAAGCAGAGCCAGAGTCTGAGGTTAGCCTGGGCTACAGAGTGAGTTCCAGGAAAGGCACAAAGCTACAGAGAAACTCTCAAAAAACCAAAAAAAAAAAAAAAGAAAAAAAAGAAATGAAACGAAACGCCTGCATTTAATCCCAGCACTTAGGAGGCAGAGGCAGGCATATATAGTCTACAGAGTGAGTTCCAGGACAAGAAATCCTATCTTGAAAAAGAACCAACCAAACAAAATACCCGAAAGAATGTGATGATGTACACCTATTATCGGGGTATGCAAGAGGACCGTAAGCTCCTAACCTAGACTGTGAAAAACTCACTCTCTCTCTTTTATGTGTGTGTGTGTGTGTGTGTGTGTGTGTGTGTGTGGAGAGAGAGAGAGAGAGAGGGAGGGAGGGAGAGGGAGAGAGAGAGACAGAGGGAACGTAAGAGAGAGACACAGAGGGAATGTGGAAAGATGTCCACAGATGTCAGAAAGGGAGGCACTGATCCCTTGGAGCTTGAGTTTCAAGTCTGTGACCTACCCAACATAAATGGTGGGATCCGAATACTGGTCCTCTAACAGAACACTATCTACTCTTAATGGCTGAGCCATCTCTCCAACTTCAGAGCCATTCAAGAAAATACAAAGAAATTTGGTTGTAATCCCAGCAGTCAGGATTACAGGAGAGTTCAGGGTTATCTTGGGCTATAGTGAGGTCCAGCCTCAAACACTGCCACGCACACCAAAGAACCCCAACTCAGAAGGTATTGGGAGTGAATCCCCTGTACTTCTTTGCATTAGTGGGGCTCACACCCAGGTCCTCACGTATGCAGCCATCTACCCCATGTCCCTGTGCTATATATAGTTCAAGTCCTACGTCACTTCTGTCTCTCTGTGGGGGCTTTTGATTTACTGATAGATGTGTTGACACACAAAAATTATAATGTTATAGAGCAGCATTTCAGCCTGACCCTCTGTGCTGACACACACTCACTCCATCTATGTGGACTCAAACATACACACATCCATACATATGCACACAAATGGAGACACTGAGCACATAAAATTTCTAGATGATTATACTCAGGAAAGATCTTAGAGACTATGTTTTTGTGCACTTTGCGACTCTCTCCTAATCTCTGTATCGTTGCTATTAGCAATTACAAGTAGAGGCCGGGGTGTGGCCCAGCAGCCAGGCGCCTGCCTGGCACGTGTGAAGCCTGAGGCTTGACTCTTAGCACAGCAAAAAAAAAAAAAAAAAGGGTGGCAGCAGTCCCCAGAAGTGCAGCCGGATCTTACGTTTTGGTGTCCTTCGCCTCCTTGTGCATTATCTCCAAGATCATCTTACATGCGGAGGAGCAACCTTCAGGAGTGGAGTGCACACTGATGGCCTTCTCAGCAGCTCCCGCGTTCTCCTTCCGATGCACATCTATCCTGAGGACCACAAGGATAAAGCCTACTAGCTAGCGTGTCTCCAATAACACCAACTTCCCCACCTCTTATCAAAGGCACAGAACCCACTCTCCTTGGAATGGGGCCTGTCAAGTGTAGAACCAGGAAGTCAAGAGAGGCCCAGGGAACCATGACAGGTGCTGTCAGGAGGTGGCTGGAGAGGACAATGACCAACACCTCACAGCTGCTGGGTGGGGACACTCCCAGGTGTGTAAGGCCCCTTCTAGTGTCCTTTTACAAACACTGTACCAGGGAGACACACTGTCACAACTACAAGGAAATAAACCATTTTCTATGAATAAGGACACAACTGAGCTGTTCTTTCCCATAAGCACCAACTGATCGTCTATAAAGATAAGGGAAGCAGGTAACTACACTACAGTGTGAGGTGGGACATAATTATGACTTGTGGCAAAGGGCTCTGACCTTGGCCACGCTATGGCCATCAAGTGGCCACTTATCACAGAATACCTGAGGAGTGAGGGACTCAACTCACAGGACTGGGTTTCCTGGACTAACTTGACACAGGAAATTATGGAAACAATAGGTGACAGCGTCAGAGACCCACTCTGTCTCCCGTCTACCCAGCCTCCACACAGAGGTAATATGGCAACAGTGACCAGGTCCCAAACAACAATCCCCAGGGGAAAAGTGCTGAAGCCCAAACCAACTGCTTCCCAGGAGCCTTTCCAGGTCCCCAATCTGTTTCCTGTACCCAGCCTCCCACTCCCAGCACTCACTTGGATTGAGTCTGTTTTGTGATGTTGCGGATGGTGGCACCCTCCTTGCCAATGATAGCGCCTACATACTGCGTGGGAACCAAGAGCCGGAGGGGGATGTCTACTTGCTGCTGCTTGGCTGGAGCCCCCGCTGCCACAGGGGATCCTTGCCGGGGCTGGCCCCGAGAGCCAAAGCCTCCACGGCGGCCGTTCTCGGGACCCTGGGCTATCTGCTCATCAGGTATATAGGAGACCTTCAGGGCATGGTTCTCCAGCTGGTGGCCATTTAGCTTCATAATGGCTCTGGGGACAGAGAGAAGCCCAGTGGTCACTCCAACCATGTCAATCACATCCAGTGCCTCCTTCCACAAAACACCTACTGGGTTATAGCTGGAAACACACTGCAGATGGGAAGCTAACCACCTGTCTGCCACCCCATCTCTAGGAAATCTTCCAGTCTAAACTAAGGGAAAAGTCATCAACAGAGCAAGACCTCATGCTTTTCCACTTAAGACGAACTGGAAAATGTTGAAGCAAGAAAACAAAAAACAAAATGTGGCAAAACCTCATGACAACCAGGTAGGGCTAGAAACAATCAGTGTACACAACGTGTGGTCTGTCTACCCAGGGAATGAGAACTGTAAATGCTGGACCTAAAGGCTAAGGAGCCGGGACCTGTGACGGTGGTGGTGGGGACAGCAGCTGGGCTCCTAACCATGCTGCATCACACACTGGATCCAGGAGCAGCAACCCACACCTACATTCCCACGTTCGGGAAATAAGGGGTAGGAAAATCAGGAGTCCGGGGTTGCCCTTGGCTGTGTAAATGAACTGGAGGTCACTATGGTCTCAAAAGGGAAACACTTTTGATCCACCTTCAGTTTTTTTTTTTTTTTGAACGAGGCAGTTCCCCCTCATAACCAATAGATGGCGCCATCGACACATACAGGACTCTGCAGTCCTGGGTACTGAGAGACAATCTCCTCTCCTAGTTGCCACCCCCCCCAACCAGTTCATTTTTATGGATAAATTTCTCACTTCTGAAACAAAACATCAAGGAAACATGGCCCCTGAAGAAGCCTTCTGTGGGATCCAACACCAGAAGGCAGCTGAGGATGCCAGCCTGCCTGGACCTACCCACAGGGGACTGAGTGCACCCATCTCCGACCCCCCTCTGGAGACCCCCAGTCCCACTTCTGAGGTACTCACTGCCTGGTCTGCTCCCGGTTGGAGTAGGTGACGTTGACCACGGCCGTCTCACTTTCAGTATTCACTGTAGAGACAACGGGCCACCAGAGTTAGCGCTGCCAACAAACGCAAGCCTGTCTGTCGGTCAAGCGTGGGACTGCAGAGCCTAGAATATACTCAGAGGTCAAGTGAAAAGACAGTTCACAGGAGACCGACCTCCTTCATCAGAGACCCTGGGAGCCAGGCCGGCAAAGGTTTTCCTGCAGCCACCACACACATCTCCACTCTGGAGGCAGACTCAGCCTAGGAAAGTCCAACTAGCAAAAGAGTACCATCCGGTGAGTGAGATTAGCCTTCTACCGAGGTAACTGTCAAGAAAGTGGCCTGAGTCTCCTTCTCTCAATGGTGAAGTGACTTGGGAATACCTAAATCCATTCTGTAAGCTTGGATATCCACAAAGACACGTTTCCAGAGAAGGAATTCCAGGCTCCAGCATTCTAAACATCTTGAGAGTGGGCATGGGGCACACTGGGCCACCAGTTATGGGTCATAAGAGTGAATCCCATCCCAGAGTTTGAATTTGTTGGTTACCACCTTACTTTAATTAATTTTGAGTCACTGGAAATTGAACCCACGGCCTCTGCGCATGCTATACAATTCTAGTATTGGCCTACACCCTCAACTTTTGGCCTGCAGCTCACTATACAGCTAAGGCTAACCTTGAACTCACCAGCAGGACTAAAACTAACCCACTTGAGTGATGGGAAGTTACTACATTAAGAGACAGAAGAACCTCAAGCCAAGCATTATGGTGTGCACCTGCAAGTCTCAGAACTTGGGAGGGAAGGCGGGAAGATCGGGAATTCAGGACTGCAATAATAAAGAAAGCTTTGTCTCAAAAAATACCCCAGAGATGGCTCAGTGGCTAAGAACCCCCAGGACCCCGGTTCCATCCCAGAACCCACATGGTGGCTTACAACCAACCTTCTGTAATTCTACTTCCAGGAAATCCGATCTGGCCTCTCCCGGCACTGTACACACGTGGTACAGAGACACACACAGATGGAGGCCAACACCCATACACATAAAGTTAAAAATACGAAGTAAGGGGCTGGTGAGATGGCTCAGTGGAAAACTGGCACCTGATGCCAAGGCTAAGAACCTGAGTTATCTCTGGGCCCCACGTGAAAACCAACTCCCAAGTTGTCATCTGACCTCCTCAAGGTGGGCATGTCATGTGTGTGTGCACACACAAAAGCACCATAAATGTACAAATAATATTTTTTAAAAATAATGAGGCTTGGGCTGGAGAGGTTAAGAGCACTGGCTGCTCTTCAAGAGGTTCTGAGTTCAATTCCCAGCAACCATATGGTGGCTCACAACCATCTGTAATGAGATCTGGTGCCCTCTTCTGGCCTACAGGGACACATGCAGGCAGAACACTGTATACTTAATAAATGTATACTTAATAAATCTTTAAAAATGAACATGGTCATGTACACCTACAATTCTGGTACTCAGAAGGCCTGAGGCAGGAATACTGTCAAGACCAGCCTTTGCTACACTGTAAAATAAGCCAGCCTAGTCTACAGCGGAAGAGCCTTTCTCAAATAAACCAGTAACTGGCATTTAAAGCTGGGTACAGCAGAACACACTAGTAACCCCAGCACATTGAGAGCATAAGGATGGCTGAGATCGCCGGGACAGCCAAGACTACATTGCAAGGCTCCTCCTAAAAATGAAAAGAAAGTGTGACGTTTGAGCCGGGTATGGTGGCGCAGGCCTGCAATTCCTGAGCGGATTGTGTCGGAGGCTAGCTTTGCTGGTGAGAGCCTTGAACACATGTGTGAACTCCTCTTAATTTTTTTAAAAAGTGTGTGTGTGTGTGTGTGTGTGTGTGTGTGTGCACGCACGTGCATGTGAGTGTGTTCAGATGTGGAGGTCAGAAGACAACTTTAGGAAGTCAGCTCTCTCCATCCATCATGTGGGTTCCAGGGACAGATTCAGGTGTCAACCTGACCGAGTCTGTCCATTTCAGTGGCAGATGCTGCTCAGAGTGGCCCCCTGGTCTGTCTAACTCATGAGTCCTGCTGAAAGCATGCATGGGCAACCACTATCAGCTAATGCCGCATGTTCTAGCATTTAAGATGAAAGGCAAGTTAAAGGATTAGAGCAGAGAAAATACAGAGCTTCACTGGTGGGCAGGCAAGGTCTGTCATCATCTGTCAGCACACACAGCTTGCCCCTTCCCACAAGGAATTTAGAAATGAATATTTAAACCTCAGACAAAGCAATGGCTGCTCCTTAAAGATTTCCAAAAGTGGGCTGATGCACTACTCATAAGGAAAAAAGGCACCGATCTAAAGTGGCCAACGGGGCGCTCGCTCACTTACGCACCCTACCTGGCCCCAACACACAGGCTGGAATACTATTTAGTCATAAAAAATGGAAATCCCAGCAGGGCAGTGGTGGCGCACGCCTTTAATCCCAGCACTCGAGGGGGCAGAGGCAGGCGGATCTCTGAGTTTGAGGCCAGCCTGGGCTACAGAGTGTGTTCCAGGACAGCCAGGGCTACAGAGAAACCCTTTCTTGAAAAACTGAAGAAAAAAAAAAGAAATTCCATCAGCTGTGACTAGATGGAACCAGAAATTACTAAGTTAAATAAGCCAGGCTCTAGAAGACAAGTAACTACAAGCTCTCAGGACTGTGAAGGCAGAGAGAAGGAAGGGAAAGGGGAAAGGGAGGTGGAGATAACGGGAACGGGAAGGAAGTAGGGGAACGGGAAGGAGAAGGAAGTAGGGAAAGGAGAAGGAAGTAGGGAAAGGAAAGGAAGTAGGGGAAAGGGAAGGAAGTAGGGAAAGGGAAGGAAGTAGGGAAAGGAAAGGAAGTAGGGGAAAGGGAAGGAAGTAGGGAAAGGGAAGGAAGTAGGGAAAGGAGAAGGAAAAAAGAGGAGGACTGGGAGGGGGAGAGGCAGTCTCGCCGAACTGAGAAAAAAGATGGGTATGGGAGAGGAATGGGGGAGGGAAGCCTGGGGAGACGCAGACAAGGAGACTAAGATCAGGATGCTGCTTTCGGCACGGTGTCACAGCTGTAGCACACTGCACCATGTACTTCACCCAAGAGAGCTGACAAGGTGAGACACCTGGCAGGCCTAACGACAGGATACATGTACGCATCACAGCACCCATGAGCATGGATTTACACTCCCAGAACAGAGGACCCTCAAAATCACAGTTCGTTTCGTCCGACTAGAATTCCTACCACTCTGCCCTCTGTGGGCGCAGCTGTCAAAATATTTTGCCTACAAAAACTATTAACGAATAAATCCTGTTTGTTTGAGGGGGGGGGTCCCCTCTGGGTAGCCCTGTCTCAGAACTCGATCTGTAGAAACTCAGAAATCCGCACACCTCTGCCTCCTGATTAAAGGTGTGCACCACCACTGCCCGACCGTTTGGTGGATTTTTGTTGTTGTTGTTTTGTTTTTCGAGACAGGGTTTCTCTGTGTAGTTTTGGTGCCTGTCCTGGACTAGCTCTGTAGACCAGGCTGGCCTCGAACTCACAGAGATCCCCCTGCCTGAGATTACAGGTGTGCGCCACCACTGCCCGGCCATTTGGTGGATTTTTAAAACAACTTTTCAATTATTTTATGTGTAAGAATGTTCTGCTAGCATGTCCCCTTGAAGGTCAGAAGAGGACATCAGATCTTCTGGGCTGCCTTTGGGTGCTGGAAATCAAACCTGGGTCCTCTGAAGAGCAACCAGTGCTCTTTAACCACTGAGCCATCTCTGCAGCCCTCCCCTTCTCGTTCCCCCACTCCACCCCCCCCCCCAAGCTCCTTTTATTTCATGTTGCTTTTACTTCATTTTTGTTTTTCCAAGACAGGGTTTCTCTGTGTAGCCCTACCTGTTCTGGAACTCACTCTGTAGACCAGGCTACACTCAGGAGATATTTGCCTCTGGAGTGCAGGGATTAAAAGCGTATACTACCACTCCCGGGTTTGGGTTTGTTTGTTTTTGTAAAAAAAAAAAAAAAAAAAAAAACAAGTTCTCTCTATGTAATCCTGGAGCTTGATACATAGGCCAGGCTGGCCTCAAAACTCAAGAGATCCTCCTGCCTCTGCCTCAAGAGCTGGGACTAAATACACCCAGCCCCCACGAATTTCCCTTCTTAAACTTCTACTGAAACACTGTAATTTCTCAGACTCAAGGAGAAGAAAGGGTGATAAATCAGATGTGGTGGCCCACACCTTTAATCCCAGCACTCAGGAGGCAGAGTTCAAGGCTAGCCTGATCCATACTCCAAATTTCAGGACAGCCAGAGCTACACAGTGAGGCTCTGCCTTGAAAAACCAAAAAAGGAAAAATGTAAGAGGGGTGTCCAGACTGCCTACCACACAGTAGTCCGGTTTCGTGGCACACGTGGGGCCAGGTGCCCGGCCTATCTGGGCTACACGCACGGTCTGGACCTTCCCAGAGCATCTGGTCACAGAGAGGGTGCTGAAGCCATGCGGCTCCTTGCACACCCACCCCTGTCCCCGTCTTACCTTGTTCACAGTTCTCCACGGTACCATACTGGGCCAGCAGGCTGTCCAGCACCTGAAGAAGTAGAAAACTACTGAGTATCCCAGGGCCCGAACGCCCCTTACCCCACCGCTCTGGGGCACCAGCAGGAACGGGACATTTTGATCACTTTTCAGTTCCATCTCCTTAGCCTCATACTGCTGATAGAAACTCCAATGTTGGCAAGAATGTACCTGGCGCTGTGCTAAGGGACTTTCTGAAGCAGACTCTACCATAATGAAGTTCTAAAACTCAGCCAGGCGGTGGTGGCCCACGCCTGTAATCCCAGCACTCGGGAGGCAGAGGCAGGTGGACCTCTTTGAGTTCGAGGCCAGCATGGTCTACAAAGCGAGTTCCAGGACAGGCGCAAAGCTACACAGAGAAACCCTGTCTCGAAAAAACTAAAAAACTGAAAGAAAAAAAAAAGTTCTAAAACTCAGGGGACACTCTTTCTACCTCCTTAATGCCTCTTGTCCCAGGGTGTGAGCAAAAATGTCATTTCTACCAACTCAGAAGGACACCGAGCCTTATCTGTCTCTACCCCACTGCACTTTTCCCCACACACTTACTTCCCATCGGAGCTGAGGTGGGATATTTCGGATCTGAATTTTCCGACTCCTGAAATGAAAGAAAAAAATAGGTTAGAGAAAATTCCAGATGCTTTTTTTTTGGCCCCCATGACCTGGCAGTTTCTCATCTTTGTCCCAGCTTGTCATCTCACCAAAATTGTAGAATGGTGGCTTCTTCCCCAGTGCTGGGGACTGAACTTATGGCCTGGCACATGCTAGATCCCCAGCCCTTAAATAGCAACCCAAGCCCCAGCAGTGGTAGCACATGCCTTTAATCACAGCACTCGGGAGGCAGAGGCCAGATCTCTGTGAGTTCAAGGCCAACCTGGTCTCCATAGTAAGTTCCAGGACAGCCAGAGAATACCAACCCAATAGGAATGCAGACTTGTAGAGTAGACAAGGCCTCACCTTATAGACCCAACTATTAACAGGACCTTGGAGAGGAAAGCAGAACCGTATGTGCTCAGCATAACGGCAGCAAAACATTGCACATGATGTTGCTACAACTTAGCTTTCCCAAGTACCCTTCTGTCCAGCACTACAACAAAGTCAAGGGGCTGGAAAAACGTGCATGACCTCTTAAAGAACTGGAGTTTGATTCCCAATTGCTTGCAACTCCAGCTCCAGGGGATCCATGCCTCGGCCACCTCAGGCACCCATCTCACCGGCACATACCCACATACACATAATAAAACAAATGCATCTAAAGTCAGGTAAGGCAGTAACTATTAATTAATCCAACACCTCTTTAACTGGCACCCACTTCAAGCTCAACTTTGCTCCTGAGGTTGGGGCACACAATGAACAACAGAGGCGGAATGCCTGGCCCAGGGGCTCACACCGCATTAGGGGAAACAATATATGTGAACAATTCCCTAAGATAATAGTACAGTGGTTAAGCCCTTGGCACAACTAGAGATTTAAACCACTTATTAGCACTGATCTTTAGAAGATTATTTAACTTCTTTGAGACCCAATCTCCCCTCAACAGGGATAATACCTATTCACAGGTGGGAGGTGGCATTAGATAATATTTGTAAAGACTTGGAGTAAGTCCTTCAACTGTAACAATAGCTGCATCTGGGCGCGGTGGAGGTGCTCCAGAGTGATTAACACATGCAGCAGGCATCAGGAGCACCTTCTCCCCCGGTGACTGCACTATACTTTACTCTATCCCAGCTTTCAATCGGCTAGGAAAGGAAAAGATTCCCCTTGAGGATCGCTTTCAGGTTCAGGGCTAACTCCCAAAGCAAATGCTCACCAACCAGATCAATACCTTAATCCTGGAGTTTAAGACATTTAAACTGACTTGATGTGTTAGTCAATTGTCATTTAGATCTCTGTATGTCTTTGATCTTGCACAAACCCTTAGTTTAAAGACGAAGTTTAGGGGTTGGAGAGATGGCTCAGCAGCTAAGTATGAGTACTAGATGCTCTTCTAGAGGACCAGGGATAACACCTATTCCTTAAGCACGCACATGGTGGGTCACAACCCTCTAATGGGAAGGGATCAGATGCCCTCTTTTGGCCTCCACGAGCACTGCACGTCATGCAGGCCAGACACTTATGCACATAATATAAAATGAGTTAAAATAAAAATTTGTTTAAGTCACTTGACCTCAGGCCTCAGTGACCTAACAAATGAGCTTTGTTGGCTTTGGCTGTCCCAGGTCAGTCTCTTTACCAGGGCAGAATCTAATGTCTCGGAATCAAATACCATGTCCTCTGTGATTCCTTCTAGTCTGAAATTCTGAGACTGGCATGTCTTTATCCATGAACCACAGCAAGGAAACCCTGGGATGAAACAGCTAAAGGAGCTAGAAAGGAGCTGGCAGTGCACACCTTTAATCCCAGCACTCCGGAGGCAGAGGCAGGAGGACCTTGAGTTTAGTTTGAGGCCAGCCTGGCCTGCACAGTGAGGTCCAGGACAGCTAAGGCTACAAAGAAAAACTCTGTCTCAAAAAGGAAGAAAAAATTAATCGCAAAGAAAGGTGGATCTGCTTGGAATAGGATCTCTGTGGTTTATGAATTTGACCTAACAAAGTTAGATTACAAGATATAGTGAGGATCAGAAACAAATCCAGCTGAGCCTGAAGGCACAAGCCAGGATCCTGACACACAGGAGTCTAAAGCAGGATTGATACATGGGGTAGGGTGGTCCTTGTAAAGGTGACATTAGAGAGAGAGCAAGAGAAAGACAGACAGATGTTAACCTGGGGCACAGTACCTGCCCGGCACGCACAAAGCCCTGAGTTCGAGCTCCAACACTGTAAAGAAAGGTAGTTATGGGGTCAAATGCCTGTCATGCCAGCAGCCAGCACCAGAAGCTCAATGAGACACACACACACACACACACACACACACACACACACACACACAGCCATCACGCCCATTTCTGAGTCCACAGACCTCACCCCATCAGGTACCAGGTCCACAGACTGGCTAAAAAGCAGCTGTGGCTCCCTTGTAAGGGATTCTCACAAAACCCATCTGCTGACCAAAAAGACACGTTGGCTAGTTTCCACTTGAAGAATCTGGGAAAGAAATGAAGACTGCCTTGTTTAAAAGCAGGAATGGTCCAGTCCAGCCCACCTCCTTCCAGCAGACCCTTTGGATGGAGGGCAAAGATGAGGACTGCCTGCTTGGGAGTCCAAGTGATAAGGCATGATAAAGCAAACCCTCCCGGGCACAGGAGCCGAGTCTGGAAACAGTCCCTTAGTACAACCAGGGGTGAAAGGCCAAAACTTCCCTCCTGGATCTGGTTCAGGACCTTCTACCCAGGAAGGGCAGAAGAAAAGGGTGGTAGCAGAAACCAGATCTCTGCAAGGATGTTAATCCACATCCAGAAAGCAAAGGCAGGCAGATGGGCTGGAATGTCTGGAATGTTACAGGAGAGAGAGAGGGGAGGAGGGCAAGGCCACCCAACCAATGAAAGAAAGACAGCCCAGCAGCCCTCCCTCACCCTCTAGGGCACACACGCCACCCTGGGAACCCACTCTAGGCTTCTCCTAGGCTTCTTTTTCAGCAAAACCCCCTAGCCCTGGTTAAAACAGAGGAGGAGGGTGGCCTGGAAGAGCTGAGGCATCCAAGGACCTTTGTCTTCTAAGCCTGGTTTTCCACTGAGCCTGGTGATATCTAATTCCTTTCAGGCCCAAACCGCACAAGGCAATGCTGAGACCTGTAACCTGAATTCCCTTGCTTTCATTTCAACCCCTAGGACAACTCATTCATCCCACATATGGGAGGCCCAGAGTTGGCTGATTTAGGCTGGTGATTTAGGCTTAGACTCTCGGCTGTTCTCAACCGGTGGGTCGAAGGACCCTTTATCACAGGGGTCACCTAAAACCATCGAAAAACACAGCTTTAACATGATTCATAACAGTAGCAAAATTACAGTTATGAAGTAGCAAGAAAAACTTTATGGTTGTCACCACACGAGGGGCGCAGCACTGGGGAAGTTGAGAACCACTGGTTTAGAAGCTCCTGATGGAGAGTGAGCGCGTCAAACTCCTATTTCACTCCCCATTGGCTTCTCCTGGTGGAAGACCAGAAGGTAGGGTGGGCAAGCACCACTTGGTGGGAGAGACAATCATTGCAGTATGTAATCACAGTGATGGCGGGAATCTTGTAAATAACCACTGCCTATGAGCCCCACCTGATTCAAGTCCTCCCCCTCCACCACCTCTGCTTGCCTGACCTATGTATGACCTTGCTCCCATAACCAGGTCCCACCAAGACCAGGGGCACCACACACAGCTGAGCACTTGTGTCTGGAGGGCTAAGCCCTATCTCAGCAAGGAGAGAGAACCAGGAGGAACCCAGTAACTGCCCCAATCCTCTAGCAGCTAAACCTGTATGAACAGCCAGCAATGGCCATTAAAGGCAATGGTTACACCAGCCAAAACGCTGGTGCCTACATCCTAAGTGCCAACAGCCTGTAGCTTTCTTGTCCTCTGCCTGTTCTGACCCAGTCAGGGATCCAGTCCTGGAGGGCAGCTCAACAGATATATGGTAATTAGGAAAACTCAACTACGGACCAATGCACTGCCAACCTAGTGGGGTGGGGGTGGGGGTGAGGACCAGTCAAGAGGGGCAGGTCAGGGAGATTCAGGGAAGCAGAAAGACGGATGTACCAGGACATCCATTACATAGTGTGTACACCTGGGCTTGGGGTTGGGGGTGCTGAGCCTTAGATGCCTGCTAGGATCCATCTTATACCCTCCCACTGCACAGGCCACCATTGGCTTTGCTTCACAACCAGGGCCCTGAGGTTAAGAGGCTTAATGAATGTCTTGTCCACATAACCACTAAAGCCAAAGCCAGGAGTTGAACCAAAACTGACGGATTTCCATGTTGTTTGTGTGTGGTTTTTTTGCTTGCTTGCTTGTTTTTGTTTTCTGGTTTTGAGGAAGGGTTTCTCTGTGTAGTTCTGGCTGTCCTGGAACTCACTCTGTAGACCAGGCTGGCCTCAAATCCAGAGATTCGTTTGCTTTATGTTTATGGATTCTAGGCGAGTACTTACTGAGCTATACTCCAGGTCATATCCCATCCCCATTTTTTTTTTTATGTGAGTCTTAACTCTGTAGCCCAGGCTAGCCTCTAACCTGAGCAATCCCCCTACATCAGCCTCACTGACAGTTCTGAGTCACTATATTCTGCTTGTTATTCTTAAGGATATATGAACTGCAGAGTTCATGTTATGTGTATAAGCCTGCAGGTAAGTGCACATGTGTGCGGTGCCGAGACCAGAAGGGGGTTCTCAGATACCTTGTAAGCAGCCATGTGGATGCTGGGAACTGAATCTGAGTCCTCAGGATGAGTAGTCAGTGGTCTTAACTGCTGAGCCATCTCCCCAGACCCAGCTATAAAGGTCTTACTTTCAGCCAAAGTGTCCCTTCACCCCCACACCCAGAGTGAAAGGTGCCCCCTGCAATCAATGAAAGTTCAGGCCTGATTCAAGACAGGAAAAGCTGAATGGAAAGGGACCAGGTGGCAGCAGCATTTCTTTGGAATCCCAAACAATCTGCAGAGGCCCCAGAATTTCCATCTCCTGGAAAACAGGATTCAACCAGCATCTTCACGTTTCACCCCACCCCAAGCTCTCCTCCACCTGTGGTCTCCAGTCAACCTTCAACTCTCTGGGGACCACTTCTCACATCTGGGGGCTTAAACAGTAGATTGGTTATCTCAAGTATCTAGAGTCCCCAGACGGGGATCACCCCATCTACCTATAGGCAACTTTCTTAAATACAGGAATTTCTGTACATTAATTATCTAAGAAGCTCAGTATTAGCTTTTCTTTTTCTTTTCAGGAATGTGATAAAAGGTAAGAACATCCCACCAAAAAAAATACAGTATGTAGAATTTCAAGACTTCAGGGGTTAATGAAAACTTTGAATGCATGCAAGAACCCAAAGATAAGACCTTCACACACATCCACACACCAAACTTGAGTTAAATGAAGTCTAACTTGTCAGTGAAGCCTGCAGGGTCTCTCTCAAAGTGAGAGAAGGCTGCCCCAGGCAATGAGAAGATAGTCAGGGAGCTGGCGGTGGAGTTCACTGACAGGATGCTTGCCTAGTGTGCTGAAGCCTTGGGTTCCATCATTCTACGTGCGGCACTTCATAAAATAAATGCCAGACTAGGGGTGGGTTTGCTGCTGTAACTGGGGTGCATCAAAATAGCTAGGCCTGGCTGAAGACAGCTCAGCAATTAAGAGCAGTGGCCCTAGGTCTGGATCCCATGGCTGGTGGCTCACATCATCTGTGACCCTAGTTTCAGAGCCTCTGACACTTTCTTTTGACCTCTGCGGGCATCAGGCATACATGTATGTGATTCACATATATCCATGCAGGCAGAATACTCACATACATACATACATAATTAATTAATTTTAAAAAACCAGAGCCATGCATTTAATCCCAACACTCAAGAGAGAGGCAGGTGGATCTGAGTTCAGGCCAGCCTGGTCTACATAGTGAGATCCTACAAAGCCACCCTACCTCAAATCTGTAGACACATGCCATACTCTATTGAAGCATAGGTACTGAATTCTGATTCATCAGCAGAAAGCTCTACTGGGGCTCGGATGCATGTGTAATCCAACCACTCTTAACACAAGGTGGGACTATGGGGAATCCCTTGGGCCAGCTGGTCTCAAGCAAAGGAAGAGAAAATAGACACACACACACACACACACACACAGAGAGACAGAGGGGGGGGGGGGATTCCACAACTCCTACATTTCTGGAAAGAGCCCAACTGCTGGAGCCTTCTAATTCCAGAGGCTATTTTGGCAGCTCTAGTGTGTTGGGGAAGCCACTAATTCGAGACCTCTGAGGACCAACAATATGACCAAGAGCAAATGAAGAACTGAATCTTGATTTTATTACAAGGGTTTATATAATATATAAATCCTGGTTACTGTCCAATTTTTTAAAGAATATATTTGTTTTTAATTGTGTGTGTGCGTCCTCAGACTCCAGAAGAGGGTGTTGGACACCCTGGAGGGGCAGTCAGTTGTGCACCATTTGACATGGATGTTGCACAAACAGTGCACATTTTTGTTTTTGTGAGACAGTTTTTCTGTGTAGCCCTGGCTAGCCTCAAACTCAGAGATCCCCTGCCTCTGCCTCCTGAGTGCTAAGATTAAAAGTGAGTGCCATCACTGCCCAGCAACAATCTTCTGATACATTTGGTCAAAAATATCTAAGAGCTGTGTGGTGGCCCACCCCTATAATCCTAGCAGGAGGCTCACGAGTTTGAGGCCAGCCTGGACTACATGAGACCTTGTCTTAAATCTACCCTTCCCCCTGCCCCCCCAAAAACAAGTAAGTGAACTGGTGCAAACTTAGAACTTCAGCACTGGGGAGGCTGAGGCACAGTAATTTAAATTCCAGGCCAGGCTTGGGCTACTTGTTCAAGTCCTTTCAAAAACAAAAGGACACAAAATATTGTGCATAAATGCTGTGGATGTCTTTCTGTATGCTGTGAAAATGTGTTACTATGATTGATTGATAAACAAAACACTGATTGACCAGTAGCCAGGCAGGAAGTATGGTATAGGCGGGACAAGCAGAGAGAATTCTGGGAAGTAGAAGGCTGAAGCAGGAGATGTGCCAGGCGCTGTGATGAGAAGCAACATACCGGGAAGCCACGAGCCACGTGTCAAGGTATAGATGAATAGAAGTGGGTTAATTAAAGATATAAGAACTAGATAGCAAGAAGCCTGCCACGGCCATACAGTCTATAAGTAATATAAGTCTCTGTGTGTTTGCTTGGGTCTGAGCACCTGCCAGCAGGCCAGGACAGAGAAAAACTTCAGCTACACATAAATATGGAATTTCTTTTCTTCCCCCCCCCCCTTTTTTTGAGACAGGGTTTCTGTGTAGTTTTGGTGCCTGTCCTGAATCTCGCTCTGTAGACCAGGCTGGCCTCAAACTCAGAGATCTGCCTGGCTCTGCCTCCTGAGTGCTGAGATTAAAGGCGTGCACCACCACCGCCCGGCGTAATTCTTAATATTAATTACACACCAATCCGGATGGGGCCTCAGCCGGCCCAAACTCTCAATATTCTTATTTCAGCCTCCAGAGTGCTGGGATTACAGAATCACAGGCAGGTGCCATCACCCGCTCACCTAACCTTTCTTTAGTGTGGAGACTGTAATTCAAAACTTCCACTTCCACGTGTGACTACATACACTAATGGTTTGTGTAGTTCCTCGAGTGGCTCTGGCTTTCATGGCCACACCGTGGGGCTGGACACTGTCCCACTGTGCTGAGCAGACCGTGATGGAGTTTCCAGTCCAGTGGTGGCCAGGCCAGCTTGTTGGTGTGGAAAGGAGGGAGCAGCTAATGCTGGTTGGGTGACAGGTTGTCTACTAGGCAGGTAATTCTGCTGTTTTGTTTTGTTTTGTTTTTCCCCAACAAAAGCACCCTAAAGGACTGACCCAGGAGCCAAAGCTGGACCCTTTCCAGATAAGAAACAATGCTCATCACAGCCTCTTCTAAGATGGTCTTCATCTTCCAGACCACCACAAGACTGTCAATACTTCCTTCCCATCCTTCTTAACCACATACAAAATGGGAGAGGTGGGTACCAAAATGGGTTGGAGTGGGAACTCCAGAAAACTTCTGAAGGGGGCCGGCCTGGCACGCTTCAGGCAGGGCAGTAGCTGAGAAAGGGGGCAGTGCCAGGAAGGGAGAAGGAACTGGCTCCATGCCCAGGGCTTCGTGCCAGGAAGATCCAGAGGCAGGGCAGCCAGACGAGACGGGCGGCCGGTGGGCACTCTATTGAATAGCTAGCTGCAGGTTAGGACTCAGGCCGAAAAAGTAACCAAGGTCTGGAACCAAGACAGATGCCATCACCACCCTCCACCCCCAACACCCCGGGGAAAGTGCGTGTGGGTGTGCACCAAGAAGGTACAGTCATCAATGGAAGGTAGCTGTGTACTAGCTGCCTTTTAAATATTTTTTAAAAATTTAGCTTGTTTTGTGTGTGTTTGGGGTATGAGGTGTGCCTGCCACAACATGCGTAGACGCCGGTTAACATGTTCAAATAGGTTTGGTTCTCTCCTTCAGGATGTGGGTCCTGGGGTTCAAACTCAGGTCATCAAGCTTGGCAGCAAAAGCCTTTGAACTTTAAATGTATACGGCACACACACTGTCCCACGTGTGTCCTGATTCCTCAACTAATGCTAGAGATACGAAAAGGAAAAGCCTTCTGCAAGACGCTCCTTATCTAGGCCTACCCCTGATTTCCTCTCCTCCGGAAAGGTCTTTACCTGTATGTAATGCCAAACTGGGGATTGAGGGCATCACCGGGCTTCTTACAGGACATGTTATTTATTGTACACCTCTTGTTACCAAGAAGTTCCAGGTACGGAAAATCAGATTCGTATTTCAGAGCTGTCCCCTCAACTCAAGACACCCAAATCAGGGTTCAGACAGGGCAGAACAAGCCAACTTAGGGCTAGGACTGAACTCAGCTCTCCAGGCTGGTCTGTGCTGATTTCACCAATCGGTGCTGCTTGTTCAAAGGGAAGTGTTAGCATACAGAAGCCATTAAGAGTCTGGCGGTAAGCGCAGGAAAAATGCCCATATTCTGTATGGATAAATGCTTGCCAACTGGCTTTTACTGCATGCGGCTCTAATTTGGGCACCAGATTTCATTTGCAGAACAGCTAACTACCCTATAATACGGCTGGATGGCTGTCAGAGATCTGTTACAGAGGCCAAAGGGTAGTCGCCGCCGCCAGTTCTTCCCTTACAAAGTACTAGCTAGATTTAGAGCAGGCAAAGAAGTAAAGTATAGATGAGGAGGAGGTGCTAACGGGAAGGAGGGAGGGAGGGAGCAAGCGCACAAGCACCTCAGCATCCAAGTAACCCGCTCACTTGGGAATAAATGGGTTGACAAGAAAGCCCACAGGGTTTTTTTTTGTTGTTGTTTTTTTTTTTTTTAAATCCTCACCCCTTACTCATCTGGGTAGCCCCAGAGAAAGCCAAAACAGAAGCTCTGGACAGCTGATCTTTCTCCAGGCAAATTCCAGGTCCTCCTGAACCAACTGCTGCCCCCACCCCCCACCCCGGGCTTTGGGTAGCATCTTACTTTTTAACTGCAGGGGTCTGGCCAAGTGGAACTAAACAGTGGAGAAAGGGGAGCAGGAGGAACCGGGGTGGGGGGTGGGGGTACGACGTGAGGATGGAACCTTTACTAAAGCTTAAAGTACACACAGAACGAGTTTGCCCACACTCAGAACCTCCTGTATTGTGTGGGTACAGAGCCATTCCCTAGGAGCAAGCTCTCACCCTCTCCAGGCTCTCAGGGGCAAGAGTTTCTTGGTCTTCCCAAGGCACTGGGGAAGAGTTAATATGCTCTGAGAGACCTCCACTGACGCCCAGCGTATTTGTATCATTTCTTCAGGAGCCAAATGGTCTATCTAGCACTGGGAAGCCCGAGAGGGCGGCCTGGGGAGAAAACATCGGAAGTCAGTGTGGGGAACTTTGGAAAGAGGAGTCTCTGCCCAGGATGGAGGCAAATGGAGTCGAGCTCAAGGTAAAGACTCTGAGGTGGAGTTCTAAGAAGCAAAGAAAGCAGGCCAACCTCAAAAGAAATCAGGCAACTCACAACCTTGCCCAGTGAAAAAGGATTAGCATAATGCTGAAAATCCTTAGGATGAAAAAAAACAACTTATTTGATCAGTAAAACAGGACTCTGGTGTGTCCTCGCCGACTGTCAACAAATACCTGTTGGAGGGTGAGTTCGTGAAGAGTGTATCCTAGGTGCCAAAGTTCTCAGACCGAGTCTCCTCCACCATTCCTGCCCTGGAATGGGGTGGGGGAATGGATGGCCTGCCCTCCGAAGGGCCCTCTCCCCCAACCAAGTTCAGGGGCGACTGAGAGGCAGGACCACCAGCGCTTTCCAAAATGGCTCTGGGCCACCCTGCCCTGGAAGAAAGGCGGGTCTTCAACAGCTCCGAGGGCCTAGTAGGCCTTGCACACGGGCTTTTGCCAAGTCGGGTTGGGAAGCCGAGCAGTCAGGGCCAGCGAGGAGGCCGCGCCTGGGAAGGGCGGCGGCAGCTGAGGTGGGGGAGGGTGGCAGCAGCTGGGGGAGGAGGGGAGCCCTGCAGGCCGCGCAATTGAGAAGGCCCGAGCAGCTGAGAGGCCCGGCCTGCGCCCCACGGGGCGCCCCTTCCCCCAGCCCCGCACCTCTCCCCGGGGAAGAAGGCCAGCGCGCTCTCCCACC
The DNA here is from genome assembly GCF_903995425.1 of Onychomys torridus. Lineage (NCBI taxonomy): Eukaryota > Metazoa > Chordata > Mammalia > Rodentia > Cricetidae > Onychomys > Onychomys torridus. Next base: position 84,115,487 of record NC_050450.1, read on the forward strand.
CCAGCCCCTGGGTGGGCCGCTGCTGCAACGCTGCGGAGGGAGGAGGGGGCCGGGATGCGCCCCAGCCCCTCGGCCACCGTCTTAGACGATGTCCGCAGCGAGGCGCCCTGGGTACCCGAGGCGGACGCGCAGCCGGTCCCGAGCGCAGGGGCCCCGGCGGTCGCCCGCGCAGGGCCCCGGGGAGGGGGAGGGGAGGGGCGGCCGGGGGTGGGGGGGGGGGGGGGGGGGGGGGGGTGGGGACCGGGACTTTGCCCTTTGTCTCTCTCCTCTCCCTCTCTGCAGAGCCACCGGCCGAAACCCGACCCCATCGGCCGGCTAGGCAGCCGGCGCGGGGCAGGCTCCCCCTCCGGGGTTCTTTAGTAAATCCAGACCCGACCTCCCCGTGGTCGGGGCCGTGACTGCGGTGGTCCTGTGGGGGAGGGGGCTTCCCGCCTGAGAACCGGCCTGCAAACATTTAAGGGGGGACGGGGAGGGGGCAGGGAGCCGGGAAGAGGCTGGGGAGGAGAAAATGGCCCTGGAGGCGGCACTCCTCGGGGACGGCGTCCCGGCTGCGCAGGGCAGGGACCCGGCTGCGGCGGCCTTGCACAGACAAGGCAGACGTGGGATCTGGGAGTGGGACGGAACCGGGACACGCCACTTAGGGGAGGCCAAGGCTCGACGGCAAAGTTCTAACTGAAAAGTCCTCCCATAACGAAGTCGGGTGTTAGGGGGTGAAACGACCGGACTCGCCAGTCCCTTGGGGGTGTCATCGGTCGTCTGGTAATGTGCAGCTTCAGAAAGGCAGCTTTGCGTGGTACCTCGAGTCTGTCCATGAACCTGGAACACGAGGCTGCTGTGGGCTTCTCGACCAGCAGGAGACTGAGAACACTGCCCAGGTGGTAAATGAGGTTCAGATGGACCAGCCCAAAGAGGCAACGGCCAGGACCACATAAAGCTTGTTCCTGCTTTCCAGAAAACCAAGTTAATTGGGCTCTTTCTCCCTAGAAGGCAACGTGTAAGAATGACGATTCAGTTGGCATCCAAAGGTCACCGCTTCGTCCCTATCTGCAGGGAGGGGAAGCAGGAGGAAGACATTTCATTCTCTGCCCTGACCCCAAGCTCCTGCTCTCCCCACCCCCACCCACCAAGCAACAACTGGGAAGCAGTCAACCGACGGTGGTTGGAAGATCTGCAGCACTTCCACCCAGATTCATCAAGTTTCTAGAGAAGGAGAGAACGGGGTGAGGAGACTACAGGTCCAGAAGAAAATGATGACCCTAGATCCCACTGCAGAACCCCTATTCCTAACTTACTGCCCACACGAGGGAAGATGGCCGGCCGGCCCGGACCCACCGTCTTTCTTTCTTTCAGCCTGGGAAAGGAGGAGACTCAAAAGCAGAGACAAATGCAGGCCGGGTGTATTTCTTTGCGAAGCTTAAGCTACTCCAATAAAGCTCAGGAAAAGATCCAGCCTGGGGGGGGGGGGGAGAGCTCAGCTTTGGACACGAATGGTGGCCTTTAAAAACCAAGCACCCTGCTGAAGGCAGTCCCTGGGCTCTGGGGCTCTCACATAACAGCTGGAGCTTCGGTTTTTTGTTGTTTTTTTTTTCAGTTGGATGCGGTGGCAAGAACTTGTCTTTGTAGTTCTTCTGTGTGTTGAAATAGGGTCTCATCAGGAACCCAGGCTGACTTTGAATTCAGGGCAATCTCCCTCCCATCCTGGCTTCCAAGTGCTAGAATTACAGGTGTGAACCCCCACATGGGGCTCCTTTGTAGTTCTTTAGAGAACAGCATGGAACTAAGTTAGCTACTCAACATAAGCCCCCTCCAGTTGTAGGAGGACAGTTTTTGATCCTTGATCCTCCCATAATTCTCCAAGGCTCACTGAGAGCAGTAACAAGTCTACCCACCTGAACTCACCACTAAATGCCAACTCCCTGCCAGCCCACCAACCCTCCTTAATCCACTTCATTTTTTATCTTGCCTGTACTCCAAAATCCAGTTTAGCTGCCCACCCGCCTCCTCCTCCTCTGTTCAAGCTCTTGAGTTATGAGTTAATGTACCACCTCACCATCTGAGTGTATAATCCCCGGCCAGTCCCACAGCTTTCCAGATCTAAAGGGAAACCGCCAGAGGGCAGGTAGGTGGCATTCTTCCTCTGGTTAATAGAAAGAACCTTTGTGGAGGCTCCCTCTCTTTCTCTCTCTATTTCTCTCTGTCTCTGTCTGTCTGTCTGTCTGCCTCTCTCTCTCATCCCTTTGCCCGCCGAGGAGCTCCGGTTCTGCTAAATAAAACCCAATAAATAAAAAAAAACATGCAGGAAAGAAGGTGCACAGCAACAACGAAAGACCACCTCATCGCAAAGAAAGGGGAGGATGGGCGAGCAGGAGACACCAAAGCGTGGCCTGGCCTTTTCCTTGTTTTACTTCAGGTATCTAGCAGAGGAAGTGACTGACATTCCATAAATAGTAGATTCAAAGGATAAGCAGGAATGGGTGAATGTATACAAGTACCAGGTCCTGCAACGATATGCAAACTATCACAAAAGTCAGTGCTAGGTTGCCAAATATTGTCTCACACTTATCTGCTATATATTTTACAATTTTTAATAGCCAGTGGCTGATTGGCAAATAGAATTTCACACCCCCAGGCAAATGCTGCTGACAGTGTGGAATTTTTTTTCTCTTGGAAAAAAAAAAAGGAAGCAAAGGCACTTTGGAACTAGACAGGTAGCGTTCCTCTTGTTAGGAAGCCAAGGAAGCTACTCATTCAAGGGCCAGCAAGGGTTAGAAGTGGGGCCTGATCAGCTCAGACAGGCATAGGGCTCCTGAAGAACATTCCACCTCCACACAGAGCTCCTTTTCAGCAAGAATCCCTCCGAAGCATTTCCTTTTTAAGGTACTCTCACTGTGCAGTCCTAGCTGGCCTGTAACTCAGTGTGTAGATAAGGATGGCCTCAAACTTAGTGATTCCCCCGCCTCTGCCTCCCCAGAATTGGGATCATGGGTGTGTGCCAGCTGTGCTTTTTTGTTTTTGTGTGTTTGGTTTGGTTTTTGGTTTTTCGAGACAGGGTTTCTCTGCATAGTTTTGGTGCCTGTCCTGGATCTCACTCTGTAGACCAGGCTAGCCTAGAACTCAAGAGATCCGCCTGCCTCTGCCTCCCGAGTGCTGGGATTAAAGGTATGTGCCACCACCGCCCGGCGTGCCAGCTGTTTTTATTGTTTTCACATGGAATAACTTAATCAAGAGGAAAACACTCAAGAGTATTGGGGGGTGGGAGTGGTTCAGTGGTTAAGAGCACTGGCTGCTCTTCTAGGACTCAGGGGCTGGAGAGATGGCTCACTGTTTAAGAGCATGTATCCAGAGGACCTGACTTTGATTCCCAGCACCCAATGTCAGGTGGATCACAACCACCTGTAACTCAGGGAAATCAGATGCCTCAGGCCTCTTTAAACACCTGCACCCCATGTGCACATCCCCCAACACACATCATTTAAAAATATTTTTTAAAGAAAAAAAAAAAACACCATACACATAAGAATAAATCATATTTTAAAAAGAGTAAACCCCAGGCTAGGGGTGTTCTCATTGGTAGTGTGTGTGCCAGGCATTCAGCAAGGCTGGGGTTCCACCCCCAGGAGAAATACAGGGATGGGAGTCCCCACAAACAAACAACAACCTCTGGCCACCCCACTCAACAGTCTAGTGCTGTCAGCCCTTGCTCAGGGCACACAGGCTCCAGGAAAGCCAGCTCTCTGAACAGCCATCTTTGCCATATGATGCTGGGCTCTATGACAGACGGACCTCTCCAGCCAAGCACTGAGTCCTTGAGACCCTGAGCTGACATCTCCAAGTCCCTTCTCCAACAGTCCCATCTCAGCTCCTCTCTCCCCCCATTTTCTCCTCCTCTCTGGAGGGTGTAATGAGAAGTTGATGAGCCCAAAGCCATCCCAACTGTGACACATAGCACTCTGCATTAACAAATTGCAAAGCCTTTACAGTAACTGATTAAAGTCAACCCCTGTTAAAGGGCCAGAAACCACATCCAGCCTTTCCCATACCCAATCCAGAGAGAAGTTTCCCACCTCAGGCGGTGGACATGTGCACCCAAGGTATGACATGTGCACTTGGAACAAGGACCAAAAGGAGAAAGTGACCAGGAAAATGAGTTTTGAGTGGATTTTGCAGGACCATCTGCAGAGCAGGAAACCAGGGAGAGAACGTGAGGCAAAGGAAGAAGGAACATCTCGAGCGACTCAGGGATCGAGATTTCTAAAAGCTTATTTTATGAGCTTAATAAAAGCAGAATATAAAAACCAACATCTCTATTATCTGCCATCAGGTAAGAAAAGCTGCTTTTCCCTGTCGGGATTTTCTTCGTCTGGCGACAAGTGGTTCCCTCTCCAACACACATCTTTGACAGTAACCTCAACAGTGAAATTACTGAGAGGCGCCTGGACCCGGTCAGGACATCAAAGGAAATGTATTAAATAACCCATTTCTCCTGGGCCCCACACTTGCCCAGGTGCATCCCTCCAAGTCTAGGAGTCCGTAAAGTGGGCTCTCTGGAAGGCTGTCCACAGCTGAGCATTTTGAAGGCACCCTACACCGAGCCCACAGTACGGCACCAGTACAATACATGCCAAGGAGCATAGCGAGTTAGTAGTTCTAGGCCAGACTGGGTGACACAGAAAGACCCAGTCTCAACAGCAAACCAAAACAATCAAACAATGACAAACAAAAGTATGCAAGCATACTGAAACACCTAATCTAATGTCTTAGATAAACAGTCCTAAAACAAAACCTTTCATAGATGTGTTTTCGAACTCATCCATTCCAATTCTGGAGCAAGCACAGCTCAACGGCACAGGCCTGCCAGGGTGAGTGGCAGCAGCCAAGCCCAGGTCTAGAGCAAAGCAATAATGCTAAGGCGGTCTAATAATATAATAAATAGTGCTGACAGTGTGAGCTGCTACATATTACTACTCTTGGCACACTTCACAGTCAGAGAACCTGGGAGTCTCTGCTTTCCCCACCGTTCTTCGGTGAGGAAGCTCTCTCCTCCGGCCCATTTACAGAAAGTGCACAGAGAAGCTCCGCTGGATCAAGACTCTGGCCTGGGAATGCTTCCTCCCTCTCCTGATATAAGACCACACCTTTAATACCAGCACTCTTGAGGCAGAGTATCTACAGGTGTTCTAGGCCAGCTTAGCCTATACAAGGGAGTTCCAGGACAGCCAGGGCTACCTAGAGAGATCTTGTCTCAAAAAGCAAAACTTGAGCCTGGCCTGATGGCTCACACCTTTAATCCCAGCACTCAGAGGGCAGAGGCAGACCGATCTCTGTCTTGAAAAGCCAAAAGCTCAACCCCCTAAAAGACTACTCCATAAACAACCTTAATAAAATCAACTTTTTCCCCCCTTTTTTGAAAAGACTAGGCTGGCCTTGAACTCAAAGGCACCCCCCCACCTCAACCCCAACCCTGGCCTCCAGCGTGCTAGGATTAAAGGTGTGTGCCCACCTTAAAACCAACTTTTTTGTTTTGGTTCAAGACAGGGTTTTTTTTTTTTTCTGTGTAGCCCTGGCTGTCCTAGAATTCACTCTGTGGACCAGGCTGGCCTCAAACTCAGAGATCCTCCTGCCTCTGGGCTAAGACAACTTTTTAAAAGATTTATTTTAAGGCTTTTCACACTCTGTGTGTGTGTGTGTGCACGTGCGCGCGTGGTTGTGGAAGCCAAAAGAGGACATTGGTGCCCAAGTTGGACAGACAGACGGCACTGGGTCCCTAGGAATGCAACTTTTGAAAAAGCGTTCCTGGGTGCTAGAGAGATGACTGTGGACAAAGCAGCGGCTGCTCTTCCACAGGACCCAAATCAATTCCCAGCACCTACACGTTGTTTGCCAGTCACCTATAACTCCAGTTCCAGGGGATCTAACTCCCTCTTCGGACCTAGTGAGCACCAAGCATCTACATGGTGCACACATATACATGCAGGCAAACCACTCAAACACATAAAATTTAAAAAATAAATCTTAAGCCACCCAAGTTACATGGTGAGGCCGATCTCAAAAGCAAATAAGCCAGGCAGTGGTGGCGGACACCTTTAATCCCAGCGCTCGGAGGCAGAGGCAGGCGGATCTCTGTGAGTTCGAGGTCAGCCTGGTTTACAGAGAGTTCCAGGACAGCCTCCAAAACTACACAGAGAAAGCTGGCTTGGGGGCCTTGAAGGAGGAAGCAAATAATTTCTAAGTTTTCCTCTTAAAGATTCAAACTGTTCAGCCGGGCGGTGGTGGCACTCGCCTTTAATCCCAGCACTCGGGAGGCAGAGCCAGGCAGATCTCTGTGAGTTCAAGGCCAGCCTGGGCTACCAAGTGAGCTCCAGGAAAGGTGCAAAGCTACACAGAGAAACCCTGTCTCGAAAAAACAAAACAAAAATCAAACTCTGTTCAAACTATTCACTCAGATTTTGCTCATACCGAATATTTCCATTTCAGACTTAACCTGAAATTAATTCTAATGAAGATATTTCTTTTGCTAAAGAAATATAAACTAGGGTTGGGGATTTAGCTCAGTGGTTAAAAAAAAAAGCAAGGCCCTGGGTTCGATCCTCAGCTCAAAAAAAGAAAGAAAAAGAAATATAAACTAGAATGCACAGAACACACAAACATTAAAGACAGAGAAAACACTTGGCACTTGCCACCTCCAGAGAAAAATTTCCAAATGGCCTTCCCCAAACTCAACAAAAATTCCCCATCAGCCCCTATCACTATGTCTTCTGTGCCTTCCAGCCCCAAAATACCAATTGCATAAGACTACCCCGGGGAACTGAAAATATCTGGGTGATCCAATCAGTTCTTTTTAGCCATCCAGCTGTTTACTTGGTATTTTTTCATCTAAAACAGTTGCCTAATGGCCCGCTCTGCGGCTGGTGGTCAACTTCTACAACAGGACTGCACTTCTGATGTTTGGTTAGTGTGCTGCAATCAGATTTTTCTCTAACTGTATTAAAATTATGAGGGCCAGACCTACTTTGGAAAAACCTCATGATTTATCTGTAACAAAAACACGTTTGATTTCAGTGGCTTGTGTTTTGAAAAAAAAAAGCTTGTTCCTGTCATATTTATTCCAAACTTACTGCACTGCAAAGGTAAACAAACAAACAACAATAACAAAAATCTGGGTCTTATAAAGCTATAAATATCAGCAATAAATATCAGCACTAAAAGGACCGATTTGCCTCTATGAAGAATTCGGACTGAACTGAACATCTTCCTGCTGGTAATCTGCCCTGTGTTTTATCTTATAGGACCATTTCTAACCAAATCAATGATCAATAACCAAATGGACATCTACTTAAGCACATGTTGGGTTTCTCTGTTTTGTTTTGGTTGTTTTGCCTGCATGCATGTCTGTGTGAGGGTGTCAGAGCTCCTGGAACTGGAGTCACAGTTGTGAGCCGCCATGTGGGTGCTGGGAATTGAACTCAGGTCCTCTGCAAGACCAGCCAGTGCTCCCAATCACTGAGCCATCTCTCCAGCCCCCTTGTTTTTGAGAGATGTTTAAAAAAGGGCAGTGGAAATGGATGGCAGCATGTTTCCTTCCGACAGGGAATAAGACCCCAGCCAAAGCCTCCCCAGGGGTCAGCTGTAAGACCTGTTTATACTTTATTTTTGGTTGTCTTTAACTGAGCTGAACCATCTCCCCAGCCCTATCTTTATACATTTAAAAGAAAGAGAAAAACAAGCTACAGCCCCTCTCATTACTATTACTGGGTGACTGTTTCAGTAAAGATTACAGACTACATAAACTGACAGTTTAGATCGGAGTTCTATGCCTGGAACAGCCAGTGGCAGTGGTGTCTGGGTAGGGGTAACGTAAATGCCAAATACAGGCTTCTCTGTCCTCTCACTTCACATGGCCCCTCTTTTGGCCTTAGGCCGGGAAGGTCTGACAGGGAGTGGGCCCCACAGAGCTCTTCTAGGAAACAGCTGGAATCTAGGTACCAGGAACGAAGTCCTGATCCAGGGTCTTGAGGACCCTGGGAACGGAAGTGCAGCTCAGGAGAGGATTGGGTGCCAGCGTGAAGGCCGGGAAGGTCACGGTGGGAAGGTCAGACAGGAATGTCCAGGAAGAGCCTCCAGCGCTCAGCTCTCTCCTCTCCCACCCCACCCTGTTTCTGAAAACGGGAAGTCCAAAAACTCAAGAGGGCAAAACAAAATTAGCCTTGCCTCGTGCTGACTGCATCTGTCTTCTTAACCTGGTGACAGAGGGTGACTACGAGCCGAGCCACCAGTGGCTCTTCTTTCAAAGTGAGGTGGACATCCAATTCCCCAGTCTCTACGACCTCAACCCTCTCAGACTACCTCTCCCTTCAGTCCTTAACACTCTCCTCAAATCAAAGTTGTGCTTTCTAAAACAACACCCCAGTTTAGAATCTTTGAAGAGATGGGGACAGACAAGACAATTTAAATTTTAACAGATGGGGAATGTCACTTCCTCAATCGCCTTAGGTTTATTTTTATCTTATGACACTATCCCTACCACCTTCCACACACAAACCAAGGTATGCACCAAAAACATCTTTCTTCAACATGAAATCTCTAAAGTTCAAATAGCCAGCCAGGTCCAGTGGCTGTAATCACACCTGTAATCACAGAACTCTGGAGGCTCTCTGAGGCAGGAGGATTAACATTAGGCTGGGGCTAGCCTGGGATACACAATGAGACCAACCCAGTCTCAAAACACAAACACCTGCTAGTCTGCCCCTTTTCACTTAACCAAGCCAGATGCGAGGATTTTTTTGTTTGTTTTTGAGATAGTCTCTCTACACATCCCTGGCTGTCCTAAAACTCACTATGTAGACCAGGCGGGCCTCAAACTCACCGAGATCTGTCTCTACCTCCAGAGTGCTAAGATTAAACGTGTGTACCACTACTCCCAGTTCAAATGCAAGGTTTGGGTTTGTTGTTTTTGTTTGTTTGGTTGGTTGGTTGATTGGCTTTTGTTTGATTTTTCAAGAGAGGGTTTTTCTGTTTAATAGCCCTGACTGTCTTAGACCAGGCTGGCCTCGAACTCAAAAATCCACTGCCTCTGCAGGGATTTTCTCTGAGGGGATTACTGGGATTAAAGGCCTGCACCACTACCACTGGGCTCAAATGTAAGGTTTTAATAAAATATTTTTAAGTGTTTTTCACTAGCCTGTCTCAAATGATATCTTTGTCAACTGACTGTTATACATTAAAACAAAACAAATAAAAACACCAAAAACCTCCCATGTCTTAAAAGCAGCCACCCACGTGAATTAGATTCAAATGATCTATTAAGGTAATTCTGAAAGGTAGACACCCTTGAATCAAGAGCCTTCCAATTGCGATTATATATTTCACCCCCAAAACATTGAGAGCACCAAAACCCATGTCATCAAACCCAGACAACTGGAATACAGTCACTCTGAAGTTGGTGATGGGAATCCCAAATCTTCCCTTCTTTACTAAACACTCTGCATCTGAGAAACCATCAGAGTAAAATTCCAGAGAACTCAGGGCTAAGAAATTCACAATGCTTTCAAGGGACAGTATGAACCACCAGATTAAGAAACTATGGCTTTTTTCTAGCAATAAAGGAAATTTATGAATTTGTAAAATCCATTTCTAAGTGAAATCTCAAACGGAGGGAATGAACTTTGTATCTACATTTCCTCCAAATACTAAAGAAAACAAAGACAACCATTTTTCCACTTAAAAATATGCAGCCTAACATCCTTCTTACTAAAAGTTATATATTCTTCCTATTATAAACTTTTTGTTGCTTTGTTTTGTTTCCCAAGACAGGATTTCTCTGTGCAGCCCTGGCTGTCCTAGAACTTGCTCTGTAGACCAGGCTAGTCTTGAACTCACACAGATAGTCCTGCCTTTGGCTCCCAACTAAAGCTGTGTGCCACCACCACCCTCTATCCCACCCCCCACCCCCGACGGCTTACATGTAAGTGCTTTAAAAGCCCAGGCTGCCATCTTTCAACCTTCTTCCTTTCCACTTTCAGCCTCTAGCTCCAAACTGTGTGCTGTTTGCTTTCTGATTAAATGCAAACTTATTTCTGAAGGTAGTTTCTAACATGTTTTAAAAAGATTTAGTGATTCAATTATTCAAGGTTTCTACAGTTCATTTTAAGTAAGTTGAAAATATTTCCTGTCATATACAAAACAACCCTTCACAGATTTTTAAGGTGCTGACTCCAGAAAATTAAATTTATATAAAATAGGAATCAAACTGGAATACATTCTCTTTTCAGAGTTTTTCACCCCTGGAAAAGAGACCTAGTTTTCATTTTAATCATTGGAAATTTAGGAGAAAGTATTAACCCACTTCATTTTAAGTCAATTTAAAGGAAAAGAACTACTATCAACCAGCCCAAAGAGATCAAAGTTGGAATCACCTGGGGGAAAAATATCTTTCATGTGTTAAGGGCAACATTTTATTTTGATGATAGCAGTTGACAAGTAAAATGCAAGGTTTAGGACACTCTCCTAGAAAAAGGCCTCAGGGGTAGGTGTAAGAAAAGTTTCATTCTCTTCCAAAGTAAATCAAATCATTTCCCTCCCTAAGAAAGTCTAAGATGGCAGGCAGCTCCTTCCTTGCCTCAATTTTTCTTAAGTCTCCTAGAAGACACATCTAAACACAAATGCTGCATAACTTTTTAAAATGCGTTGAGTCCTTCTCCTTTGTACCAATACACACCAGTGACTAGATATAAATTATAGAACAAAACTGCCAACCAAATTCCCAGCACTGGCTGAGAGAGCTGGGGGAAGATAATAGTGAAATTTAATGTCTCTCATATTTAAAATTCAAATTTGCTGTTTTCAGCTTAAATATGATGCTAGGACTAATTGGGTTTTTGAGAGGTATAAATCATATTTATCAAATATATTCAAAGGAACAACAAAATACAGGAATACTTTTAAGTCATAATTCATTTGCACTTGAGTGTATCAAGAGTTCAATTTTAAACACTGAAAACACAATACACATAGAAAAAAACATTTCTACAGGTGTTCATTTTGCTTAAATGTTCTAAACTCTCTTCTGTGTCTCAAGAGACTGAAAAAGCCAGCAACCAACTCAACTGAAGTGGCGTGCTCATACACAAGCACCACCACAAGCCGTTTCCCAAGAACACGAAACAGAGCACACTGGCAACAAACTTGTTTTCAACCCCAAGACTTCAAAAATCGGTTCATGCTAGAAATAGCCTCTTCCCACACCCCTACCCAGAAGGGTTAAAATAAAAAATTACAACTGCCTCAATGTTTGGTTCAAAAACTATTTCAGTAAAGGGGAGAACACACAAAAGATGGACTTGAATATGCACATGAAAAGGGAAATTTTGTTTTAAAGAACCATCTTCTCACAGACCTTCTTTCCATTCCCCCTCACAAGAGCCCTTAGTAATGAATTTTGGAGGGAACAAGGAACCTACATAGGAATGCCATAAGCAGGCAGATGGCTTGAAGAGAAAGATCCACAAATACAGGGCACCATGAAAATTAAAATATAAATGTTTTGAGTTCCATTTCACCACATTTTACTATTTCTTTCTCTTTTCCCTTCTTCGGTTTTAAATTTTAAACCGCTCTCAAGGGGGGGGTGGATTATCACATTTTTCAGAATTCCAGTTATTAGATTTCCCACCAATGCAGCTTTGGATTTAAATATGCATAATCTTCAAAGAATTTAACTCAATTATGTTATTTTCACCTCCCAAAATTTTTTAAAGACTCTCCTTCCTTCCAATTTTAGTGCTCTGCTCCTAATTCTAATCACCTTTCCAATAAATTTCTCCAGAATTTGAAAACAAATCACATACTCTATAAACATAGACACAGGCCATATTGATCATCTATAGATACATTAATTCAGTTACTTAAAAATCTAAAGCCAAACCACATAAGAGTTTAACCTCCAGCTAAACTTCCTGGATTATTTTAAAAATACCCCTCCTACACCTTTCCACCTAGGAAGGGCCAAAAACTGTTCAGAAATACAGGAAGTTTCCGGTTGAAAAGGGGTCGAGGGGATAAAAAATGCACTGAGGGATGCTTCCGACTAAGACAGGAAAGAAACCTGCACTGTCAACATGTTCAAAAAGTCTGATGGGAGAAACACTGCCCTTACGCTCTACAGCCAGAGTTCAACCAAACACTTCAGAATTCAAGGCAGACTGGAAAACGCACCCCGAATTTTAGGGGGGGCAAGATGGAGATACCCCGTTTTGCTGGAAAAGACGGAATACAGGGTAAAAGGAACTCACATGAGAAAACACACACACACACACACACACACACACACACACACACACACACACACCCATTCATCCCCGGAGTTCTAGACCCTCCAAAGAGCCCTAGCTCACAGCCTGAGCACAAAGCTCTCACCCCAGATGGTCCCGTGTAACAATGGGCTGAAGGAGTGGGGGTAGGGGGGTTGGAAAGGGATAGTACAACCAAAGCATATTCTTTGAAAATCCAGTTGAAGGGGCAATATAAGATGTAAGGGGCTGGGGGTGAGGGGGGCAACAAAATCCATGCCTGTAACAGAAATTAACACAGCATAAGGAGATTCTAATGGGGGTAGGCTGCTCATTATTTTACCCCTAATAGCAAAAGGACTCCCTTAAATCCACTTTAAAGTTATGATGTGGATGAGAGGGAAAAAAGGAGGCTAGCAGGAAGTTGAAGAAATCACCCCCGCCATGAGTGTGAACTCTCCGTATTAAGATTCCCTTAAAAAAAAATGGTCCCATACTCTGAATTAACTCCACAGGGCTTCTACACTATTGATTCTTTCTCTTTTATCTCTTCAAGTAACATCTTTTGGCCCACTCCAGTCCCAAGTTGTTGAGTTTTTTTTTTTTTTTAAGCTGTAAAACACCCAATACAATATCTTGGCCAATCTTCTCTCCCAGCCCCCAACATCCGGAGTTGGGGGTGGAAAGGCCAGTCATGGGTTTGTTCCACTGGAGACGCTAGGGACCCTCTTAATATTCCTCCCCCAAATGAGCGCTTTTCCTACCTTTGTTTTTTGGGGACCGAGTGTTCAATCTCTAGGCGTTTTCCTTGTAGTTCTACTTTCCCTGAAGATTAAAAAAAAGAAGAATGAGGGCTCAGGAGTGGGGGTGGGGAGGGAGGGTGGGTAAGGGGCATTAGCTGAATTCAAGAGTTCCTGGGCAACCCAGGCACCAGCTGCCGAAGCCCGTGCGGGGAAAGGTTGCTCCAGGCATGGCAGAAGCCGTCATTTCGTTGTTTTTTTCAAATTTTTCGTTTCATTTCCACTAATCACGTGGGCTGGTTGAAGAGCCTGCTCCGGGAGCCAGGTTTAGGAAAGGTGGGAGAGCGTTTGTGTGAGCGCGCTTGCTCCAGCGACTCCCAGGAGGAGGAGGAAAGAGCCGGGGGAAAGGAGCACCGGCGTAGTCCAAGTGGGGTGGGTGGGAGGAGAGTATTCAAACTTTTATTTTCCTGCCGGGCCACTGAGGAGAGCTTCGGCGACAAGGCGTCACCTGTCGGGGCCGGAGGGCCAGCGGAGGGCCCCGGGGGGCGCGGCGCGGGTGGGGAGGGTCCCTCGCGGCAGCCGCGCGCGCGCCCCTCTCGGCCCAGCCTGGGCGTCTCGGGAAGCAGCATGGCGACCCGGCGCCGCCGCGCCACCCGGCTCACGCCCCACTTTCAAATCAAAATGGCTCAAGCCCCAGGCCTTGGGCGGGAGGCGGGAGCCCCTTCCTCCCGCGTCCTGTCGCAGGGCTAGTCCCCAGGAAGAGCGGGAAGCCCCGAGGTGCGGGAACACCGCTCCTGCAAAAAGGCCTAGGACGGAGAGCATGGGCGTGGGGGTGCTCCACCAGGGGGGCCTTTCGGCGGAGCGGGTGGGGGGCGGCGGGGAAACCACGCCTAGACCCGGACCCCGGTGCCCGAGACCCACCCCCACCCCACCAGTTGCCAACGGGGGCTCCCGCCCCGTCGGTGGGGGGGGGCAAGGATCCACGAGCGCCCCGGGCTGGGGGAAGGGGTAAGGAAATCCCGGCGACTTCTGCGTGGGGAGGGGGCGTCGAGGGAGATCGGTGGACGACTGGGACCGAGGCCGAGCCCCGCGGGCCCGGGAAGAGTTGGCGGGCAAGGGAAGAAGAGCTGCAGGTCTCCGTTGTTCGGAATTTCGTTGTGTGTGTGTGTGTGTGTGTGTGTGTGCGCGCGTGCTTTTTTTTTTTTTCCGGGGAGGTGGCCGCGCTCTTACCCGAGAAAGTTTCGATGGCCTTCATCGCCCAGTGCTCGTCGGGGCAGTCCACGAAGGCGTAGCCGGATTTGACCAAGAACTGGCCGCTGTAGGAGATCTTGTGCTCCGCAAATACTTTCTCCAAGTCTGCGGGGGTCACGCTCTCGTTGAGGTTGCCGATGTAAAGCTTGTTCATGGTGGCGGTGGCGGGGCAGGACGCGGTCCCGGGCAAGGCCGAACGGGCGAGCGCGGGCGGAGAGCCTCCTAGGCCGAGAGGCGTGGAGGCGGGCGGCAGGCGCTGCAAACTTTCTCCGCACCCCACCCCTGAAGTTGTCCGGAGCTCCGGGCGGGTGGGCGGCCTGAAGACACACGGAGGTCACGGGAGAGTTCGGGTTAGCCCGGGAGAAGTGCCTGCGGAGCACAGGGAGGCGGACGACGCGGCGCGGCTCCTTCCCTTCGGTCCGAAACCCCTGCGAGCGGGCTGGTGTGTCACGTTTCTCCGCGGCCGCCCTGGCGCCGCCTCTAAATAAAATCGACTTGAAAAAAAAAAAAAAAAAAATGGAGCGGAAAAAAAAAAAAAAAAAAAAAGGCGAAGCCACGTGGTGACAGCCCCCACCCACCCTGCAGGGAAAGACCCCCGACGCCACCGGGCCCCTTGGCCCTCCAACCTGGACCAACCCGACAGTCTCTTGTCTTGGGGGGCACTCGGCGCACCCCAGGGGTAAACCAGGAAGGTGGAGACCGAGTCCCCGAAGCTCTCCTCGCCCCCTCCCCCTTTGCAAGAACCTGGCCCCTAAGGCGGCGCCCCGCCCCCACCCATCTTGCCACTGTGACCTGCACTGGGGCGGGGTGGGGGGAGGGCGGCGGCGACCCAAATCTCCCCAATCCTTAGGAGTAAAATGTACGGTCATTTTTTTTTTTTATTATTCGTTTCGTGGAGACTGGGTTGCCCACCCCACCCCGGTAAACTGCTAGCAACTGACAGGCGGGGGACGGCCGAGACAGACAAAGAGAAGCCGAGGACTCTGGGGTCTTCAGGAGGGGGTCGCAAGAACCGGTTATTGAAAAGGAAAGACGCTTTCCCTCCACATTTCTAAGTAGGGGGTCACTGTCTTCCCCGCCACACCCCCACGAGACTTCCCGAGCCTCCCGGGTCCAGATCCAGGGGACCCTGGTTGCGCGGGACCAGGAAGCTGAAAACACGGGGGGGAGGCGGGGGACAGCGCCTGGGAACGAGGGACCCGCAGCAAATCGTGTTTCGGGATCCCCGCTGGAGGAAAGCTGGCTCGCACCCAGTCCAGCTGCTGGATGACAACACTCCAGCGTTCTTGGGGGGAAGCCCGCGACCCGGCTCCAGATCACCCCCGAAGGGCCAGCAGGGTGGGAGAGAACGCTGAGCGGTGGTCGCTTCACCCAGAGCCAGCGCACCAAAGGGGGTTGGCTTCAGAAGGGAGTGACCGGGTGGACACCCGAGAGTCCCCTCGCCCTCCCCACGCCAGGAGCGGACAGGTGGCGCCGCCTGCGCCCGCTCCACCCGAGATGCCAGGAGCAGCTGTCCACGCGCCGGGTTTGGGTCTAGGAACTTAGTTCGGGGTGCTAGGTTTTGGAAGGCCGCCTTGGAGTTGCGGGGAGGGGGGGGACGGAGACGAGGCCCCGCCCACGTCCCCAGGTCAGCCCGAGCGGGGAGGGGTTAATTTCCGCTCGGCGCTCGAGGAAGCGAGAGGCGGGGGAGGGGGCTGCGGCCCTCCTTCTCCCCCCCCCCCACTTCTTGGGGAGGGGGAAGTGGATCCGCCCAGGTCCCTTCCCTCGGCCGGGACCGACGCGTTCCGGATCCTCCGGCTCCCGGGGCCGGAGGGAAAGACGGGACTGGGCAGGGGGCGACACGTGGGCGGTCGCACCCCGTCTGCGCGGTGGGGGAGGGGCCGCGCGCTGGAGTCCCGGACACGCAGCGGAGCGCGGGGTGCGTTGCACGCGCAATCCCGGGATCCCCGGCTCGACGCGGGGGACACCGACTTTCCAGCGGCGGAGGCTGGGGCTACGCCAGGGGGTGTCGGGAGAGCGCAGCCCGGGGCCCCGGGAGAAGCCCCCTGCCCGGCCACCGTGGAGAAGGGGGCCGACGACACCACCACCACCACCACCCCCCGAAAGAGGGACGTTCCCTGAGCCGCGCGAGTCTGCGGGAGGGAGGAGGGTTGTCTGGGGCACGCGTGCTGCCAGGGCAGGTGAAGAAGAGGGTCACTCTCCCCTTCCCCCGTCCCGACCCCATTGTCTCAGTCGCCTGCGGCCCGGGCCGGCTCCCTAACACGTGTTGACTGCACCGATATGAATGGCTTGAATTTTTTTATTGTTATTTTTTCGTTTGCAGAGTCCTTAAGCCAACTCCGACTTCGGCTCACCGCCCTTCGGCCGGATGATGTCCTACCGTTTGCAAAGTCGGGAGTTAGAACACAACACCCAACACCTTTGTCCCCCCTCCTCGTTTTCCCGGCGCGCCGGGAAGAAATGGGGCGGGGGAGGGCTTCCAACTCGGTTTCTGAGACTCCTCCACCACCTTCAGAATCCACTCTGAAATCGGCGTTTTGTTCTAGCCAGCCACGTGTTTGTCGGGTTTTTTGTTTTTGTGACATTTTTCTTCCCATGAAGCAACAGGAA
The DNA here is from genome assembly GCF_903995425.1 of Onychomys torridus. Taxonomy (NCBI): domain Eukaryota; kingdom Metazoa; phylum Chordata; class Mammalia; order Rodentia; family Cricetidae; genus Onychomys; species Onychomys torridus. The sequence goes on from NC_050450.1 coordinate 84,132,372, forward strand.
TTTAATATTACGAGCTATTAGTTGCTTAGTCGCGGGAAAAAAAATGTTTTCCGTCCCCACACCCCTCCCCACGACATCCCCCAGCCCCCACTAACTTCGTATTTTGTCAGCTCTTGATCACAACGTAATTTTTAACAAACTAAACCAATGAGCTTCAAACAGTGCCTGCCACATAGTAGGCACTCACAGTAAACATTTTTGAATGAAAGAAAAACTGCAGAGTAAACTGAATTCGAGAACTTAAAAGTCCACCGGGGAGGGATTCTCTTGGCTAGAACGTGGGGATTTGTTGCCTGGGGACTTTTCTTAGTGATGTGTGTGGATTTTTAAAAGATGATCCCAGAAGCTGTCTCTAGTAGTCTTTGGGTCTTCATAAATAGTAACTCTGTCTCCAAACCTTTTGTTGTTATATTTATTGGGGGACAAGGGAGAAGGTACCTAACTAAGCAGGACACCCCATCTCCCCAAAACTTTAGGAAACTGTTTCATTTACTTTAAATCTTTAGGGGTTGATTAAAAACCCTTCTCAGATAATCTCCCTGGGTAATCAAACCACTGCTCCCTTTCTTCCTAAAACAAAAGCAACTTAACCCTCAAAAAAAAAAAAAAAAAAAAAAGAAAGAAAGAAAAAAAATTCTTCCCAGACTTCTAATCTCCTACAAAATGCAACCCATGGTTTACCATCTAGAGTTAAAGAAAAACCAAACCAATATAAGTAGTAATTTAATTCAATTCATTTTTAGGTTGACTTTTTTTCCATGTAAGAAATAATTTAATTTTTTTTTAATCTTTTTCTTTAAATGACAGTAGAAGGAAAAATAGAAATTCCAGAATAGGCTACTTCCACAGTCTATTTTTAAAAATCTCTTTAAAAATTATTTCATTAACAAAGTACCAATTATTTCTATCCACAGATTCTTTTTCAAAGTTAGCTGTTTGACTAAATTCTAATCCTCTCTCCTCCCTACCCCTTCCCCCCACAAGACAGGGCTTCTATGTTTATAGTCAGAGGCTGCAAAAGTTTTTAAAGAGCCCAGAGTAGAGGCAGCTGGGGTAAGATGCAATCTCCAGCCCCCACAGGAGTTTTGCCTCAGTGACCTGGCAATGTTAGGTTGGGGGTTGGGGAGACTACATGGTGTTAACTAATGATTTATCCCTCCTCTATGGATGTGCCCAGCACTAAAATGAACCTGCCAAAGGGTTGTGTCTTGCAGAGACTCACATTCCTAGGTGGGTGTAAGGGGATAGAAGATTTTCAGCTCCCTTTACTAGAGTTTTGCTTTGGTTTTGACATTAAAAACAAACACTGTATTGTTTTTCCTATTTTTTAGAAAAGATGCATCTTCACCTCAGTTTCTGTATGAGTTAAAAATATTCTGAAGGAGAACTCTTGAACAACTGCATTTATTATGAAATAATAACATTCACAATTACAGCTATTACATTCCTTGCTTTTTGTCTCCTCTTCCTAATCCTCCTCCTCCTTCATTTCTTTCCTAAAGATGTGTTTGGTCAGCTCCCCTCGAACTACAAAATACTGAAACTGGATTCCATTTTAAAGATGGAATTCTGTCCATTTTCCTTCAATATGAACACGCAGAGAGAGAAAAAAAATGTAAAAAAATGAAGCCACATTTTACAAAGTGGAAAAGTGAAAAAGCGTTCCCCAAAAACCCAATGGTTTCATTGTCACACAAAATTCAGCTTATTTCCAAGTGTTTCTTGGCAACATTTTCCAGTTTGTCATAGCTTTCTGTTTTATCTTCTCCTGTCCTTGTTTTTCACTGGCTGCCTCAAACTTTTAATAACAACTATTTTATCCAGGGTAATAGGGACAAGTAATGTATTTGTAAAAATACGTTGCAATATTTTTAAACTTTTGTAAATAGTGTAGGAGGAAAAAATAGTGCAGAAGATATATTTTTGTAGAATTCTTTCAGCTTTTGTATTAACTCCTTTGGATAAATCCCCAATATCCATATTGCAATTTAAATCTAACATTTACCTGTGATTTCTGTCTTAAAAAATTTGGTATGTTCTATAAAAGAGAGAACATACACACACACACACAAGACAGAAAAGAAAAGGAAAAGAAAAAAACCTAGAAAGCTATAAGGGAAATATATTAAAATAGAATTCCTTATTTTGTGTTTTCTAATGAGTCATAGTTTAATTTTGATATAATTATGGTTGCTATGCAAAAGGAAGTGAAACATCTGAGGACTCTGACTTTAAAGTTTCTGGAAGTTTTGAGGTTCTTTGGGTCTGGGTTTTATTTTGTTTATTTTTGTTGTTATTTGCTTGTTTTATTGTTGTGACTGCCTTGGGATGTTTTCTTTCTTCCTGCAGTTGGAAGTGTGGTTCCTTTTAAATGCCTGTAAACTTTGAGAAAGTGTAAATTAATCCCAGTTTTCAAAAGGACAGGCAGCATTTTCTCCTGTCAAATAAATAAGGAGAATTGTGTGTTTAGGATATCTCATGAAATAGAAGAGAACCATCAGCAGAAAAGGCATTTTCCTCATTCAAATCATCATCCACTCAGAAGGGTTTCAAACTCTTAAAGGAGTGTTCTTTTAATTCTGGAGCTAGGAGGGATCAAGGGGAAAAAGAAGAACTTTAAGAACAATTATTTGTCTTACTGAGTCAGTGTGTGTGGAAAAAACAACAACTCAGAATTAGTGTGGAAACCTTAAAGCAAGGAAGTAAATACTTTATTCTAGTAAATACTTTTTTTTTTTTTAATGCATATTTGCAAATTCATTGGCTAATGAAACTCCTCTACTCTGCCTGTTGGGTAGGGTACAACAGTCTAAAACATTCTTCATACTCTTGCAGCTTTTGCATTTTCTGTTTAACTCCAAAGTCACTTGGTTAAAGATAATGAAGTTTTGTCTCCTGTGGCACAAATGCAAACTAGGTCCCTGGTTTCGTTTGTAGGAAACTGCACAGTTCCAGAAGAGAAAATGCTATTTTTCCAAATAAAACATGTTATGAAAAGAGGGAATTTATATCTAAATATTATTTAACATGAAGGTAGTAATGAGGTCATTTTGTACTAAAAATCAAAGTTATCATCAAAGTATTTAAAGTATTTTGATTAAAAATGGATGCCTTGGGATGTCAAGCCAGATGAAGTTAATTCAAGCTTAGCTACCAGCATCTATGCATTTTTAAGAGAATGTTTTTCTAGCTAAAAAGTAAATTGTTTTCGTTTGCTTTTTACAAGTTTTATTCTTAAGATTACTTGATTTTCCTACTGTTACTTGTAAGGATTTCTCCCACCCCCAGGAGCTGCCTCAAATATTGCAAAGTTCTTATGGGAAAGTGTTGCAGTGAGTTTTTAGTTTTTCATTTAAAAAATTAGTACACGGATCACTTCACTAGTATTTCATCACACACACACACACACACACACACACACACACACACACGGTGGGGGGAGGGCAGGATCACTAGAAAACACTTCACTCTGTTTCCATGTACAAACCAATTTTACAGACAGAAGGGATTCAACCTAAGTGTTTTGTTTTTACACTGGGTGTTTGACTACACCAGGATAGGATTCCTGGTTTTCAGCAGTTAATTTGGGGGAAATTTTGATTCAACTACCTCTCCCAGAAACTCCAAATTAAAAAAAAAATCTTACTATGACAACTAGAATTTCCATCTAGAACCTAACATGAAAAGATTTGTTCAGCATTGGTGTGATAAATTATTGAATCATTTATTTTTCACCCTTTCATTTCTGCAATGTGTTTAGACAGTGTGCAGGAGGCAGAGACACGAGTTCTTTCTAAATTGCTTTCAAATGAAGCTCTTGATCCCCATCCCTTTCCCTTCCTCTTCCTCCCCGCCCCCCCCCCCCTCCTCTCTCTCTTCCTCCCCCTCTCCTTTTGTTCCTCCATTTTTCTTCCTGCTCCCGACACTGTCAGTTCCTCCCCTCCCCCTTTACCTTCACCTCTTTTTCAGTTTTTCTGTCTTCTTTGTTGTCCCTCTCTCCCGGTTTCTGGTGCTGCTGCCCCTCTGCCCCTCTGTCCCTCAACTCTGCTCTTCCCTCTGTTAATCAATATGCTTATCCACACTCCTCTTTCTTCCCTCTTCCCTTTCCTCTCCCACTTGTTAGCATTCAAACCGTTATCTCTGGGGCCAGAGAGGATGCAGAAGTGCTGGAAATAGCATCGTACACACCAAAGTGAGAGAGGTGCCTTCTTGTTTTTGTTTTTGTTTTGTTTTTTTGTTTTTGTTTTTAAAGATGAACTCCAGGGTGACAGACCCCAGAACTCCTTCACCCCTACATTCCCAGCATTCACTGGAGAACAGTCACAGGACACTTTGACGTTTTTTTTGTATGGCTTTTCCTTGTCTTGTTTTGCTTGAGAATAATTTTGTTATTAGTTATGTATGAAATCTTTGAGAACAAAGACTGTGGATCACCCAGGGAGTTTATCACGATGCTGACAGATGTCCACCAAGAAGACATTGAATAAATGACTATATAAGAAGAGGTGGACATTGTGATTAGATAAAATGCTGCTTTGGACTGGTTGCCTTTTTATTTTGTTTTGTTGTTTTGTTTTTAAGTAAATGACAGTACAGCACAATCCCACTGAAAAGGCTAATAGGTCTACACAAAGAATAGTAACCATGGGCACCTCTGGGCTTGTCATGCACTAGCTCTGTGCTCATGGCAGTCCTGTGTCGAATATCAACTGTTGAACCTGTTTCCTGAGTTGAGTCAAACAGCCTGAGCATCCTTCTGCACCCAGGGTTTCAGGTAGGCAGGCAACCACATCAGCTGCTTGCCACATGCCTTCCTGCACTGGATTCCCCCGGGGCCAAACAGCTAGCAATCTCAAAGAAGGGCTCCACTTAAGGCTTGCTGCTAAGAGCAATCTTAGCATCTTCCTTCTGGGATTGCGATACCCCATTCACCATATAAAGATGGCTTATTTTGTTATGTCATTCAAAACTGTCACTTTGAAAGAGCTTTTCTTCTTGGTGATTCCCCAAGTCCTCTGGGGGTCCCTTCTTACTTATATCAGCTAGTTGGTAACTTAGTGTTCTAGCTATCAGTTCTGCCACCATACTAAGAGAAGGCAATATACATATATATATATACATTGAAACTAAAACTAAGCATGAAAGTATGATTGGATTTGAAAAGAAGTCAAAGATTCATTACTAGGAAGAATATAGTGACATAGTGCAACTTTAACCCCAGAACTCAAGGGGCAGAGGCAGGCAGACTTCTGTGAATTCTAGAGGCCAGCCTGGTCTACATAGGGGGTTCCAGGACATCCAGGGCTATCTAGAGAGAACCTCACATATAAATACACACACACACACACACACACACACACACACACACACACACAGACACCTATATCCCATATGGTTTTATGAAATATTTTTTTAACCTGTTGGAAAGGAGAGCAATTTTAACACAATAAGAAACACCTTTAGTCAAGTGGTATGTGCACCCCTTTAATACCAGCACTCAGGATGCAGAAGCAGAGACAAACAGATCCCTGTGAGTTCCAGGATAGCCTGGTCAACATAGTTCCAGGACCATGAATATATAGTGGAAGGAAGGAGGGAGGGAGGGAGGGAGGGAGGAAAGAAAAAAGGCAGATGAAAGACCCTTTAAAAGCAGGGAATGATGTGCACATTGGTCCCCAGAGACGTAGACAATATATCATGGCCGGTGATGGCTCAAAGGTAAAGATGTTTGTGGACAAGAACCTGAGTTCAGTCCCCAGGACCCATGTGGTATAAAGGGAGTGCCAATTTCTGTGAGTTTAAACACCCACACACAATAAATAAATGTAACAAAAAGTTTTAATAAAGTAATATTTCATGCAGCACTTGTCATAACAGAACTAGAAACCCCCAAAGCCTGCCCTGAACGGTGCCGTGGGGTAGCCATGAGCAGTGACAGAGAGAGAAGTGATGTGCACTACCAGCCCGGCTGACTCACAGTGATCCAAAGCTCTGGGAGTGAGGAATTACACGCCTTTTGGTTCTAATTCTATAAGTTCAAGAATGCATAAAACTCAGCAGCAAATTGTTTAGCTATACATCCGGAAGAAGTGAGGCAAAGAAAAGAACGCTGGACACGAAATTGCAGAATGTGCTTGGTTCCTGCAAAGTAGCTCAATGCTGATCACAGAAGGACAAACGGGGCACTTTGAAAGTATTGGGGTTGTCCTAGATCTTACTCTGAGGGGCAGCTATGTACAGGTTTTTAGCGATTGTTTGGGAAACTATATAAACTTTATATATAATCTTTATTAATTATAGGTAGTTCATCCTAGAGCCCTGTGTAATCCCAGCACTTGGGAGATGGCCATAGGAAGCTCAGGAGTTCAGGTTCATCCTTGGCTATCTAATGGCAAGTTTGAAGCCAGCCTGGGCAACAGGAGACCCTGGACTGGGGTTGGGGGTGTTGAATAAGAAGTCTGATAAGAAACCACAGCAGTGGGAGCGTGGCTGAAACACTGAAATAGGAACTCTAATAATAATTCTCTTTGGGAATATTACTCACCAACTTTCTCTCTCTGGTCTCATTCCCTCCCTTCTCATATTTTTCAAGACTTCCAGACAGAATCCACCATATTATTTACTGCAAACTATTAAAATATTCAATATTGAATATTCAAATGACCTGTCTGAGAATATGCTTATAAACCGAAACAGGAGTAGTTTAGAATTGTTTGTTGTCTCAATTCGATGGCACCAGAATTTCTCCCATTAGCACCCAAAGTTGAGGGTTAACTGCAGCTTTTCCAGATCAATCCCGGATGCGGCCTGACTTTAGCTAAAGGTCTGATTAATTATACATGTCGTCATAGTAAAATGAGATGGTGTGCGCTGAGATGCAGGGCAGGGCGCACACTATGCACAATGGAAGAACAAGCTCTCGGAGTCACACCTGGCCCCTCCATTCTGGACCCTGAGGCACATTGCTCCTCTCAAATTCTGCGTCTTTCTTTTCATTAGATCCTCTAGAATCCTCTGGAGGTGAAGCCAGGGAGTCTCCATCAGTTCTGGTGCTTCTTCCTGTGGGATCATGTTCTCCAACACACTAGAAACCACAGGGCATCATCCATTCTGCTTCCTCTCTCTAAGTGAGTGGTTCCCATTATTTTCACCACACAGATCCTCTCTTATATCTCCATGAGCTCAGGGGTTGGAAAAATGTTATCTATCGAAAAATTCCATTGATCAAATAATAACAAAGGATTCTGTGGCCCCACAGAACACCTGCTCTATACAAATTGCAAAATTCCTCCAAAAGCAAAGACACTGAAATTTGCCCATACAAGCCTGGTGTGGTGACCTTCGCCTTTAATCCCAGCACTCAGGAGGCAGAAGCAGGTGGATCTCTGTGAGTTCGAGGCCAACCTGATCTACATAGTGAATTCTTGGACACCCAGGGCTGTGTAGAAAGATACCATCTAAATAAAAAAGAAGGAAGGAAGAAAATTTGCCTATACAGCCTTGCCTTTCTTCCCTCCTAGAGTCTGGTCTCTCTGGAGTTGGATTTTAAAAACATAACCTTGAACCAGTTCTCCCATTCTATCATTTTCCCAGGAAGAGAGTTTGCAAAGAACTTTTCAAAGTATGGCAAATAACTATGAACCGGATTATATGGATGTTTCTATTAAAAATGTTATTTCATGTTATGAGTGTTTTGCCTACATGTACGTATGTATCCACACGCATGCCTGGTACCCTTGGAGGTCAGAAGAGGGCATCAGAGTTACAGATAGTTGTGAGTCACTATGTGGGTTCTGGGAACTGAACCTCTTTCCTCTGTAAGAGCAACAAGTGCTCTTCTCCTGCTGAGCCATGTGTCCAGTCCTTGTTTCTGTGTTTTCAAATGTTATTGTGTACGTGCATGAATTCTGTGAGTGCAGGTAGAGTGTGTCACGGAATGCTTATGAACATCAGAAGACAGTCTCGTGAAGGCTGTTCTCTGTCTCCACCTTGATGTGGGAGCTGGGGAACAAACCCAGGTTATTGGGCTTACCCAGCAAGGGCTTCAATCCACTGAGTCATCTTGCCAGTGACACTTTTTGTTTGTTTGTTTGTGTGTCTTTTTCTTTTTGTTTTTCGAGATAAGGTTTCTCTGTAGCTTTGGAGCCTATCCTGGAACTCACTCTGCAGAGTGGACAGGCCTCGAAATCACAGAGATCTGCCTGTCTCTGCCTCCCGAGTGCTGGGATTAAAGGTGTGCACTGCCTGGCTTCCAGTCTCACTTTTTAAAAATAACTTTTTGTGGGGTGGTGGTGGCATGCTGAGAGGCTGGATATTGAGTAGGTAACCACGCTGCGTGAGGTGAGTCTGAGGTAGGTTTTCTGAGAGCAATGCCATCTTTCGTGGCTTTTGGAAAGCTCAAAGAGGAAGGCTCTCTGACAATCATTTGCCACCAAAGCTACCTGAGCCCAGTGGCTTCCGAGTTCACTGTCTCATGACCGAGAACAATAAGGACACTCCGATAAGAAGTGCGCAGAATAAATATAGACTTATCAAGGAAAAGCAAGAACGAATTCCCCAGATTGGGAAGAACCCCAGAGAGGAGCACTCTGTACTGACCTACACAGTGGGGACTGGATGGAGTCTGAGGTCATCTCTGTTGTGATTGGTCTATTTTCACCATGTCACTGGCCAAGTCGGTAAGAGGTCCACATACATTATCTTGCATCTTGCTCCCTCAGCCCAACTGGAGGAGTGCTCCAATGTCAGTCACTCAATCATAGGAAGGATTATGGGTGCTATATATTTAGTTCATGATCCACTATAGGCCTTTCATTTTCTTCCTTCCTTTCTTCCTTCCTTCCTTCCTTCTTCCTTCCTTCCTTCCTTCCTTTCTTTCTTTCCTTCTTTCTCCCCCACCCCCAACAGGGTTTCTCTGTGAAACAATCCTGGCTGTCCTGGAACTCTCTCTGTAGACCAGGCTGGCCTCGAACTCACAGAGCACTGCTTCCCGAGTGCTGGGATTAAAGGTGTGCGCCACCACCCGGCAAGACCCTTTCTATATACAGGAAGTCAACTGTCTCAAGTTGATGAGGGCAACAGCCATATCTTACCTAGAAGACAGCATTTTACACAGAATTCCCCATCCTCTTACGTTCCCTGCTGCCTGCTCCCTGAGCCCTTAGTCCGGGGTGTAGAGGGAATAGAAGGCATGTGATACAGATGTCCCACTTAGGGTCTTATCACTCAGCAGTCAATTCTTCTCAGCATTTGATCAGTTATGAGTGTCTATATTAACCACGGCCCACTGCAAAAGGAAGCTCCTCTAACCAGTGTTCAGAGCACCTTTGGGTATAAACACAATTTTAAGATTTATTCTTGTTATTTGGAGGGGTGTGTGTGGTTGCAACTGCTTGCCCAAAGCCAGAAGCATTGGATTTCCTGGAGCTGAAGTTACAGGCAGCTGCCAGCAGCCTGACATGGGTGCCAGAAATGGAACTCAGATCTGTCTTCTGCAGGAGAGCAGAGCACACTCGCAAACTGTGAGCCACCTGTTGTGTGTGTGTGTGTGTGTGTGTGTGTGTGTGTGTGTGTGTGTGTTGGTTTGGGTTTGGTTTTCTTTCTTTTTTTTTTTTTCTTCCTTTGTTTTTGAGAGAATATCTCCTATAGTCCAGGGTTAGTCTCAAACCCACTACCTAGCTAAGACTGACCTTGAACTTCTGATCTTCTGGCCTGTGCCACCCAAGTGCTAGGATTACAGGCATGTGCCTCTACACACAGTTTATATAGTGCTGAAGATCAACTGCAGGAGGCCAGGCAGTGGGGGTGCACGCTTTCAGTCCCAGCACTGGGGAGGCAGAAAGATCTCTGAGTTCGAGGCCAGCTTGGGCTACATAGGGAGTTGCAGGACAGGCAGGGCTACACTGAGAAACCCGGTCTCTCAAAACCAAAGAGGAAATGAAGACCAAGTGCAGGGCTTTATTCACACTTGACAAGCAGGCTGTCAGTAGTCTATTCTGTTTTGAATAGAATTCTTTTTTTTTTTTTTTTTTCCCCCAGAGCCGAGGACCGAACCCAGGGCCTTGCACTTGCTAGGCAAACGCTCTACCACTGAGCTAAATCCCCAACCCCCTATTCTGTTTTGAAAAGCCCTCTGGAAAGAACTTATTTTCATCTAAGTGAGTTGGACAACGGGATGGGGAAACTTGTTAGTGATTGTGCCAGGGGTCCTTCTGGGAATCAGAGTAACCAGATGACACATCAGCAGGCTTTGTGTCACCTCTGGCCTCCTGCTCTGCAGGAGGTGGAGGAGGGATCAGAGAGGGATGTGGCTTTCTGAGTCAGCCAAGGAGTTTGGAGACCAGAGAGCTTCAAAAGCAGAGTCCAAGGCAGGGAAGGTCTGCTCTGAGTCAACCCACCACTGAGGCAAGCTGGACCTGGAATGTCCGAAGTGCCTGTGGCGGGGAGGTGGTGGTGAGTCACTGGTTGGGGCTGGAAGAGCCAGCAATCACCCTGAGAGAAAACTGCTGTTGTTCCAACTCAGAACCCAGGAGGGGCCAGGGAGTGCGAGCTTGTCCCTCAAGTCATGTCATGCTGCAGTATTCGCCATGGCCACCTCTCTCGCTCATCTCGTGTGTGTGTGTGTGTGTGTGTGTGTGTGTGTGTGTGTGTGTGTGTGTGTGTGTTTGAGACAGTGTTTCACACTGTAGCTCAGGCTAGCCTGGAACTCACTTTATGTCTAGACTAGCCTCAAACTTGGAATTCTCCTGCCTCAGCCTTCCAAGTGCAAGTATTACAGGCACGACCCACCGTATCAGCTCCTCTCTACCTCATTTTGAACCACTGATTTTCAGGGGCCCCTCACATCTCCTATCCTACACATTCTCTCCACCTGTCTAAGTTTGGGGCCGGTTGAGGAGTCCTTAAGGCTCACATTGCCTGTGTCCTTTGACCCCTCACACCCTGAACCTTTCTGTAGTGAAATAGGCAGAAGGGGACTCTGCTCCCTCCTGAGCCCGCCTCCTCCCATCTGAAACCACACTGGGCACCAGGGCTCTGCTCCTTTTGGTGTGGTCTGGCATGCTGGGCTGCCCCTTGACTTGGATTTATTGAGCTATTTTGATAAAGTCCCGCAAGCCTGTGCTGAGGGTGCCAAGTAGTGGAGTGCATGCTTAGAATTCATAAAGTCCTGGGTTTGATCCTCAACATCACAACTAAAAGAAAAAAAAAAATCCTATCAGGTCTTTCCCATCTCCAGAAACTTCCCAGGACCGGCCCCACCACTTTCCTGCCTCCTAAGACCCACTTTGGGGATCTGTGGATAGCCCTGGGATATCTGGCTTTTCCCTGGTCTCCACCCACTATCTCCTCTCTGCTTTTTGTTGGTCCTGGGAAGAGAAAAAATTTCTAGCCCACCACGTGCCCTTCCCAGAGCCCTGGTGCCCAGTCTTTTTGTTTGTTTGTTTGTTTGCTTTTTTTGTTTTTTTGTTTTTTGAGACAGGGTTTCTCTGTGTAGCTTTGCGCCTTTCCTGGAACTCACTTTGTAGCCCAGGCTGGCCTGAACTCACAGAGATCTGCCTGCCTCTGCCTCCTGAGTGCTGGGATTAAAGGCGTGTGCCACCACCGCCCGGCAAGGAGAAACTTTTGTTCATGGCACATGCCGGCAATCCCAGTGCTTTGGAGACTGAGGCAGGAGAGCCACATATTTGAAGCCATTCTGAACTACAAAACAAGCTCTGTCCCCCAAACCAAACAAGCTAGGGGTAGTGGTTAGTTCCTGTAATTAAGCATGGAGGAGGCTGAGGCTAGAGGATTTCTGTGGGTTTGAGGTGGCCAGCCTGGGCTATATGTATAGTGAGTTTCAGGACAGCCTACGCTACAGAGTAAGACTTGTTCTCAAAAATGCAAACAAAACAACAAGACAAAACAACTGGGCACAGTAGTGCATGCCTGTAACCCGAACTCTCGAAAAGGCCAAAAAGAGTCAGAAAGCCAAAAACCATTCTCTGCTATACAGTGAGTTAGCCTGAGGCCAAGCTGGATTACCTGAAATCCCCGAGTCAGACAAACTGGACTTGATGACACACCCCTGTATTACCAGCACTAGGAAGGTTGAGGCAGGGGGATTATCTCAAGTTTGAGGCCAACCTGGACAACAGTAACAACAAAGAAATCGAGAACAATGGCAGCAAAGGAGCCAAGGCACTGCAAACACTGGACAGGGGACTCTCTTGGTCCTGGGAACTTACCACAGAGCCTTCCTTCACTGTGCTTTGGCACCAGATTCTAGGGCCCAGAGAACTGTGTCTACTTTTTTTCAGCCACCTTCAAACAGGAGTGCCCAGGTTTCGATGCAACCCCCCACAAGCCCATTAGCTATCAAGGTTTCTCAGCAGGGTACAAGATTTCAAGCAGCCCCTGCCTCCCCTTTGGAAGCAAATCTGCCCTGACATCTAATCTCAGCCAGTTGGTAGCTGGGAGATGCAATGCAAAGCTTGCTCCCAGGGAAGAAGGCTGTCCAGATGACAAGGGATGGCCGAGTAGGCGGCCTGGGTTTCCAGGAGGCAGAAGGGAGCAGTCTTTCCAGTCCGGCGACCTCTCATCCCACAGGGGCACTTAACTCCATACTGCATCTTCCACTGAGGTCACCAGAGCAACAAAGTGACCGAGATTAGTGCCCGGGGCTATAGTCAGGACACGAGCTTGCTAGGTTAAGGGTTCCAGGAACCAGTGTGTTAAAGAGGAAAGACTCAAAGAAAAGACCTTCCGGGGCTGTCAAAATGGAGTCCGAACCCTGTGGCCAGAGCCAGGCTCAAAGTACTTGTAGAAAGGCAAAGGAAACTTTTCAAGGGTTTTTGGACTGAGGGGGAGACAGCCCTGAACCCCAAGAAACTTCATTATGGTGAAAGGATGTGGTCCTTTGTCATAGCTCTTCCAAGAGAGCCTTCGGACCGATAAGGGACAGAGGCCCTGTGTCGGAGCTCAGAGTGACCTCAGAGGGCCCCACGAAGATCGAGGAGGCAAGAGAATGGCAGGCTTTGGCATTTGAGGAGGGGCTCAGGTCTCAAAAACAAAATTTTCTTTTCTTTTCAAGACAGGGTGTCTCTGTGTAACCCTGGCTGTCCTAGAACTCACTCTGTAGACCAGGCTGACCTCTGCCTCCCAAGTGCTGGGATTAAAGGTGTGCACCACCACACCTGACTTTTTACAATTTTATTTATTTATTTTTATTTTTTATTTCTTGTTTTTCAAGGCAGGGTCTCCCTGTGTAGCCCTGGCTGTCCTGAAACTAGCTGTGTAGAAAAGGCTGGCCTCGAACTCACAGAGATCTGCCTGCCTCTGTCTCTTGAGTGCTGGGATTAAAGGCATGCGCCACCACTGCCCGGCTCATTTATTATTATTTTTAAAAATATTATTTGATGTTTATGAGTGTTTTGCTTGTATGTATGTATGTATGTGTACTGTGTATGAAGTGGGCCACAGAAGAGGGCATCAGATCCCCTGGAACTGGAGTTATGGATGGCTGTGAGCTGCCATGTAGGTGCTGGGAACCAAACCTGGGTTCTCTACAGAAAGAACAAGAGCTATCCAGCTCCTTGATATTTCTTTTCGTGGATGGATTAAAACTGACTGAATTGGGATCTTGTTATATACCATTTGCTGTCCTATTATTATTATTATTATTATTGGTTTTTCATGACAGGGTTTCTCTGTGTAGCCCTGGTTCTCCTGGAACTGGTTCTGTAGACCAGGCTGGCCTCCAAACTCAGCTGGGATTAATGACTTGCACCACCACTGTCCAACCCTTTTTATTTATTTTTTTGAAATAGTTTGATTGTATAGTCCAGACTGACTCCAAATTCTCAGCTACCCTCTTTCCTCAACCTCCTGAGTACAGGCATACTCCACCATGATGGGCTCATAAACCTTTACAGAGCACTAGGGATGTAACAGCTAGGAGCATGCTTGCCTAGCATGTACAAAGCCCTGGGTTCAATCCCCAGCCTGCACAACTCAGCACTTAGGCAGAGGGAAGAAGACCAGAGGGTCAAGGACACCAGCTACCTATCAAATGAGACCACCTTGGGCTATGTGCCTAAAAAATAATATCTTTGTGGAGGGAGTTAGATCTTTCTGGAGACTCCAATATATAACTGTGCCCTGTGATCCCATGTCGTACTGCCCCAAGTATGACACCATGTGACTGTAAACTCCAGGTTCACCAGAATTATTAGGGATTCTGAAGACACCCACCCCCGGGTACCATCATTTCTGCAGAGTCACCATGATCAATTAATATCCGCTGTGGTGAGTAGCTGTTCTCTCTATGACCTTGAAGAACCGCCCCTAGTGAGGCAGCAGCTAACTGCTACGTCTGCCTATGACCTTGAAGTACATGTCCCTTGGGCGTGGCCTCTTGGGACCCTTAAGACCTGGGATGCACGGATGCGGCTCTCTCTTTGCTCCTTCTTGGTCTGGATGCTGAGACTGACCAGGTAGATCTAGAGGAGACAAATCAGCGTGGGACACAGCTGGGCTTCCCAGGACCCTACGACAAATCGTCAGTGCTGCAGTGAGTTAACCCCTAATAAATCCCTTTGCTCATTAAATAGGCTCCATGGATTTCTCGAATTAATCCATATCTGGGATTCAGACCACCCTGGTCTCTTCTGTTCCCCCAGAAGTCACCTATGGCTTTGTGGGGATGCCCCCTCCATCAGAGAGTGCCACCTCAGTTGATGCTCGCCAAGGTAACCCTTTCTACCCACAGCACCCAGCAGGAAGTACGGCAGAGAACAGTGGGCCCTGTGCCCAGAAAAGAAGAGGGGAGGGAAAATGGGGTGCTCCAATGACCCTGCCCACCAAGCAGGTTCCAGATAGGGCTGGAGATACCCAAATGTTAATCACCTATTAGCACAGCCCAGGTGGAAAGGAAAATGTCATTAGGTGTACAATGGGCTTCTCTGGGCAGGGGCAGTGGGCTTGAGTGCCTGAGATAAGAGGCTTTCAGGCTAATCAGCGGCACTGCGGTGCCTGGATATAAAGAGGCCAAGACAGGGTCTTGAAGCAAGATCCTGAGAGCCAGCAGGTAGGAGGAAGGGACCCTATCCTGCCCTCTGGAAGAGCTAGAAGAGCAGTGGGGTAAGAGAGAGCCTGGGATATTGATGGGCTGGCCTGGGAGGAAGTGGGTCTCTTGGCTCCTTACTGTCTCCTTGTCTGAACATGAATCCAGGACATAGTTCAAAAGGATTCCTAGGAAGACCAGATCTTGTAGCCTTGGGCTAGATCTGGCTTTCAGGGATCTGGAGGAAGGTTTCTTGCTCTGCTCTCTCTCCAGGAGACTGAAAGGGGTCCAGACCCCGGAAAATAGGAAGAACTTCTGACTGAGTTGTGATAGTTAAGTCCAAACGTGTGTGTGTGTGTGTGTGTGTGTGTGTGTGTGTGTGTGTACAGGATGGCTCTCTGTGTGGTTTTCATTTAGGGGAGGGATATGATGGCTGAGTAACAGCTTAGATGGAAGTGGGAAGGTAGGCTGCTGTGAACTTTGTTAGGGCTTTAAAGGGATAATCTTGCCAAATCCTATCCCTGTGATGTCTGGTAATGAGCCAAGAAGGGAGTTCCCACCACCTAGGCCTTTGCTACTTTCTTCCCAGACCTTCCATCCCACCCTACTCAGAATCCACAAAGCAAGATCAGCTCTGGGTCAAGGCCCCATGTCCCTTCCAATCACTTCATGTAACCCCACTTGTTCCTGCCTCACCCAAGTCCCTGCATCAAGGGGTCTCTTAGATCCCACCCCCGTTAGAGCGGGTACCAGCCCTTTTTCTTTTCAGCTCGGGCACACAACCTATGAAGATGGCAGCTATGAAGACCTGCTCTCTGCTGCTGGTGCTCCTCTTCCTGGCCGTTGGGCTGGGAGAAAAAGAAGAGGTTCAATTCAGGTAGGAGGCGGGAGGGCTGGCTGGAATATAAACTGGTGTGGGGCAGGGGCAGTGAGGAAGGGAGGGGCTCCAGGTTGAGAGGAGGGAGGTTAAGGAGAAGAGCCAGGCTGCAGCCAGAGCATGCAGTGAGGACAGAACCGGAGAGTTATTAAAAGTCCCTGTTGATAGCCTGGGGGGGGGGGCACGCCTTTAATCCCAGCACTCGGGAGACAGAGCCAGGCGGATTTCTGTGAGTTCAAGGCCAGCCTGGGCTACAGAGTGAGTTCCAGGAAAGGCGCAAAGCTACACAGAGAAACCCTGTCTTGGAAAAACAACAACAACAAAAAGAGTCCCCGTTGAAGTAAGAAAGAAAGCGGTTAGCTAGGTCTGTGGCAGGACCTTTTGGTGGCAGAGTCTGTAATGTGGGTCTCCCTTGTGAAAACTAACATCGTTGATGCCTGCATACATTCACTCAGATCTCATAGGAGCTTCCTGTGCACTAGACCCAGGTCAGAATACATGTGAACACAGGTCCACTGATGGCTCCTTCCTTCAGTGAGCACATGGACCAAGGCAGACACAGAAAAGAACCACATAAACATGTTACAGAGTACTGTGGACCAAAGCCTCAACAATGACAGGGTAGGGCTGAGTGTGGCGGCTCACTCCTATAACTCCAGCAGGCAGAGGCGGGGGATTGAAAGTTTGAGGCTAGCCTGGGCTACATAACAAGACCAGAGTCTGGAGGGAGATAAAGAGAAAGAAAAGGAGGAGATGAGGGTGGGTATAGCCAGGGCTTTTATCGTGTGTTTGATGACTGAGGCAGAGATTTGTCAAAGTAGTACTGGTTCTTCTCAGATGCAAGGGCAATCCATGCGCCATACAAAGTGGGTACATGTAAAGTGTGAGGAGAAGCTGTCGGTAATAGTTACAAGGAGGCAGATCTTGTGTTTGATAAGAAAAAGACTCGGGATGAGCAGTAGTGAGTGGTACACAACTTTAATCCCGGTGCTCAGGAGGCAGAGGCAGGCAGATCTCTGAGTTTGAGGCCAGCCTGGGCTACAGAGTGAATTCCAGGACAACCAGGGCTACACAGAGAAACGCTGTCTCAACAATCAATCAAACAAATGACAACAAAATTCAGGAATAGTACCACATATCTTTATTTCCTGTACTCTGGAGACAGAGGCAAGGGTGAGTTGCAGGTCAGCCAGGGCTACAGAGAAACTGGTGGTGGTGGTGGTGGTTCAAGATGATAGGGTTTCCCTGTGTAGCCCTGGCTATCCTGAGTCTCACTCTGTAGCCCAGGCTGGCCTTGAACTCAGAGATCCAGCCTACCTCTGCCTCCCTAGTACTGGGATAAAAGGTGTGCACCACCACGAGGCTAAGAGTGGTAAAACTCTTTTCTCTCTCTTTTTTTTAAATTGTCATTTATGTGCACTGGTGTTTTGTCTTCATGTACATCTGTATGAGGGTGTCAGGTCCCCTGGAACTGGAGTTACAGTTGTGAGCTGCCATGTGGGTGCTGAGAATTGAGCCCTGGTCCTCTGGAAGAGCAGCCAGTGCTCCTAACTGCTGAGCCATCTCTCCAGCCCAAGAGTGGTACAACTCTTACCTGGCATGTGCAAGTCCTGGATTTGATCCCAGCACCACAAAAAAGGAGAGAGGGCTGGAGAGATGGCTCAGTGGTCAGAGCACTGGTTGTTCTTCCAGAGGACCAGAGTTCAATTCCCAGTACCCACATGGTGGCTCACAGTCTAACTCCAGTTCCAGGAGATCCAGCACTCCCACACAGACATACATGCAGGCAAAACACTAATGTATAAAAAATAAAAGTCAATTTTAAAAAGGATTTAAAATAATAAAAAAAGGGAGCTGGGCAGTGGTGGTGTACACCTTCAATCCCAGCACTCATGAGGCAGAGGTAGGCAGATCTCTGAGTTCGAGGCCAGCCTGGTCCAGGACAGGCTCCAAAGCTACACAGAGAAACCCTGTCTCAAACAAACAGACAAACAGACAAAAAGGAAGGGAGATACAAATAATACCTCTCTGGAGGGGTTGTGATGGGATAATTTTATGTACTAAAATGCTGGGGATCTGTAGACTGGGGATGTAACTCGGTGGTAAGACACTTGCCTAATGTGCACAAGGCACTGAATTCAATCCCCAGTACTGAAACACTACAAACCAAGGAGCGTATACAGTCCTTGACTCACAGTAAGTACTTTCTGTGGCTTCACCAAATACTGTTATTGTTGGTGTTGTTGTGCTGTGACAGGGTCTAAATGAGTAGCCCAGGGTGGCTTCTGGGGCCCGTGAGATGACTAAGAGATCACTTGCTGTCCCAGGATGCAAGCCCACAGACCTGAGTTCAACCCCCAGAAGGTACAGAAGGGTGGGAGGAGAGAAACAACTCCCCAGGGGCGCTCTCTGACCTCCACATGTGCTCTGTCACGGGAAACACCCCATAATAATAAAATGTAAACAACAAAAGGTGAGACCCTCCTGAGCAGAGTTGAGATTTCTAATTAGTCCATCTGTTCTTTCTTTAGGATGGAGCTTTCGGGACTTCTGTCTTGTGGGTCCTGGGGGTTGAACTCAGGTTGTCAGGCTTGATCGCAAACCCCTTTATTTACCAGTCTCAACAGGCCTGAGTTCACTATGATTACTATTTACCTTTATTTTTACGTGCGTTGATATTTTGCCTGGGTGTATGTCTGTGGGAGGGTGTCATATTTTGGAGTTACAGACAGTTGTGAGCTGCCATGTGGGTGCTGGGAATTGAACCTGGGTCCTCTGGTAGAGCAGTCGGTGCTCTTAACTACTGAGTCATCACTCTAACCCCCCCCTTTTTTTTCAAGACAGGGTTTCTCTGTGTAGTCCTCACTGTCCAAGAACTTGCTCTGATCCACCTGCCTCTGCCTCCCGAGTGCTAGGATTAAAGGCGTGCCACCACCACCCAGTTTCCTTCCTTTCTTCCTTCCTTTCTTTCTTTTTCTTTCTTTCTTTCTTTCTTTCTTTCTTTCTTTCTTTCTTTCTTTCTTTCTTTCTTTCTTTCTTTCTTTCTTTCTTTCTTTCTTTTGAGACATGGTCTTTCTATAAAGCCCTGGCTGTTCTGGAACTCACTGTGTAGACCAGGCTGGCCTTGAACTCATAGAGATCTATCTGCCTCTGCCTCTTGAGTGCTGACTATTATTATTATTTCATTTTTACTATTATTGAGATGGTCTCTTGCTGTACAGCATAGGCTGGCTTTGAACTTTCAGTGATCCTCCTGCCTCTACCTTCCAAGTACTGAGATTACAGCTCGCACAACCAGCCGAGTTCACTTTGTCACTGTGAACCAAAGGACTTAGTCAAGTATGGTCTTCCCAACCTTTGTCCCTTCACTGATATCCCGGTTCCTATCTCTCACCTCTCAGATCCCATGGTAAATTTGGTAGCCCCCGGCCTCGGGACCGGAGGTATGCAGAGGGGACTTTCATCAGTGACTACAGCATTGCCCTGGAGAAGATCCGCCAACAAGAGTTTGTGAACTGGCTGCTGGCCCAGAAGGGGAAGAAGAATGAGTAAGGGACTCCTTACATCTGTCCTGTCCCCATGCGGAACTCTGCTGTGCTCACACCACCTCCTAGGAGACCATATGGGCTGTGAGATGCTCACCTCCACAGCCACCTTTCAGTCAGTGAGGATGAGGAAGTGGCCACGCCTGAGACTCTGACTGGTCAATAGAGCAGTCTGGTGCAGGATGAGGTGTTCTCCCATCCTTTATTTCTAAGGGGAGGAGCCAGAGAAAAGCGTGGAAGCCCCAGGGGTCACCAGAGGTCTGGGAATGAAGGCAGGAGGAGCTGTGTTGCCTGTTTGCTGGTGGCTACTTTGGGCTCTGGGAATAAACCACTACTGTGCCTCTCCCAACCTAACACAAATCTTGAGCTGCTGTTTCGTCAGTCTGGTGGATTCTGCAGAGCAGTCAGTGATGGGGGCAGCTGACTACAAGCAGAGGTGGGGGTGGGGTGTTAGGCTGCAGAGTAGGGGAAGAGGCACCATTGCTCCTGCTGGGTATTAAAGATCCCAGCGTCCCCAGGTGGGGGAACTGCAATTGTTCCCTCCAGCCTACTCACACCCAAATCCTCTTCATTTTACCAGCTGGAAACACAACATCACCCAGAGAGACACCCAGGCCTTGAGGCTGGCAGGACAATCTCAAAAAAATGAGGAGACAGAGGGACAGCAGAGGTGAGTCCACCATGAGGGGAATCAGGCTCCAGCCCACTGGCTTGGCTGCACTCTGTAGCTGTCTTTCTTTGGGCCGCCAACCAGCTCCCAAATCATGACACAGGACAGAATATTAGTTAAGTTAAAAATGCCGCCGGGCGGTGGTGGCGCATGCCTTTAATCCCAGCACTCGGGAGGCAGAGGCAGGTTGATCTCTGTGAGTTCGAGGCCAGCCTGGGCTACAGAGTGAGATCCAGGAAAAGCGCAAAGCTACACAGAGAAACCCTGTCTCAAAAAACCAAAACAAACAAACAAAAAAAAATGCTCAGCCTTAGTTTAGGCTTGCCCCACTAGTTCTTATAATTTAACCCATTTCTCTTCATCTACATTTTGCCTTGGGGGCTTTCATGCTGTGTGTTCTACATCTGTGTCTGGCTGCCTGGCGACTGGCTGTCGGGCTAGCTGGCTGGTCCCAGACACCTCTTCCTCCTTCTCCCTCACATCTTCTCTCTTTTCTCCTGAGGCTCGCTATTGGCCGGTCACTTTTTTTTTTTTTTTAGATAGTTGTGAGGCACCATGTGATCATGTGGTTGCTGGGAATTGAACTCAGGACCTCTGGAAGAGCAGCCATCTCTCCAGCCCCTATTCGGCTTTTTATTAGACCAGTCAGGTGCCTTAGGTAGGCAAGGTGAAACAGCAACACATCTTTACATAATTAAACAAATACAGCATAAACAAATGTAACACCTTCATACAGTGAAGGTAATATTCCACAACAGCTCCCTCTCAGATTGCAGAGGAGGGCAGGGACCCCACAATAAGCACCCCCTTCTCTAAGAGCTCAAAGGGGGGGGCTCAAAGAAATGGAGTCCTGGAGGACCCCTGAGGGCTTTCTAAGATCTGTGACTGGATGTATACATGGATTCACTGTGTCAAGGAGAGCAGGGAATGAGGGACCTCAGGGTTAGCTTCTCCCTCCCAAACCTCAGGAAGAGTGTTTGGGAGACCAGGGCATTCCCCCAAAGCCAGACCCCTGGAATCAGCCACTCACTCTGAAGAACTGATGAATGTGAGGCTTAGGGATGGGATGTTCTCTCTGGGGTCACTGGGACACACTCTCAGATGCTTTCAGAGGTGAGTGGATAAGTTTTCATCACTGAAAAACTGTTTTGCCTGGACTGAGGATTCTCTGGGTAAGCAGAACTAGGGAGGGCCCAGCACAAAAGAGGCCAGAGATCTGGGAGTGGAGACAGCCCAGAGGCGAGGTGGCTAGCTGTGCTGGCTCCTTAGCTCCGGGCACATGCTTTAATCCCAGCTCTCCAGGCAGAGGCAGCCCAACTTGGTTTACATAGCAAATTCTGGAATCGTCAGTCAGGGCTACAGAAAGAGACTGTGTCTGAAAACACAACACCCAGACTCCCGCAATCTGTCTCCTCTGCAGCTCCTTGCCCAAGAACTCCGGTGACGAAGATGTGCTGAGGGACATGCAGTTTCAAGAGCTGCTGGCCTGGATGGTGGACCAAATAGAGCTCTGCCAGCTCAGGTGGGGAGCGTGAGAGGTCCGTGGGGGTGTTGCAAGGTTGTTAGTTAGAAGTGTAGGCTTCCAGGTGACATACACATTCGGATTTGTGTGTGTTTGTATCTCACTGTCTGTGTGCCCATGTATGTCTTCTTGGGAACTAAACCCAGGGCTTTGCAATTGCTAAGCAAATGTTCTACCACTGAGCCACATCCCCAATCCTGCTTGTTTGTTTGCTTAGCTCAGGCTGGTCCAGAGCACCGTGTGTAGCCTAGGTTGGTCTCAAACTCATCCTCCTGTTTCCCCAGTAGTGGAATTATAGGTGTGTGACATTACATGCACTGTTATCCTTTGACCTCATTCAGATCTTCGTCCTAATACACACTGGCAAAGTACTTACTTACCCTTTCAGAACCTCAGAGTAGTCATTTAAATCAGAGCTATAATGGGGGGTGGGGGGTGTCTTACACCTGTCACCTAGCACTGGGCAAGAGGAACTCAGGAAGATTGTGTAGAAGCCTGAGGCTAGTCTACCCTAGTGAGTTCTAAGACAGCCAGAGCTACGTAGTGAGGACCGACCCCCTAAATTAAAATTAAAACAACAAACTATAACCTTTGGGCCCTGGCGCCTTCCCAGGGATAGGAACCCATATTTATTGGTGCCACATTGCCCTGCTCCATAATCATGGCTCGTCCCAATGACCATCAGCTGGGTTCTATTCCAGAGTGAGCGCCTAAATACATGAACCTCATGGTGATAGAGGACCTTGATCCAACACGCCGAAACTAAAACACACCCAGAGCTGGAGAGGGATGGAGGGAGCAAATCTGGGTGCCTTCCAGAGGGTAAAAAGGGAGAGGGGTACTGGAGAGATGGCTCAGCAGGTAAAGTGCTTTTGAGCAAACCTGAGGACCTGAGTTCAATTCCCTGCTCTTAAGAGAAGGCCAGGACCACAGCACGCCTTTAACCCCAGTGTTGAGGTGGATCCAGGCAGATCACTGGATAGCCAACTAGTCCGAGCCTTCCTTAAAAATAAGGTGGGAGCTGGGCGGTGGTGGCGCATGCCTTTGATCCCAGAACTAGGAGGCAGAGGCAGGTGGATCTCTGTGAGTTCGAGACCAGCCTGGTCTACAGAGTGAGTTCCAAGACAGCCAGAGAAAATAGCAAAACCTCAGCTTCAAACAATAAGGGGGACAGAGGCTGGAGAGATGGCTGAGTGGTTAAGCACTTGCTGTTTTTCCAGAGAACATGTGTTCTGTTCCCAGCACCTTCATGATTAACTCTAGTTCCAGAGGATTCTCCTCCAGTCTCCACAGGCACTGTATCCACATTGCACACACACATACATGCAGGCAAAACACCCAAACACATAAAAGGAAATAAATCTTTAAAAAGAATTAAGGTGGACAGCAACCTCTGGCCTGCACATATATGCATGTGCACACACATGCACAGACACATGGTACACATGAACATGTACACATACAACACACACACACAAACATGGAACATGATCAAGCCAGTGGAGATGAGAAGTCTCTGTAGGAAGGTGAGGAACTGTGTCTGTACTTTTGTGAATGATTTTGAAGACTGACAAATAATTTTAAAAGGTCATTTGAAGCTGGGAGATGGTGTCAAATGCCTTTAATCTCAGCACTAAGTAGGTAGAGACAAGTGGATCTCTACAAAGCGTGTTCTAGGACAGCCAGGGCTACACAGAGAAACCCTGTCTCAAAAAAACAAAACAAAACAAACAAAAGGTTATTTGCAGGTAGGAGTGGTTTATCTATGCCTGGGTACCAGGATAAATTTGCTGAACTGATTCTAAGTTCGTAACCACCCTCCCTTCCACCCCCTCTTTTCTCACCTCCCCTCTTCCAGGTCTCAGTGACTGACCTAGCCCGGAGTGGACTCTGCCCTTTGCTTGCTCAGCTCCTGCTTCCGCCCTGGTCCAAAGTCTCTGAGAGAACCAAACAATAAAGCCTTGAGCTGAAGTAAATCCTTGTGTCCACTGTGAAAACTCATTCAAATGCCAGCTGAGCACTTACAGGGCATGGCTGTGTGTGTCCACGACTCCCAAGGAAAAAGGACACATCCAGTTATTCCTCTGTGCAAACTCCACGTAGGCAGGAGGGATTCTGTCGGAATCACTGTGTAAGCAAACAGACCTTACAATGGCAGACCTTCATGCTAACCAAGCATGATGGATGGTACAAGCCTGCAAAACCAGTGCTGAAGAGGGGAAGGCAGAGGATCTGGAGCCTACAGGAGACTGTCTTAACATCTCAAGAGCAAGCAAACACAGAAAAGGAAGGGTCTTCAATACATGGGCCTCCCAAGTGACTGGAACAAATATGCCAGCAGGCCTTCATCTTTAAACACACAAAACACATTACTAATCACACAGTGGCTGAGTCATGTGGAGAAAGACAGAAAAGTCCTTTCTGGAAGTCATGTGGTGAGAAAACAGCATTTAGCTGAGGCAGGGAGGGCTAGACGTTGAGTAGGTGAGCTGCAGAGAGCACTCAGTGGGAAGAATGAGAGGCTCAGAGTTCGGTTCCCAGAACCCTCATCCAGTGGCTCACAATGGCCTGGACCTCCTGCTCCAGGAGATCCAACACACTCCCTGCATATACCCCTGAACAGACACACATACATACACATAAATTTAAAAAAACTCAATGTAGATGAATTGCAAATAGTCATAATAATAATAATAACAACAACAACAACCCTGGAGCCAGGTATTGGGGTGAATTCTGAAAGATCAGAGAAGCAGAACAAGCCACAGCCACCTCACCTCGCCAACTTCTCATCCAATCCTGTTTCCTCAAACTGGAGGCCTCTGAGTCCTCATCTGAATGGATCTCAGCTGAACTGCTGCTAAAAGCCTAAAAGCTTAAAAGACTTTAGTTCCTGGTCCTCACACCTTATATACCTTTCTGCTTCCTGCCACCACTTCCTGGGATTAAAGGCGTGTGTCTTTCCCAAGCAAGATGTGAGATCTCAAGTGCTGGGATTAAAGGTGCGTGTCACCAAGCCTGGCTGTTTCCAGTGTGGCCTTGAACCCATCCGGATCCCTGATCCAGAATGCTAGGATTAAAGGCATGTGCTACCACTGCCTACCCTCTGTTTAATATAGTGGCTGTTCTGTTCTCTGACCCCCAGATAAGTTTATTGGGGTGCACAATATATCAACCGCAGCTAAGTCAATAAATGGGAAGGTGAACAATGGGAGAGCACACACACATACCAGAGCAGAGGTCTGACAGGATTCAGGCCTCAGAGGGATGGCTCATCCTGAACTACAGCTCCAGAGAAGATGAGGAGATTGCTGCAAACGTCAGGCGACCTGGATTGTAGTGAGAGGGTGATGTAGGAGGCCTTGTCTCAATTGAATAAAATGTTGGGTGTGGTGACCCACGTCGTTAATCCCAGCACTCTGGAGGAAGAGGCAGGCGGATCTCTGTGAGTTCGAGGCCAGCCTGGTCTACAGAGCTAGTCCCTAGTTCCAGAATAGCCAGAGCTACATAAAGAAACCCTGTCTTGGGCTGGAGAAATGGCTTAGAGGTTAAGAGCACTGACTGCTCTTCCAGAGGTCCTGAGTTCAATTCCCAGCAACCACATGGTGGCTTTACAACTATAATTTGAATGTAATTATTCTAAGGGCAGTTGGATAGATGGCTCTGTGGTAATGAGGAACACTGACTGTTCTTTCAAAGGATATGGGGTTCCATTCCTAGCATCCACGAGACAGTTCTCAACTGTCTCTAATTCCAGTCCCAAGGGATCTGATGCCCTCTCCTGGCATCTGAGAGCACTGCCCACTTATGATATACATACACACACAATTTTAAAACGTTTAAAATATTCTTAGATTTTTGAAATTATCACAATTTACTATTTATTACTATTATTATTATTATTTACTTTTTAGTTTCCAAGACAGAGTTTCTCTGCTCCTTTACTGTCTTGGAACTTGATTTGTAGACCAGGCTGTCCTTGATCTCAGGAATCTGCTTGCCTCTGCCTCCCATGTACTGGGATTAAAGGGGTGTGGCACCATGTCTGGCTGATTTCTAAGTTTTCATGCATTTTTGGTGATACTTTTTTCCCCTTCTAAACCTCTGCAGCTTCTAAAGTCTGGATTGTGCAGTTACAGGCCAGTCTTTGCTCAGAGGGTTATTTTACTCATTCTCTCTCCCTCTCCTTTTTGAGATGCTCGGACTGGAACCCAGGACCCACGCAGCACCTGATGGCTGAGCTATACCCTCATCCTTATTAAGTAGTTTTTACATTTATTTATTGTGTATGTGCACACCTGTGTGCATGTGGGTGCACTGGAGCTCTTGTGGAGGACAGAGAACCAAGAGTTGGTTCTCTCCTTCCACCATGTGGGTTCCAGGATTCCAAATCTGGTCATCAGGCTTGGCATCAAGGCAAGTGCCTTTAGATGCTGAGTCCTCTTGCTATTATTATCTTTAATGAAGTAGTTAGGATTTATTAAAAATAGGTTTTAGCTGGGCAATGGTGGCACATGCCTTTAATCCCAGCACTTGGGAGGCAGAGAGAGGTGGAACTCTGTGTTTGAGGCCAGCCTGATCTATAAAGCAGGTTCCAGGACAGCCAGAGCTACACAGAGAATCCTTGTCTTGAAAAAATAAGAGGGCTGGGCGGTGGTGGCGCACGCCTTAATCCCAGCACTCGGGAGGCAGAGCCAGGTGGATCTCTGTGAGTTCGAGGCCAGCCTGGGCTACCAAGTGAGTTCCAGGAAAGGTGCAAAGAAACCCTGTCTTGAAAAACTAAAAAAAATAAAAATAAAAAAGAAAGAAAAATAAGAGAAAAATTATTACTATTATTATCATTAAATTTTTATTTTTATCTTTTTTGTTGTTTCTTTCTTTCTTTGTTTTTTGAGAGGGTCTCACTATGTAATTCTGGTTGTTTTGAAACTCACTATGTAGACCAGGCTGGCCTTCAACTTAAGAGATTTGCCTGCCTCTGCCTCTGTAGTATTAAAGGCATGAGCCACCATGACTGGCACTTAAAATGAATTTTTCATAAATTTCTTTCTGTCTGGGAATACTGAAGCCCCCCACAGGGCTTGTTTGTGGGGAGTGGGTATGCGGTGGCATCCATGAGGAGGTCAGGGAACAACTTGGAGGAGTCTGTTCTTTCCTTCCACCATGTAGGTCCCAGAGATCAAATCCAGGTCTTTAGGCTTGGCCATCTCATCTCCGCTGCTGGTTTTGTCTGTTCTACTTTGAGACAAGGTCTCATGCAGCTCATACTGGCCTCTTGTTTGCTATGTAGCCAGGACTGGCCCTGAACCCGATTCTCCTGTCTCCCATGAGCTTGGATTACAGTTGTGCTTACTTTACCAGCTAGAAATTATATTTTTGTCTGTTTGAGACAGGGTTTCTCTGTGTAGCTCTGGCTGTTCTAGAACTCACTATGTAGACCAGGCTAGTCTTGAACTCTTAGAGATTTGCTTGCCTCTGCCTCCTGGGTGCTGGGATTTAAGGTATAAGCAAGCCACCAAGATTGGCTTAGAAATTACTTGAAAAAAGGTTTATTTACTTCATGTGTATGAAATATTTACACACATATGTGATGTACACCACATGCATACCTGTTGAATCCCCCAGAACTGGGGTTATGGACAGTTATGAGCCACCATGTGGGAGATGGGAATCAAGCTCAGGTCCTCTGCAAAAGGTAACATGTGCTCTGTGCACACTTTTAGTCCCAGCACCAAAGGCAGAAGCAGGCAGATCTCTGTGAGTTCCAGGCCAGCCTGGTCTACAGAGTGAGTTTCAGGACAGCCAAGGCTACACAAAGAAACCCTGTCTTGAAAAACAAAACATGGGCTGGAGAGATGACTCAGAGGTTAAGAGCACTGACTGCTCTTCCAGAGGTCCAGAGTTCAATTCCCAGCAACCACATGGTGGCTCACAACCATCTGTAAAGAGATCTGGCATCCTTTTCTGTATACATAATAAATAAATAAATCTTTTTTTTAAAAAAAAAAAGAAAAACAAAACATAACAGCAACAAAAAAAAAAAGTAACACCTGCTCTTAACCAATGAGCCATCTCTCCAGATCCTAGAAATTACTTTGTACATCAGCTGCGTTTTACTGCTTCTTCATGATAGAACTTATTGTGGAAGTCACAAAGTTGTTCTGACTTCCTCACGCACACAGTGGCATGCGTGCCCACATACTAACACACAGACAATAATAAAAAAAATGTAAAAGATACTTAAAAGAATTTAACATCTTAGGGAGATGTTTGGATCTACATGTGTGGAGGTCTTGGATATCTGAGGGGAGAGTCAGAGTTAAAAAGAGTTACAAACTTTTTCCTTCCTTTGTTTGTATAATGTTCTTTCTACAAGCCAGCCATTGTAAAAGGCTGTCTATAAACACTGTTTTTCTTTTCCCTTTTTTTCCCCCACTGGAGCTGAGGACCAAACCCAGGGCCTTGCACTTGCTAGGCAAGCACTCTACCACTGAGCTAAATCCCCAACCCCTAAACACAGTTTTTCTTATTTATTTATTTTTATTTATTTATTATACATAGTGTTTCTGTCTGCATGCATGCCTGCATGCCAGAAGAGGGCATCAGATCTCATTACAGATGGGTATAAGCCGTTATGTGGGTACTGGGAATTGAACTCAGGTCCTCTGGAAGAACAGCCAGTGCTCTTAACCTCTGAGCCATCTCTCCAGCCCTAAACTGAGTTGTTGTTGTTTTTTTTTTTTTTCGAGACAGGGTTTCCCTGTGTAGCTTTGTACCTTTCTTGGGACTCGATTTGTAGATCCGCCTGCCTCTGCCTCCCGAGTGCTGGGAGTGCTGGGATTACAGGCGTGCGCCACCACCGCCGCCGGCCTCTAAACAAGAGTTTTTAATCGCAATGATCTCATCTAAAGCCTCATCACCACTCTATAACATAGTAGCAGGTGTTAATTGCATGACGCTGTCTGCGTGAGGCAGACAATTACAAGTCCATGCAGTGAACCTGTCTGCCACAAGGACAGACCCTTTTTGACCTAATGAAGCTTACCTGTTGGATTCTTTTGCAGAGATTCTGATTTGGATTAAGAATTTACAGCTAAAACGGCCGGTGGTGGCACATGCCTTTAATCCCAGGACTCAGGAGGCAGAGGCAACAAGATCTTTGTGAGTTCCAGGGCAGCCTGGGCTACATAGTGATTTGCAGGACAGCCAGGGCCATGTCTCAAACAAACAAAAACCCCTAACACTAAAAAGAATTTACAGTTAAGAATTTGAATTTAAGCCAGACTGCCTGATTCATAGCTAAGTCCTAGTGTAAAGTAATTTAAGGCAGATTCCCGAATCTCTTGTGAAATACAATACCAACTCAGGAATTTGAAGGTTTTGAGAAAATATAAAACAAAGCAAAGTTGCAGAGTGTGGCACAAAACTCAGAATGCTGCTTCTTTTTCTAAGAATATTTTATTGCCGGACGGTGGTGGGACACGCCTTTAGTCCCAGCATTCGGGAGGCAGAGGCTGGAGGATCTCTGAGTTCGAGGCCAGCCTGGGCTAGAGAGTGAGCTACAGGACAGACACCAAAACAACACAGAGAAACTCTGTCTAAAAAAACAAACGAACTACAACAACAAGAATATTCTATTATTGGCTTTTGCTCAAGGAGTTTCCCTCAGCTGGGCATGGTGGCACATGCATTTAATCCCAACATTCAGAGGTGGAGGCAAGGCGATCTCTGTAAATTCGAAGCCAGTTTGGCTTACAACGTGAGTTCCAGGCCAGCCAAGGGTATACAGTGATGTCTGGGGAAAAAATGGCTCCTTCCATGGCCAGCACCGCAATGGGTGATGTCCCAGAAGCATCTGTTGCTCTGCAGGCCCTGCAGCCACAGAACACCAGGCGCCAGTCTCCGTGGGATGCATCGACAAATACGACAGACGCTAGGGTTCGCGCCTCCGACGTCGTCTGGGCTTCGCGGAACGCGCCCCCAGCATAAGGCGAGGCTGCCCCCCCCCCCCAACAAGACACTCAGACTCGCGTCCGGAAGTGGAGACGCGACTTCCGGCGCGCGCAGATGACGCAGCGCACTGGGCTTCCGCGTTGGGAGCCGGCAGCCTAACCTGGGGCGGAGAGAGCTGGGGTCCCGGCTGCGGGGCGGCCCGCGCGCCCGGGGTGGGCATGCACCGGCGCGGGGTGGGAGCTGGCGCCATCGCCAAGAAGAAGCTCGCCGAGGTGAGCGGGAAGGAAGCCGGGCCACAGCCTACTCTGCCCGCGAGACACCGAATTCTCCCGGAGCCGAGTTCTCTTCCCCTAAATCGCCTCCTAACAATCTGTAGAAGACAGGCTTCCCCCGGAGCCCGGGAACGAGTGCCCTGGAGTGTCAGGAAGCCGCCGATTAAATCATTATTTCAGACAGGTCCTTGCCCTTACCTACTAAAGCTGTGGCAGGCAGCACAATGGGAGCCTTAGCGCTCACTGTCTCAACTCATGCCGGTCTTTTTCTCTGACAGGCCAAGTATAAGGAGCGAGGGACTGTCTTGGCTGAGGACCAGCTGGCCCAGGTGAGTGATTGTAAGGCTCCAGGCAGGAAGGGAGATCGAACAATGCTGGTCAACTTGCCTTTGATGGTATAGATTGTCTAAACTGAACTAAATAGGGTGTCAGGCAAATCCAGATTTCTTTTTAGAGAGATTTGCTAATAATAGCTAAGATTTTTGAGTGATTAGACCTGTGCATCCCCTCCCTTTTTGTTATTTTACTTTTTAAGATGGGCTCTCACCTTGCGAGTCCCCAGTCTCAGTTTCCTGAGTAGCAAATGCTACCCACCACTCTTTACTTACATGGTCGTGGTCAAACCTCATTACAATTCCATGTCAGTGGGCTGGGGATGTAGCTCAAAGGTAGAGCGTTTGCCTAACATGCACAAGTACTTGAGTGCCGTTCTCAGCAGAACACAAGTTTAAACACATTTTCTTTAAAAATAAGAACGATAACCTCTCCCTAAGAATACTAATATTTATTTACAACTACTACTGGAGTGGGAATAGCATGGCATTAGGCAAACCTAAGCAAGTTGGATCCATGAGCATGTCTGAAGAAGCTGAAACAAAAGGTTTTATTTATTTTATTGTTTTGGTTTTTCGAGACAGGGTTTCTCTGTGTAGCTTTGCGCCTGTCCTGGAACTCACTCTGTAGACCAGGCTGGCCTCGAACTCACAGAGATCCGCCTGCCTCTGCCTCTGCCTCCTGAGTGCTGGGATTAAAGGCATGTGCTTGAGAAAAAGTTTTTAATATTACATGAGATATTTAAAATGATAATCTTTAGTCACGATGATTTATTAATGATGTTGTTCAAGGTTAAACAGTCTGTTGGGCAGGTGCCTTTTTTGGAATTCTGTATTACTTGTTTTTTTGAGACACGGTCTCTATGTAGTCCTGGCAGTCCTGGAACTCCCGGAGATCCTTCTGCCTCTGCCTCCCAAGTGCTGGGATTAAAGTCATGTGCCACAGTGCCCAACTTTTTTTGGGAGGGGGTGGTTAGGGTCTCACTGGGTATCACTGGTATGGAATCAGTTGTGTTGACCAGGCTGGCTTTGAAATCAGAGATCCACCTGCCTCTGTCTCCCCACTGCTGGGATTAAAGGAATACACCACCACACTCAAATCCTTTGTTGTTGTTGTTGTGCTTTGTATTAAACTCAGGGCCTGGCGTGTGAACAGGGCTCGCCCAGGAGGATGGATGAGTGATAGGTACAGGTTCCTTCTCTAACATTACCCTTTTGTGCATGGACTCTGTATGCACTTGGGTATTGTGACTGGTGAAGAGGAGGAGGTGAGTCAGCTCGAAATGGGCCCTTTGTCTGAGCAAAAATAGACACAGGATGTCCTTTAAATTTTTAAAAAGATTTTGTTTTAGGGGGAAGGTTTGAGACAGGGTTTCTCTGTGTTTCCCTAGCTGTCCTGGAACTTTTATCTGTAGACCAGGCTGGCCTCGAACTCACAGAGATCCACCTGCCTCTGCCTCCCAAGTGCTGGAATTAAAGGGGTGCACCACCACCGCCCAGCTTTGTTTTTTTCTTTTAAGTCATAATCTCATTGTATAACCCAGTCTGGCCTTGAACTTGAGATCCTCCCTTTTCAACATCTCAAGTGCTTGACCACATTTCCTAGCTAGATTATGCTTCTAAGAAGCAGTTGTTTTGGGGCTGAGGAGATGGTTCATCAGTTTAGAGTGCATGTTCCTCTTGCAGAGGACCCGGATTCGATTTCCAGAACCACATGGCAGCTCACAAGTGCCTATAATTACAGTTCCAGGGCATCCAAAATATTATTTTTTTTTCAAGGCAGGGTTTCTCTGTGTAGTTTTGGTGCCTGTCCTGGATCTTGCTCAGTAGACCAGGCTGGTCTGTAACTCACAGAGCACAGAGGCTCTGCCTCCTGAATGCTGGGATTGCTGGGATTAAAGGCATGTGCCACCGCTGCCTGACCCAAAATCTTATTACCTCCTCAGGCTTCTGTACACATGTGGTACACATATATACACTCAAACATTCACATATAAGATAAATAAATATTAAAAGATAAATAAATAAGGCTGGGTGGTGGTGGCTCATACCTTTAATCACAGCACTCAGGAGACAGAGGCAGGGGATCTCAGAATTCGAGGTCAGCCTGGTCTGCAAAGTGAGCTCCAGGACAGGCTCCAAAGCTACATAGAGAAACCCTGTCTCGAAAAACCAAAAATAAACAAACAGACAAACAAACACAAGCTCTTGTTTCTAGGGAATGTGGCACGTAAGCATTAACTAAGAATGGTTATTAAAAGAACAAAGAGATTTCTGGTAATTTTATGTGAAAAATGAGAAAGAGACATTGGGTCAGGAAAGGTGCCCTAAAAGTTGTTCTTTGTTAATTAGGAAAAGAGAAAGGGTGATTAATATAAAACAACCATCATAATATCTCCAAGGTTACAGCTGGCTTTGGACTGCAGCGTGCTCCACCATACTAGTTCCTTATCTGGAGTTGGCTCTAGGAGAAACTAGTTAGAGGTTCAATAACCAATGCAGTCCCAATCCTTAGTCCTCATCCTTCCCATCCAGCCTTTCCTCTAGTGGCTTAACATAGATTGTTAGATGTACCTTCAGGCAAGTGGATTTCTCCAGCAAGGAGAAAAAAGCACATTAGACATACATGTTGGTATCAGGACAGGGACACATGAAGACAAATAAGGTTTTAGAATGGAGGAGACAACATCATCTCCTTTCTGCCTTCAACACAACTGTGCAGAAGAATAGATAGGGAGAGAGAACACAAAGCAGAGCATCACTGTAAATGCCTGTAATCTCAGGACCTAGGAAGTGTGAGCAGGAGGATCAGGAGTTCAAGGTCATCTTCCACTATATTACAGTGAGCTCAAGCCCAGCTGGGCTCCATGAGACCCTGTCTCAAGAAAAGAAAAACAAAAAGAGAAAAGCACAGAATAAACAGGGTCATGATGATCTGAGGGAAACTGTTTCTTTTTTGTCATATTTATTTGTGTGTAGTGTATGGGCTCCTGCCACAATACATGGGAGGTGGTCAGAGAACAGTTTACAGGGAGTGGCTCTCCCACCATGTGGTCCAGGGATAAAATTGAGGTGGTAGGGCTTGGCAGCAAGTGCTTTTACCCCCAAGCATCTCACCAGCCAGAGACTGGGTATTTTACACTCTTCTCTGCCACCGGGCTGGGAACCTATCTTTAGCCTTGGGTTGCTCTGATCTCCCCCCTGGTCTTTCTTAACAGATGTCAAAACAGCTGGACATGTTTAAGACCAACCTAGAAGAATTTGCCAGCAAGCACAAGCAAGAGATCCGGAAGAACCCTGAGTTCCGAGTCCAGTTCCAAGACATGTGTGCTACCATTGGGGTGGATCCTCTGGCCTGTAAGGGGTTGTCTGTGGGGCCTGGTGTTCCTGTAAGACCCTTAAGGGAGAGAAGCTCACCTGTGGTCATCACTTCTTTGGGGCATCTCTAGATGGGCCTGCAAGGACATACAGAGGATGTGTGTTTAGGGAGCATGTAGGAGGATGGTGTGTGCCCTTCTGATGTGGAAGGTGGAGTGCAGGCTGTAGTCTGTGGGTTTTGACTTCCCTTGGACAACTTGAAGTGCACCTTTTGTTTTTTCCTGACTTTCCTCTTGTTATTTTATTTTAAAGATTGATTTATTTTTAAAAAGTATTTTATTTTTAAATATGTATATGTAGGGTAAGATGTGCATGTGAGTACAGGTGCCCTCTGAAGCCAGATCCCTTTGGAGCTGGAGTTCCAGGCTGTTGTAAGCTGCCTGACTTGGGTGCTGGAAAGGAGCTTGGGTCCTCTGGAAGAGTAAGAAATGCTCTTAACTGCTGGGCTATCTTTAGCCCCATAAAGAGAAGAAATTCTCATGTAAACCAGGCTGGCCTCCAACTCAGAGATCTGCTCACCTCTGTCTCTCTAGTCCTGGGATTAAAGGTGTGTGCCACCACACCTGGCTGGCTGGCTTTCTTTCTTACGTGTGTGGTCATTTTGTCTGCTTCATTCATTCATTCATTCATTCATTCGTGTGTGTGTGTGTGTGTGTGTGTGTGTGTGTGTGTGTGTGTGTGTGTGTGTATATGGTAGTTTCGTCTGTTGTATGTATGTATTTATGTATGTATGTATGTATGTATGTGTATGGTCATTTTGTCTGCCTGTGGACCGCCTGCATATCTAGTGCTCAGGGAAGCCAGAAGAGGGCTGAGTTACAGTTGTGAACCATCATGTAGGTGCTGGGAACTGAACCTAGGTCCTATGGAAGAGCAGCCATAGCTACTGAGCCATTTCTCTAGTCTCAAGAGAACAATTTTTTGTTTGTTTGTTTTTTAAAGATTTATTTATTTTATTATGTATACATTATTCTGTCTGCATGTATCCTTGCTGACCAGAAGAGGGCACCAGATCTCATTTCAGGTGGTTGTCAGCCACCATGTGGTTGCTGGGAATTGAACTCAGGACCTTTGGAAGAGCAGCCGGTACTTTTAACCACCCTTTTGTTTTGTTTTTAAGACAGGGTTTCTCTGTGTAACTGCCCCAGCTGTCCTGGAACTCACTCCCAAGAGAACAATTTTAATGACAGCAGCACAAGCCCATGCTATTAGTCAATAAAGGGCTGTGTGAAGGAGAAAATAGTCTCTTGATTCTGTCCTACATAGAGGTTAAGTACCATTGGTACTTTAAAATACAAGTGGTCCCTGACTCAGCGTGCTTCTGCCCACCCTTAACTTTTTTTAAAATTATTTTTAGTCATGTGTATTTATGTGTGTATTGTTTAAACTTATGCCACATGTGTGCATGCCTTCAGAGCCTAGAAGGGGTTGGTGGACCCCCTCATCTGAGCTCATAGGTGGTTGTGAGCTGCTTGACATGGCTGCTCTGAACCTGGGTCCTCTGGAAAAGCAGCCCATGCTCTTAATTTGCTGAGGTATCTCCAGTGGCATGCACCCCTCCATCCCCCACTCCCTTTTGAGGATTTCAGTATGTAGCTCTGCTGGCCTGGAATTTACTATGTGGTCTAGGCTGGCTTTTAACTCAGCATCTCATGTAGACTAGGTTGGCTTCAAACTAGCTGTATCTTACACCTCTCAAATGTTGGATTACAGGTATATGCTCCTATAGCTTCCTTGAATGCATTTTCAATTCACAGTGAGAGGTTGACTAGGACATGATCCCATTGTAAGTGGAGGAGCTTCTGTGTGTCTCTCTAGACAGCGTCTGTGTGTGTGTGTGATGCAGGTCAAAGGACAACTTTGGGTGTTGTTTCTCAGGGTCTAGAAATCACGCACTAGCTAGGCTGGCTAGCAAGTGAGTCTAGGGGATGTGCTTGTCTGTTTGTCCTGGGTCACAAGCACATTCTACATGCCTGGCTTTTTTTCAACATGGGCTCTAGGATCAAACTCAAGTCCTCACTTTACCAACTACTACCCTCCTACCCCGACTTTGAGACAGAAGCTCATGTAGCCCAGGCTAGCCTCAAACTTGCTCTGTAGCTGAGGATAGCTTTGAACTTGCTTATCCTCCTGCCTCCCTCTTCAGAACGCTGGGATTGCAGGTCTGCACTCTGCACCGAAGTGCTTGGCTCAGAAGCTCGTCAGTAGTAAGTGAGGCAGGGTTAGGTAGGAAGCCTTCCCACAGGCTGGGAGCTTTAATCCAGTATTCAAAGAAGAGCAGGGATGAAAATGAATAATACAGCTCTGATTTTTCTGTCTTTAGCTGGAAAAGGGTTCTGGTCTGAGATGCTGGGCGTTGGGGACTTCTATTATGAGCTGGGTGTCCAGATTATTGAAGTGTGCCTGGCCCTGAAACATCGGAATGGAGGTAAGGGTGGTTGGGTCTTGTGGATTGGGCTTCTCTGATTTTCTTTCTAAAGTCCTAGAGCTGGCAAGCCTGCAAGGTCTTGAGACATCTTAGTTGTTTCATGTGGTTGAGTCCTTTGCTGGTCTCCACAGCCAAAGCTAAGTAATATGGAGGTAGGAGGTAGGCCCTGTACTCTGGTGTACCCTCGTCTGGGTTATCATGTTCTCATTGTGACTATAGGTATGACCTGCCTCTCTGAAGTATGTATCTGAAGTATATATATCATCTCTTAGCAGGTGATGCCTGCTAAGCCTTTGAGTTATCAGATTTATGACCTTAAAATTAGTCATCTGGGGCCAGTGAGGTGACTCAGCATGTAAAAGTGTTTTCTGTGAAGCTGGGCCAAGGTGGCGCACGCCTTTAATCCCAGCACTCGGGAGGCAAAGCCTGGCAGATCTCTGTGAGTTCGAGGCCAGCCTGGTCTACAGAGCGAGATCCAGGACAGGCACCAAAACTACACAGAGAAACCCTGTCTCGAAAAACCAAAAGCCGGGTGGTGGTGGCGCACACCTGTAATCCCAGCACTCGGGAGGCAGAGTCAGGAGGATCTCTGTGAGTTCAAGGCCAGCCTGGGCTACCAAGTGAGTTCCAGGAAAGGCGCAAAGCTACACAGAGAAACCTTGTCTGAAAAAACCAAAAAAAAAAAAAAAAAAAAAAGACATTTGGGACTGGAGAGGTGGCTCGGTAGTTAAGAGCACTGACTATTCTTCCAGAGGGCCCGGGTTCAATTCCCAGCTGACCCACATGACAGCTCACAACTGTCTGTAACTCCAGTTCCAGGACATCTGACACCCTCACACAGACATACAGACAGACAAAACACTAATGCACATAAAATAAAAATAAATTATAAAAAGAAAAAAAGGTGTTGTTGTGCAAGCCCAATTACCTGAATTCAATCCCTGGATCCCACATAAAAGTGGAAGGAGAAAACTGACTCCACAGAATTGCTTTCTGACTTCCATATGTACATCGTGGCATGGCCACACAAATATCCCACACACAATACAGATACACACAGCAATAGTAAATAAAAATTAAAAAAAAAAAAAATCTTCCTTCCCAGTAAGGGACACACTTGTAATTTCATTACAAAAATACCAGGAAGAATCACAAATTGGAGGCCAGCCTGGGCTATTATAGTAAGGTAAGGCTACCTAGGTTACATAATAACCCTCTCTCTATAAAACAAAACAAAGCCGGGGCTGGTATAGCACACCGGTATCCAAGCACTCAGGAGGCTGAGGTAGACAGGTTTTTGTGAATTCCAGTTGAATTCAGTGAGACATTCTGTCTCAAAAAAAAAAACCAAAAAAACAAAAAACCCAAAAACCGTGAGTTGTGAGTTGTTGGATACCAACTGTCCCACATAGTTGGAGGCCAGCCTGGGCTACCTGACAGAGACAGTCTCAAACCAAACAACAGTCAAATTGGCCCTCAGTAGTGTCATCTTTTTGTTGTTTTGAGATGAGGGTCTGGCTGGCTATGTAGCCCAGGCTGGCTTGGAACTCATGGTCTGTCTTAGTCTCCTGAGTGCAGGGAGTCCTGGGGTAAGCCACCATGCTCATCTGCCTTCATTTTCAGAGTTTCCTGGGCCCCTACTGAAACGAGGTCTCAGGCCTCGCTTTTTATGGTCTGACTTGTTCCTTTAGGAGACTGAGGACTAGGGTGACATTTGTTCCTTGTCATTGACTGGAGAGGCTGTCGTGTATTTCAAGTGGCTGGGGCCATCTAGGTGATGTTTTCATTTTCTTTCTGTTCCTCTCCAACAGGTCTGATAACTCTGGAGGAGCTACATCAGCAGGTGCTGAAAGGAAGGGGCAAGTTTGCTCAGGATGTCAGCCAGTAGGTCCTGCTTCCAACCCCTTGGGGAATTCAGGAGGTTTTTGAAGAAAGGGTTTCTGTGTAGTCCAGACAGTCCTGGAACCTCACTATGGAGCCCAGAGTGGCCTTGACCTCCTGATCCTCTACACCTTTTTTCTTTAAATTTTATGTGTATGGGTTCTTTTTGCCTACATGTGTGTCTGTATACTATGTGTGTACAGTGCTCATGGAGGCCATAAGACAGTTTCAGATCCCCTGGAATTGGAGTTAGAGATGGTTGTGAGCTGCCATGTGGGTGCTGGGACTCAAACCTAGGTCCTCTGAAAGAGCGGCCTGTGCTCTTAACTGCTGAGCCGTCTTTCTCCAGGCCTGCCACTTCCTGAGTGTTGGGATTACAGGCTTGCACACTTGGCTAGAAAGAACACGTTCAGAATCGTATATCGCCCTCTTCCTAGTCCTCTAGTGTTGAGGCCAGCTTTGGAACCATGCTTTACCCTTTTTTTTTTTTTGGTTTTTCAACACAGGGTTTCTCTGTGTAGCTTTGTGCCTGTCCTGGATCTCGCTCTGTAGATCAGGTTGGCCTCGAACTCACAGAGATCCGACTGCCTCTGCCTCCTGAGTGCTGGGATTAAAGGTGTGCACCACAACCGCTGGGGCATGCTTTATCTTCTATACGATAGAAATATGTTCCTTTTCTCTACTTTTTGGTGGTATTGTGGATCAAACCCAGGCCCTTATGCTAGGCAAGGACTCTATCACTTGAACTACATACCTAGCCCTGTAAAAAACTTTTTTTTTTTTTTTTTGAGGCAAGGTCTCAATATGTAGACTGGAACACAGTATGTAGACCAGGCCAGCCTTAACCTCACAGAATTTCACCTGCCGCTGCCTTAGTAGTATTGAGATCAGAGGTGTGTGTCTCCACATCTGGTATATGTTAAAATTTTTTGTTTTATTTTTGGGGTTTTATTTTGTTTGTTTTTTTGAGACAAGGCTTCTCTGTGTGGCCTTGGCTGTCCTGGAACTTGGTCAGTAGGCCAGGCTGCCCTCGAACTCACAGAGATCCCCTGCCTCTCCCAAGTGCTAGGATTAAAGGTGTGTGCCACCACTGCCCAGCTATATTAAATTTTTTTTTTTTTTTCTTTTTTTTCGAGACAGGGTTTCTCTGTGTAGTTTTGCGCCTTTCCTGGAACTTGCTTTGTAGACCAGGCTGGCCTCGAACTCAGAGATCCGCCTGGCTCTGCCTCCCGAGTGCTGGGATTAAAGGCGTGCGCCACCTCTGCCCGGCATGCTATGTTAAATTTTTTAATGGGTTGAGATTTGGTGTCAAGGAGATTAGAGCAGGCTCCTAAAAAGTCAAGGGACCAAAGTGAGGGTCAGGTGATGGGGCATAAATCGACCTAGTTGACCCAACTGTGTGAGTCCAGTTGAGAAAAGATAAATGGCTGTTTCAGATGTAGCTCCCAAGAGACCAGCCTCAGAGAACATACCGAAGACCAGGCATATTGAAGAAAAAGCAGTGGCAGAAGACTGCAAGCTATGCTCTATGCACATCTATTTTTTCACAAGAGAGGGTGAGCTAGTGTATTCAAAGAGAGTTGGTCTGCTCTAGGGCACCGGAGGGCATTCAAACCCGATGTCCTTCCTCTGGCAAGGGGCATGAACCTCTGTGTGTGCTTGCTGTGTGTGATCAGCATAGGTTCTGTGGGTTTTCTTGTTCCTTCACAAGTTGCAACTATAATCAGAAAATGTTGGAGTAATCAGCTGCTTCCCCTTTAAAAATGGTCAAGGGTTCGAATTTGTAGTTCACACTACAGCCTGTTAGCCCTTTGGTCACTGTTTTACTTACATTATCTGAGTGTCGGGTTGATCTGCCAAAGGTCTTTAAGCTGCTCTTCCTACTCCAGAGACGACCTGATCAGAGCCATCAAGAAGCTGAAAGCGCTGGGCACTGGCTTTGGCATCATCCCCGTGGGCGGAACTTACCTCATTCAGTCTGTTCCCGCTGAGCTCAATATGGACCACACTGTTGTGCTGCAGCTGGCAGAGGTAGGTGTGCCTTCTGTGTGCTGCGGGGCAGTCTGGCTGGAGTCCTGAACAGTTTCCCTCCTGTCTACTGCTCAGGCCTTTTGCAGAGACTGCCTTGTGGATGACTATGCATGCCTGTGCTCAGTCATCAGCCATTGATTAAGTAATTACAGTGCAAAGTGCTTATCAGGCTGCAGGACAGAGAGGCCGTCCCTGCCCTTGTGTTTAGTCAGGTAGATAGATGGGCTGACAGACCCTCTGATGTCTTAAACTCTTGTGGATTCCTCACAAATTTAGAACTTTGCCAATCCCCTTCCCCCAGTTCTCAGCATGCCTGAAGCATAAACATCCCCCATCATCCTCATCTTCATGACAACAGGGTAGAGGTGTTCATTTTCAATTCTGTAATGTAAAACAAAATAAGCAAGGGCTTTCAGTGTTGGAGGGTGGGTAGGGTGAGGTGGTGCAATGGCTTCATGTTTAAATATTTAGATGAAATGTATGACTACCCCTGTCCCTTTTTGGTTAACCATTCAGAATCTTCTCTTGGCATACTCGGGAATTCTCTGTGAAGGTGTAATTTGGTATCTTAGTGCCTTGGACCCAAGTCACCTCTCTGCTGGGAACTTTCCATTCTTTGTGTGCTCAGGCTTGTTGAAAGGCAGTCTGACCAGATATATGTCCTGCTTCTAGACAGGTGCTATGCTCCAGGGAATGAACACTTAACTGATTCAGTTCCTATTCCTCCTTTCTTCAGAAAAATGGGTACGTGACTGTCAGTGAAATCAAAGCCAGTCTGAAATGGGAGACGGAGCGAGCGCGGCAAGTGCTGGTACGTGACGGAGATGGCCCCTAGGTCAGAGCAGGCACCTTGCTTTTATTCTCTTAGCTTGAAGCCTGCTACTGTAGCACTAGCAGGAAGCTTAGCATCTCTGCTGGTGTCACCGAGAGGGCACAACTTCCTAAAGCTGGCCTCTTACCTTGACAGGCACACTTGCTACCCAGGGACCAATGATACCCACTAGCTTTCCTGGACACATGAAGCCTGGAGCTGTTGGTCAGTTATGACAGTAATATAGTTTGTACTGGAAATAATAGTACAGAGCAAGGGGAATTGGTAACCACTTAAGATAATTACTTCTCTAAGTACAAACTGTATTATATGGTGGATAATTTTGTATATACAAACTTGTACCAATGAAACATCTAGGCTAAGAGAGGCTGAAAGGACACTATTTTCATACCTTTTCCTTATCCCAGCAGTTCTTTGCACTTTTGTCTGTAAAATAGAGAACATAAAATATGTGCCTAACACTGGACAGACACAGCTCATCTTAGGAACCCAGTCCATTGTAGTTGAAGTATCGTCCTTCCCATTTGCTCCGTGCCAGTTGTCTCCAAGCCGTCCAGAACACTGATTTCTACTTTGCTCTGGGGAGCTGGAGACAGAAGCAGTGACTTTGACACCATACAGCATAGACTGCTGGAGCCTTGCATTCTTTCCAATATCCCATTATACTGCAGCCGGACAAGTTAAAATACTTGGTGCCATTTGTTCACACTTTGGCCAAAGCCAAACACATATTCCCACTTGGGTGTGTGAACAAATGAAGGCACAGGTAGTGTGCCTGAAAACTTTTCAGAAGCTCGAGTAGGTGTAGGGGTGCTTAGCTCTCCAAACATCCCTATAAATCCCTTTCCTCAACTCAGTCCTCTTCTTTTCTCCAGGAACACCTGCTGAAGGAAGGACTAGCCTGGCTGGACCTGCAGGCTCCAGGGGAGGCCCACTACTGGCTGCCAGCTCTCTTCACAGATCTCTACTCCCAGGAGATCTCAGCTGAGGAGGCCAGAGAAGCCTTCCCTTGACTGTGTGGAGAGATACACAGCAACAGGCCAGAAGGGGGCCTGCCTGTGAATAAACCTGGACAATTTTGTTTATAAAAAGTTCATTCCAAGTTCTTTGTCCCCCCAGTATTTATTTTTAAAAGTGCCTTCCCATTTCATCTGTTTTGTTGGAAGCCTCA
This sequence comes from Onychomys torridus, assembly GCF_903995425.1. Lineage (NCBI taxonomy): Eukaryota > Metazoa > Chordata > Mammalia > Rodentia > Cricetidae > Onychomys > Onychomys torridus. The sequence goes on from NC_050450.1 coordinate 84,174,307, forward strand.
TTCATCCAGTGAGGATAACTTGAGTAACAGATAGCAGCCAGCACATAAAATGACTTGCACAGAACACTAACAAATTCACAGTGCCAGGCCATGACATGGTGTCTCATGGCTAGCCTAAAGAAAGCTGAGACAAGTTACCACTCCACTAATGCAAACCTCTTCCTCACACCGTTCCATCCCTGCGGGCCTAGGCTCTCACAGTAAGTCACTGTGACTTATCTGCAATGGTTTTTTTTTTGGGGGGGGGGGGGGGTTGAGACTGTCCTGGGACTCACTCTGTAGACCAGGCTGGCCTCAAACTCAGAGATCTGCCTGGCTCTGCCTTCCCAGTGCTGGGATTAAAGGTGTATGCCACCACTGGCCAGCCTTCAGTGTCTTCTGTAGAGGTTCTAGTTTGAGAGACTGAAATCTGGCAATCATGGGCAAGTCAACACTGCATTTTGTTCAAATTCCTCACTAGCTCCTGTTGACTCAAGGTGGGGATTATTGAGTCCCTACCTTATGCTCTTTCACATACACTGCCCATTCGTTTAAAGCAGGTATCTGATTTCATGGGAGTGAATGCCAGAGGCCTTTAGCATAGGCAGTGCCAAAGCCTGGCTCTACTAGCCCCAGAGCCCATTTTCCCCTATCACTGCTCTCATGGCACAGGCTGGCAGGACATAAGGTGCACTGGATATCTCCTACACTCAGGATCAACCAAGAGGAAAAGCCTTGCTTCAGAAAGCAAGATTCTCTCACAGCAAGTGAATGAGGTGGCAATGGGGAAGAGGCTCGAGTTCATAGCCCAGTATTCATGAAGTGCTGGATCAGTACCTGGACACTGAAATACAGTGACTTCTCCATACACAGAAATCTTTCAGCAGACACAGCCTGGGCCCATCTCTACTTCTATCTGTTCTCATAGGACATGCTCAGTCTTGGAAACTATTTTTGAATTCATTAAGGGTTAGTTTTCCTTTCATTGACTCCTAAGGGCGTAGCATATTAAAAAAAAAAAAAAAAAAAGGCCCCTCCATTTCCAAATAACATAATACTAGCCATAGTTTTCCCACAAACATTCCATTCTCAGTGTCTAGAAATTGAAGATTCCCATCCTATAATTGCTTGGCCCGGGTAAGGTATGGTGAACACTGATTCCATGTTTTTACACAAACCCTCCCACACCCACAGGCGCTTCCTCCTTCTGCCAAAACAAACTTTATTGCACCAAAAAGGAAAAAAAGAAAACTTCATTTATGTACAGTCAGATATAAAGACATCTCTTTGACTCCTGTGCATATATTTCCTCAACTTAAGATTAGGGCATAAAAGTCAGGCTGCTATGCCAGACATGCTCTGCCCCATGGCAGGGCCAAGGAGAAGATTGTCACTTGAAAGTGGGAACACTTTAATGGATGACAGACAACACTGGACCCACAGACCAAAGGCATTCTTCTCGGCCCTGGACTAGCTCTGGGAATGGAAGAGGGAAATTGGAAGCAGGGTCCCTTCTCAAGTCTCCACATCTGACCCAGCCTCCAGGTAGCCTAAACAAACTTCTGCTCCCCAAGTGGACTGTCCTCGTCCAGTTCTCGGCTTTCTGCCCTCCCAAGAGGTCCCTCTTTGTGCCCTATCTTTTCCCTGTCTCTCCACGGGAGTCCCATGATCCACAAGGCAGAGACCTTTATAGCAGCGGCAGGGCAGTTCTCCCCCTTCCTCAGGGCTGGACACTGACCAGGAGGCCTGCATCCCATGGATCACCAACCTAGGAGGCGTCAACAGCAAACCTGCAAGTGTGAACTCTCTCAAACTGGCAAGGATGGATTCTTCTGACTCAACCAGCTGAAGGATCACTGTAGCTAAATTGAGAAAAGGTACAGAGCCAGTGACAGAGGGATAGGTGAGGGAGGGGTCTCCAGATTCCCAGTCACAATCCCCTCTTGCCACTGGCTCTCCATTCTCACAAAGCCCCAGGAGATGGAGGTGGGGCTGAAGGAAGGACAGGGACTACAGACTGGGATGAAAATACAAAAGGACAGCTAAACAAAATAGGGATTAGCATCAGTCTCCCCGTGCTCCACCCAAGAAAAACACCTGCAGTGACTAGTATTCAGGAAGATCTCGAAGAGACTATTTTATGTAGTGGCTCAAACCCCATTCACGCTGCAGCTGCCTGTGCTGGGAACAACCTTTCAAATCAGTGATTGTGGGAACACAGTAAGCAGCCTCTTCTGACACCTGTGCAGGCTTCCCAGCGCCTGGGCTCAGTCCCAGTGGGACTTACCTCTACCTGTAACCTAAAACGCTGAGGAAATGGTGCAGGGAGAAAGGTGCTCAGGTGCTAGGTAAAGCTTACTATAAGCAGCCCAGACTCCACCACTGTTCCTTCTCTTTGGTCTGTCTAGAACAGTGACTATATAAATTAGGAAAAACAAAGTTATGCTGGCCCATGGGAAATAATGAGGGGAGGAAGAGAAGGGTGTTGGGAAGCCCTGCTTCAAGACTGAAGACAAACAGATAACCAACCAGACTGCGTAAGCGGCACAGACAGCACCCCCACCCAAACTCCCAGATACCCTATAAACCATGTGGGCATGCTCCCTCTTGGGTTCTCATTTTCTGTCTTCTCCTATTCCTAATTAGCTGGCCCTGCAGAGAGGTGTGTTGGTTGTTTAGCTTTGCCAGAGGCCATCACTCCAGGCACTCTTGCAAAAGTACCCTGGCCCTGATCCAGGATTGACTATAGCCCCAGGTGCTCCAGCACCAAGGAGGTCAGATTGGGAACAGCCCCACTCCCACACCCTGGGATTGAGTTTGCTTGCTTCTTGCCATCTTGCGGGATGCCGACACTTTTGGAGGGAGATGCACAGTGCTTCTCCATCCCTGGGGTGAGGGAGGGGCTCTGCTGGGACTCTCGAGCTGGGGGAGGGGCAGGGGAGCAGGGTCTAGACCCTCAGGCTCCCATGCAGGTCTGTTTCTGTCCCAGATGAGCTGCTGTCAGAGTCCATTTCAGCGTTCTCATTATGGAGCCTCTCCAGCACTTTCTGCCGAATCACTCCCAGCCGCATCAAGAGGGACTGGTAGTCAAAGTGGCCCCGCTTCTCTCCAAAAGGGTCCTGTGGGGAAAAGGAGACAAGGGGGTGGAAGATTCAAGTCTATGGTTCAGGCTAGAGTGCAGCTTTGAAATGTAAGCTCAACTTCTGGGCCACAGAGCAGAGGAGGGCACAGCCAGCACAGGGGTCCAAATGACAGTGTGTTACTGCCCCAGTAGGTCCAGCTCAGGCTTACACTAACACATGTCTGCATTCTCAGAGCAAGCCAATATGCAGAGAGGACATGGAGGAGTTCTATGAGGTAGCAAGGGAGAGTGTAAGGTGGGTCTGTTTTCTTTTTAATTTTTGTGAGATTTTGTTTTTTTTTAAATTTTATGTGTGTGAATACATTGCCTGAGTGTATGTTTGTGCAGTACACATGTGCAGTGCCCATGGAATCCAGAAGTCTGATTCAGATCCCCTGGAACTGGAGTTATGAGCTGCTATGTGGGTGCTGGAAATCAAACCCTGGTCCTCTGGACAGGCAGTCAGTACTTTTACCTACTGAGTCATCTCTCCAGCCCTGAGGGCCTGTGTTTTCAGCGAACCTCTGAAAACTCAAGAAAATAATCTCCCTCCATCTTCTGTCCTCACAGAGGACACTCTGCTTTCTAAGGTCACAGGTAGACCTAAACTCAGTACTGACTTCCTGATAAGCACCTGCACTCTTTCCCCAGAGACCTGCACTCCTATCTAGGTTTCTGGGCAACGCTCCAGGGTCACCCAGCCTTGATCTCAGTCTGTGTCCTCTAGATCAAAGATCACTAAGCATCTTTTTTTTTTTTTTTTTTTTTTTGGAGACAGGGTCCCACTGTGTAGCTCTGGCTGTCCTGGAACTCACTTTGTGAACTACACTGGCCTTGAATTCAGAGATGGGACTGCTTTTGCCTTCTTAATGCTGAGATTAAAGACACGTACCACCACACCCAGCCAAAGATCACTAATCATTTTGTAAATGTAACTGTCTTCAAAGAATCAAAATTAACTAGAGTTGGAGTGGAATATATTAAATTATAAAAACAGAATTTTATTTATTTATTTATTTATGGGGGCGGGTTCGAGACAGGGTTTCTCTGTAGCTTTGGAGCCTGTCCTGGACTAGCTCTGTAGACCAGGGTGGCCTTGAACTCACATAGATCCACCTGCCTCTGCCTCCCAAGTGCTGGGATTACAGGTGTGCGCCACCACCGCCCGGCTTAAAAACAGAATTTTGAAAGTAAAATATAGGAGTGAGTTCCAGACCAGCCAGGGTTACATAGTAAAACCCTATCTTTAAAAAAAAAAAAAAAAGGAGGTAGACACGGTGGCACATGGCTTTAACCACAGTAGTTGAGAGGCCAATCTCTGTGAGTTTGAGGTCAGCCTTGTCTAGAAAGTCAGTCCCAGGACAGCTAGGGCTATTACACAGAGAAACCCTGTCTCAGGGGAAAAAAAAAAAAAAAAAAAAAAGGAAGAAAGACTATACAGGGATTGAATGGCAACAAGTTTATATGGATAAGGTTCAATTAAATGGGACCTTTCTTTGCATGTCAATCACATATACACAAAAAACTACTATTCTCCCTCTGTGCCGTCCTCACAAAAACCCCTTCCGGTTTTTCTTTTCTTTTTTGTGGAGCTGAGGCTCGAACCCAGGGCCTTGCGCTTGCTAGGCAAGCACTCTACCACTGAGCTAAATCCCCAACCCCCCAGTTTTTTCTTTTATGGCTACAAAGATTCATTCTCTAAATCTGGTGAATTCTATGCACGTGTACTACAATGAACTATATCCTCAACCAACTTCTCCTATTAAGCAGCCAAACATCAGTCTTAGGAGCAGGTGTCAGTGGGTACCAGTCATGGTCGCTGTAACAATGGCCCACTCTTTCTTTCATTCTCAAGGGTTCTAGTCCTCAAGGCTGGAGTCTTCTCTCTTTACTTGGGGACTATCAGTTCTTCAAATGTTCCTTCACCCTTGGCAACATTTCCCTCACCTCCATCTCCCCAGGTACTGTTCCTCCCATCCCATCTCTCACTAAACATTGTTTTCTTTCACAACCTGAATGGTGGTGATCACTACCAGTGACAACATTTCCTCACGGAGAACAGACTTGGGCAGGCTTCCTCTAATGTCCCCTAAAAAGAAGTTCGTGAAACAAGTTCATTCTTAGCCTGTCTCATCTTTTGTGCTCAAGCAAGGCAGGTAAGCAGACAGAGAAACTACCAACTACTGTTAAGGGTGCTGCAGAAATAGAAATAGCCCAAGAGCTGGAGCAAGCCATGAGAGCTTAGTCAACTGTCTAATTCATCCCAATCTCGTTTTTTCTTTTGGGGGGCTATAAAGTTTGAACCTAGGCTCTTCCTCCTGCCAGGCAATTCGACCACTAAGCTAAAATCCTCCGGACTTTATTTGAAGAAAGGGCCTCCTTACATTACCCAGGCAGCCTGCCACCATCTCTCCAGTAACTGAGACTCCAGGTATGTACCACCACATCTAGCCAAGCCATCCCATTTCTAAGCAAGACCACCAGCAAGGAACCCAAATCCACTGAGCTGATGCTCCAAGACAGACAGATTCTCATCTTTTAATCAAGCAGATGAGTCTATGACTTGGTCACTAACACTCTCTTTGCTAAAACAAGCTCCACTCCCCCACTTTGGGGAGGGGTTTTCAAGACAGGGTTTCTCTGAGTAGCCCTGGCTGTCCTGGAAATTGCTTTGTAGACCAGGCTGGCCTCAAACTCAGAGATCTCCCTGCCTCTGCCTCTCTAGTGAAAACAAGCCCCTCTTAAGCTGGATGTAGTGGTACATGCCTTAATCCTAGCACTTGGAAACAGAGGAAGGCAGATCTCTGTTAATTCCAAGCAAATCTGGTCTACTTAGGGTTCTAGACAGCCAGGGCAACATAATAAGACCTTGTCTCAAAACAAATAAAGGCCTTTCCTTAATTGGTATAAAAAAAAGTTGCATCAGGGTCTTACTATGTAGTCTAGGCTGGCCTATAACTCACAGCAATTTTCTCCTGCCCAAACCTCTCAAGTACCAGGATTACAGAACTGCATCACCATGTCCTGCCCGTGCTTTTAAAATTATTACTGTATGCATGATCTATATGTGTATGCCCGAGTGGCATGCACACTTCGGTCAGGGACAAAGGACAACAGTTCTTTCTCTCCTCCACCTTTACATGGGTTCCACAGATTAAATTCAGGAAACCAGGCTTGTGTGCCAATTTCCTATCCACTGAGCCATGTTACTGGCCCCATCACAGCCTATTCTTAGATGAAGCTAGGACACATTTCCCCAGTACAAGCAAAGAATGAACTAGTTACCACCTTTAGAGTAGGAATCACCACAACACCACACACTATGGCTACCCCAAACCACCTTGCCCTGTGAGTTCTTAGGGTCAGGCACAGAATTCTAACTCTTGTTCATCTTTGAGATTCTGAGCAGTCTAGATGTTCTTGTTAGAGTTGAAAGGACTAGACTAGAAAGGAAGGGGTTATGATGCACGTTCCAGAACAGACTGTTCCCACTTGACTGAGGATGACTATGCCATGACTAGGAACCATCTCTATACATATTATTAAGCAAGCCAGTTTTTTCTCTGGCTTTGGCTTCAGCTCCTCAAACAACAAAGAATTCTTTAGTTGAGACATTTTATGAGATGTGAATATAACCTGCATGGGGGGGGGGGGGGTTTGTAGAATATTATTTTAAGGTGTGTTTTGCATTTTTGTTTATGTTGCATTTGGTTAACTCTGTGAAGCTGTTTAACCTGTCTAATAAAGATATTCTGATAGCCTAATAAAGAGCTGAATGGCCAATAACAGTTAGGCAGGAGAAAGGACAGCCAGCGCAGGCAGAAAGAAGATACAGAAGGAAGCCGGGCAGTGGTGGTGCACGCCAGTAATCCCAGCACTCGGGAGGCAGAGACAGGTGGATCTCTGTGAGTTCAAGGCCAACCTGGTCTACAAAGCGAGTTCCAGGACAGGCTCCAAAGCTACAGAGAAACCCTGTCTAGAAAAACAAAAAAACAAAACAAACAAACAAAAAAGATACAGAAGGAGGAAACTGGGAGGGAGAAAGAAGCAGTGAGAGAAGGTGGAAGACTCCAGGGGCCAGCCACCCAGCTACATAGTAAGCTACGGAGTAAGATTCACAGAAGAAAGAACAGGAAAAGCCCAGAGGCAAGAGGTAGACAGGATAATATAAGTTAAGAAAGCTTGGCAAGAACAAGCCAAGCTAAGGCTGGGCATTCATAATTAAGAAAAAGCCCCCGTGTGTGATTTATTTGGGAGCTAGGTGGCAGCCCCCCTCCCTCCAAAAGAGCAAAACCAGCCAGCAACAGAGGGAGGGGATTTTCCGTGTTCTGTGTAGGCTTCTAGAACTAGCAACAAGAGACTGTATTACCTGCATAGTCTGGCCTTGAAGATGCAGTCGATCTTTGCAGGCCACCTCATAGAAGTCATAATATTCCAGGAAGGACTTTTCCATCACACCCCTGGGAATTGAACAGACAAGCCAGAAACATGAGGTACAGGTTCCCCCTTTCACTTCCTAATCTTAGATTTTTTTTTTCTTCTTTTGATTTTTATAAGACTGGGTTTCTCTATGTATCCCTAACTACCCTGGAACTTGCTCTATAGGCCAGGCTGGCCTCGAACTCACAAAGGTCCATCTGCCTCTTCCTCTTGAGTGCTGAGATTAAAGGTGTGTACCACCACCGCCCAGCCACTTCCTAATCTTTTTTTTTTTTTTTTTTTTTAAGTTTTCGAGGCAGGGTTTCTCTGTGTAGTTTTGCGCCTTTCCTGGAACTCGCCTTGTAGACCAGGCTGGCCTCAAACTCAGAGATCTGCCTGCCTCTGCCTCTGCCTCCCAAGCGATGGGATTAAAGGCGCCCAGCAACCACTTCCTAATCTTAATGCCAAATTAGAGAGTGAGCATTCCCAGGTGGGTGGTGGCAGTAGCACATGCTTTAATATGAGCACTCCAGAGAGAGGCAGGCCAGTCTCAAGGTCAGCCTGGTCTACAGAGCAAGTTCCAGGCCAGTCAGGGATACGCAGAGAAACCTTGTATCGATAAAACAAAATGAGTGAGCAATCGCAAGCCCAGATTTGCTTTTACACACAGACTTTTTAAAAACTGACAATAAGCAAAAGAAAACTGTCATAATTGGCTTCCCTTGTAATTCAAGAATCACGGAATCAGAGCACTTGAAACACCACTCGAATCCCAAACCACACTCAGAATCATCTTAGAATGTCTGGGGAGACACCTTGTGCCTGCTGTACAAGATGAGGACCCGAGTTTGGCTCCTTCGTACTCACATTAAAGGTGAGTATGGTGGAACACACAGGCAACAACCTAAGCCCTGGAGGAGTAGAGACAGGAGAATTTCTGGAACTTGCTGGCTAATAAGTCTAACCATTGGAGAACTCTGGGTTCAGTGAAAAACTGTCTCAAACACCGAGGTAGTGAGCAGCTGAGATGTAAAGGCACTTGCTACACAAGCCTGGTGACCCCAGTTCAATGCCCAGAATCCATGTAAAGGTGAAAGGGGAAAACCAACTCCAGAAAGCTGTCCTCTGACCTCCACAAGAGAATCATGGACACCTCTCCCTGATACTTTAAAACAAAAAAAGATGCAGAGTGAAGAGTGAGAGATAAAGAAACCTGACATTGATCTCTGGCTCCCATACACCATGCATAAGTGTGTACACACATTAAAAAAAAAAAAAAATCCTGGGCTGGAGAACTGTCCCTGCAGTTAAGAGATTGTACTACTCTTGCAGAAGATGAGTTTGGTTCCCAGTACCCACATCAGGTGGCTCACACTGCCTGAACACTAGCTTGAGTGTTTCTGACACCCTCTCCTAGCCTGGACACTGCACTCACATGCACTTATCCATGCACAAACAAACATACATTCACATAATTAAGATGAATATTGTGGCATATACCCTTAATCCCAGAATTGGGCAAGTAAAAGCAGGGATTTCTATGAGTTCAAGACCAGCGAAAACAAGATGCTGTCTCAAATAAATAAATAAATATATGGAAAACAACAACAAAAAACAAAACCACCCCCTTTGGGGTTAGAGAGATAGTTCTGTGCTTATAAGAGCACTGGCTGCTCTTCCAGAGGATCTGGGTTCATGTCCCAGAACAAAGCAGCTCACAACTATCTGTTAACTCTAGTGTTGTAGAATATTATTTTAAGGTGTTACTTTTGTTTATGTTGCATTTGTTTAGCTCTGTGAAGTTGTGTTACTGTGTCTGTGGAAAACAACTGATGGTCTAACACAGAGATGAACAGCCAATAGCAAAGCAGGAGAAAGGATGGGCAGGGCTGGCAGGCAGAGAGAAGATATAAAAAGAGAAATCTAGGAGGAGGGAGAGGTCGCCAGAGAAGGAGGACTCCAGGGGCCAGCCTCCCAGCTACATAACCAGCCATGAAGTAAGATACACAGAAGTAAGAAAAGGGAAAAGTCCAGAGGCAAAAGGTAGACGGGATAATTTAAGGAAAGCTGGCAAGAAACAAGCCAAGCTAAGGCCAGGCATTTATAACTAAGAATAAGCCTCTGTGTTTTATTTGGGGGCTGGGGGAGAAGATAAAAAACAAACTATTTTGGCATACCAATGTGGCACTCTAATGTCCATAGGACCTGAGAAAGATGAAAGATAAAAAACATCTCCTTTAAGAAACTCTGCTGTATAGCAGAGCACTTACACAGCTTTTTTCATGCTAAATAGAAACAAACAAACAAAAAAACTAAGTAAAAAATGCCTGCCACAGTGCAGGACACCATCATTCCATAACTGGGGAGTTGTTCCTGGTCAAAAGCACCCTTTGACCAGGCCATGGGTTTTAGGCTTGGCTTTCACAAACGAGAAGTGGGTCCACACCACTTAGCAGTCTAAAGTTTATTTAATTGGTCAAAAAAGACTAGAGATATGCAGTAAAAGAGATTCAGATGAAAAAAAAAACAAAAACCAAAAAACTCTAAACAGGTTACAGTGTGTTTAACAATATGCATAGACTTAAGAAAGAGGGTGTCGTCACAGGAAAAAAAACTGAATGGTTTATAAAATAAAGTCTTTAAAGACAGAGTAAAAGGGAAAAAGTCCTTAAGATGGTAAATATACAGAGTCTGGATCCTGTATGTTACAGTGTTGACTTTGAGACTGTTGAAAAACGAATGACAGCTACAAGGAGACTTGGGACTGAAAGAGGGACTGCTGAAATCAATCAGCCTGTGCACTTAGGAATGTCTTAACTTTTAAAAAGTAAAAAAAATATTTGTCAAATAGAAATAAAAAATGCTGTGGACTTTTGTTCCCACAGGAGATGAGAGGATGAGGATTCCTTCAGGGTTAATATAGATCAGGCTTGATCAGGGAAGATCTCCTGAAACGTGACAGGTAATATCTATCAGCAAAAGTTACTGCTGGTCTTCCCAGGATTTGGTCATTACCTCAAGATTTTCTCTCTAGGACCCTAAAGATACTCTGTCCACAAACTAAAGGTGTGTGCCACCACTGCCTAGCCACACTTCATACTTTTTGTTTGTTTGTTTTTTCGAGACAGGGTTTCTCTGTGTAGCTTTGAAGCCTGTCCTGGAACTCTCCCCAGGTACACCTCAAATTCATAGAGATCCATCTGCCTCTGCCTCGAGTTCTGGGATTAAAGGTGTGTGCCACCAATGCCCGGCCACACTTCATAGTAGAAAACTGCTGGGGTTGGTGGTACACACGTTTGGTCCTCAGCACTTGGGAGGCAGAGGTAGGCATATCTCTGTGAGTCTGAGGCCAGCCTGGTCTACAGAATGAGTTCCAGGATAGCCAGGGCTGTTACACAGTGAAACTGCCTTGAACACTACCCCCCACCCCCGCAAAAACAAACAAACAAACAAACAAAACAAAACAAAAAAAAACCAAACCTCTCAATGACTTTTTGGATAACTACAGCCACACACAGTGGTCAAAGTCTCTAATTCTCAAACCAAAGAGGCAGAGGCAAGAGATCAGTAGTTCTAGGCTGGCCTAGGCTGAAAAGTAGAACCCTGTGTCAACACAAAGCAGGGGATCTGGGTAGTAGTTTGGTAGGGAGAGTGCTTGCTAAGCAAGTGTAAGGATTTGAGTTCAGATACAGAACATATCTGTAACCCTACTGCTCTCAGGGAACAGACAGGTATTGCTTCTATCTCAGTACTCAGATGGCAGAGGCAGTCAGATCTCAGAGTTTAAGGCCAGCTTGGTCTCCAGAGTGAGCCCCAGGACAGCCAAGGCTACACAGAGAAATTCTGTCTTGAAAAACAAAACAAACAAAAAAGAGACTGATAGAGAAAGACCCAATGTTGACCTCTGGCTTCCACACACCCACCCACAGGTGAGTGTAACAAACCACACAACCAAGGAGAGGCAGATAATAAACAAATGTTTGGGGCTCAGTGTTAGATGCAGGTCTGGAGCCAGGCATGGTGCACACACCTTTAGTCCTAGAACTCAGGAGGCAGAGGCATGTGGATCTCCATGATTCAAGACCAGCCTGGTCTACAATGTGAGTTCCAAGACAGTCAGAATCATATACTGAGACTCTGTCTTAAAAAAAAAAAACAAAAACAAAAACCCAAACAAACAAACAAAAACCAAAAACAAACAACAACAAAATAAGCAAACAAAGAATTAAAAAAAAAAATTTGCCCTCTTTCTCCTTTTCTGTATCTCCTAACAATGGACTCTGATGCAAAGGTTCTCCCAGGTGCAAAATGAGTCTCTAAAATGGATGGACACTTAGTGGGTCCTCTGGATACATACCGTAGGGGTTCAGGGCAGGGGCACTTTCCCTCCATCATGTCACAGACAGCAACTCTGATGGTCTCATGCCGAATACATTCATTATAGTTTTTACTGTCTCCTGGATGTCTTTCCTGTAATTTGAAAGATGCCATAGTACTCATTTAGTCAAAGAGAAAAGTTAGTATAAAGATATTCATGGTTAGTACAGGGTATACCACCCAAATACAAACACAATCCTAGAGCATCTTACTCATTGTAGGACCCTTGACCTCCCTATATATAAAAACACCCTTTCTACTATAGGTCAATTGATTGTAATCAGTAAACCAGATCCATCAGATGTATCCTGAGTCTCAATATAAGGCCTATTAAGTAAGGATTAAATGGGGAACGATTTTGGAACTTCCTGGTTAATTCCTTTTCATGTCTGTAGGGTTCTACCATCACTAACTACTGTAAATTTATCAAAGGAAGAACCTTTAAACTTTTCAAACAAAAAAGTCAAAAGTTAGGGGCTAGATATATGTAAATAAATTATAAAGCACTTGGCCCTAGGGTTCTATTCCTAACATGCATGTGCATTAATGCACTCACAAGCACACCCACAGATTAAGCCTGGACTACATGAGACCACCTGAAAAACAAACAAAAACCTCTATTATCTCCCTTGAAAACTAGGACAATAGTTACCTCATAGTTAGCATAAACATTAAACAACACACATACATAGGAAGAGCGCAGTCTGGAATATAGCATTACCCTTGGCAAATATGCATGTCCTATGCCCTTTCTTTGGCAATGCAAACTAGAATATTCCTTTTTCTTTTTGGTTTTTCAAGACAGGGTTTCTCGGTGTAGCCTTGGCTGTCTTGGAACTCGCTCTGTAGACCAGGCTGGCCTTGAACTCAGAGATCCACCTGCCTCTGCCTTCCAAGTGCTGGAATCTAAGTTGAGTGCCACTACTGAAAAAATAAATATTCTTGCCTATACTAATGACTAGCTTCTTTAACTACACCAATAATATAGTTAATATAGTACACTTTCTATCTCCAAAATAACAGACAGCTAGAGAAAGCCACACTCCTGTGATTCTCACTACTGGGAAAGACTGAAGCAAGGAGATTAAAACTTCAAGGTCTAGTGTGGGGACACTTTGTGTAACCAATATATAAAGCTTATCTGGTGATCAGAGGACAGAGCCAGCCACTGGATTAGACACAGAGGCAAGACAGTGGTGGCACACACCCTTAATCCTATCACTGGGAGGCAGAGATCCTTTCTGGATCTCTGTGAGTTCAAGGCCACACAGGAAACAGAGCCAGGCAGTGGTGGCACACACCTTTAATCCCAGCACTTGATATCTCATGCCTTTGCTACCAAGTATTTGGGAAGCATACATGCCTTTAACTCCAGCAGTAGGAAAGAAGTAAGATGGCAGGGCACAGAAAGGTATGTAAGGCATAAGTAAACAGGAAATCTCGCTCTGGAGGCTGAGGAGTTGATAAGGTGAGGTTGGCTGTGGCTTGTTCTGTGTTCTCTGATCTTTCAGCTTTCACCCCAATATCTGGCTCTGGGTTTTCTATTAATAAGACCATTTAGCAATTTGTGAGGGTGCTGGAGAGATGACTCAATCGTTAAGAGCGCCTGCTGGTCTTTCAGAAGACCAGAGTTTAGATCCCAGCAATCCTATCTAGCAGCTCACAATCTCCTACAACTTCACCTCCAGGTGACTGGACACCCTCTTCTGGCTACCATGCCATGTGCATATGTGCATGCATGTACATCATACAACATACACTCAAGTACAAGTAAAAACAAATCTTATGGGGAAAAAAAATTCAAAGTCTGCTTGGAATATAGAGAGTTCAAGACCAGTCTATTCAACTCCAGAGAACCTGTCTCAATATAAAAAATGCTGGGTATGGTGGCATACACCTTTAATCCCAGAACTCAGGAAGCAAAGGCAGGAGGGTGTCTAGAGTTCAAGGCAGTATAGTCTACAAAGTGAGTTCCAGGACAGCCAAGGCTATAAAAAGGAATCCTGTCTTGAAAACCAAACCAAACCAAAACAACAACAAAAAAGCCCAAAAGGAAAACAAAAGGGAAATTCAAAAAAGGGTTAGCTTGCCTGGCGGTGGTGGCGCATGACTCTAATCCCAGAACTTGGGAGGCAGAGCCAGGTGGATCTCTGTGAGTTCGAGGCCAGCCTGGTCTCCAAAGAGTACTAGGAAAGGTGCAAAGCTACACAGAGAAACCCTGTCTCGAAAAACCAAAAAAACAAAACAAAACAAAAACCAAAAAACAAAAACAAAAACAAGGGTTAGCTCATTGTTGAGTTCCCTAAATTCAACCCTTGGCACCATGGGGGTGGAGAGGCAGACAACAGCTTAGCAGGGCAGTAGTCACTATGGAGGGCCTTAAGGCTATGCTGTAGAAACTTCAGAACCCCCTGGCATGGAGCTGGAGAGGTGGCTCAACAGCGAAGGGCACCTGCCACTCTTCCAGAGGACCAGTGTTTGATTCCCAGAACCCATATGGTGGCTGATTTCTCTAACTCCAGTCCCAGGGCATCCAATGCCCTCTTCTGACTCTGTGGCCATCAGGCACTCAAGTGGTGATGGGTGATATCAATCTGTATGCTGTAAATGTGTGGCTCTGACTGGTTGATAAATAAAATGCTGATTGGCCAGTAGCCAGGCAGTAAGGATAGGTGGGATAAGCAAACAAGGAAAATTCTGGAAACAAGAAGCCCAAGTCAGGGGATGCCAGCCAGCCACCCAAGAAACAGCATGTAATGGCACACAGGTAAAGCCACAGAACATACAGATTAACAAAAATGGGCTGAGTTTAAATGTAAGAGCCAGTCAGTCATAGGCCTGAGCTAATAGCCAAACAGTTATAAATAATATTAAGCCCCTGTGTGATTATTATATAAGCAGACCACAGAACTGCAGGGCCCAGACAGGACCAGAGAAACTTCAAACTACAAAGTGGAACTACCTGGCTCCGCCTCCCAAGTGCTGGGATCAAAGGTGTGTGCCATTGGCACACCAGAGTTTTTAAAAGTGAAAAGTATTGTGGATAACTGCACTGCCCAGCTCTCTCTCTCTCTTTTTTTTAAATCAGGATCTCACTATGCAGTCTTACCTGGCCTAGAAATCACTACACAGACCTTGCTCACCTCCATCTCACAGAGCCACCTTGCTTCTGCCTCCCTAGTACTGGGATCAAAGGCATGCTTCACCATACCCAGCGGTTTCTGTAATTCTTGCAAATAAAGGGCATCCATGTCAGTTCCCCTTTTAACTCCCCTACAGCTAGCTGTGTTATGTGGGGCTATCCTAGTAGAAAAAGAGAAAGACTTGGAGCTGGAGAGATGGCTCAGTGATTGAGAGCACCAACCGCTCCTCCAGAGGTCGAGTTCCATTCCCAACAACCACATGGTGGCTCACAACCATCTGTAATGAGATCTGGTGCCCTCTTCTGGTGTGCAGGGATACATGCAGGCATAACACTATACATAACAATAAACCTTAAAGAGAAAGAGAGAGAGAGAGAGAGAGAGAGAGAGAGAGAGAGAAAGACTTTCAAGAGGTATCTCAGAGCACTTATAGCCCCTGATATTGCAGGCCTCAGCACAGAGCCCAACAATCCTTACCTGTTCAAAGCCTGGCTCGTTGTGGTAGGGATTCTCAGTCATCAGGGACTGGATGGAGATAAGCACAGAAGAGATGCTCTGGGCTGGGCTCCAGGCAGGGCCAGTCCATGTACTGCAAACACAGAAGAGGGATGGGAAGAGGGTGATACAGAGAACAGCCAGGGAACCCTGACAGCAGCAGCATCACCATCATTAGTGACTCACCGTAAGTTTCACTTTCACTTAATACTTGGAAAATTCCCAGCCTTGTCTTACTCTCATTTACCAGAACAGTCAAATGCCTACATTCTTATATCAATTGAGAACAGAAAAAAAAACAGAGAGCAAACAAGACAACTCTGAAAAGACTTTCTTTGAGCTAGAAAAGAAACAGTAGCTAAGGAAGATCACCCCACCAAAACAAGGATCCAAGTTAAGGAAAATAACTCTAAAGGTTGTCTAAATGTTAACCTCTGTGACTTCAAAAGGCTTCTTTATTTATTGGTGGTGATAGTTGGTGGAGGGAAAACAGCTAATCAGAGGCACAAAGGTGACTGAAGCTGTTGTCTATGAAGCTACCGCTGAAGTTCATGGTCAGGGACTCAGCCCTGTAACAAGCCAAGCAGGATAAATTCTCTGAAGATGCACAACTCTGCTAAGATAGAAAGGAAGATGGCGCATCTTCAGAATGTGGACAGTCTGACAATATCTGAAAATACCAGATGGAAAATAGTTGAACACCAAGGAAAATACCCCCCACACTTTTTTTTTTCCCTTAAAAAAGTCTGGGTCTTGGGATAGTCATGGCTATACTCAAACTTAAAAGCAATCTTCCTGCCTCTGCCTCCTGAATGCTAGGGATTACCGACATGTACTACACCATTCCTGACTAAACCACAACAGGCATTAAAGAGAGTGGGAGTGGGTCACTTGGACATCAGTGTTTTTTTTTTGGAGGTAGGGTCTCACTAATGTTGTACTAACTGTCCTAGAATTTGATACATAGACCATGCCAGCCTTGACCTTTCAGAGATTGACCCCTCCATGCATGGCAGGTATTTATTTTAGCTCCATTAATTACCAGATGCCGTGAGAGATAGAAGCAGAACACAACTAGCTTACTGAACTGAGCACTGCCCTTTCCCTTCTACTCTTGGGAGGGCCAAGGTCAGGGCTACGGGACAGTGACTTCCGAGGCTGCTCTCTCCCAGGGTTCCCCAGGAACTCGATCAGCCTTCTACTCCCCACTTTACATGTGGACTAATAGGTCAGTCCATTCCATTTCTGTCAGCAGGCAGCCAGCCCAACAGTTCTTTCTAGGTATGAAGAAAAGCAATTAGCCAATAAAGCTAATGTAGCCAATTAAAAATGTGTAAGAATTATTCTACTCCATGATTCTTAACTGTAAAATTGCTACTTCAGGATGGGTCTTCTTTTCCATGCAACAAACTCCTACCACTTTCATCCAACCATTATTGTTTGCCTGTTCTGTGTATGAGCTGTTAGGTGTGAAAATGGCTTCATATTACCTTACCTAGGGAGAACCTACCACATACACTTTCAGAACAAATTTCATACCAAACCCAAGACTCAACTGTCATATTACCAAGGGGCACACACATACACCCAACCCCACCAGCAGAGACACTCATGGAGCCTAATAAGATGAAGGACTTATGATGTCAATCTCCTTCAATGGGACTTCCTGGCTGTCACCTAACAGTATATCATATCCTTAGGTTTGAGAGTTCTAGAAAAATACAATCCATATTTCTAGTATGTTTCAGCTGCCTTTCTCACACACAAACTTAGATATGTGCTGGATGGAAGAAAGAAACAGGATCACCACTTTGGCCAACTTTCTCAACATTCAATTCATACTTATTCCCTACCTCAAGGAAATCTGGACCCCAAAGAGCAATCTAAAACATGCTACAAGACACTCTTCATTCTGAATTTTAAACTCACAAAGGCAGCTGATACAGATAGAGTAAGAACTCCACACAGCAACACCCCAGTAGCCCCCAGGAAGTGTACCGGACACCTGTCCTATCTGATAAGCTTTTCCAAGCTCAGACTTCTTTACTCAATTGTTAAATTATCATTATTACCACTACTGCTTCCAAAGGCACCCATTAAGAGACTCCAATCATGGTTGGGGATTTAGCTCAGTGGTAGAGTGCTTGCCTAGCAAGCACAAGTCCCTGGGTTTGATCCTCAGCTCAAAAAAAAAAAAAAAAAAGAGACTCCAATCAAGACACCCACTACATGAATACAACAGTCCTGGAGCCTCTCTCAAGTCTAATGGGGAAAAGTAAGGCCCTAAGGGAGTAGTTTTCAAAGGAGTATACAGCATAATCACTTGCACAGCCCCTAAAAGCAGACCACTGGCACGCCCCAAAATTTCTGACACACTTCTAGAATGGGGCCTCCAAATCTGCAGACACTGCGTGGCAGCTCTTAAGGACTACACTTAGTAAACCACTTCATAAGACATTCCTTGTATGTAATAATTTGATTTTATTCCTTTTCATCTAAAATGATACCAGTCAGGAACCATCCTGAGAACTGAATAGTCGGTCACTTTTATGCCCTGGGTTCAGATGAGGAACCCTAGTTGACAATGGCTGCTCTAAAGTGATTATTTGCTAATAACCAACGTGGCCACTTAGAAGTCTCCTCTTACCCTAGAATACTCAAGCAGACTTTCCCATTGCGGTAGAAGTTGGGGTTAAACCTCACTGTGTTATTGCCCGTTGTCATCAGTTTGACCCGAGGTGGGTGGATGGGATAGTCGGGTGGACACCGAAAGACGAACAGGAAGAAACCCCCTTCATAAGGAGTGTCAAATGGGCCTGTGATCAATGCATGAATCTGCAAAATAAAACCCCATCTCAAAATTGTGAGGTGATGCCCCACCACAACCCTCCTGGCTTCCACCTGCTACCCCCACCAGAAGCAGTGACCATCAGCATGCATTGCCTGGTGTTCATATTCCACGTCCTCACCATATAGAATGAACTAATTGCCTGGGCTCACTCATAAAGTAGGTCTTCAATTTAAGGAAATCTCACTATAGTGGAGTAGCATCACACTCCACACTCGGAGCTTATATTCAAAAGTTAAACTCCGAGGTACAAAGTACCCTAGTCAATATTACCTTAAAACAGTTTTTTCCTATGAGACCTCCCTGATTGGTATATGGACAATAAACGGAACCTAAATATGTAAAATAGCAATTTCTTATGTTTAAGAAATGAATATGTTTTTACCGAGATGTTTGAATTTGCCAAACAAGGTTAGCCATGCTTATGATGCAACTCCACTCTCTATTTGTATGACAGGAAGGGAAGTAAGACGAGTGGAAGAAAGGGATTGGAGGTGACAGCACCAGTGCCAATTACAGTGTAGAACTGATGATTATAATGGATGCATAGGTGTCTGCTTGCTTCCTCCAGAGGATCAAAACTATCGTGTCAAAGATACAAAAAAGGGGAAAATTCAGAGTCCACTTACGGCTAACAGACCATCCCCCAACACTGTTGTAAAAAAAAAAAATAGATAAAAAATAAATCAGAATTCCTTAAAACATAACATTAAATTCTCTTCCTCCACAAGCCATAATTATTGGACATAATTTCCCTTCAAGAAGAGAAGCAAACTGAGCTGACTCAATTCTATCTCTCTCTTTTTTCCTCTGTGTAGCTTTGGAGCTTGTCCTGGAACTTGCTCTGTAGACCAGGCTGGTCTTGAACTCACAGAGATCCTCCTGCCTCTGCCTCCTGAGTGCTGGGATTAAGGGCATGCATCACTACCACCCAGCTCAATTCTATCTCTTTTTCAAAGGTTCCTAACAACTTAAATATGCTTAAAATTTAAACCGCAAAAGGGAAAGGACCTTACACTAGCATGCCTCAAATCTATAATCCAATCCTGCCCTGGCAACACAGTAGGTTATATTCTAGTCTGCAAACTCTGGAAATAGTAAAGTAAACTGGCATTAATTCTGAGGCCTTAAAGATTAGCATATTACTCTAGCATTTGACTGGACAGCACGTCCCAGGAAAAACATTTCAAATCACATAAAAGCAAAAAATTTTAAAAATTAAAAAAAAAATAAAAAAGGGAAAAAAATCAATTCAAAATAAAAAAGTAACAACACACAAGTTTGAGTTTTTACTTTAGGAAATCTAAACCCATTAGTTTTTGCTTAAAACACGGGATTTAGGACATCTGATTTCTTCCCAACATCAGCTTATGTGCAAATCCACTCCTGAGAACATTCAATGAGAAAGAAGCCTAGGTATATATGCCAGAGAAATATGACCGTTATGTAGAAAGCTTTCTGTGTAGAAGACAAGAGAGGACAGTCTCTGGAGAAGGGAGACACTCCAAATCACTAAGAATAGGAGCCTTTATACCACAAACACTTCAACCAAGATGGCTTCATTCCCAGCCCTCCCTGTACCTGACTTGCAGTACCACGGTAAAAATCAAGATGCTAAGATGGAACAAGAGCTGGGGGAAAATGGACAGGGTGACCATAATTTATCATGTAGGGTGGAGCATTTGAGAGGGAAAGAGTGGCCTGTTAATAGCTAAGCTGGAACAAGAGGTACATCTTGTCAATCTGGGGATTTCCCAAGCCAAACAATACCTATGTGTACCCTAATAACACACCTACTTAAGATTCTGCTCCACTTCTCACTGTGTAACTTTGGGCAAGCCACTTAATTTCTTGGGGTCTTGATTTCTTCATTTATATAATGAGAGGAAAGCTAAATAATGTTTTAGGCTCTTTCAACTTTGTGGGTCTGGTTTTCCAATAATTCCCCTGCCCCCTCCCCCCATCAAGTTACATACCTTAGTCATATCAACAGTATCAGGTACAACGAACATTCCTGGAGGAGGCTCCTTATAAATGGACATGATATCCCTGTATAACATCAAAAAAGGTTGGAGGAATAAGGAAGGAAATAAGAAAACCCTTGAGCGGGACAGTTATTATCACCTGAATGAGCCGAGGGATTCGAGAAAGTGGTGCTTGGTACCACAGACGTTTGCACTGTCTTGTTGGCTGAGAAATCTCATCTGAATACTTGTCAGGCAGACAAAGAGCAAATTATTATCAAAGGGGCATTGTTTCCTGGGGGAGGGGGGTAACTGAGAAGAAATAAGCCAATATCCTAATGGTATCAGACGTCACTCTGGAAAAGACAACATCCCATTTACTTCTTCCCACAAGTAAACTCATTTCCTTCCCATCTCGCTCCCAGATTCCCAGGTACTACACCTGAGCATAGAGATTTTCTAAAAATTGGGAAGATATCATTAAGTCTACTACAAAACTTGTTCCATAAGCCACATGGTGAACCTTTGCTGGTAAGGAGACTGTATGAAGCCAGCAGGAGCAAGTCTACCCTGACCTGTATGTCCAGGAAACTAACAGGATAGAGTTCTTCATGTTGTGGAGAAGGGAACTCTCTGAAATCATCAGAATTTCATATCTGGAAGATAACATTAGTAACTGTGACAGATGAAATTTCTAGGTCATTATCTAACCAACTAGAATGGATCAGTTGAGAACTGGCTCAAGAAAAAGTCATTTATGAGGAAGTCCGGGGACATGGTAGGGTAGTAGACATGTTCAGACCAAACTCAAAGGTGTATCAAGACTGGGAGACTCAAACAGCCATGGAGCTGAATTGAGTTTAAATCTGAGGTAGCAACCTCTGTGAAGTTGTTCTGCAGCAGGCACTGTGCCAGGTACTTTACAAGCAGGGTGTAATTTCTTTTTTATTAGAAACTTGATAAATATGTAGATGGGCAAACACCTGAAGGGACTTGGAACGTTCAGGATAATACCTATACCGGGCATGAAGGGAGTCATTCTGGTCATCAGGAAACAGGTTCCAGATTTAACAGCTCAACAGTGTTACTCTTTCCTATGCAATAGGTATGATACCAAGTAAGCACTTTTGCAAAAACACATTTATCTATGAAGTGATATGATCTAAGATCAGTCACCCAAGAAACAAGCACAGAAAGGCAGTAGGTCTTTTGTTCCTATTTTGAACAGAGTACATCTGCTTCACAAAAGTAAACCAGACAATCCAGGGGGAAAATAACGGGAAAAAGTTCTTGAATAAGATATTACAATCCAGAGTGATACTGGGAGCGGGAAGGGACGCTGAGTTTCTGGAACAGGTGTGAGAGTGGGATAGCTTTGGGGAGACCGGAAAAGGGGGTTCAAGAGAAGATCTGGAAAGTCAGGGAGGCTATCTAGTTCAGGGGAAGGGACCATATGGTGGGGATTTGAGGCAAGGGAAGGTAAAAAGGAAGGCTGGCTTGAGTCTGCAAGTAGGCAATGCAGGCAGAGTATGTTCCAAGCGGGGGCTCCAGAAGAGATGAAGGGGGAACCTATGGGTGGGGCCTGAGGAGGGCAGCAGCCTCTAGGTAGGCTGGTGGGGTAGGGAAGAGGGGAGGCGCGAAGGGCGGGACCCAGGGCTACTGAAGAGCAAAAGGGTCGAGTTTCTGGTGAACCGGAGGGGGTAGGGAAAGAGCGTCCGGAACCGAGTCGCAGGGTCACCGGAGGTCGCCAAGGGGCGGGGTGGGCCTAAGGCACCCCGAGATCGGTTTGGGCGTGCAGGGCTGAGTGCTGAGGAGAGAGGGAGAGAGACACTACAGCCCGGTCAGCGGAGGCCGGCAGGGTTTGGGCCTGGAAGACATGAGGCGGGAGTGCGCCCCGATGGGAAGGGGGGGCGGGGAAGGTCGAGCCCCGGAGCTCCCGGCTGAGGGAGGAAAAGCCCGGGCTCACCGCTTGATCCGAAGTAGACACTGAGGCGCGGTTCGCTCGCCGTCCCAGTCCGAGCTGAGCGTGGGGTCCCAATGGCTAAGCAGCGCGGCCCCGTGGGCAGCGGCCGAGGGCGGGAGTCCTGGCAGCGGAGCCAGGCCGCTCCCCGGCCCCCCGGCCCCGCCCGCCGCCGCCGCCGCCGCCCACACATCCGGCAGGAAAGGCGGCCCGAAGCCGCCGCCGCTCCCGCTAACGCCGACCACACCGGCAACACCGCTCGCCCCTGGGCCTGCCGCCCCGGCGCCCGCCGTCGCCGTCGCCGCCTCCTCAGTCGGACTCTCCGCCATCGCTGCTTCGCTTCCGGGACTGCTCAGCAGCACGTCCGCCGACCAGAGCGGCCGCTGCTCCCGCACCACCGAGAGCCGGGCCAGAGTGTCCCCACCCTCCGCTTCCCCAGCCCGGGCGGCGCTGGCTCCGCCCACCTCCTCCCGGACCAGCGAGAGGCGTGCTGCCAGAGCGTCCACCCACGGTCCTCCAGGGCTGGGGGCGGGGGCTAGCGGGCTAGTCGTTTCAGGCTGGCGCTAGTTCTGTTCTCCTCCGGAGGCTCTGGCAGCCCAGCTCCGTGGAAGGCTTCGTGTTCAAGTGTTGATCTGGAAGTTCAGAGACGATGGAGAGAGCCACAGTTTCTCCTTTAAAGGGCGGGACCATCGGATGCTCTTCTAGGGTAGGACTGAGGTCCAGCTTCCCTGTAGGACGCTCGGAGGGAGAGCTGTTAATTTAGGGCGCTTCACGTCCCCTACAGCTCTGTGATGGATCATGCCGCGTTGTCTTTCCTTTCCCCAAGGACTACTATTGCCCCCTGCCTGCGACTGGACCAAGAGGGGAAAACGGAATGAGAAGCTGCGAATGAAACTCCACCTTATTTCTGTTTATTCAATATTTATTTATGAAGGGCCTACTTAAGGTCAGGAGCTGTTGCTAGGCATTGCCCTGGAGATAATGACACAGAAGTAGACAGCTTGGTAGCGGGAATCAAACGTCAAGCTTGATTGCAAGCTCAGTGCCTTTTCTCTCTGCTAACGCTAGACTCAAGGGGTTTGAAATTCTGGATTTCTTAGAACTATGCGGAGATTTGTAATAAGAAAATTAATTCTTTCACTAAGGGGAAGAGACCTTAAACCTTGTTCTTCTGACATGAATATGAGAGTGTGTTGTGTATGCTCATAATATTACCAGAAAACCAGTGTACCACATGATTGAGAATTTAGGCAGCCCTTCCAGCTGGACTGAGGCAGCCTTCATGACAAACATACTGATACTTCTACAACAAAGTGCAGGAAGTTTTTTGTTTGTTTTTGAGACGAGTTCTCCAAAAATAGCTGCTTACCTCAGCCTCTCCATGCTGAGAGTACCTGCATAAACCGCCACACACAATGAAATATTCATATTATTTTCAGTACATCTATGAATACTCATTTTGAACAAATAGTCAGAGCCTCACTTTGGATTGCGTTTCCCCAACATTCTCGCCACCACCCTACCCCCAAAGCCTGCCTCCTATGATGGCACACATGCCTCTAATTCCAGCACTAGGGAAGCTGAGAAGAGAAGAGGGTCGTGAGTTCCAGAATAAGTGGTCCCACAAATTGAGTTCAAGGTCAATCTAGGCTACTAAGTGACACCCTGTCTCAAAAAACAAAAACCAACAAATGAAAAGCCTGGGTTTCGAGCCAGGCAGTGGTGGTGCAGGCCTTCAACCCCAGCACTGGGAGGCAGAGGCAGGCAAAAAAAAAAAAAAAAAAAAAAAAAAATCTCTTCAAGTTTGATGCCAGCCTGGTCTATAGAGTAAGTTCCAGTGAAACCCTGTCTCCAATAACCAAAAACCAAAAAAGCCTAGGTTTTCTTAATTTGTGGTCTGGGGATCTGGAAATAGCTAATCCTTTGTTCTGTTTTGAAGCTGCCGTTAATTGAGTGCTTAGGGCCACACACTTTTTATCTGCTTTATCTTGTTTATTCCTTTCCCCGGTTCCATGATATAAGACCTGTTATTAGCCTATTCTGACAGGTGGAAAGACAGCAGGTATCCAGAAGGTCAGGCACACTGAGAGCAGGAGACAGGACTGTATCTGACCCTAGACGAGTTCAAACCACTTTGTGCTACAGTCACTTCCACACTTAACTACATTTTACCTTGTCATTTTACTAATTATGGTCCTTCCTGATGAGTTACCCTGCCCTCTGCACCATAAAACCACACACAGCTGGGGCTCTATCTTGTTATTTATGAATTCAGCATAGGCCTTAGTATAATTGATCTTAGGAACTTAACATGAAATAAAACTAATCAGTAAAATATTTTATAGAGGTTCCATGTTTCGTTGATGTATCTTTGTTTGGGTTTGATTTTTTTTTAATGAGAACACTTTATTAAAATATTTTATTTTACATTCACTTGTGTTTTGTATGAATGTGTGTCTGTGTACTGTGTGTGCTTGGTGCCCATGGAAGTCAGAAGAGGGAATTTTTGGATCTCCTGTAACTGGAGTTGTAGATGGTTGTGAAACCCTATGTATGTGCAGGGAACCAAACCTGGTTCCAGTCACAGAGGCCCCAAACCTGCCTTTGGAATGGAGGGATTCCTCGGTGTATTTTCACTTCGACACCACTATTCTCTTCCTCCATCTAGCTACTTAGCAAGATTAGCCTCAAAATCCCACTGATCTTCAGCTCCCTGAGTGCTAAGGTTATAAATGTGCACCACCGTGCCTGGCTAAAACACTTTCCAAGTTCAAGGTGTGGAAATGATAGGGCAATAAGCAGGATAAGATTGCCTTAGATTCAGAAATAAGAGGTTAGGTTCTTTGGGTTGGTGTGAGACAGGGTTTCACCCCGTAGCACAGGCTGGCCTCAAACCTGAAAGGATCCTCTTGCCTCAGCCTCCAGTACTAGGATACAGGCTTCTGCCACCATGCTTGTCTAGTTTAAGAGATTTGATTTTTAGAGCCAGGCATGGTATCACAATCCTGTAATCCTAGCACTTGGGAGGAAGAGGTAGGAGGACCAGGAGTTTAAAGTCACCCTTGGCTATACATCTTTGAGGCCAGGCTGGGCTATAAGACCCTTTCACTAATACACTTCCCAAAAAGATTAGGGTATTTTGTTTGTTTGAGACAGGTCTCACTGTGCAGCCCTGAAACTGACTGTATAAACTAGGAATCTATCTTTCTCTGCCTCTCAGTATTTGGATTAAAGGTGCACTTCATCACACTTGGCCAAAGACTACTTTTTAATGTGTGCAACATTCCACCTTCTTTAAGTCCATTTTTTCTTTCTTTCTTTCTTTCTTTTTTTTTTTTTTTTTTTTTTTTTGCATTATACAGTGTTGAAGATACCACCTCTCAAGGCTTTTCTGAGGACATGAGTGATGCCTGCACCAGCAGAGTTTTTCTGTATAGTCCTAGATGACTTGGAATTCTCTGTAGACTAGGCTAGCCTCGAACTCACAGAGAGCTGCCTGCCTCTGCCTCCTGAGAGCTGGGACTAAAGGCGTGTACCACTGCCCAGCTGCACCAGTGTTTTTGAAAGTAACAGGCACTGTAAGGATATTTGGCACCTCCCTGACTTGTCTCCTTCTCCTTTCTACCTCGAGTCCTCCCTTTTAGACAGTCTCACTATACAGCTCTGGTGGCCTGGAACTCACAGCAATCCACCTGTCTCTGCCTCCCTGGTACTGGGATTAAAACATGTGCCACCATGCCCAGCTATTTTAGGCCTTTCTACATATACTTTTCCTGCTTAAAATATTCTTCCCCTCTGTTCTACTGTAAGAAACTTTACCTAACCTCTCCAAACCTCTGCTCCTCATAGTAAAACTGGGACAACTGTAGATACTAAAAGCAGAAAACGTGATAATAAATGGGCTCAATGACTGCCCAGGGCTAATAATAAACTCTTATTATTCTTACACATCCTTTAAAGCCGGTTGGAATTCCACTTTCTCTGCCAAGCCATAACATTTCCAGGCATATTATTATTAGCATTAGTTTTAATTACCCCTCTTCTGGTTCTTATGGTTGGTTATTCACGCCTTTATTATTATAGTGCTTGCTACTTTATTTCAGTGGTTTGGTTACTCATGTCTGACCATTGGCTAGGCCTCTTCTAGAGCAGGAAGCCCGGGGCACCTGTCCTTCTAGCTCTAGGGCCATTAGGTTGCTGCACAAAGGTCAGCAGGATGGACAGCAGGCCCCCGCATGACAGCCATTGGCCCTTCCCCTGGATAGCTCTTTAGCATTTCACCTCTTCCTTAGGTATTGTGTTTTTAAAGTGCTGAGCCAGACTTGCGCAAAACCCCCTGCAAGTCAAGGCCTGAGGGGCTGTGGAAGATGGCAGCTGCTTAAATGGCCAGCTCACCCCTCCGGAGGGACTCGGAGGCACTGACAGAGTGGAGGTGGGGATGATATGAGGAGACAGATGAACATAAAGGAAGTTGGCAAACTTCTTCCAGTGTCCATTGACTTTTTCAAGGCAACATCTGGCTCCTTTCCACAAGGAACTTGGCCAGAGGGCAATAGAATGCTTTCTGGAACTCTTTCTATGCCCTCTGGGGATGGCTGACTGTTGAGCCATAGGTGTCCAGCTCTAAATCCCCACAACTTCTGCACTGCATCAATACAATTTGATAACACTTGGCAAGTGTCATCCTCACACAACAGGGGTTGACAAGTGTTCAGATGGCCTTTCTGAAAAGAGGCACCATGAAGAGTCTTCTCCCACTTCCCAGGAGGGTCCCCATGCTGTTTTTCCCTCCAGCACCCAAGCTTTTGTCTTGATGCGATGCCAAGAACACACGAACGTTTCTCTACTAGATCATAAATCCTGAACTAAGGAAAAAATCAGAACTTGGACCAGATATTTTAAAGCTTTTAATAATTGAAAACACTCCCCTCCCCTCCCCTCCCCCACCGCACCCTACACACACATACTTGAATATATTCCGTTTTGTTGGTGGTGTTTGAAGCAGCCTAGACATAGCCTGGGCTGGCTTGGACTTCGACCAGGTAGCAAAGGCTGGCCTTGAATTCCTTGATACTTCTGCCTGCATCCTCCTGGCTGTACTGGGGTTACTAGCTTAAGCCACCACACTCATTCCCAACAGCTGTAATGTATTTAATAATGTAATAAAGAACACTGCAGTAGGTAGAGTGCTTGCTGCCCAAGCATGAGAACCTGAGCTATGATCTCCAGCAGTCCCGTAAGAGCTAGGTTTGAGGGCCGGAATGATGATGATTCAGCAATTAACAGCACAGTCCTCTTGCAGAGGACCCATGTTTAGTTCCCAGCACCCACACTGGGCCACTCACAAGTGCTTGAAACTCCAACTCCAGAGGATAAGACACATCTGACTAACTCAGGCACCTACACTCACACACACATACTCACACACAGACATATGTACATACACAGAATTAAAAGTATCTGCCGGGCGGTGGTGGCACATGCCTTTAATCCCAGCACTCGGGAGGCAGAGGCAGGCGGATCTTTGTGAGTTCCAGGCCAGCCTGGTCTACAGAGTGAGATCCAGGGAAAGCGCAAAAGCTACACAGAGAAACTGTCTCGAAAAACCAAAAAAATAAAAAATAAAAATAAATAAAAGCATCTGAGCTCCAGATTCAGTGAGACTCTATGTCAAAAAATAAGGTGGATGAGGATAGGGTGTAGGTCTGATGGTTGAATGCTTGTCTAAAGACCTGGTCCCCAGCAATATGTAAAACCTGGCACACATACATGCAGAAGCACATGTGTACACATATGCAAAATTTTGTAAATTACCTCATTTACACATATTATCCATATTGCTTTGTTTTGTTTTGTTTTGGAGCCAAGGTTTCTCTGTGTTGTTTTGGAGCCTGTCCTGGATCTTACTCTGTAGACCAGGCTGGCCTCAAACTCACAGAGATCTACCTGGCTCTGTCTCCCCAGTGCTGGTATTAAAGGTGTGCACCACCATCGCACGGCAATATTTCCTTTTGGTATAATCACCAGAAGTCACTCTCATCTCCATAGTAGATGAAGAAGTCCCCACTCAGGAGATATTAACATCTTAGTTAGGATGGGGCGGAGATTTGGTTTGCTTCCTAAGCCCATGCATTTCTTTATCTCCCTGCCCCCTCACTGGGAATGGAACACAGGGTTTCAAACACACTAGGCAAGCAGTCTACCACTGAGCCACACTGCCCGACTCATGTTCAGCTCCTAAGATTATGGTTCCTATGCTCTTCTCAGAGCATAGTGAATTCTCATAAACCCCCCAAGATCAAAACATCTCTATTCATTTACAAATACTTTGCACTAAGCAAAATGGTCTTATGCATGCATCAACTCCTATGCCACAGACGGTGAAGAGCCTTAGGGTGGAGGTTATAACACTAACCAGCCTATAGTGGATATGAAAACATTGTCCCCCTCCAAGAGTCCACCTGTTGGACTCCCAGCTCTGCTGATCTGTTAAGTTCAGCCAATGCCAAGGCTCTGTGAAGCCTAGGATGGGATGCAAGATCCTTCTCAGTCTCTTGAAGAAAAATAGGTTCCTAGCATTTTATAGGAAGGAAAAAGCAACTATTTTCCCTGGGGAGTGTTCCTTGATTACATCTAAGCAAGTGACCCAGCAAGGGTGCCAGCATCTTGTCCCCAAGGGTTGTGGTATTCTGTAACAACATTGCCAGTTAATCTATTGCTCTCTTGGCGACACTTTACCAGGTCAACCTCAGTCCTCTTCCTTGTCTTTGGCCTGAGATTGTCAGTCTGTCTTGGGATTTACCTCTGGTCGGCAACCCTGGGGAATTTCTTTAGGAAAACCAAACAGGAGGTCATTTGTCCGTGGTTGTCAGCATGAGAATCTGTTGCTACTGGTGTCTACTGGCTATGTTAGGTATGCTCCTACTACCCCACCAAACAGAAACACCCCTCAAGACAACCATTAGACTACCTGGCCCCATATACAACAAAGCTGAAAAATACAGGAGTAAACATCAAATGAACTTGGGTTGGAAATGTTGGTTTGCTGCATGACCTTGGGCTAGTCACTGAACGTATAAACTCTCGCTGAGTTAGCATAGTGATAAGAACAGGTTCTAGTGTTATTATGCAACCTTAGGTAGGATTCCCCACTTCTGAGCTTTTCCCTTCATTTTGTTACTTATAAAGATGACTTGTGGGTTGGGGATTTAGCTCAGTGGTAGAGCACTTGCCTAGCAAGCGCAAGGCTCTGAGTTCGATCCTTAGCTCAAAAAAAAAAAAAAAAAGATAAAGATGACTTGTTCCGGCCAGGTGGTAGTGCCATACGCCTTTAATCCCACACTTGGGAGGCAGAGGCAGGTGGACCTGAGTTCGAGGTTAGCCTGATCTACAAAGTGAGTTCTAGGACAGCCAGGGTTATACAGAGAAATCCTGTCTTGAAAAAACAAAAACAAACAAAAAACAAACTTGTGGGGCTGGAGAGATGGCTCAGAGGTTAAGAGCACTGACTGCTTTTCCCGAGGTCCCGAGTTCAATTCCCAGCAACCACATGATGGCTCACAACCATCTGTAATGACATTTGGTGCCCTCTTCTGGCCTGCAGTCATACATGCTGTATAGATAATAAATAAACCTTAAAAAAGCAAGAACAAAAACAAAACCAACTTGTTCCAGATGGGAGAGTTCGCTTAATGGTTAAAAAGCGCATACTGTTCTCACAGATGTGGGTTCAGGTTCCACTAACACTCAACTCACATGTGCCAGTAACTCTAGTTCCCAGGGATCTGACAGCTTTTTCTGGCACATAAAAACTCATGCATGCATGTATGTATGTTTTATTTGTCTGTGTATGTCTGGGGGTGGCAGCAGTTTAATTGTTTTCTTACCTGGGGTATCAGTGCCATTTTAGCCAACTGAGGGTTAGGGAAGGCCTTGGCACAGGCATAGAAAAAGATGCTGCATGAAGCTGTCTAAGCAATTCATTAGTCCACACTCTCCAAAAGCATCTTCAGTTTCAAGCAAGATTATAGGTTCTCTAAGAGGAAACTGTCTTGTTTACTTGAGAAAATTTCAAAAGCTAACTGATGACGAAACTGAAACTCACACTTCAACTAGACACAACGAAGAAGCGGACCCCAACCTTCACACTTCAACTAGACACAACGAAGAAGCGGACCCCAACCTTCATCTTGTGTGGACTCCTAGAAGCAAACACAGGTCTATAGGCTACTGTGGCAAGAACCTTTACTCAGATGAGTGCAGTGGTACACATTTAATTCCAGCAGTTGCAAGGCAGAGGCAGGCAGATCACTGAGTTCAAGGCCAGCCCGGTCTACAGAGTGAGTTGCAGAGAAACCCTGTTTTTAAAAAAAAGAGCCTTTACCCCACAGAGCCATCTCACCAGCTCAACACTTCCACCTTTAATATGCTGCACTTCTCTGGGAAAACTATGTTCTTCTCTATGCTACCTTAAATTTTGTGGCAAAATGAAGAACAGAATGAGTAGCACTTTTAAGTTTAGGTTAATTCCACTTACCTGCTCAGTGTTTTGGACAATTATTTTGCTTCCCAAAGCACAGGTTCCTCATGTACAAAACATGTTTAATGGCTATACTTACAATTCATAGGACTGCTGTTAAACACTTAGCCCAGAGCTTATTGCAAATTAAGCTCCTCAAAAATGTTACCTGTTGCTGGGCGGTAGTGGTGCTCACCTTTAATCCCAGCACTCGGGCTGGAGAGATGGCTCAGTGGTTAAGAGTACAGACTGCTCTTCCAGAGGTCCTGAGTCAATTCCCAGCAACCACATGGTGGCTCACAACTACCTGTAATAAGATCTGGTGCCCTCTTCTGGCCTGCAAGGACACATGCAGACAGAACACTGTATGTATAAATAAATCTTTTAAAAAAAAGTTACACAATCCTAGCACTCAGGCAGAAGCAAGCTGATCTCTTTTGAGTTCCAGGCAAGCCTGGTCTACAGAGTGAGTTCCAGGACAATCAGAGCTGTTACACAGGGAAACCCTGTCTTAAAAAAACAAAAATAAATAAATAAAATGTTACCTGTTAAAAACAATATGTGGCACATGCCTTTAATCCCAGTACTTGAAAGGTAGAAGCAGGTGGAGCTCTATGATTTCAAAGCTCGCATGGTCTCCACCAGCCAGCTGTAGGCCAGCCAGAGCCATACAGCAAGGCAGGCCCAAGGTCTTGACAAAATAAAGCAAGACACTCCCCGCCAATAAAACAAAGCAACCCCTGCCCCCAAATGGCACCTGTCAGTATGCTAACTTGAAAGGGACAAAGCCTCTTTACCCAGGCTGTTTCAGAGCTCCTTTGAGACACTGGGACCCTTCCACATTCTGCCCACTTCCTCATCACCAGGGCTGACCAGAGTATCACTTCGACCAACCCACCCAAGCCTCTTCCAGCCCCCACAGTAGAAAGACAGGCACAGGCGTATGGTTTAGAGAAACGTTGTTTAATGGTAAAGCTTAGCACACTCCAGCACCAGGACTGGCATGGAGTCGAAGCAGCAAGGACGGCTGGGTGACCCCACGGAGCCTCACATGGCGAAGAGGATGAGGAAGGCGACCATCAAACAGAAGAGACCCATGGCCTCAGACAGGGCAAAGCCCAGAATGGCATAGGAGAAGAGCTGTTGCTTGAGAGACGGGTTCCTGCCAGGGAGAAGAAAGGGTGAGGGTACAAGAAAGGGGAGAGTGCTACTATTTCAAGAGGGCCTAGCCTACACCTACCCCAGGGACATGGATAGGAAAGAGACCAACAGCTTGGCAAGTTTACACGGGGCAGGTGGGACACATACTTCAGTTCTGACTTAGGTCCCTGGAGAAATAGGTAGTAAATAACATCAACTTGAAGGCTCCCTACCTGCTAAGATTCTGCCTTAATGGGGTGGAACTTCTGAGACACACTATGGGCAGTCCCAAACCTACCTGGCATAGCCAATAATCAAGCTACCAAACACTGTTCCAATGCCAGCCCCTGATCCAGCCACACCAACTGTGGCAGCTCCAGCACCAATGAACTTGGCGGCTGTGTCAATGTCGCGGGAAACAACACTGGTCTGGAATTCCCGTCTGGCCACCTGGAGAGGGGAGCTGCTGCAGGAAGGCTGGAAGAGAGGGAAGGAGGAGGGAAGGGAGCAAGGAGGCAGTGAGGCACCTGTCAGGTGGCTGGCTCCACTCTCACCCCACAAGAAACAGCTGCTGGCAGCCTGACCACGGCACAATACCCTGCTTGCAAGGTGAATGCCAGTTACTCCTAGGACACTTTCAGGAGGGGCTAGTCACACCTAGAACTGTTATTTGAGTATTGGAATCACAAGAGCTTCATAGATTCCCTAATTCTCCTAAGAGCAATTCAGTTAACTGAGGGGACCATTGCCTAGGGAGATCCCGAGGGGCCTTACTTCCTTACCTGTTTAGATGGGGCCTCTGGTCTACTCGAGAGGGAAGCAGACACAGGCCTGATTAGACCCCTGGTACAGGAGCGGATCTGTAAAACCAGAAAAAACGTATCTATCCAAATCAGGCAAAAACAAACACACAAAAACCTAACCTAATTGACAAGTCTATCAAAACCAGTCCAGTGAGTTTCAAGGTCAATTAATTTATTTTTATTTCTCCTGGGTAGATCTGTACCAGACACAGTTGTCCTGAATGTCTGTAGTAGCCAGCAGTGGCAGCCAGCACCATTTGACATCATGGGCCAGGCTGCAGGCACTCACCAAGCTCTGGGCTCAATCCTCACAACCAAATCCAAACCAAACCAGGCACCAAAGTTCAAGGGCACAGCCCTAATCAGTGTTCCAGAGTAGAGTAAGAACCAAACATCCAATCAGCTATAGGAAGTGTACTGAGATAAAAAAAGGCACCATAGGGAGAAATGAAATGCACTAACAGCAACATACCCTTCATGCAGTGGGCCAGAAAGCCTGACTCGGCTCTGGGAACAGCATCTTAGGAGAGCCCCGAGGGAAATGGATTTCTTGACACATTATGTAGTGCAATGACTCTCAGACTTGGCAGAACATTGGAATCACCTGGGGAGTTCTAAAAAAAATTGCTTGGGGTTCCACCTCCATCCTCCCAGTCTGATGCAATTGGTTTAAGGTGCAGTCTGGGCATTGGGAGTGTTAAGCCTTCCAACATGCAGGCAAGGTTTAGAAAAACTGTTTTCCGGTCGTCTGGCTACACCTAAGCCAGGACTGTAACAAAAGATCAGTTCTAGCCTCTCTGAGGACACTCAAAACGCCACGACAGCTGGCTTACAGGCCTGAATAAGTATAGGTTACCTGCACCACATCCTAGAGCTTCCCCAAAGAGCCATCACCATCATGGGGCGCCAGCTCCTCTTAGTTCATTCATTAAACAAGATCGCTCCCATACCATACGGCACTATAGGGTAACCCGGAGCCACAGCTTACCAGAACTGGAGAAACGAGCAGTGCCTTGGTGGTCTGCATTTTTCAATCTGCAAGAGAGGGGGGAAAAACACCGTAATTCCTATGAAAGTCTGGTTGTCTGCTTATAGTGGCGACCTTCTGTCGTCCCCGTCCACCTCCGCTCGCTCTCCCAGACCCCTCTTTTCCTGTGCCCCAGCTAAGGAGGGCATTAGAGGTCAGAAGGACGGCGCGGATCCCGGGGTCAACCACTTTCTGCGCAGCGGGTCTGCAGAAGGACAGCAACTGAGATCGGAAGTAAAAGGAGGCGGCTCAGGCCCCAAGAGGGAAATGTTGCGAAAAGGAATGGTCTCCCGGGAAGGCTGGAGGCAGAAACTGGCAGACGTCGCGCAGGATCCTGCCCATGTTACATAGCTGTCCCCTACTCTCCCCAGCGGCCGTTTATCGCTCATTACCGTTGGTAATTAACATTAATTGATAAAGCTTAAAGACTCCCATAGTCTTTCCCCATCCCTGGAGGCAAATGCTGCTCCACATGGCCCAGTCCACAGCTTTACGGAGCCCTGGCTCCCGGCCCCAAGTCACCTGCACTCCCACTCCCCTGCAGCCCCTGCTCGGCCCACCGCACTCTCTGCTCAAGGTGACTGACTCACCTCCCAGCTTTAGCCCTTGGTCACAGCGCTCAGCTCCCACCCACGTGTCCCGGAGTCCCTCCACTCCCATTGGCCGTTACCTTCCCGCGTTCCAATTGGTTGACGTCATCAAATCCTTCTTTCTTATTGGTCTTTTTCAGCGTCTTCCTCTCTCTCCACGGGAGCTTCGTGGCAATTCCCGCCTCCTTGCGGATAAAGGCGGGTTCTTTTTCCCAGATCGGGGTTGGGATTGGTCGAACTCCGAAATGCTCGACCATAGAGTCGACGAGACTCGGAGGTTCTACAACCTTCAACATAAAATGGCGACCAAGGTGCCAGCGGAAGAAAAAGGCGTGGGAGAGCTCGGCCACTTGACGCAGACGGACACGTGACGTCGACTCCGTGCTCTCACTCGGCGGCTCGGACCTAGGAGTCCGTTGCATGTTGGGATTTGTAGTCCTTTCCGAGGGCCCAACGACCACCGAGATCCCGCGAGACGTTGCATCCCTGCGGGAGAGCCGACGCCTTTGCAGTAAATTCCACCATAGTGATTTGTAAAAATTCCAGCTTCCGCCCGAGAATTAAGGCAGGTTGGGAAACTTCCAAGTAGTGAACGTGGTCTTGTGGGCCTCTGTTAGTGGTCAGCAGACATGGACTTACAAACTGGATTCCCCCCACTCCAAAAAAAACCCACAGTTAATGCCAGGCTTGGTGTTTCACACCTGTAGTTCTACCTAGCTAGCTAGCACTTGGCAGGTGGAGGCAGGGAGGTCAGGAGTTCGAGGCCAGACTTCGCTTCATGAGTTTAGGTTAAAAAACCAAGGTCAGGGCAGAAAATTATATTGCAGGCGGATTCTAAAAGAAAACAATACTCGGTAGAATGAAGCGTACAAAGAAGTTTGGTGGTGCATGCTTGTAAGCCCAGAAGACTAAGGTAGCAAGATCACGCACTAGTGTACAAGCTCCAGGCCAGTCTGGATTAAGTAGCAAAACCCTTCTAACAAAACTACACATACATGCTACAAGCCCAGAGTGCCCACACAGCTGCTCTGAATTAGAAAACCTTCCTGGAAAGCAGTTTGGCAATGTTTTTATTTGAAATGCTATGAATGAGCCATCCTCTTTGACCTGGTAATCCTTGAGTAATTGAGAACCTTTAAATGCTCCATCCTCTTTGACCTAGTAATAGTGTTTCTAGGGACCTGTACTAAATAAATAATGTTATGCAAAGGTTCTGATGAAAAAAAGATTGCATCACAGAGTTTTTGCTTTTGGTTTTTTGAGACAGGGTGCCTCTATGTAGCCCTGGCAGCCCTGGAGCTTGCTATGTAGTCAAGGCTAGCCTTGAACTCAAGTCTCTGCCTCCCGATTACTGGGATTAAAGGTGCTATCCACCATGTACTGCACAGAATTTCCTGAATATGAAAAGTAAATGCTGGGCTGGAGAGATGGCTTGGAGGTTAAGAGCACTGGCTGCTCTTCAAGAGGTCCTGAGTTCAATTCCCAGCCCCCACATGGTGGCTCACAACCATCTATAATAGGATCTGATGCCCTCATCTGGCAAGCAGACATATGTGCAAACGGAGATACCAAATTTTATATGTGTGTGTGTGTGTGTGTGTGTGTGTATGAAAAAAGCATTGGAAAAAAAGAAAAGTAAATGCCACATTGATAGTAAATGCTTCAATAAACTATATATATATATATATATATATATATATATATATATATATATAATTTAATGTGTATAGTTGTTTTGCCTGCACGTATGTGTAGCACACAAGGACCTAGCACCTTTGGAGACCAAAAGAGGGCACTGGATTCCCTGAAACGGGTTAGAATAGTTGTGAGTCACCATGTGGGGCTTGGAATCAGACCCAGATCCTCTGGAGAACAGCCAGCCTCTGAACTGATGAGCCATCTCTCCAGCCTGACTGTGTTTTTGCTACTGTATGTCTAAGTTTGGGCGTGTGCTACACTGGCACTGTGGCAGTCAGAAGTCAACTCTCAGTTCACTCCTCCCCCCTAGGTTACAGGGATCGAACTCATGTTGCTTGTCTTGCAAGGTAATTGCTCCTACCAGCCTTACCCATCTTACCAGCCCTGAAAAAACTAGCTATGTAGTCCACTTATAAAATAAACAGGTGGTGGCGCACACCTTTAATCCCAGCACTTGGGAGGCAGAGGCAGGTGGATCTCTGTGAGTTTGAGGCCAGCCTGGGCTACAGAGTGAGTTCCAGGACAGCCAGGGCTACACAGAGAAACCCTGTCTTGAAAAACCAAACCAAACCAAACCAAAAAATAAATAAATAAAAGAAAGAAAAAAGAATATTCTTACTTCCTTTATTCTTTCTTTTTTTTTCTTTCTTTCAGAGGTAAGGTGTTGGTATGTAGCCCTGGCTGGCTAAGAACTTGCTATGCAGGTCAAGCTGGTGTGGAAGTTGGAGTAGCTCCTACTGCCTCTGCCTTCCCAGGGCTGGGAAGACAGGTGTGATTCTACTGAGAAAAATTCTAGTGAGATGACATGATAAATAAATAAATGTAATAAAAATTCAAAACAATTATTTTTTGATACAGGGTCTCTTTTTTTTGAGCTGAGGACTGAACCCAGGGCCTTGTGCTTGCTAGGCAAGCTCTCTACCAATGAGCTAAATCCCTAACCCTCCCCCCCCCCCCCAGACAGGGTTTCTCTGTGTAGTTTTGGTGCCTGTCCTGGATCTCACTCTGTAGACCAGGATGGTCCTGAACTCACAAAGATCCTCCTGGCTCTGCCTCCTGAGTGCTGGGATTAAAGGTATGCACCACCACCGCCTGGCTAGGGTCTATCTTTGTAGCTCTGGCCAGCCTGGAAATTCACATATAGTCTAGGCTGGCCCTCGACTTACAGAGATCTACCTGCCTCTGCCTCCAAAGAACTGGAATAAAAGGTATGGTCACCACGTGTGGCTGAAATTAAATTTAAAAGAAAAAGGGAAAGAAAAAAAATGAGCCCACAAGGTTAGCCCAGCAGTTAAGAGTACTGGCTGCTCTTCTAGAAAGAAACCCAGATTTTGTTCCCAATACCCACATATACCGACATGAGAACCCACAGTTGTCTGTAACTCCAGTTTGGGGAGGTGACATCGTGCTCTGGCCTTCAGGGTACTGGCATGCATGTGGTGCACATGCATTCATGAATTCAAACACATAAAATATAAGTAGTTTTAAAATAAAGTAAATAAAAAATGTTTTTTTTTAAAAACAGAGAAGGTTCATAATGTAAAAATATGAAAACCACAAAATGATAAACTGGGATGTTGATGCCAGCTTGCAGTCCAAACATTTGGGGAGGCAGAGATGGTCACTGCAAGCTGGAGGCCAGTCTGGTCTACATAGCAAGTTTGAGACCAGCCAGGACTATGTAATTAGGTTTTGTTCAGAAAAACACCAAGCAACTAACAAAAAACCAGATAGATGGCAGGGACTGGGGAGGGCGGTCAGTCAGGAGACAGCTTGCTTTGCAAACATGAGGGCCTGAACTGGATTTTCAGAACCCATGCTGGGGATTGCCTGAGGGGGTGGGGCAGGTCTTGGGAGTTCTCTGGCTGCACAGACCAGTCTGCCTGGGAAGTTCCAGGCCTTATCTTCAAAAAAAAAGAAAGTACCTGAGAAAGGATAGATTGTCCTCTGGCCTACATACACAGACACACAGACACAGACAGACAGACAGACAGACAGACAGACACACACACACACACACACACACACCAGCACGCAAACACACAAAAGTTAAAAAAAAATGGTTAAAAGATCAGAAGAGAGGGTGGTGGTGGCTCACACCTTTAATCCCAGCACTTGGGAGGCAGAACCAGGCAGATCTCTGTGAGTTCAAGGCCAGCCTGGTCTACAAAGCAAGTTCCAGGAAAGGCGCAAAACTACACAGAGAAACCCTGTCTCGGAAAAAAAAAAAAAAGGTCAGAAGAGAGTATGATTTTTGTTTTTAATTTTATTATATACACATTAGTGTTTTTGCCTTCATGTATGTCTGTGTCAGGGTGTTGGATCCCCTGGAACTGACGTCACAGACAGTTGTGAGTTGTCACATGAGTACTGGGAATGGAACCTGGTCTCTGGAAGAGCAGTCAGTGCTGTTAACTACTGAGCCTTCCCTCCAGCCCTGCGAGTAGGTTTTGTTTGTTTGTTTGTTTTTAATCAATATGACACAAGCTGGTATCAGTTATGAAGAGGAAACCTCAGCTGAAGAATTGCCTCTATCAGATTGGCCTGTGGGCAAGTCTATGGGGACATCTTGATTGATGGATGATTGATGTGGGAGGCCCAGATCACTGTGGACAGCTGGTCATAGAATAGGCAAGACATTATCAAATAAGCTTGTGTGTGTGTGTGTGAGTATCTTAGCATTTTTATTGCTGTGAAGAGACACCATGACCACAGCAACTCTTATAAAGGAAAGCATTCAATTGAGGGGGCTTGCTTTCAGTTTCAGAGGTTCAGTCCATTATCACCATGGCTGGGATCATGGTGGAGAGCAAGGCGGCATGCAGGCAGATGTGGTGCTGGAGGAGTCGCTGAGAGTTCTATATCTTGCAGGCAACAGGAAGTTGACTGAAACACTGGACAGTGTTCTGAGCATAGGAAACCTCAAAGCCCATCCCCATAATGACACACTTCCTCCAACAAGGCCATACCCACTCCAACAAAGCCACACCTCCTAATAGTGCCACTCTCTATAAGATTATAGGGGACAATTACAGTCAAACTACCCCAGGCGGGTAAAGCAGGAAGCAGTGTTTCTACATGGCCTCTGCTTCAACTCCTGCCTCAAGCTTCCTGCCCTGGCTTCCCTTCATGATGGGCTGTGGACTTAAAGATGAACTTACCCCTTTCCCTCCCAAGTTACTCTTGGTTATGTTGTTTATCACAGGAAGGAGGCAAATTAGAACAGTATTTCATATTAATAGTTTTTTACAATTTATCATGTATACAGTGTTCTGCCTGCATGTATCCCTGCAGACCAGACGAGGGCGCCAGATCTCATTACAGATGGTTGTGAGCCACTGTGTGGTTGCTGGGAATTGAACTCAGGACTTCTGGAAGAGCAGCCAGTGCTCTGAACCTCTGAGCCATGTCTCCAGCACCCAATATTTATTTTTTAGTTTTCTTTTCTTTTCTTTTTCTTTTTTTTTTTTTGGTATGTGGAGCTGAGGATCGAACCCAGGGCCTTGTGCTTGCTAGGCAAGTGCGCTACCACTGAGCTAAATCCCCAATCCCTTATTTTTTAAAAACTATTTTAAAATATTTATTTATATGCTGGGTAGTGGTGGCACATACTTTTAAACCAGCATTTGGGAGGCAGAGGCAAGCAAATCTTTGAGTTCGAGGCTATCCTGGATACACAGAGAAACCTTGTCTTGAAAAACTGAAATCTGGGGAAGAAAGAAAGAGAGGAGCAAAAAAAAAAAAAAAAGGAAGAGGAGCGAGAAGAGGAGGAGAGGAGGATGCTGGGGGCCAGCCACCTAGACACACAGCCAGACATGGAATAAGCAGGAAAGAAAAGATACACAGAAATAGAGAAAGGTAAAAGCCCAGAGGCAAAAGGTAGATGGGATCATTTAAGTTAAGAAAAGCTAGCTAGAAGCAAGCCAAGCTAAGGCTGGGCATTCATAAGAAAGAATGTTTTTGTGTTGGGAGCTGAGTGGCAGACCCCCAAAGAGCAAAGAGTTCAAACCAAACCAAACCAAAACCCAACAACAAGCCTTTTAATAGCTTAGCTTATCATTACCGGATCCACAGCTATCAAATCCTGTATACTGGATTTCTGGCATCTATTGGGGTCCATTCACCACAGAAGATGGCACGGAGAATCTATGCTTTGGCCTTTTTTATTTTCAGGCTGGCCTTGGCTTTGAATTCACAGAAATCCACCTGCCTCTGCCTCCTGAGTGCTATGGTTGCATGTGGGGGTCGGAGTTGATTCTCCTCACATTGTAGCCCAGGCTGGTCTTCACTGTAGCCCAGGCTGGCCTTGAGTTCCCAGAGATGGAACTCAGGTGGTCAGGCTTGGCAACTAGTACTTTTTCCCCAAGTCATCTCACTGGCCCTCTATGCATTATTATCTTAGTCTGTTCAGGCTGCTATAAGAAATGAATCCTCACAACTCTAGAAGCTGGGAAGTCCACCACCAAGGTGCCCACAGGTTCAGCAATCCTTCTCTGCTTTCAAGATGATCCCTCCTTGTCTGTTTTAGTCTATTGTGTTCTATTGCTGTGAAGAGATTCCACAACCAAGGCAATTTATCAAAGAAAGCATTTAATTGGGGGCTTGCTTACAGTTTCAGAGGGTCGGCCTGTGACTGTCATGGAGGGGAGCATGGTAGCAGGCAAGTGTGGTCCTGGAGCAATAGTTGAGAATTTACATCTGATTCAGAAATCCAGAAGCATCAGGCAGAGACAAAAAAAAAAAAAAAAAAAAAAAAAATCACTGGGCCTGGCATGGGCTTTTGAAACTTCAAAGCCTGCCCCCAGTGACACCCAAAGGTGGTTGTGGGATAATCTTTTTGTATTCTGTAAGATATGTCTAAGGCACCTTCTGATTGGTTTCATAAAGAGCTGAATGGCCAATAACTGGGCAGGAGAGGCTAGGTGGGATTTCAAGGGAGAGAGAGGAACTCTGGGAAGAAGATAGAGGAGAGCCTCCGGCGAGACATGGAGCAAGTCGGACATCAGAATGGGAGAGAGTAAAAGCCATGTGGCAGAACGTAGATTAATAGAGACAGTTTAATTTAAGCTATAAAAGCTAGTTGGGAACAAGCCTAAGCTAAAGGCCAAGCTTCCATAATTAATAATAAGTCTCTGTGTTGTTATTTGGGGGCAGCTGACAAGGAAGCCCAGCTACAAAAGGTGAAAGGCCACACTGCCTAATCCTTGAAATTGTTCTGCCAACCAGGGACCAAGCATTCAAAGATGAGCCTATGGGGCTCTCAACCTCCTTTTCTTCTCTCTTTTTTAAAATTTTTTGTTTGCATTTAAGATGATGTTATTTAACCATTTTCTTCTCCTTCCTTCCTGTATGTTTTGAGACAGGGCCTTACTGTGTACCCCAGGTTGGCTGACCTCGGGCTAGCGGAGGTCTTCTTGCCTTGGCATTATGGCTGTGTGCAATCATGTCCCTAAGCGTGTGCAATCATCGTGTCCCTAAACTTACATGGATTCCCACGCTGCTTTTGTTTCATTCTGTGCAGTTTCCACCTACAGCTTAGGAACCATTCATTCTTCCGTGAGGATCATGTCCACATGTGGCGAGGGGTGTGGGGTTTGGGGGGTGCTCATGTGTGGGTCAGCCTCACCCTGCGCTCTGTACGGTAGAACGCACTTTGGGCTCTTTGTTTATCTATGGGTGTAAGGCTATGAGGCAGTGTCTCACTTCATATCTGGCTGGTCTGGGACTTACTCTGTAACCCAGACCAGTCTTGAACTCATAGCGATCCCCCTGCCTCATCTTCCCAAAGTCTGGGGTTACGGTTGTGCAACACTACCCTCAGGTAACTCATTCTATCCAACCAGAGCTCATACTTTGTACTGTGTTGAGTTTGATCAGCTTACTGAGGCTTGTTTCATGACCCAAAGTGCCTCAGTATTGATCCCTGTGTCCTTGAGAATCTAAGCTTTCCTCTTGTCTGCTGGATTGCTCTCTAGGTGTACTATGTTGCACTAATCCTAAATGGTCTTATAATAAAAACCCGGAGCCAGATATTGGGGTAAATGCTGAAAGATCAGAGAAAACAAGCCATAGCCACTCCTCACCTCACCAAGTCCTCAGCCGAAAAGGGAAGATCCTGTCTCTATACCCTCAGACTGAATGCCTCTGAGTCCTCAGCCTAAAGGGGCCTAATTCCTGTCTCCTCCCACTTTATATTCCTTTCTTGGCCCAGCCATATCACTTCCTGTCTCAGCCTTCCTAAGTGCTGGGATTAAAAGCATGTGATTTCCCAAGGACTGGGATTAAAGGTGTGCGATCCAAAGTGCTGGGATTAAAAGTGTGTGCTACCACTGCCCTGCTGTTTCTCTTTTAGATTGGATGAATCCATGTAGCTCAGTGTGGCCTTGGATTCACAGAAATTCAGACGGATCTCTGCCTCTGCCTCCTCAGTGTTAGGATGAAAGGTGTGTGCCACCACTGCCTGACCTCTGTGGCTAACTCTGTGGCTGGCTCTGATCTTCAGGAAAGCTTTTGTTCTTAGATTACAAATGTATCACCACAGAAATAGTTACTTTTCTCACCACCTGACACGAAATGCCCAACAAAAGCAACAGCAAAGATGAGTCTCTTCCAGCTCACAGGTTGTGGGTGCTGCCATAGGCGCTGGAGGTGGCTGGTCACATGGTAGCCCATCAAGCAGCAGGGAGCCAGAATTCTGACTCTCTCTTTCTCCTTTTTGTTCAGTCCAGGATCCCCACCCAGTGAATGGAACTGCTAACATTTAGAAACCCAATCTGGAAACTCCCTCACAAGCATGCCCAGGGGTATGTCTCCTAGATGATTCTCTCAAGTTAACAGTCAATGTTAACATTAGTCAAGTATCTATTGGGTTGTTGTTTTGTTTATTTGTATTTATTTATTTATTTATTTTTATTTTTAAGATTTTATTTATTATGTATACATGTATGCCTGCAGGCCAGAAAAGGGTGCCAGATCTCATTACAGATGGTTGTGAGCCACCAAGTGGTTGCTGGGAATCGAACTCAGGACCTCTGGAAGAGCAGTCAGTGTTCTTAACTTCTGAGCCATCTCTCCAGCCCCCTATCTATCTATCTATCTATCTATCTATCTATTTTTGCTTGTTGTTAGAGATAGGGTCTCACTGGATAGTTCTGGCTATTCCCAAACTTGATATATAGATCAGGCTTGCCTCTGCTGCTGCAAGCTGCAAAAATATATGAAGTGGGATTTCAGCTGATTATGACAAGCTAATACCTGGAAGAAACCAAGGGCCTTCCAGAGGTCAAGCTGAGGCTCAAGGAGTCTTCGTGATATTGGCTTTTGAGTATTAGCCATTTCCTGCTATAAATTTTTTGTGTGCTATTGTAGCTTTTCCATCATCCTTTGGGCATAACTTCCCCTCTACTAAGGAACATTTAGATAACTTTCTGAACAGTAACACAGCCAGGATCCCTAATTTCAGACCTTTCTGTAATTATTGTCATTAGCCGAATCTAGCCAGGACCATCCCCAGATGGACGAAAGTATGTTATCAGAGATACCTTTGTACTCTCTAAGAACAGATTTAAGCCTCCAGACTGTCTGTTTGAGAAGGCCTGGAGAATGTGCTGATTAAGCTTAACTTCTCCTTTCCAAAGTCCTATCTTCAATTTTAGATTCACCCTTAACAATTAACTCAGAACTAAGGGTTCCAGCGGACGGGTACATCTAACTGTGACAAAAGTTGCCTGGCCAAGTTGCCTAGCGACCAAGCACACTTGCCAGAAACGGAAGGAGCAGAGATAGCTTGGAGAGAGAAGGGTCAAAAGGATAAAAGGGCAGTGTTGTTTTCAGAGAAGCACTAGAGGGAGAAGAGAAAAGAGAATGAAGAACTAGATGGGTAAGAACTGGAGAGGAACGAACTGAGATGGGGAAGAAGTAGATTGAAGGGCTAGAAAGTACTAGAGGAACGAGATGGAAGATGAGGAAGAGCCAGATGGGGAAGAACAAGATGAGGATGAACAAGATGAGAAAGAAGGAGATGGGAGAGGAGCTGATATGGGAAAGAACCAGATGGATGAGAACCTAGACGGGGCAGAACTAGATGAGAGGAAAAGATAGAGCTTAGAGGGGACAGCAGATAAATGTAGAGAGAAATCAGGCAAGAAGGGAGCTAGGCATGAGAGCAGAGTATAAGCTTGTAGAGAGAGAACTGACACAGAATAATAAAGTGTATGGACTAAGGAGTCTCGTGTGTGTAGATTCATTTTATATTATCAAAGATTAAATTACTGTAAGCCTGTATTTAAGACCTTCCTCCTTAAATAAACGGCATTTGGCATTCAAAGAAGAAAGCAGAAGGAGGAGGAGGAGGAAGAGGAGAAGGAGAAAGAAGGAGGAGGAGGAGAAAGAAGGAGGAGGAGGAGGAGGAAGAGGAGAAGGAGAAAGAAGGAGGAGGAGGAGAAAGAAGGAGGAGGAGGAGGAGGAAGAGGAGAAGGAGAAAGAAGGAGGAGGAGAAAGAAGGAGGAGGAGGAGGAGAAAGAAGGAAGAGGAGGAGGAGGAGGAGGAGGAGGAGGAGGAGGAAGAAGAAGAAGAAGAAGAAGAAGAAGAAGAAGAAGAAGAAGAAGAAGAAGAAGAAGAAGGAGAAGTGGGTCAAGATCATGATGGGGAAACCCACAGAGACAGCTGACTGGTACTAGCTGGAGCTCACTGACTGGACTGACAGCCTGGGAACCTGCATGGGACCGAACTAGACCCCCTGAATGTGGGTGACAGTTGTGTGGC
The DNA here is from genome assembly GCF_903995425.1 of Onychomys torridus. Taxonomy (NCBI): domain Eukaryota; kingdom Metazoa; phylum Chordata; class Mammalia; order Rodentia; family Cricetidae; genus Onychomys; species Onychomys torridus. The sequence goes on from NC_050450.1 coordinate 84,219,152, forward strand.
TTGATCTGTTTGAGGGGTCCCTGGTAGCAGGACCAGGACTTATCCCAGGTGCATGAACTGGCCTTTTGGAGCCCATTCCCTGTGGTGGGATACCTTGCTCAGCCTTGATACAATGGGGCTAGGCTCTCCTTCAACTTGGTATGCCAGACTCTGTTGACTACCATGGGAGGCCTTACCCACTCTGAGGAGTGGATGGGGCAGAGTGGGAGGGAGGTGAGGAGGACACGGGAGAAAAGGAGGGAGGGGGAACTGGGGTTGGTATGTAAAATGGAAAAAAGTTTAATAAATAAATATATTTTAAAAAAAGGTTAAATTATCAGCTGGTCGTAGATTCTTCCTGGACCCTGGGAGGGGACTATTGAGGGACTGGACCCCCATTGTCCCCATTACCCTGCCTCCTGAGTACTGGATTCAAAGGCATGCATGACCATACCTGGCTTCTATTGGGTCCTTATGTATGGCATTGTTCAAGCTTTCTACTTTCTTTTCTTTTTTTTTTTTTTTTGTTGTTGTTTTGTTTGTTTGTTTTTTGTTTTTCAAGACACGGTTTCTCTGTGTAACAGTCTTAGTTGTCCTAGAATTCACTTTGTAGACCCAGCTAACCTCGAACTCACAGAGATCCTCCTGCCTCTGCCTCCTGAGTGCTGGGATTAAAGGTGTGCACCACCATGCCCAGCTTGATTTCTACTTCTTATTGATTATCTAGTTCTATTTCTATAGTAGGGTACAGATGTCAACTACATCTGAGCATGGTGGTGATGGTGGTGCACACTTCTAGTTGTAGCTACAAAGAGGATTGAGACAGGAAGATCACATGTGTCTAAGATTTGTGGGTAGCCTAACACAATGAGACATCACAAAAGGAAAGAATAGCCAGGTGTAGTCACACACACACTATTATCCTGGCCCTTGGGAAGTACAGGCAAGAGAATCACATTTTTTTTTTTTTTTATCATTTGTTATGTGTATGGGCGTTTTGCTTGCATGTATGTGCACAACATGTGTGCAGTGCCCATGGAGGCCAGAAGAGGGCAGCTGATACCCTGGAACTGGATTTACAGATGCACTGAATCACCATATAGGTGTTGGGAATGAAACCAAGGTCCTCTGGAAAAGCAGCCAGTGACCTATACTTATGAGCCATTTCTTCAGTCCTGAGAATTGCACGTTTATGGGCAACCTTGGTTATACAGTTAGATCCAGTCTACCTACTCTCCCACCCACCCCCACCCTCCCACACACACAAAGAAAAAATAAGAAGGGTCAGAGGGGAGGGAGAGACAAATGAAATTAACTACAAGTTGGACAAAACTAACCCATAAACATGGGATAAAGGGGTTCATGAGATGGCTCAGGGGTCCAGGCACTTACCATCAGGCTTAATGACCTGAGTTTGAGCCCTAGGCCCCACGTGGCAGAGGAGAGAGCTGACTCCTACAAGTTGTCCTTTGACCTCCACATGCATGCTGAACAACATCCATACAAACCCCTGCCCCAAGCTGAATATATGCTGGCGCAGAGGGAACAAGACATGCAGGAGGAGGGGTAAAAGCCATGAGTCATGTGGCAACATGTAGATGAGAAGAAATGGGTTAATTTACGATATGTTATTTCATCATATCCCTCTTTTAGTCCAATAAAAGGCTCTTTTGCTTCCTTCCTTCCTTCCTTCCTTCCTTCCTTTCTTTCTTTCTTTCTTTTTAATGGAGCTGAGGACTGAACCTAGGGCCTTGTGTGCGCTTGCTAGGCAAGCACTCTACCGCTGAGCTAAATCCCCAACCCCAAAGGCTCTTTTTCTAACATCAATAAACTACATACAATAAGAACAATTATCAGCTAAGAGTTACATTCACAATACCAAGTGCATTTGCACTCGGCAGCTTTGGAGAAAGCACTGCATTATCCATCCTTTCAGTTTTTACCTAATCGCCTTCTATCATAACTTACATTACCAACCTAAAAATATCTTTTTAGACCTTAAAATATTTTCTTAGGTAAACAACTTAACCTTTTATGTCTCTCAACCTTTATAAACTTTACATCTCTTCTGTGAGATTCTTTTTTTAAATTTGATAACAAAGAAAACTGGAAGACTATAGCTAGCCAGTCTTCGGCCCCGTCAGAGACCTGAGAAGGATATAATATCACCCGAGTAAACAGGAAGTGAAGAGCAAGCAACTTCCAAAACCATAGAAATGACAGAGACAGCTGGCTACCTAGACAGCCACCCAAGGTTCCTCTACAACATCGGAGCATCCATCTTTGTCTTACAGGATCAGAATATCTGACAGACTTTTCTGTGAAGCAGGAATTTTTGAAGGACTGGCTTACCTTTTCTTGGCAAAGTTTGACAGTCAACTTCCTTTGTGTCCTGCTTGTCCAGTTTGGACAGCATACTGTCAGCAGTTGAAGCAAGGGCAGTTTCTTGCCCAGTGGCTAGCTTTGCCACTTAGAAAGCAAACTCCATATGGAAGTTCTTCAATGTCCAACACCCTATTTTGAGGTAAATTGGTGCTGCCAGGAGCAGATGTGTCTCATTGTCATGAAAAGCCCTATGTTATTAAAAGATTTTTAAATGCCATATTCTGTCTTTGAAGTGTTTGAAGACCATCTATTTTTAAATATCTCTGTTTGACCTTGAGGATTATGTCTAACATCAGCACAAGTTGGGTTATTATAAATGACTAACTACTAACCTGTATTTCTTAATTATCCTAAATAGCTCTCAAGGTCTAGAACTTTACATTTTTAAATGAGTTGCATAGGTACAATACCTTAAATAAGAGTAGAAACATATATAAAACATAACAAAAATAATCTTAAATTTGTATCAATATACAAAATATCTTAAATAAGAGTAGATACATTATATACAGTATAACAAAATAACCTTAAATTTGTCTCAATATACAAAAATACACACCAATGTAAAATATTGAGATTAGTAGTTGTTTTTTAGTTTGAAAATAGATTCAGCTGAGTGGTGGTGGTGCACACCTTTTAATTCCAGCACTTAGGAGGCAGAGGCAGGTGGATCTCAGTAAGTTTAAGGCCATCCTGGTCCTCAAAGTGAGTTCCAAGACAGCTAGTGCTAGGACTATAACACAGAGAAACCCTGTCTCAAAAAGAAAAAAAAAAAAAAAGAGATTCAATAATCTACCCTTTTTTATCCCATCATTTCTATACTTTATTTCCTCTTTATCTCTTAAGAAAGAGAACCCTGAATCTAATCTTGTTTAGCTTTTTTCCTGACCATTACCAATAACAGCTTGCGACCAATCCCCCTAAATGATGACAAACATCCATAACCCACCGAATGACCAAATACATCCACCCCACCTCTTGGAAATGTGGGCATCATGTTCTCTAGACTGCTTCCTGTTGTCTGAAGGTGATGCTATCTTTAGGGACCCCGAGAAAGTTGAGATAATTGTCACGTCCTGGGAGAGCTGGCTGCGTCGTTTATTGTTTAGTCTGTGTGTGATGGGCAAGTGCAGGGCTTATCTGATGTTCTGTCTGGAGTAGTCTGTGAGGCTGGACCATCTCAGCTAGTAGCTTTGAAATTGTTCCATATGTAGAATTTCGAGGAAACTGTAACAGAGGCACTTTGAGGCTGAATTACCTGGGCTACTTGTCTTTATTGGTGTCTGGTCCTTTCTTTCTGAAAACACAATTTTTTTTTTTTCCGAGAAAGGGTTTCTCTGTGTAGTTTTTGTGCCTTTCCTGGAACTCACTTGGTAGCCCAGGCTGGCCTCGAACTCACAGAGATCCATTTGGCTCTGCCTCCCAAGTGCTAGGATTAAAACACACAAACTTTTATTTTATTTTATTTTTTCTCTTCCAACCCTCAATTTCTTTTTATTTTTTAATTTTTTATAAGATCTTTATTGACAGATAATTCACATAGCATTCAATTTTCCTGTTTGCACAATCTGATAGACTTTAGTCAGCATCCTCATAGGCTCATGACACCATCACCACTTCCTTTTTTTAGAACATCGCTGTCTTCAATTTCTTTCTTTCTCTTTTTTTTTTGAATGCTGAATGCCATTTATTGAAGGAGGAGGAGGAGGTCTTAAATACAGGCTTACAGCTCAATGGGAGAACCCTGGAGGGCAAAAGTTCGTTTCTGATGTTTTACAATCTTGCATCTAAGCTGTTAACGCCCAATATGCTGGATACACAGACAAGGAGCTTCCCTTAAGCATTCAGGAGGGTGGAATCTCACAGGGAATTAGCATAGGGAGGAGTCAGCAAGTAAGGCAACAGTTACCCAAAACAGGGGCCAGGGACCTACAGGCCCCCCCCCTCCCTTTTACTAAAAAATGAGCTTCTGACTTAGGTTGTGTGGGACATCAGCAGGTCACCTTATACATCATGGAGACACCTGTCCAGGCCACACAGGCATTCTGTCTTAGGTTGGTGAGCGGGGGGGCCCCCCCCCAAGGCATTACCGGTCTCTGAATACTCATTATCATATAGGCTCAATCGTGTGAGAGCTGCAGAATTAACTGTTGCCAAAGATCTCTAAGTGGCGCTGGGCTTGCAATCTGTGAAAACACACAAACTTTTAAAGGTAACATATATATCTGCATTAACACAAGTATAAGATGTGCAGTGTGCACAAGTCAGCTAAAAAATTTTTTTAATGTTTGAGCAGATAAAAGGCATCTGTCAACTTTGTATGTTCATTTGGACTGTATAACCAAACAGTAATATAAACCTGTATCCATGCCATATGAAAGGATGGCAGATAATAATAAGTCACGAGGACTCTGTAGCCAACAGGATTTATCATGTCTTATCCAGTCTCAGAGCTATTCCCATAGTAGAGGGATCAGCATCTACGTCACCCATCCTGTAGTCTTTCTTTCTTTCTTTCTTTCTTTCTTTCTTTCTTTCTTTCTTTCTTTCTTTCTTTCTTTCTTTTTTCTTCATGTCTGTAGCCATAGATTTTTCAGGTCTCCCTCTATCAAATCTGATCTTTATTAATTTTGAAGAGAACATAACTTTTTTTCCTGTAGAAATAAAGGCATAACCTCTCCCCCAATGCAATATATTCTCTGACTTCCATTTTGAAGTTAAGACATTAAATATATATATATATTTATTTATAAATATATATATATATTGGTTTAATTTAAGTTTCCATAATCCAATGTCTCTCAGCAGTTACTGTTTTTTGTACATTAGCCTTTAAAAAAGTCAAAGTCAGCAAAGCACCATACAGGATCCAGACACCCTGTGTATTTCCCATCTTTAGGTGGCTTTTAAAAAAAATATTTCTTGGCCAGGAGATGGTGGCACACGCCTGTAATCCCAGCATTTGGGAGGCAGAGGCAGGTGGATCTCTGAGAGTTCGAGGCCAGCCTGGTCTACAAAGTGGGATCCAGGACAGGCTCCAAAGCTACAGAGAAACTCTGTCTTGAAAAACCAAAAAAAAAAAAAAATCTTTACTTTCCCTTTAAAGACTTTTCATTATTATTTTTAAACTATTTTTTCTATGACTGTCTGTACCCATTTTTTACTGTATCTATTTAAAGGTTTCTTCCTCTAGACCACTTTACTGAGCACCTACTGTGCTCTCTGACTGCCAGACAAACCTAAATAGGTGCCAACCTAGCTGCCTCTCAGCTCTGGTGGCTGGCTGGTTCCTCACCCGCTTGGTTCCCTCAGAGTCTACTCTCATGCAGGCTCATTTCCTGCTCCAGCTCTGGGAAGCTGCTGTGTCCAGGATGCAGCAGGCGTTTTTTACCTAGCACACCAGCTGCTCAAGTGCTCTGCTGCACGGCAGGGTCTCATCAAAGAGCTGTGCCCGCTGGAGAGACCGCTTTCTCAGGCCTTATGTGGATAGTCCAGCCTCCACATTGGACGCCATTTATAGTTTTCCTGTTCACTTAGAGCTGCATATTAATCTACTGATATTTTAATTATCACCTGCCATCCCACAGTCCCTCAATCAGTGCCCTGCCAGCCACTCAGACCACAGCCTTGCAGGGCTTCTGGTCCCACAGCCCCAGCTCTGCTGCAGCTACAATATATAGGTTTAAATTAAGTCTCTATTGTTCTATTTACCAATAAGACTCAGAAGTCAGAGGCTGGGGTGAAGACCTGCTAGCTCAGAGAGGCTGTGCAGCAACTAGCTGACCTTGTCTTTTGGCCAGAGACACCATAAGAGACACTTCTTTTCCCTCTTCTCAGAACCAAGAGAGCTCAAAATCTAGTCCCTGCCCTATCCTTCCTGTGAGGCTTCTCTATGGCCAATTCTGGTCAGCTAGTCACAGGCTCCACCTGCCGATTCAAGAAATAACTTTATTAGGCAGTCTCAGGAGTGTCAGAGGGCTATCAAAATATCACACAATAGCTGTTGAAATCATCTGTTTGTACACTGTGTGAAGAGGCGTCTCTGTTCTTACTCGCCTGCCTACAGCATCTTCTGATTGGTTAAATAAAGAGCTGAACTGATAGCTAGGCAGGAGAGGATAGGCGGGACTTCTGGGGGAGAGACGAACTTGGGGAAAGAATCAGAGGCAGGGGATTCACCAGGCAGATGTGGAGGAAGTCGGACTTACCGTACTGAGGAGAGCTAATGAGCCATGTAGCTGATCACAGGTTAATAAAAGCAGGTTAATTTAAGTTATAAGAGCTAGTTGGGCCGGGCGGTGGTGGTGCACATCTTTAATCCCAGCATTCGGGAGGCAGAGGCAGGCGGATCTCTATGAGTTCGAGGCCAGCCTGGTTTCCAAAGCCAGTTCCAGGAAAGGCGCGAAGCTACACAGAGAAACCCTGTCTCAAAAAACAAGCAAGCAAACAAACAAACAAACAAAGAGCTAGTAGGGAACAAGCCTAAGCTAAGGCCAAGCTTTCATAATTAATAAGAAGTCTCTGTGTCATTACTGGGGGCTGGTGGTCCAAAGGAAATTCACCACTCCTGCAGAAACACCTGCTGCCATCTTTGCCCAAAACACAGGCAGACCCATGGAACCATCTGACTGGCCAAGTCTTGAACTTACTATTTTGACGAGGCTGACCTTGAACTCATGATCTTTCTGCTGCTACCACCCAAGAAAAATTGTAAGTTTGTACCACCACCCCGGCTTCAAAATCTATTATTGAATTCTATTGCTAAAGTAATTGTTATTCAAAAATCAAAATTCGCACCCCCTGCCTGTTGACATTTCCTCCCACTGGGTGTTTTGCTTCAGTTCCCAATCCATTCCTGTTTGCAACCTTGTGACTTGATCAGTAATTTTCTAAGGTCTTACCCAAAGCTTGCCTGGTGTCCCCATTAATATGGCAGTCACCCAACCCCTGACATCCCTAATCTTTTTACTCTGCATCTATCTATCTATCTATCTATCTATCTATCTATCTATCTATCTATCTATCTATTGTAAAAGGTAAGTTAGTTTTGGCTGGGGATGTAGTTCAATCGGTAGAATGCTTACAGGGCATTCATGAAGTCTCAGGTTTGACCCTTAGCACAAGTACCGTGCGTGTGTGGTGATATGCACCTAGAATTCAGTGGAGCAGTGGAAGCAGGAAGATCAGAAGTTCAAGGTCATCCTTGGCTGCTTCGTGATTTTGAGGCCAGCTTGGGCTAGAGACCTTATCTCAAAGGAAAAAGAGGAGCTGGAGAGATGGCTCAGTGGTTAAGAGCATTGGTTGCTCTTCCAAAGGACTCAGCACCCACGCTGTGGTTCACTACATCTGCACTTTCAATTCCAGGATATCTGATGCCTTCTTCTGGCCTCTGAGGGCACCAGGCACCTGTGTGGGGCACAGATATATGTGCAACTAAATACTCATATACATAAAATAAATAAATCCAAAAACTTCCTTTAAATTAACTTACTTTTATGTGTAATTTTTGTTTTATGAGACAAGGTTTCTCTGTGTATCTGCAGCTGTTCTGGAACTCACTCTGTAGACCAGGCTGGCCTCAGACTCAGAGGTCCGCCTGCCTCTGCCTCCCAAGTGCTGGGATTAAAGGATTAAAGGTGTTCACCACCATGCCTGTCTTTATGTGTGATTTTTACATGTATGGGTGTTTTGCCTGTATAAATGTCTGTGTAGCATGCCTTGTGTCTGCATGAAAGAGCATTGGGTCCTCTGGGACCTGAGTGACAGCAGGTTAGAGTTGCCATGTGGGTGCTGGTAGTTGAAGGGGGTCCTTTGGAAGAGCAGCCAGTGCTCTCAACCACCGAGTCTGTTCCCTAGCACTAAGCGGTCCCCCACCCCACCCCACCCCAGCACACAGCTAAGAGCCTTAGACTCGGTGATGACCCCTCCCGCAGTGCGCTTTATTCCTTCACTCAGAACCACTGCCTGGAGCTTTTGACACAGCCTCCTCCACAGCGAACCAACACGTTTGCTATTTGTCCTCAGGCTTCCGCTGTAAGCTTCCCAAGTGTGGCGTGGTTGCCCGTAGTACACACCGTGCTTAAAATAGCTTCTGGCACAGGCAAGGTGCTCACTCAGCGAATACCCACTAAATGAACAAATCAGTGCACTCCTTCCAAGAATTAAGATCCGGGGTGGGGATTTAGCTCAGTGGTAGAGCGCTTGCCTAGCAAGCCTAAGGCCCTGGGTTCGATCTTCAGCTAAAAAAAAAAAAAGAAGAAGAAGAAGAAGAAGAAGAAGAATTAAGACGCTACAGCTTTGTAGTCAGCGTCCTGACTTCACCCTTGGGGGTAGGAGAAGTTTTGTTGCATGGGTTCCTCATCACTACCCCCCCCCCCCCCCCCCGCCGCCAGATATGCCTTGTATGTCTATCCTCCTCAGACTCCTGCAGATCTGCCCTTCTACAGAGCTGTTCCTCTCACCCAGAATAGCTTGTCTCTACAGAGATGCCTGGCAATGTCATGGACACCCTTCCAGGCCCGGTTTGAACCCTGCTTGCCCTGCCGTGCCTACACACCTGTTACCTGAGACGTTCAGGTTTCCTTGGTGCTCCCGGCGGGTTTGGTGCACAGATGTATCCCATCAGTCATTGCAGCGGACTGTACTGCTGTGCCTACTTGTGTGTCCTGGTGAGTTTAACCTTATGTGTTCATTAAGGTGAGTGAGGCCGGAAGGAGGCTCTCAACTCTCCATCTGCACCTCCCTGGAGCAACCTCTAGAGGGCAGTCTCATACCGCACTTAGCCTTTTCTACCACAGCCCCTGTGGACCGATGGGTGCATGGATGAATCGGTGGATGGATGAGTGGGTAAGTGAATGGAGTGGGTACCGCCTGCTTGGGCTTTAGATCTGGCAAACTCTGGGAGAGCTGTCTAACCTAGTTGCTGTGTGATGGTAGTACTATTGACCCATTCCTTAGCCTTAGGTCTGGGGTCCACGACAGAAACCTGGAAAAAAAATTATTGTTTCAAAATAAAAAGGAAAGCCACATTATGGAATTAAACAAAGACTAAATAAGTAAATTTAATATATTATCCAGTCAGTTGCAACTCAATTTATATAAAGCTTGTATATAAGCCATATTCCGTGTGGGATATGAGTGTGTATTAATTATTTTGAGGTGTCAAGCCATGTTGGGGTGCCCAGAATGGGGCAGAACTTAGTTAAACTGCAGACTCCCCACCAGAGGGCTTAGGAGCTCAGGACAGAGCTGGAGGCTTGAGTCCGGCTCCCTCCTCCCAGGAGGGCGGCAGCTAAGGCTCCAGCATTCCATGTCATAGGCTCCAGCCTCTCAGCCATGATCTCAGGCTAAGCGGGGAAGAGGACAGTTAACTCACATAGGTGCTAACACCAAGGAGGTATTGAGTGGGAAGAGGCTCTGTCCTCTGGGACTCCCGGCTCAAGATGGGGGATGGAGATGATGAGAGCAGAGATCCCTCCTGTGCCCTGCTGTGCCCTGCTGTGCCCTCTGGCTCCTCAGCATACGGTCTTGCTCCTCCATGCTCATCTTTTTCCTTTTGTCTGCCACATGAGATAATGACCCGTCATCCAGAACCACTAGATGCTGAGTGTTAGGCCTCCCAGTCCACAAAACTGAAAACTGAAATGCTCTCCCTTTTTCTTTCCTTTTTTGGAAGTGCTGGTGAACCCAGGGTCTTATGAATGAATGCTAGGAAAACACTCATCTGCTGAGTGGCTTTCTTTTCTTTGGTTTTTCGACACAGGGATTTCCTGTGTAACAGCCCTGGCTGTCCTGGAACTCTCTCTGTAGCCCAGGCTGTCCTCGAACTCACAGAGATCCGCCTGCCTCTACCTCCCGAGTGCTGGGATTAAAGGCGCCACCACGGTCCAGCTATTGCCCCTCCCTATCTTGCACACGAGATGACTGATGTTCCCATGGTGGCACTAAGGTGCCCACTGTGAGCCAGACCCTGTGTCAAGCCCTTTGTCTGTATTCTCTTACTTCATCCTCTCAGGGACCCTCGGGGCAGTAGGAGTTATGGGTATACTTCCAGAGAAGGACTCGTAAGTTCAGAGTCTAGATAAGTTATTGAACGGGGGTCAGGATTCGAAGCCGTCTGACTTCAAAGCCAGACTCCTATCTCCACGTCATCCCTCTTCCCAAGCAGCCTGCCTTGCTGAATTTACTGAGTGCTTACACGATCCATGCCAGAGGCTGGCATGATGGTCACATTTGCAGTCTCAGCACTGGGGTGTGTGGTGATGCTGAAGCAGGAAGATCTCAGTGGATACCCCCACCCCCACCCCCTGCAAGAAAAGATCAAAAAAGAAAGAAAATGAGAAGAAACAAAGGGTCACACATAAACTGGGCAGAGTGGCACATACCTGTAATCCTGGTACTGAAGGGGTGGAGGCAGGAGGATCAGGAGTTCAAGGTTATCCTTGGCTACATAGTAAGTACAAGGCAAGCCTGGGATTCATGCAAACCTGCCTCAAAACAAAACAAAACAAAACAAAACAAAAACCAAAAACCAAAAACCAAAAAAACCAACAACAAAAAACAAAACCCCAAATATCATAAACATCATTCTAAATATTTTGAACTTTATTTATTGTGTCTGTCTATGTCCGTGGGTATGTCTGTGTGTCTGTTCCTGGAGTAGAACTCAGGCCCTCAGTGTTGGTAGTAAGCACTTTTACCAGCTGAGTCATCTTTGCCTAAATTCCATTTCTGCTGTGTGGGGATTGAAGCCAGCATACCGGTCACTTAGAGTGTGGAACTACACACCCAGCTCCCATCATAAACGCTGTAGACATCGTAATTCACGTGGCTGAATAGCTGAATAGGGGACTATGTGTTTTTTACTTTATTTAAAAAATATGTATTTGGGGCTGGAGAAGAGGTGGTTTAGCAGTTATGAGCACTGGCTACTCTTCCAGAGGATCTGGGTTCAGTCCCCAGCACCCACATTGGCTCACAACTGCTGTAACTTTAGTTCCATGGGATCCGATGCCCTCTCCTTGCCTCTTTGGGCACAAGGCAGACATGTGTGCAGACAAACACTGATAACTATGTAGAGCAGACATTTCCTGCACTTGAGTGAATTTCTGGTGGGCTTTTTTTGTTCTTTTTTTTGAGACAGGATTTCTTTGTGTATCACTGGCTGTCCTGGAACTTTGTAGACCAGGCTGGCCTCGAACCCACAGAGATCATCTTTTTTGTTTTGTTTTTAGTTTTTATTTATTCTTTGTTAAGTTCATACATGAATACAATGTAGTTAGATCATATCCACTCATTCCCCACTCCTCTGTCTCATCTTCAAATTTCTCTCTCTCTCCTGTGTGTGTGTGTGTGTGTGTGTGTGTACAGATACCCACAGAGGTCAAAGGTGTTGGAGCCTCTTGAAACTCTGAGGTTATGGACAGTTATGAGATGTTCAACGTGGTTGCTGGGAATCAAACTTGGGTCCTCCTTAAGTTCATTAAATCAGTACAGTAAATATATACTCTTAACTAAGGAGTCATCTCTCACCCTTTCATGTATATATGTATATATATACATATATGTACACACATACATACATACATACATATGCATGTATACACACACACACACACACACACACACACACACATATATATATATATATATGTAGAACTCATATATATATATACTTAGTAGTACTTAGGAACTCTGGGAAGACCCTATCGCTGAAGACTCCAGATATTGACCACAGGACAGGCAGAATCAAGCTGGTTCTGACTTGGAAGCATCCTCACATCTGGCAGCCTTTGTAGTGACTAAAGGTGCTTTGTGGGCTACTGAGGGGAAAAGATATCAACACTCTTACCCAGCTGTAACCCTGGGAGCTACAGTAGTGATCAGCCTGGCAAGCTTTAAGTGACAATCACAAATGGCAAGATTTGGATTGGGGTACGGGTGTAATGGGGGTAGCCAACAGCCTTCTAGCTGGACTTATAACCCACTCCACAGGAGGGAATAAATGTCGGGTACTGAAAACCTGGCCAAGAACCGGTGGCTGAAGAGGCACAGACCCTTCTGACTTTTTTTTTAAAGGACATGGCATCAAACCACTTTTTAGATACTTATATCTACATGCAATAGTGCATTTCTATTTTAAAGATGCCTCCAGACCAGCCCTAGCCAATTCCTGTCCCCAAACTACGTAACTTTTTTGGCTGAGTGGGAGCTGACCTATGAAACCTAGAAGGAAGGAGTGTGTATGTGGGGGGGGGGGTGAAGGAGAGAGGTACAGTGAGACAGCAGGGCTGGCTTCCCAGGTATTAGAGGAGGGACTGAGATCTGACCTCTCCAGCACTCTTTAGGAAGCTATACCCTGGTCCAAAAGTAAGCTGGACAGGGCTGGAGAGAGCGTTCAGAGGTTAAGGGTGTTTCCAGTTCTTCAAGAGGATGGGTTTGGCCCTCAGCATGTGTAACAATTGGCTCACACTTCCTGTAACTCCAGATGCCGGGGACCTGACACCCTCTTCTGGCTTCCAAGTGTGCCTGCATTCATACCTGCATCCCCCCCCACACACACATATACGTATAAGAATAAATAAATAAATAAAATCTTGATGTTCTGTTGTAAGTCATAGCCTCTAATGGCTGGGCTGTCTTTCCAGCCCTAAAGTAAAACCTTAATTTTAGAAGTCAGCTGGACGGCCAGGCCACTGGCAAAGAAAGAGTTACAGAACATCAGCCTGGAGGGCCGCAGGAGATGGGAGGTTCTAGCCAACAGTTCTTATCTTCAGGGAAGTTTAAGAGCAGTTACCACACGGAGGGAACTTCCTGGACTATGAACTTTATTGGAGAGATGATAGAGAAAGATTGAGTGGGGGAAGTTAGGCTCCACACCTCCTGCCCCGCTTCTTCCACACCTGGGTCCCACCCTTTCTCTAGATGAACCCTTACACCCCACAGCCGGCCTCTCCCTGAGCCCAGCCTCTCTCCTTTATCACACTTATGATAAGTGTTCAACACGCAGTATGTTTAGATGATCAACGCCGAGTCCAGGGCGCAGAGGTCTGGGCTGAGGAGCCGGGACAAAGTGCAGACGTGGTTGCTCTTCCTGAGAGACGGGTAGAGGATCAAAACAGGCATATGCCGGTAAATAAATAAATAGCCGGGCACAGGGTCTCACACCTACAGTCTCAGCATTTGGGAGCTTGAGGTGAGAGGAGAGCCAGGAGTTCCAGGATAGCCTGGGCTACATAGTGAATTCCAAGCCAGCCTGGGCTATAGTGTGAGACCCTGTCTCTACAGTTACACTGCAAGGCCTAGCTGTTACACAGGGAAACCCTGTTTTGAAAATCAGAAAAAAAAAAAAAGTGAAAAACAAAAACCTTAACATAGACACACAGACACACAGACACAAAGCGATTTCCTTGTCTAGCTAATTGTGAAGAGCAAAAGTATCAATCTTGGGAAGACTATCTGCTTACTGGCTGTATATTTTATTACCTTTTAAAGATTTTCTAGGGCTGCAGAGATTGTTCAGTGGTTAGTGCATGAACTGCTCTTGCAGGGTACTGGAGTTGATTCCCAGACCATGTTGGCTGGTGACTCACCAACTGCCAGTCCCGCTCTAGGGAGTCCAGTGCCCTCTGCTGGCCTCCACGGGCACCTGCACTCACATGCACATATACATATACACATAATAAAATAAAAAACATTTTTATTTGTGTCTATGTTATGTCTGCCACATGTGTTTAGGTGTCTGTAGAGGCCAGAAGAGGGTATCAGATCCCCTGGAGCCTGCCTCTGCCTCCTGAGGGCTGAGATCAAAGGTGTGTGCCACCACTGCCTGGCTGGTAATATTCTTTTAAAATTTGTGAGGGGTCTTGCTATTGTCTGGCCTATTCCTGAACTTACAACTCTCCTAACTTAGCTTCTTAGCTGGGTTTACAGATGTGCACTGCCAAGCTCAGCTTTTTCCTCATCTTTTTTTGTTTGTCTTTTTGTTTTTTCCCTGAGACAGGGTTTCTCTGTGTAGTTTTGGTGCCTGTCCTGGATCTCGCTCTGTAGACCAGGCTGGCCTCGAACTCACAGAGATCTGCCTGGCTTTGCCTCCTAAGTGCTGGGATTAGAGGCGTGCACTACTACTGCCCGGCCTCCTCATCTGTTTTGAGGTGGTGTTTAATCAAAGTGTGGCCTCAGAGCTCCACAGGCTGACAGTGGGGAGCAGGAGTCAGTACAGGTGGCAAACAGGATGCTGATTTAGAATGTATTTTTGAGACAGGGTTTCTCTGTGTAGCTGTTAAGAATGATAAGTGGCACTGGTTACCATGTGAAAAAGTCACGAGCCATGACAAAACCCAGTATCAGAGCTTTATTGGGGCGCGGCAGAAGAACCAGGCCTGGGGGATACACACGTGCAGAGAGAGAGAGAGAGAAAGATGGTGGGGGGAAGAGAGAACAGAACAGAGAAAGAGGGAAGGGATCTGTGTCTAGTCTTTTAAGGGTTCCCGTGAACATGCGCAGGTGGGTTTACAGAGCTATACCACGCATGCGCTGATTGCATGACCATGCTGTGCTCACATAATCACCAGCACACACTGATGATGTATGATGCAAGACCCCTTGCCTAGCTCCTGAACTGTGCATGTGCATCATGCAGCTGGAGCGCAGCAGAATGCCAACAGTAGCCCTGGCTGTCCTGGAACTCACTCTGTAGATCAGGCTGGCCTTGAACTCACAGAGATCCACCTGCCTCTGCCTTCTGAGTTGCTGGGATTACAGGTGTGCGCCGCGGCCGCCGCTGCCACCACCACCACCCAGCTACTAGAACATATTTTGAGTCCACTAGAGAGAGAACTGACATGCAATTAGAAAGTACAAGCCAGGCATGGTGGTACAATCCTGTACTCTTGGAATTTTGGAGGTAGAAGCAGAGAGGAGTTCAAGGCCACCCTGGGCTACAGAGGGTGTTTAAGGCTATCTTGAGCTACAGGGGCACAGAGCGGGAGGGCAGGGACTACGGTTGAAGACTAGATAAGGTCACTGAATCGAGCAGAAGTCATCTTTCCACCAGGTCCCCGTGATCTCAGGAGCCTCGGAAGGGACTTCTAAGTGGAGGGTGTAACCAACTGAAATTTTAGAGGGATTATTGGCATGGGCAGATGCTAAGAGGGCTTAAAAAGGAGGCTAATAAGCAAGGCACACCAGGGCAGAGCAAGTCCTGGGAGCCTGCATGTGGTAGTTTTGAATCAGAGGACATCCCAGGGAACAGATGTACCCTACGAGACCCCAGACGGGATGTAAAATACTGACCTAGTGAAATGTACCTGGTGTTTGCACTGATCAAACTGGTGTAGCAGCTGCTTCTGCGAGGAGAAAACTCCCCAGGCTGCAGGCCACCCCACCCCTAGGCTCTTCCCAGTTTCACTTTCAGGCTGGGAGCCACCCCAGCCTGTATCTTCTCCCTGCCTGCCACCATGTTCTCTGCCATGATGATCGCAGACTGATCCCAGCTGCAAGCAAGCCTCTGATTAAATATTTGCCCTGCTCACGGGGTTTCACTACAGCAACAGAGCGGTGCTAAGGCAGCATCCTTCACTCCCGCTCCAGACTCTGCTTCCTGGCTCCCAGGGCCGCTCCTGCCTGGTGTGCGAGCTCTTCCTCCGAAGGAAGCGGATTTAAGAGACGCCAAAGATAATCCAGCACAGATGCTTTTCCTGAGATCCTCTTCGACAGCAGAGGTGATGATCTTGCCCAGAATGCCCTGGGTTCAAACCCCAGTAGCACAAAAATAATCCAAATGTTCTTTTCCTAGGTGTAGTGCCTCAAGTCTGTGATCAACACTCAGAAGGTTTGAGACAAGTTCATAGTCCACGGTCACGACGCCAGGCCAGGCAGGGTTGTATCATGAGAGTCTGCCTGGAAAAACAACCACAAAACGGCAGCAGCTGGGCTGGAGTGACGGCTAGGCAGTGAAGAATGCTTGCTGCTCTCCTGGAACATCAGAGTCCGTGCCCAGAACCCACACCGGGCAGCTCACAACTGTCTGTAACTCCAGCTACCCAGGGCTCCCTGACTCTTTGCCATCTCTTCTCAAAAGAACATTTCTGTACCAAGGCATCACCACTTTAGGTTTGGGAAACACCTGTGTTAGCTGGGCATGGAGGTCATGCTTGTAACCCCAGCATTTAGGAAGCTGAGGCAGGAGGATTGCAGTTGACTTCCAGGCCCGCCTGCTGGGCTGCATTGTTTCCAGTCTATCTTACAGCTAGACCATTTCAAGAAACAAACCAACACCCACTCACACACATCCACTCCTGTACTAGCGTGGTGGCTCCTTGGCTCCTTTTCTCCTCCAAGACCTCTTTTCTCTTTGTGCTCTGAATTCCTCTTCTGGGTGGCTGTCTCCTTCCTCCATTAGATTTGGAGACACCCCTTTCCCCAATCTGAGTTTATCCCTTGGCAGTGTGAGTTACCAGAGGGCACAGAGAATGTCTTCATTAATTTTGTGGCTCCCTGAGGGCAAGGACTTGTTTTATCTTTTTAAATCCTGGCCTGATACTAGCTGTGCACACCGTGGGTGCTCAATAAATGTTGATTGACTGGGTAAACAACGCACTTAGTCCCCTGGGGGGTCATATTCTTTCTTTCCACAGGGAGGAAGCAATAACATTAGGCAGAGCAGACTGGATCTCTTAATATGATTACCTGGGATTTGTAGGCAGTGGACTCTTTCCCCCAATTTTATTGGGTAAATCCATCTCCACGGAATAGAAATTCCCCCACAGAAACCACTCATTCTGCTGGCCAGATGGTGGCCACCACTGATTGCTTTGACCCCCTCCATCTAGATTTCTTCCCAGCTAAAGCTGCTGTCACCAGCCCAAGGTATGGGAAGAACTCAATTTAGCACTGAGAGAAACAAAATTTACCCAAGTTTCTGCGCCCAGTGTTCTCTGCTGTGGGATGTCTTTCTGTACACTGTGAATATGTGTGGCTCTGATTGGTTGATAAATAAAGCTGTTTGGCCAATGGCAAGGCAGAATAAGGTTAGGCGGTACATTTCAACTGAAGAGATAGGAGAAGAAAGGAGAGTAGGGAGCCGCTGCCAGCCATCACCAGGGGAAGCAAGATGGGAAAGTACCTGAAAGCCATGAAGCCACGTGGCAAGACATAGAATAATAGGAATGGGCTGAATTGTTATGAGAGCTAGTTAATAATGTGTTGGAGCCATAGACCATATAGTTTGTAATTAATATTAAGCTTGTGAGTGATATTTTATGAGCAGCTGCTGGACCTCAGGACCAGGTGGGACTGAACCGTCCACCGTGAGCCAATCTGTAGACTTAGCAAGTATGTGGGTTTTTTTGTTTTGTTTTTGTTTTTTCGAGACAAGGTTTTTCTGTGTAGTTTTGGTGCCTGTCCTGGATCTCACACTGTAGACCAGGTTGGCCTCGAACTCACAGAGATCCACCTGGCTCTGCGCCTTTCCAGTGCTGGGATTAAAGGCGTGCGCCACCACAGCCTGGCTTTTTTTTTTTTTTTTTAAACTTTTAAAAATATGACTTGATACAATCAACACAGTGCAAAACACATCAGTTTGAAGTGTGATTTAGGACTGGAGAGATGGTTCAGCAGTTAAGAGCACTTGCTGCTCTTGTAGAGACCCAGGTTTGCCTCCCAGCTTCACATGGAGGCTCGTAACTCTGTAAACCCAGTTTCAGGGATCTGACACCCTCTTCTGACCTTGGGGGACCAGGTATGCATGCAGTGCACAGATACATACAAAAGCAAAGCATTCACACACGTAAATTAAATCTTCCAAGTGGAGTCCAGTATTCCTTCTGGTTGATTTAGAATTATATAACAACTTCCACAATCAATTTGCCCCTCTCTCCTCTTCCCCTCTTCCTTTGGTTTCTGAAACAGGGTCTTGCTGTGTAGCTCTGGCTGGCCTGGTACTCACTGTTTAGCCCAAACTGGCCTCAAAACTGTGGCAGTCCTGTCCCAGCTTCCCAAGTGCTCTGATTATAGGAGTGCGCTACGGTGCTCAGCTTAACATTTTCTCCCCCACCACAAACTCCTCGCCCGCTATCAGTCACCTCCCATTTCCCCAGAACCAGGGGATCTCTTTTAGTCAATATGGTTTCTAGAGATCTGCTTATTCCAAACATTTTGATAAACAAATTTCATGAATGCTTAAACATCTGAATATTTTTGAGATCAGCTAAGGAGGACATGTTCCTGAGCTTATGTACTGTTCCTGGTAGCCCAGGCAAGGAGGTAACCAGGTGAGAGTCTCTGCGTTCCATCCGTACCAAAGTCCATCTGTTTTATTTTCCTGGGTAACAGTTGCATCTCTTAGCCCTGGCTTGTTGCTAGGAGACAAGGTTACCATATGCTTAGCTCAGTGCAAACCACTGCCACGGTGAATGGCTCTAAACTGAATCACAGAACAAACAGAATTTGAACATTTTATTGCAATTTTTACCAAGACAAAGTAAACACTAAAGCTACAGCTATTACCAAGGGCCTGTGCTACGAATGTTTGCTAACTGTACCTTTCGTGATTTCACACTCGCTCTTATTTTCTTTTGGTGGTGCTGGGTATCAAACCAAAGGTCACTTACATGCCAAACAAAGTCTTACCACTCAGTTACACTCCTAGCCCTTGTTTTTGGGGATAAGGTCTTAGATGTAGCTCAGACTGCAATCCTCCTGCCTCGGCCTCTGCAGTGCTCTGGGCTAAGGTTAGTTTTCTCTTACCACTCCGATGTGACTTTTCCCAAGTCATCAAGTAATCCAGCTAAGGCAGAGAGATTTCAGCGATGGAAAAAGGAAAGAAAGAAAGAACACCTGTTGCCACATTTAACTACAAAACTTCAGAAAT
This sequence comes from Onychomys torridus, assembly GCF_903995425.1. Lineage (NCBI taxonomy): Eukaryota > Metazoa > Chordata > Mammalia > Rodentia > Cricetidae > Onychomys > Onychomys torridus. Next base: position 84,238,386 of record NC_050450.1, read on the forward strand.
CCAGTTTAGATAAAGCTGCTATTTGCTTACAGAACTTCCTATAAATTTGCAAGTATCTCACAACTATGAAATCCATGGGTGCACAGGGGATGGGGAAGGCAAGTGGGCAGTGGATTATTTAAGAATGATTGTCTCTTTTACCACTCAGAGCTGCCCGGGGCATCATTTCCCCTTCCCAGCCTTGGTAAGAGCAGCTGGAGATAATTTACAGTGGTTAAGGACGCTTTGTTTTACACCCAGCAAAAAGGCTCATTAGCACCTCAACTGTTTTTCCTGCAGCGGTGGAAGGCGCCTGCTGCTGCCACCGCCAATACCCTTGGGGGCAGCAGAAGCAGAGGTGGGTAATTCACCAGAAAATGGCATCCACTGATTTTGGATTATGCGGGCCACTGCTTCCCTCCACTCAAGTGCTTAATTAAGAGCTGACTAGTACAAAATAAACTGCAGCTCTTCCGAGAACCGTCTAGGGAGGCACGTTGGGAAAAAATGGCATTTCCACTTGCCATGTCTCCATTATGGAGTAGTGCTCATGGGGCATCTGGTCCTCCGGGGACCAGAGGCTCAGGAGTGTGGAAGTATGGAGAAACCAAAGCAAGCAGCTGAGGGTAGCTGTCTAGCCGGCCTGTCCAATCTGTGGTCCACAGACCACATGAGGGTGAAGATAGCTGGGAACAGAGCCTGGCACAAAACCACCATTCTAATATTCCATTTTTAGTTCTTTCTTGTTTTTTTTCCCCTCCGAGACAGGGTTTCTCTGTAGCTTTGGAACGTGTCCTGAACTAGCTTTGTAGATCAGGCCGGCCTCGAACTCACAGAGATCCACCTACCTCTGCTTCCCGAGTGCTGGGATTACAGGCATGCGCCACCACCGCCCAGCCTAAGTTCTGTTTTAAAATATTGTTTATTTAGTGTGTGTTCATGTGGAAGTCAGAAAACAACTTTGGGAGTCAATTTTCTCCTTCCACCATGTGGGTTCCAGGGATGGAATTCAGGTCACCAGCTTGGCAGTGTCTTTACCCACTGAGCTATCTCACTGTCCCCTTTTAAAAATGTTTAAGAAGGGGCTGGAATGATGGCTCAGTGGTTAAGAGCACTGGCTGCTTTTCCAGAGGACCCAGGTTCAATTCCCAGCATCCACACGGTAGCTCACAACTGTCTGTAACTCCAGTTCCAGGGCACCCAACACCCATGGCAAAACACCAATGCACATAAAATAAAAATAGAAAATCGTTATAAAAAATGTTTAAGAATTTTTATTTATTTATGTGTCTGTGTGTGCACAAGCCCATAGAGTCTGGGAGAGGGTGCCAGATCCCGTGGAGCTGGAGTTTAAGATTGTTATGAGGTGCTGGGAACTGAGTTCAAGTCCTCTGAAAAAGCAGGGGGTGCCTCTTAACCACTGAGCCGTCTCTCCAGCCGCTCTCCCCCTTAAAAAATAAAACAAGCTGGCCGGGTGGTGATGGCACACACCTTTGATCCCAGCACTCGGGAGGCAGAGGCAGCAGGATCTCTGAGTTTCAGGCCAAACTGGTCTACAGAGTGAGTACTAGGACAGCCAGGACTAGCCAGAGAAACCCTGTCTTGAAAAACAAAAACAAAAAAAGATACATGTCCTTAAAAAGAGTAATTTATTTTGAATAGTAAAGAGATTAACAATAGTCTCATTAGTCTTACATTCATACAAACAATTAACTATTGGGAAAGTTGCAAGCCCATACACCTCCTACCAATTCCCAGTTGTCACTAACAGACTGAAGCGGTGGCTCAGGCCTATAGTCTCAGTACTAAGGTGACACAGCAGGATTGCTGAGTCCAGGCCAGCCTGGGCGCCACAGTGAATTCCAGGTCAGCCAGAATAAGAAAAAAAAATCTCTTCATATATATGACATAATAATCCATGTTGTATGTAAAGAAATGATCAGAAAATGCCAATCAGAAGTATCTAGATAGAAAGAAGCCTTTTCCCTGCCCCCTCCCCATTTTTCCTGAGAAAGCCTCACTGTGTAGTCCAAGTGGCTTTGAACTCATAACCCTCCTGTCTCAACCTCTCAGCTGCTGGACTACAGATACACATCATCACACTTTGCTAGAAATAAGGCTTTTTGTAAGTGAAGAATAAGACACTTCTCACCAGGCATGGTGGTGCATGCCTTTGATGCCAGCACTCTGGGGGCACATGCACACAGATCTCTTCTACATAGAGAGTTCCAGGCCAGCCAGGGCTATAGTCAGGCCCTGTCTTCAAAAACAAAACAAAAATTGCACCTTTTGGAAGCTGATAAATCTTTGGAATCTGAGTTCTCTGCTGTGCCTTTTTGGGGTAATTTGAGGCCATTGGTTGAAGAAAGGACTGAGGAAGGAGAAGAAATTCTCCACTTCTGTCCTGTTCCTACCCTCGGGGTCAGGGCTGAGGACTGGGCACACATGCTCAAGGTCTGGCTGTGAACGCAGAGGGACAACTTGGAAGACAATGTCTTGGTGTCAGGCGGCTGCTGTGACCAGCAGGTTCTGTACAGGAGTCTGAGGACCAATGGGCACTGCAGGTGGAAGGCTGCAGCTATGACGTGGAGAGGACAGACTCGGCCACTGTCAACACCATCCTACAGTGGCCACATTCAACCTCTGCGGGCAGCAGCAGCTCTAAGTGCACCCCAAATGATTTAGACAGGCTTCTCTGCTTGGACAGCTTACAGTAGAGACTATGTTCTACACTGTGAAACCTGAGCAGCACAGACACTCAGAGAGAGTGGCAGAACACATGGTCTTCAAAGATCTGCTTCTCTCTCGCTGGGAAGGCTTCGTCACAAATTGGACAATTCAAGAAATGGGTCTGCATTTGCTGCTGCTCCAAGATATGATCACAGACTCCATCGCCAAAGTCTGATGAACAGATGAGGCACTTCTTCATGGCAAGCTGGAAGAGCAGAGGTCACGTCCCAATGTGAGCTTTGCATCACAGACATGTCCCTCTATCTGGCTTTCCACTGTATTCTCAGTGCCTAACATAATTAGCACATGAAAGGTGCTCAGGAAATATGAACACACTCACACATGGAGAGGACGCCTGGGATTTCCTCTCACTCTGGGACTGAAAAGGTTTAATATCGTCCAAACAGTCAACACTGCTCTTGCCTGCAAGGAGCACTGGGCAGGCCTGGCTTGGTTAGCTGACCAGGCCACATCTCTTCCCCAGTCACTTGCCAATTTAATTTGCAGGAGAGCACCCTGAGCAATGCTGATGGAAAGCCGATTTCTTTTCCTCACCTCAGCGGGCTAACCCAGCCCTGGGCCCAGGACAGATTGTGCTAGCTGACCCCTCCTGCATCTATCAAAATGCACCAATCCCTCTCTCGTTCTCTGATGATTTGGAGCAAGAATTTCTCAGGGACTTTATATGTGAACAACAATCTCATGAACCAAATACTTACCGGGTTGGGAGCAGAACTTTCTTGGATACCTGAGGGGAATAAAAAGGATTTTATTCAATGAAAAACCTAGCATGTCTGAACACCAGCTGTGGTCTAGTAGATGTGTTCTGTGACCTTCACTGTGCCCTCTTTAACTATGCACAGAGATCTACGTGTGCCTCCAAGTGCTGGCATTAAAAGGACACTCCACCATGCCTGGCTGTTGTTACCTTTGGAGGATACTCACCATCAAAAATGTCTGCAGCAGGATGTGCCTGTCAGGCCTCTGTTTTATCAGATCTGTTGTTTTACATTTATCGTGTGTGTGCATGCGTGCACGCATGCATGCACACACACACACAGAAGGTCAAAGAACAGTCTCAGGTGTAGGTCCTAGTCTGCTTTGTCTGAGGCAGGGTCCTTATTGTTTGCCCAGGCTAGCTGGGCCAAGGGCCTCTGAGACTTTTCCTGTCTTGCCTCACATCTCACTGGAGGAGCGCAGGGGTTACAGAGGTGTGCTAGAGCACCCAGCTTTTATGTGGGTTCTGAGGACTCACACTCACAAAAGCACTTTACTCACTCAGCCCTCTCCCAGCCCAGCCTCTGGGTGATTGCTAGGCAGGTCCTCTAGGAGAGCAGCGGGGAGACAGCTCAGTGGTCACTGTGGTCCTAAGCGGCCCAGGGCAGTGGGGAGACAGCTCAGTGGTCACTGTGGTCCTAAGCGGCCCAGGGCAGTGGGGTGCCTCATGTATCATCAGTTACCATGACAACACATGGAGGGCGCTCCTTCCATATCATTTGTCTCAGCCCAGCTGACTGGTTTGAAGATGCAGATGACTCCATTGGTCCCCCACATTGCTCAGCCAGAAAGTCAGTTAGGGAAAATCTCCCTATAATTTTTATTTATTTATTTTTCTTGTTTTATTTTTGAGTAGGATCTTATTCTGTGGCTCAGGTTGACAGCAATCCCCCAGCCTCAGCCTCCCAATGTTGGGATGACAGGCATGAGCCAACGAGTTCAGCCCAATGTTGTTGTTATTTTGAGATGGAGTCTCCCAAAGCCCGGGCAAGCCTTGATCTCACTATGTAACCTGAGGATGACCCTGAATATCTAGTCCTTCTGCCTCCACCATACAAGTCCTAGGATTATAGGCATGCGGCACTATGCCCAGTTTCTAAGGTGCTAGGGATCAAGGCCAGGTCTTGGAGCATCCTAGGCAAGCACTGTACGAACTGAACTACATTCTCAGGCCCTCATCACTATCATTATTTTTTGTTTGACATAGTCTCACTATTATGGCATCTGGCATGGCCTCCCACTTTGTATTTGTGTGTCCGTGCATGTGCTCTGTGCAATACTCGCCCACATGTGCATGGGCGGCCAAGGTCCACATCAGTAGTCTTCCTCTGTGGTTGCCCCGCCCCCTCAAGTCCTGGGGGCTGAATCTTGGGTCTTCATATGTGCTAGGCAAGTGCTCTCTGCTACGACCCCAGCTGTTCTATCTCATTCTTTGAGACAATTCTATCTCATTGAACCTGGGCTCACTCACTAGCTACAATGGCTGGTCAGCAACCTCTGGGGTGCTCTGATCTATTATCCTCCTTGTGCATGAACTGAAGGCACATGCCACTGCGGGGCTGGGGACCTGAACTCGGGTCCTCAAGCTTATGCAGCAAGCACTTTACCCACTGAGCCAGCTCCCTAGGCTTAGCCTTCCACTTGTTCCTTTCCCATGAGGCTGCCATGCTGGAAGAGTGACAGAGAATATAAACGTGTTCAAATATTTTAAAACAAAGACAAAAATTGTTCTTGCCTCTTGCAAAGACCTGGTTCTGACTTTAAAGAAGATGTTACTGCTTTAAACCAGGCAGAAACCAAATGAGGACCTGCATTAGCTTTGCAGACAGCAGGGACAGCCTCCCACGTGGAAGGGACAAGTTACTTCACATCCTTCCTCTTTCCTGCCCATCAGGTCTCAGTGGAGCACACCCCTGTTCGTTGTCCTCAGCTGGGCCATCAGGGGGCTGCCGGAACTATGGGTTTCTGGGAGGCACAACCTGCCTCTAGCATTTCCATTTCCAAAACTTAATTAGCTTCCTCTCCTTTGTATGTGTGCATTTTCTACAGAAAGACATTTCTCTGATTTATATTTGGAAGGTAGCCATGGGACTCAATTTGTGCCTGCTGCCTCTAGGCAAATGATCTGATTTGTGTCTTCTGGATTCAGATTTATTTCTCAATTAACACTTTTTTCCTGCCATCTTTCTTTCTATTGGGTCCTCAGCTTCTGCCCAGCAAGTCTTAACAATGCTAGCTTTAATTAGCACCACACACACACACACACACACACACACACACACAATTAGTGGGGGAAAAGGATGTTGGCAAGGGCCTTCCAGATAGAATGGGAAAGTTGTCGTACCAGAATATGGGTTTCCGTACACAAGGCCTGGGTTTTGCCTACCAGCTCCTTGATCTGAAGAATGCATTTGGTGCGGCAAAGAGTCGCCTTGGAAGCCCATGTAGTTCATCAGTCTGTTGTTCTCCTTCTTCAGGATCTGAGGACAGAAAGATTTACAGACACATTGATAGACAACAACAAAGAACTGCTGCAGACGCCCACTAAGGTAGTTCCCAGTGAACCGTGTGACCACTGACCACAATTATTAAATTTATATCTGAGTTTAGCTATCTGGACTGAGTTGGTATGTTCTAAGTTTTTAGTGTGTGTGTGGTGGAGGTGGGGCATGTCCGTGCCATAGTGTGGCCATGAGATTGGAGGTTAGAGGACACTTCTGCGGAGTTGTTTCTCTTCTACTTTAGCATGGGTTTGGGGATGACTCAGGTCACCATGCTTACGTGACAAATGCCTTTACCGGATGAGCCATCTTGCTGGCCCATTCTCTGTTTGATACAGGGTCTCATGTAGCTCAGACTGGCCCTGAACTTGTATGTATGCAGCTGAAACTTTTAATTCCTAGTTTTTTATTTTTGTATTTTTTATTTCTTCTTCTCTTTTCTTTCTTCTCTTTTTCTTTCTTTCTTTCTTTCTTTCTTTCTTTCTTTCTTTCTTTCTTTCTTTCTTTCTTTCTTTCTTTCTTTCTTTCTTTCTTTCTTTCAAGATTTATTTATTATGTACACAGAAGAGAGTGCCAGATCTCATTACAGATGGTTGTGAGCCACCATGTGGTTGCTGGGAATTGAACTCAGGACCTCTGGAAGAGCAGCCAGTGCTCTTAACCCCTGAGCCATCTCTTCAGCCCCAAGACTGTTTCTCTACATAACTCCAGCTGTCCTGAAACTCAGGGATCTACCTGTCTCTGCCTCCCGAGTGCTGGGATTAAAGGCCTGTGTTGCCACCCCTGGCTAAGTTCCTGGTTCTTATGGCTGGACAGAAGGCTTAATGGTTAAGAGCCTGTGCCGCCCTTTGATTCTCAGTAGCCACCTGTAACTCCAGCTCCAGGAGAATCAGAGGCCTCTGGCCCCAAGGGCACCTGCACTCACATGCACACACCCACACATTTACATGACCCATACATAAAAACAAGCCCCTGCTTCTCCTGCTTGTGCTGTCTCCAGAGTGCTAAGAGCACAGGATGCACCACCATGCTGGCTTTGTACTACAGTTCTGGACAAAACTTCCAAACAGCAGACTCTTTCTTGGCGCAGTGGATTGTGCTCTATACCCTGCCCCCACTTCCATCTAATCCAAGAGAATAGAAGACCAGAAACAGACCCCCCAAAGGCTTTCTGTAATCTCCAAACACATCAGCCAAATAATAAAACCCAGATCAGCAATTCTCAAGGGGTTTATTGCTTCTGTATATGGAGTTCCAGTGTGCTGGATGGGCTGCTTATGGAGATGGGCTGTGAGGTGCACACGGCCAGCACTTCTGAGCTATGTACTTTAAGATGATTTTCTGGGCCAGGCGGTGGTGGCACACACCTTTAATCCCAGCACTCGGGAGGCAGAGGCAGGCGGATCTCTGTGAGTTCGAGGCCATCCTGGGCTACAGAATGAGTTCCAGGAAAGGTGCAAAGCTACACAGAGAAACCTTGTCTCGAAAAACAAAAAAACAAAACGAAACAAAAAAAAGGATTATTTTCTGGGTACAGTGAGACCCTGTCTCAAAACAACAACAACAACAACAACAACAACAACAACAACAACACAACAAAACACAACAAATTAATTAAGGCCGTGCATTTTGTTATGTTGTCTTTCTTGTCCCTTTGTTGTTGTAAGTTTACTAGTTTTAAGTACTAATGACACTCGGGACAGAGACAGCCCAGAAGGCTTCCAGAAAGGGCAGCAATGGAGCAGTGAGAGGTGCCAATCTAGAAACAGCAGCAACAGCCACTTGGACAACTGTCCTTGGATGCTGGGCATGAGATGACTTCAAGTGGAATCATTTTATTTGTTTCGGCCAATAGCTCAGTGTTAGCACACACAGAGAGTTAATATTGGATTGGTAAGGAAATGAATGGTCACCATGGCCATGACCACCAAGGCTGCTTCTTGTGAGATGACTCCTGTCATGCTAAGTAAGTTTAAGTAGAACAGAGAGAGAGAGTGTTTATGTGCTGGACTCGGTGTTATATGCTTGTAATCCTAGTATTTGGGAGGCAGAGACAGGAGGATTGCTTCCAGTTCAAGGCCAGGCTGGACTGCATATCGAGACCTTCTTTTAAAACATCAAAAAATAATTTAGAAAGGAGGGTTTTGGCTTAACCAAGCTGGTAGAGTGCTTGCCTGGCATGCACAAAACTCCCTGGGTTCGATCCTCGCACCACATAAACTAGGTATGGAGTGGATGACTGTCATCTCAGCACAGGGCAGGTGGAAGCCATGGGTTCAAGAAGTCAAGGTCATTTTCAGTTCATGGCAAATTTGAGGCCAGCCAGAGCTACAGGTGACCCTGTCTCAAAAACAAAAACAACAAACAAATCCCAGGATCTTGTGGTATGTTAGACAGCTTTGTTTATGAGTAACTGCATCACTGGGAAAGGGCCTTCTCTTCAACCTCCTACTTTACTACCACACCTCTGAGCTAACCTGATCTCTCTCTCTTGGTTTTGTTGGTTTTGTTTTGAGGGTTTCTCTGTGTAACAGCTCTGGCTGTCCTAGAATTTGTAGACCAGGCTGGCCTCAAACTCACAGAGATCCTCCTGCCTTCTGAGTGCTGGTTTAAAGGCATCCGCCACCACCACCAAGTTTATTTGAATATTTTGAGACAGGGTCTCTCTCACAATGTAACCTCGGCTGGCCTGGAACTCACACTGTAGCCCAGGATGGCCTCAAACTTGAGCTAATTGTGCCTTACCCTCCCAGCAGCTGGAATCACAAACATGAGCTATCCCCCAGCCCTTCCCTCTGAAATCTTGGGATTTCTTCCTTCCTTCACACTTACATTGTTCTCTCTGTCTAGTCTCTCCTTCTCTCTCTTCAGAACGTCAGACACAATCTTGTTGTCACTTAGCTTTCTAGACAGGTCAAAGTTCTCATCCTGTCAACAAAGACATTGCAGTTAGGATCTTACTGAAATGGAGCCCCAAGGAAGATTGCAGAGGAGCTGGCTTCCAAAGGGAGGAGGGCTGAGGTGGGGGAGAAGGGAACTCTGGGAGGTGGGAGGGGGCTGGGGACCTAGCCAAAGGCTGGACAGCTTGAACAGGCATGGCGATGTCAAGGTGTTTCAGTTAAACTGGCAGGGTAAGAGACTAGAGAGGCAAGGCAAGCTCGAGGTAGACCTTTTAAGACTGACATATCAGAGGTGAAGACAACTAGAACCTGGAATCCTTCCCAGAATGACAGGACCCTATTAGTTCTGAATGGACACCTTACTCCATGGGCCTGAGGCATTCTGATCTGGATTGGAAGGACTTTCTCCCAGGTTCCACAAGGTACACAGCCTGGGCTCTTAACTCCCCAGGATGATAGTTGACTCAGCTAGTTTCATGTTTCGGTACTTGCCATTTTTTGCTTGTACACGTACACATGCATACATCTCACAGACACACTTCAGCTAATCCTACAAGTTGTGATTTTTGTTGCATGATTTTTTATTTGAATGCTGGTGCCCAAACTGCTGTGCGCTTCTAGCCGACCCTGAGGTAATCGAGAGGGTCTACCCGATGACAGTGCCGATGTCAGGCTTCTTGCTCCCCATCCCCACTGGCTCCTGTTGGCTCTTCTGGTCCTGCTTCACTTCCTCAAAAGGCAGAAATAAGAAAGGACTCTCTGAGTCTGCACCAAACCTCCTTAATCATTACAGACACTTTCCCTGAGATCCATGAATAGGCCTGTGTCCCCAGGGACTTTCCCCATGCCCAGGTTGGCTTCTGGTCTCTTAATGCCACCCCTCTCTTTTTAGGAAGAAAAAGCCCTTCTTAGTGATGGTAGATATCTTCTGGGCTTGGTCTAAAAACCTGACTTTCACGTCCCTTGCTCTCCGGGTCCTTTAACTGCCACCTACCATTGCGGAAGCCCTGAGTTGCCTGATCTGTCTGTGGAGACGCTGACACTCTTTGTACTTCTCTAAGTAACAGGCTCTCCCGGCCTCTACCTTTGCCTTCAGGCGGTCAACCTCTCGCACTAACTCCTCCTCGGTTGTTGTCTCTTTGTTCTTAGGCTCCTGAAGTACAAGATACACAGTCCTTGCAGTTAGAGAGCTTTCGCAGGAGAAATAAAGATTATAATCAAGGGATGTAGTTCAGAGGTAAAGGCTTGCATAGCATGTGTGAGGTCCTGAGTCTGATGCCTAGCACCAAGTGGGGGAGTCCTTGGGTTTTGAAAAATTCCAAAAAAAAAAAAAAAAAAAAGCTAGATTAATCATAAGGAGGTTCAAATCTTCATATAATTATAGACTATAGATTCTATTTTTTCCCTCCTTCAACCCTCAAAAACACCTCACATATGCCTGGGAGTCGGGAGAGAAGTGGATGGAGTGAATGGAACAGGAGAGAAGAGCTGGGTAGTGGCTCAGTGGGAGAGTGAGCACAAGCTTAGCACAGACAAGCCCTGGGCTCAATCCCCGAGCGCTTGTGACCCACGTAACATGTGCAGTAGCTACTCAACCACCTGGCTGTAACACTACAGTGATGTGGGCTCAATGGTACCAGATGCTGCCATTTTTCAGAAGTGGGAAATGCGGTTTTGTGGCAAACGGTCTTAACTGTAAAGGTAGGTAACGAATTCAATTTCTTCAAGCCCCATCTCAGGGCTGAACTTAACCTGAAAGCTGTCGGTCTGCAAACCCTGTCCTATTTTTTACCTTTCATATTCGTGGTTTTGAAGACTGGGTCTCATGTAAGGTAGGCTGGCTTCGAACTTATTATGCAGCTAAGGCTGACTGTGAATCCCAGTCCTCTTGCCTCCACCTCCACGGCTGAGACTGTAAGAGTGAGCTAGCAAATATGCAGTATACACACAGTCAGTCAATTCTCAAAGACTGACCAAATATGACGGCCAGAGTGATGCAGCCGCAGTACGAGACAGTCTGTAGACACTTTCAGATGTCAGGATCCTCACCTTGTTTTTACGTCCATTCAGAAAACACAGATTTCAGTACCTGTCAGCCTCGTGAGCCCTCTTTTCCAACAAGTTATTTCAGGGAATTACTAGTTAATTAGGCTCTCATTGCTCTATATGTTCATATGGCTCTTTATAGTTATTAACTTGTTTGTCATAACAAATCTGGAGTGAGTTCCCAAAGATCTGTCCACTATGTGTCCTGATGTTTAATTTTCCATACTCGATCATTCATCACATATTAGACACACCCACCTCTCTGAAACATCTTTAAGATGGCAGATTCCCGGTCCTTTTGGATAGAAAGTAAACCCCATAGGTGAATGCTACCCTAATGCCTCATTGTCTTTTCCATCTCCTGAAAACAGCCCCTTCTGTCTCCTAGGCACCGCCCACAGAGCCATGCACAAACAGTTAACATGCCGTTAGCTCCTGCTGTTTCTTCCTCGCTGTAGTCTCTTTCTGCTTCATCTTTTCCACTGTCTGCTCAAGCTTCTTCTGCTGCTCCTTCTGCACAGAAAGAGACTTTAGTACCACGGCTGGGAACACAGGCACAGGCGCACGTGCGCACATACACATGCACACACTGAACTCATGAGCAAGCAGGATGCTGAGGAAGTCTTTTAGTTGGTGAATAACATCATGACATAACCTCATATAAGACGGCTTCTTTGAGCTGGGTGTGGTGGGTGTGGTGGTGCACACCTTTTAATCCAGAGCCAAAGAAGAAGAGGCAGCAGAAACTGAGTTCCAGGCCAGCCAGGGTTACATGGTGAGACGGTGTCTCAAAAAGTAGTAGTAGAGGTAAAGGCATCTTTTGAGCCCTTCCCCAGAGCCAGGAAAGAAAGCACAAGGTGTATTTTCTTGGGAAGGTTTTCCAGCACAGGTCTACCTGTTCAGTTAAACAGAGGGCGAGCTGGCTATTTTCATTCTTGAGACGCTGCAGCTGCTCAGTCATGTCTTGGTCTCTCAGAACAAGCTCCTCCATTTCTTTCTCTTGAGTTGACAGCTGGGCCTAAAGCAAAGAGCAGATTCCACAGTAAGACAAAGGAAAACTAGGAAGGAGCCATGTTACATGCTAACGCACACAGAAGCGAAGATGACCTAAGACTGAAAAATACATAACCTGGAATTTTAAGTCTGATGCTTGGACAATTCTGGTGTATAGTCTTGCTTGTCAGTTCTCATCAGCTGAGAGTTGTCTGTGAGAGGAGCACAGCACTCTGCACCTGTGGACATTTCTTTTCTTTTTTCTTTTTTTTTGCTTTGAGACAGGGTTTCTATGTGTAGCCCTGGCTGTCCTGGAACTCACTCTATAGACCAGGCTAGACTTGGATTTACAGAGCTCCGCCAGCCTCTGCCTCCCTAGTGCTGGGATTAAAGGCGGCACCACCACAGCTGGCTTCTGGAGAATTTTTAAGGAGGTAATAAAAGGGAAAGGCCACCCTGAGGGGCTTGGGCAGAACACAAGGGGAGGAGAAAGTTAGCCCAAGCATTCTCTGCTTCCTGGATGCTGTGTTGTGAGCTGCTTGCTGTCACACCCTCTCCACCACAGTGGACTGGAACCTCTTAGACTCTGAGCCAAACAAATCCTTCCTTTGTCAAGTTTTTACATCAGGTATTATACCACAGCATGAAAGTTGAACATCACAGCTGTGCTTCGAGGCACTTGCTACAAGGAGCTACATCTTTCTGGAAAATGACCTTTGGCAAAAGCATGCCGTCACTTACCTGAAGCTGGTCTACTCTGCTCTCCATCTTCTCGTTTTCTGAGGATAACTTCTGGTTGTATTCTTTCAGTCTACGGGAGTGGAAATGACTACTTATGATTCCAGATCAATTACCCCAGTACCTAAGTGACTTAGGACTGGCCTGGCCTAAGACAACAGTTAATCACCCACATACATGCCATAACAGGAAGTCGGGTTTTTTGTTTGTTTTGTTTGAAATAGGGTATCATGTAGCCTGTGCTTCCCTCCCTGGGCAGCTGAGGATGACCAATGGATTACAGGAATGTTCGGTCACACCCTACCTTAACAGGCAGTGCTAACCAACAAGTAGCAGCCGCTTCCATCCAAGGAGCGGGCAGGCATACTCACTGGAGCAGCTCAGTCTCCCAGCAGGCCTTCTGCTCTTCCATTTTCTGTTCTAACTTCTTACTGATGCTCTGCAGTGCCTCTAGTGCCTCCTGTGGAGTGAGACATGATTAAGAAGAGGCAGATCATTTTGAAGACAAGTTTTAGTATGTAAGCACTGTGGTGGTTTCATGAGCTATGTCTTTCTCAGGCTCAGGCGTTTGAACACTTGGTCCCTAGCTAGTGGAGCTGTTTGGAAAGGTTCTGAGAAGGTGCAGTCTTGCTGGAGGAAGTGTGTCACTGAGGGCAGGCTTTGAGGGGACAATCTTGCCCCACTCCAGTGTTCACTGCAGTCCATGCTTGTGAATGATGTGTGGTCTCCTGCTCTGGCCACCATCCCTGCAGTTTGCTGCCATGCCTCCCCACATGATGGACTCACCCCTTGGAACTGTAAGCCAAAGCAAACCCCCTCTTCCCCATGTTACCCCTGGCCAAGGTGCGCTATCACAGTAACAGGAGAATAACTACTCTATTAGCACTTTTAACTTAGTAACCACTTTCAAATACTGTATTAGTTAGGCAGAGCACTGCATAGAGAGAATGGCATCACTAAGGGGACTCCACACCAAAAGATACTTTTTTAATTTTCTTTTTTATTAATTAAATTTATTTATTTATTTTACATCCCGACTACAGTTTCCCCTCCCTCCTCTCCTCCCAGTCCCCCCCCCCCCTTTTCCTCTGTCCCCCCCCCCCCCCAGTCCACTCCTCCTCTGTTTCTGTTCAGAAAGGGTGGCATCCCATGGATATCAACAAAACATGGCATATCAAGTTGTGGTAGGACGTGTATTAAGGCTGGGCAAGGCAACCTAGTATGAGGAATAGGTTCCCAAGAGCCAGAATGCATTAGGGATAGCCCCTGTTCCCACTGTTAGGAGTCCCACAAGTAGACCAATCTACACAACTGTCACATATACGTAGAGGGACTAGGTCGATCCTATGCTCATGGATTGGTAGGATTAACATCTTGCCAAAAGCTATCTACATATTTAACAAAATCCCCATTAAAATCCCAACACAATTCTTTACAGACCTTGAAAGAACAATACTCAACTTCATATGGAAAAAACAAAAAGCCTAGGATAGCTTAAACAATCCTGTACAATAAAAGAACTTCCAGAGGTATCACCATCCCTGATCTCAAGCTCTACTACAAAGCTAGGTATAGTGTGGCAATTTGAATGTAGTTGGCTTCCATAAACTCATAGGGAGTGGCACTTTTAGAAGGTATGACTTTGTTGAGTAGGTGTGGCATTGTGGAAGGAAATGTGTCATGCAAGGGTGGGCTTTGAGGTCTCCTATGCTCAAGTTAGGTCTAGTTTAGTTTACTTCTTGTGGCATTCGGATCAAGGATGTAGAACTCTCAGCTACTTCTCCAGCACCATGTCCACCTGCACCCCACCATGTCACACTATAATGTAATAGACCAATCTCTGAAAATGTAAGCCACACCAATTAAATGTTTTTCCTTGATAAGAGCTGCCATGGTCATAGTGTTTCTTCACAGCAATAGAAACCCTAACTAAGACATATAGTAATTAAAAACAGCATGGTATTGGCATAAAAACAGACAAGTGGTTCAATAGAATTGAATCAAAGGCAAAGATATAACCATACCTATGGACACTTGATTTTTGACAAAGGAGCCAAAAGTATACAATGGAAAAAAGAAAGCATCTTCCACAAATGGTGCTGGCATAACTGGATGTCAACATGTAGAAGAATACAAATAGATCCATATCTATTGCAATGTACAAAACTCAAGTCCAAGTGGATCAAAGACCTCAACATGGTAGAGCGTTTGCCTAGCAAGCGCAAGGCCCTGGGTTCGATCCTCAGCTCAAAAACAAAAAACAAAAAACTTAAAAAAAAAAAAAAAAAAAAAAAAGGCTGGGTGGTGGCGGCGGCACACGCCTGTAATCCCAGTACTTGGGAGACAGAGGCAGGTGGATCTCTGTGAGTTTGAGGCCAGTTTGGTCTACAGAGCTAGTCCAGGACAGGCTCCAAAGCTACAGAGAAACCTTGTCTCAAAAAACAAAACAAACAAAAGAAAAAAAAAAAAAGACCTCAACATAAATCCAGTTACACTGAACCTGATAGAAGAGAAAGTGGGAAGTAGCCTTGAACACATTAGCACAGGAGACAACTTCCTAAATAAAACATCAGTAGCACAGACACTAAAAGACTAAAAGCAACAATTAAGTGGGACCTGAAACTGAAATGCTTCTGTATGGCAAAGAACACTGTCAATAGAAAAAAATGGCAGCCTACAAAATGGGAAAAGACCTTCATCAATCTCAAATCTGATAGAGAGGGCTGATTTCCAAAATATATAAAGAACCCAAAAAACTGAACATCAAAAAAACAAATAATCCAATTTAAAAATGGAGTACAGATCTAAACAGAGAATTCTCAACAGAAGAATCTCAAATGGCCAAGAGACGCTTAAAGAAATGTTCAATATCCTTCCTTAGCCATCAGGGAAATGCAAATCAAAACGACTCTGAGATTCCATCTCACACTGTCAGAATGGCTAAGAACAAAAACCACAAATGACTGGGTGGCACACGTCTTTAATCCCAGCACTCAGGAGACAGAGGCAGGCAGATCTCTGTGAGTTTGAGGCCAGCCTTGTGTACAGAGCTAGTTCCAGGATAGCCAAGGCTACACAAAGAAACCCTGTCTCGAAAATCTAAAAAGCCAACCCTCCCCCACACACACAAATGACAGATTATTCTGGAGATGATGTAAAGTAAGGGGAACACCCCTCCATTGCTGGTGGGAGTGCAAACTTGTACAGCCACTTTGGAATTCAATATGGTGGTTTCTCAGAAAACTGGAAATCAATCCACCTCAAGACCCAACAATATTACTCTTGGGCATATACCCAAAAGATGCTCAATCATACCACAAGTACACTTGCTCAACTATGTTCATAGCAGCGTTATTCATAATAGCCAGAACCTGGAAACAACCTAGATGTTCCTCAACTGAAGAATGGATAAAGAAAATGTGGTACATTTACACAGTGGAGTACTACTAAGCTGTTAAAAATAATAGCATCATGAAATTTGAAGGCAAATGGATGGAACTAGAAAAAAATCATCCTGAGTAAAGTAACAAAAGACCTAAAAAGACTTGGTATATACTCATTCATAAGTGGATATTAGCTGTAAAGTAATGGATAACCATGCTATAATCCACAGCCCAGAGAGGCTAGGTAATAAGGAGGGCACAAGGGAGGATGCTTGGATCTCCCTGGAAAGAGGAAATAGAAGAAATCTCGAGGGTGGATTGGGGTCAGGTGGGGGCGGGAACATGAGGGGTCAGGTTGAGGGGTGGATGGAGAGGGAGAGTATTGAAAGATATGACTGGAAAGGGGGGCATTTCAGGGTCAAGCAGAAACCTGGTGCAAGGGAAACTCCCAGGATTCAACAAGGATGACCCCAGCTAAGATTCTAGCAGTAGTGAATAGCAAGACTTCCAGTGGAGGGACTGGGACGCCGTTGTGAATCTTCACTGCGTGAAGATGGTCGCTGTGATTGGTTTTATAGTAAGCTAAATGACCAATAGCTAGGCAGGAGGCGTAGGTGGGACTACTGAACAGACAAGGGTCTGGGAAGAAGAAAGGTGGAGTCACCAGGTAGATGCAGAGGGAGCAAGACATGCTGGAGGAGAGGTAAAATTAAGATAATGTTAAGCTAATTTGAGTTAAATTCTTTCCATATATACATTTGTTGTTGTTTTGGTGCAGGGCTGGATAATCTAATCCAGGGCTCATACATGCCAGGCAAGCACTCTACTACTGAGTCCCAGCCTGTTCTTTCCAAATCAAAAAGGCTCCCATGGAGCCAGGCGGTGGTGGTGGCTCACACCTTTAATCCCAGCACTAGGAAGGCAGAGCCAGGTGGATCTGTGAGTTCGAGGCCAGCCTGGTCTACAGAGGGAGATCCAGGACAGGCACCAAAACTACACTGAGAAACTCTATGTCGAAAAACAAAACAACAACAACAGGTATCCATGGACTAGAGAAAACAGCACCTGCTGCTTGCACAGAGGATCTCCTTTCAATTCCCAGCATCCACAATGGAGGCCCACAAAAGTCTGAACTCTAGTTCTAGGCGATCAGGTTCCTTCTAACCTCTTCACAAACACACAAGCAGGCAAACATGTATACATGTTTTGATTTTTGAGATAAGTTTCACTATGTAGCCCAGGCTGACCTACTAAGACTAGGCTGGCCTCAAACTCAGAGGAACGGGGAGGTGAATCTCAGTGAAAGCCATCCTGGTCTATATAGCAAGTTCCAGGACAGCCAAAACCACATAGTGAGACCCTGTCTCCATAAAAAAACAAACAAAAACCTGTGTGTAGAATGGTGGTGGTACAGGCCTGTAATCCCAGCATTTGAGAAGATGAGGCAGGAGATTCTTGAGTTCAAGGCCAGTCTAGGCTACATATCAAGACCCCACTTTAAAAAAAAAAAAAGTGCTGGGTGGTGGCCCACACCTTTAATCTTAGCATACTGGAGGCAGAGGCAAGAGAATCTCTGTGAGTTCGAGGCCAGCCTGGTCTACAGAGTGAGTTTCAGGACAGCCAGGACTGTTTCACAGAGAAACCCCGTCTTGAAAAAAACCAAAAGAAAAAAAAAAGGGTAGGGTGTAAGGGAAGGAAGCCAAGGAAGCGGAAACAGCACTGGGTCAGAGACTCTGCCATCAGCTTTCATTTACATGCTCCAGGGTCACCTCTGGCCAGCATCCTACCTGCTTCCTCTCCAGCTCAGCCTGCGTGTCTGAGTGCTGCTGCTGGAGGCGGGCGCAGCTGTCTCTCAGCTCCTGGTTCTCTCGGAGAAGCTCCTGGTTGTGGTGATCGATCTCTTCCACCCTTCCCTGCAAGAACACCGCAGCAGCTTCATCCAAGTTCCCAGAGGGACTTCCCACAAGCTCCCGTGGTGAGCAGCTGAGTGATTCCCTCCCACTGGTGCCACACTGGCTTACGCCGCCAAGAACCGCCTCGCATGTGAAGGGAAGGGGCAACATCGCATGCCTGGGTTATCGTAGAATTAAGTTTGCTTTTGCCAGGAGACAGAGACCAGCAAACCTAAGGCCAGAAGTTATGAGGGGCTGGGAGGTGTTGGGGCACGCCTTTAACCCCAGCTTTCAGGAGGCAGGCAGGGGCAAGCAGACTTCTGTGAGTTTGAGGCTAGCCTGGTCTAAGGAATGAGTTCCAGGACAGCCAGGGCTACACAATGAAACCTTGTCTGGGGGGTGGGGGGAGAATGTTATGAGTGACACTGGGCACAGTGGCGCATTCCTGGAATCTTAGAATTCTAGATGCTGAGGCAGGAGGACTGCCCTGAATTCTTTGCCAGCCTGAGCTATAGTGTGAGGTTCTGTCTTTTTTTGTTGTTGTTGAGGTTCTGTCTTAAAAAAAAAAAGGTGGTGCGGGGGGAGGGGGGAGCTGGAGAGATGGCTCAGTGGTTAAGAGCACTTACTGCTTTTCCAGAGGACCCGGGTTCAATTCCCAGCACCCACATGGCAGCTCACAACTGTCTCTAACATCCTCACACATGCATATATGCAGGCAAAATACCAATGCAAATGAAATAAAAGCAAGCAAGCAAACAAACAAACAAATAAAAGCTGTTATAGCTAAAGGAATTGAATAGTTACAGAAGTTCCAGAGAAGGGAGAACTCATGTTTTGATTTTTTAAAAATTATTCCCAAGTCATCCCTGAGTGGGTTAGAGTGATATCATATGATTTTCCCCAACAATATCTATCTATAGCCATCCTGTAGAGTCACCCAAGCTGGAGCGCCCATGCTACAGAAGGGAGATGATTACAGACCTTAGTGGTGACCACCACTATGTCCTCCTCACTTTCTGCACGGAACTGGAAAGGGATACTTGCTCCCCGGACCACGCCATCTTGATCCACATAGCAGAACTGGTAATGCTCATCGTCCTTGGGCAGATAATAAGCTGGAAGTGGAATGTGGTTTTTAATACAAAATAGGAGCTATCCCATTTAAAACAAAACCAAAAACTGTCCCAGGAAACTCAAGGAGATTAATTAGCCTTGGCCAGAGTTCTCAGCGCCTTTGCCCTAGTATTTCCTACCTTTGAACTGGACCTCCTGCTGCCTGGCTGATTCCTTGTTTAGGTCACTGGGCAAGGCAACCCACATGAAGGTGTAATACTCCCGGGTTGTCTTCCATCCCACCTGCAATGACAAGAAGGTCTAATTCAGCACTGATGGAAATGGATGAAAAAGTCTTATTTGGACCATGATTTCTTAAAATGCATTTAAATTTATTTACACTGAAGATAGAATGAATTCATTATGACCAGAACATGTCTTTTGGCTTGTGGCTATTAGGTGGGAAAACATCTAATACAGCGGTTCTCAACTTGTGAGTCCTGACCCTTTTGGCAAACCTCTATCTCTAAAATATTTACATTACCATTCATAACAGTAGCAAAATTATAGTTATGAAGTAGCAACGAAAATAAATTGAGGTATACAAACAACTCAAAATTCCAGTTAAGAAGGGAATTAAACTAACTCAACACCCATTACAGGAGCGCCAAAATTTATCCTCAAGTCACCAACCAGTGGAGGTAGCTCATACCTCTAGTTCTGATACCTGATAATCTAAAGCAGGAGGATCGCTATGAGTCTGAGGCCAGCCTGGACTACATCGTGAGTTCCAGAACAAATCAAATCAAACCACCAAACTAACTGATTATCCAAATTGACACAGAGCATACACAGTACTGGTTAAAAAATGTTTTGAGAGGAGGCAGTCATAACGATGCCTGCCCATAATCACAGCTACATGGGAACCTGAAAGACTAGGAGTTTGAAGCCAGCCTTAGCTACATAGCAAAACCTTGTGTGTCTGTGTATTTATGCACGCATGTGTGTACAAGTGTATATGCTTGCATATAGAGGCCAGAGGTCCACACCAGCTGTCTTCCTCAATCGTTCTCTTTATCTTGTTTTTGTTTGGTTCAATACAGGATCTCACTGTGTAGCTCTGGCTGTCCTGGAACTCACTCTGTAGACCTGGCTGGCCTCGAGCTCACAGAGATCCACCTGCCTGTCTCCCAAGTGCTGGGATTAAAGGTGTGTGTTATGGGGCTGGAGAGTTGGCTCAGCAGTTAAAAGCACTAGTGGCCCTTCTAGAGGACCTGGGTTCAGTTCCCAGCATATACTTGGCAGCTCACAACTGTCTGTAACTCAAGTTCCATGGGATCCAACACTCTCACACAGACACCAGGCAAAGCACCAATCAATGTACATCAGATAAAAATAAATAAGTCATTTTAAAAAAGGCATGCGCTACAATGCCCTGCCCTTCATCTTGTTTTTATTTACACACATGTGTGTTGTATGCTCCCACATATGCACAGAGGTCAGAGCCGTTGGGTATTCTGCACTGAATTTGGAGCTAGGCAGCCCCATGACACTGATTATGGGTACATGCACAGACATACCGAGCTTTTGCTGGGAGGCTGAGACTCAAAGTCAGGTCTTGTGTGTGTGCTCACTGGGCTACCTCTCACCCCATCCACCTTCCTTTTTTGAGTCGGGGTCTTACACTGACTCAGGAGCTTACCAATTTGGTTCAACTGGCTGGTCAGCTGGGATTACAGCTGTGTGCCATTGTGCTTAGCTTTTTACATCATTGTTGGGAATCCAAAAATCTCAGGTTCCCATGCTTGTACAGCAAGCAATCATAGCCCTAGTCCCTGCAAAGTCCTCCTTTAAAAAAATAAATAAATAAAAGGAAAAGAAAAATACAAGGCCAGTGATATAGTTCAGTAGGTAAAGGGAACCTGTCCTGAAAGAAAGCCTGGTGATCAGGAAAGAGGGAAAGAAAGAGAGAACCAACTCCACAAAATTGTCCTGATTACCATGTTCTCAATGTAGAGCGAACATACCTACAGTGCGCTATGCATACACACTAATTAAAAATAATAATAAAAAGAAACATGAAGAAAAAAAACAGCTGGGCTCATGCCTTTAATCCCAGCACTAGGAGGCAGAGGCAGGTGGATCTCTGTGAGTTCAAGGCCAGCCTAGTCTACAGAGCAAGTTCGAGGACAGCCAGGGCACAACAGAGAAACCCTGTCTCCAAAAAGCAAACCAACCAACCAAACAAACAAACCAAAAAACAAAACAAAAACAAAAACAAAAAAAACCCACAACAAAGTAAACCTTGGCCCTGCTACCTTCTAACAAAAGTTTTTAAAACTTCTCAGTCACATGAGGAGGAGGAACATGTTGCCAAGCCTGGCCACCCGAGCTCCACCCTGGCTCCTACTTGGTGGGAGGAGAGAACCAATTCCTGTAAGCTATCATCTGACCACTACACACACGCTGTGCCACATGTAATGCCCTCCTCCCATAGAAATAAAGAAATGCAATAATAAATTTAAAACCTTCCACAGGACACACTGAAAAAACCAAAACTTCTAAATTGGAAAGTGTTTGGTTGGGGCCTCTGGCTTGCCCCTGCATGGTCCTGTAAGCCCTGGTCTCTCTCTCTCTCCTCTCCCCCCAAACCCGGGCTGCTCTGAGAGTCTCTGAACACAGGAAAGACTCCCAAAGCCCAGTTCTGCGTTCTTGGCGGCTGCTGCAGCTTCCTCCCTGGATGCTGCCACCCGCCCAAGTCCCGACCTGAGCACTCAGCACAAACTCAGCTGTGGCAGACACATCATCACCCATTGCCTACAGTCCAGAAAAGTGCCCTGGCTCAGGTTTGTGACCAGAGAGCCCACCTGGCAGTTGTTTTGCTCAATATACCTGTTGTTACACTTGTTCAGTTCAGCTTGAACTGGCTTCCTGTGTCAGCAGAGAAACTTATTTGGGGGGAGGGTAACTTTTAGAAAGTAGTTATGTTCTCTTTACAAGTTTGTCCTCTATGATGTCTAATACAGACTTGTCATGTCCCAACCTGAATATAATTTGAAATTTGCTTATGTATTTATACACTCTTTTTTTTTGGGGGGGGGGGTTGGGGAGGATAGGGTCTGGTAGCCCAGGCTGGCTTTGACCTTGCTACTAAGCCATTTCTCAAATCCCTAAGTTTTTGTTTTTGCTTTAAGCTAAACTTGGCTTGGGTAGATGGCTCAGCAGGTAAAAACCTAGCTGGGGGAGCTAGATGACCTGAGCTCCATACTTGGAGCCCACAAAAAGGTGGAAGGGAGAAGCAACTTCACAGGGTTGTCCTCTGACCTCCATACATGCTCATCATAGACACACACCAACACAGTAGTAATAACAAAAACAAACAATAAGCTAAACTTCGCACTGATCTAGAGACTTTGCTACACAGGAGGAAGAGGACAGCAGCTGTGGCCTCCTCTCCAGGATGAAAACACTCTGGGCACCAGCTCTGTGTCAGCACACAGTAGTCTGATGACTCATCACTCCAGAGGTGGCCAGTGTCCTAAAGGTCATCTACTACCTGTACCTCTGGACATCCAAGCCTCAACAATAAGCTGGGTTCTCCAAACAACTGAGGCAGTAAAGGATGGCGTCTGGTTTGGGGCCAAACAGCACTGGCAAGTGTGCATGTGGCATACTGACGTGTCGAACCACTCAGATATCAGAGCCAGCGATGGGAACTACTTAGGTCTGACCTTTATCTCTTGTCTCTGTAAATAGGATGATTGGACAGTATGATGGGGCATGTGCGCTGGCAGGGAGGGAAAGAGGGAAGGGACAGGGAGAGGGGCGGGAGGGAAAGGGAAGAGAGGTGGAAGGCAGAGGTGGGAAGGAGAACGAAATAGAGAAGAAGTTTAATCTAATTTCAAAGCAGTTTCTGTCCTTGAACTGACAGGATGATTAGATGCTACTGAGGGCACTGAGGGAGGGCTCACACTTATCAGGAAAACACTTTTGGGATGCAGGATGGCAACCCGGCTACTTCTCAACATCCTTTCCGGATTTATGATATTCACAGTAAAACAAATTCAACACTGTATTAAGGAAGGAAGAAAAATTAAAGTCACAGAAATTAACCAGGTAGAAATCTCAGCACTGTGATAGGAGCAGGAAGATCAGGAGTTCAAGGCCATCCTTGGCTACACAAAGAGTTTGAGGCTAGCCTTGAACATGAGACCCTGTCTCAAACTCTCCAAACAAACAAAACCATAAAAATTATATAAGGGGTCATCCATCTTAGCCAAACAACATGTACATATTTCAAAATAGGATAATATATATATTAGGATTTTTTAAAATTTGTTAATTTTATGTGGTTAAGTGTTTTTCATGCACATATGTCTGTGTATGAAATATGTGCCTCGTGTCAGAAGAGGGCATCAGATTTTCTGGAACTGGATTTACAGATGGTTGTGAGCTGTCATATGCATTCTGGGAACTGAACCCAGGTCCTCTGGAAGAGTAGTGAGTGCTCTTAACCATTGAGCCATCTCTCTAGCTCTCAAATAGACTAATTTATAAAGCATTTAGATTTGATCTTTGAACACATAATAAAACTTGGGGACTGTGAGTGTGAGACTTTTTTATCTTTTAGTTTGGGACTGAAAATAAGAAATTTATTTTTTTGTTTGCTTGAGACGGGCTTTCATTATGTAGCCCTGGCTGGCCTCAAACACAGAGATCCTCCTGTCTCTGCTTCCTGAGTCCTGGGATTAAAGAGGTGCATCAAGCTGAAATTTAAAAGTGAGGCTCATACACTGTGTGAGAGGAGGGAACACTAGGAATTGTAGTTTGGGATCTCTGATTGGGCAGACATACTATACAAGGTAACTGAGACTCACCACTAGCTCCTATCCCTTGGTATTAACACTCACTTTAAAGATGCCAATCCAGTCCTTGCGACGCGGGGTGAACTGTTGGGTGAAGGTGTAATAGCATGTGACATCTCCTCCAGGAACATAGAACTTCTCCACACTGTCAAACACAACCTGAGAGAAACTGCAGTGTTCCAGCAAGACAGCGGATATGGGGGGCTCGTCTACTGTCTTGTCCATGGTGGAGTCCTGTCAGGAGATATGGAATAGGGTACATGAGAAACTGCCTCAATAAAAAAGAAATTTAAAAAGACATAGAATAGAATAGGATTCTGAAAGGGTTTGTGGGAGACTTCCAGGCTCCCACCCAAGAACTTTCTATTCAAGCAATCAGGAAAAGCAAAATCCTGACAGGAATTGAGGCTGGGCCTGCTTTCTGTTCCACTTTGCAGTGTGCGTTCCTAACTTCCTACACTAAGCATTTTCAGAGAGCGTCTTTGACGTCTGCGCCCAGCCAACTGCCCCCATAGCCCTGTTCTTTGTTTGCGGCTCCTTCTTTCTCTCTCTCCTAAGAAAACAAGCCAGATTTCTTAGGAGAACCGGCCGTTTTCAGTCCAAAGTTCTCTACTTTACATCCCAGCAAACCCTGTGACTTTAGTTCAGTTCTTTGGATTTCAGCTTCCCATTCAGCTCCACAATAATTAGACCCTTCCATATATCAGACGCTATCCATACTAGGAGCTGATTTAGGACAAACATAGAGACAAGAAATTATGTGATATTCAGTGGTGACTAGTGTCTTCTGAAATCAGCTTGGTGTCCTTTAAATTCTCGTGTTCTCCCTTCCTCTTCCTTTCCTGGACACCCCCCCACACACACACACACTTCCCTCCTCTGCTCTCTGGGCAAACCCTCTAATGCTGTGCTGACAAGTTTTCATGTCAACTAATACAAGCTAGAGTCATGCTGGAAGAGAGGACCCCCCACAACAATGGCTGGTGGACAAGTGTATGGTTTATTTTCTTGACTGACAAGTGATTGGGTAATGCGGCTGAGCTCACTGTGGGCGCTGTTACCCCTGGGCTGGCGGTCCCGACTGCTATAAGAAAGAAGATTGAACAAATCATGAAGAGCAAGCCATTAAGCAGCCCCTTCCATGGCCTCTGTATTAGCTCCTGCATCCAGGAGGACTGCCCTATTTCAGTTCCTGCCTAGCTTCCCTCAGCGATGGTGTGCGCTCTGAGAGCTGTAAGCTGGAATGCACCCTTTCCTTCCCAAGTTTCTTTTGGTCATATTTCAGCATAGCAATAGAAACCCTAACTAAGACAGCTGCTGAGCTATACCCCTGGTCCCACCTTCTAAAGGATAGAATTGAGCAATTTAATAAACTGGGCCTTGTGATCTGATCATTGCTTACCCGTTAGCATATCTATTGCATTTGGTTATGAGGCCTAAGTGACATAATGTAAAGTACTCAGACCTTAAGTCAGTGCACTTCAAACAAAACAGATACCTGCTCAGTGACAGAAGAAAGGACTTACCACGGAGACTGAAGAAAGCTGCTTAGCGGACCTTTGTGATAGTTACTGTTGTGCCAGCAGAGATTTCATTACTTTGCTCCTGCACTGAGCTGGCCCTCAAAGGATCCCACTCCCACATGGCAGACAGACAGCAAGTGGCTATCCAGTGAATTTAGAATAAGAAGTGTAAATACTCGAAGGTCCACTGGGCAATGGCTCTGTGGGTAAAAGTGCTGGCCTGGAAAGCATGACAGCCTGAGCTGAGGCCAGAAGACTCAAGACTGTCTACCTGCTGACCCCACGGAGAAGCTAAGAGTGGTGCCTGTCCATCAGTAATCCCAACACTCTGAAGTCATATGGGAGGCAGAGGCAGGAGAACTGCCTGGAAGCTCATGGGCCGGTGAGCTGGACTACAAAGCATGGGCACAGACACAGTCTCACCAAGGTTATGTAAGAACTGACTGCAAAACCATCCTCACGGGTTGGGGATTTAGCTCAGTGGTAGAGCACTTGCCTAGTAAGCGCAAGGTCCTGGGTTCGATCCTCAGCTTTAAAAAACAAACAAACAAACAAACAAACCAAAAAAAAAAACAAACACAAAAAACCAGCAACAAAAACAAAACAAACAAACCAAAAAACCATCCTCAGACCTCCACACATCCTGTCTCTCTGTCTCTATCTCTCTGTCTCTCTCTCTCTCTCTCACACACACACAAACTAAATAAATAAAATGTTAAAAAGTTTGTCAGAGGGGCTGGAGAGATGGCTCAGTTAGGAGCACTGGATGCTCTTCTAGAGGTCCTGAGTTCAATTCCCAGCACCTACATGGTGGCTCACAACCATCTGTAGTGGGAAACTGATGCCCTCCTCTGGCATAAAGTTGTACATATAGACGGAGCATTCACAAACATTAAATAAATCTTAAAAAAAAAAAAGTTTGTCAGCT
Organism: Onychomys torridus; assembly: GCF_903995425.1. Lineage (NCBI taxonomy): Eukaryota > Metazoa > Chordata > Mammalia > Rodentia > Cricetidae > Onychomys > Onychomys torridus. Next base: position 84,264,694 of record NC_050450.1, read on the forward strand.
GGGTGGTGGTGGCTCATGCCTTTAATCCCAGCACTGGGGAGGCAGAGGCAGAGGCAGAGGCAGGTGGATCTCTGTGAGTTCCAGGCCAGCCTGGTCTACAGAGTGAGTTCCAGGAAAGGTGCAAAGCTACACAGAGAAACCCTGTCTCAAAAAAAAAAAAAAAAAAAAAAAAAAAAAAAAAAAAAAAAGTTTGTCAGACATAGAAAACACCTTTTTAAAAAGAGAACAACTTTTTTGTACAAGTGGTACACAAACAAAAGTTTTTAGGGAGTAGACTCTTATGTAACTCTTGAGGAAGACTGTCTAGGGTTTTTGAAGTGGGTTTGTGCTGAGGGAATTCCAACAGCAGAAAAGTGCAGCCCACAGGGCCGGAGAGATGCTCAGTTTTTAGGAGCACTTACTGCTCTTCCAGAGGACCCAAGTTTGGCTCCCAGCACACATGTCAAATGACACACAACCATATGTAACTCCAACTTCAGAATAGCCAATGCCTCTGGCCTCCAAGTGCACTCGTGTGCACTTACCCACATGCAGACACACACACACACACACACACACACACACACACACACACACACACACCCCTACACATAACTTAAAATAATAAAAATAAACCTTTGAAAAAATGCAGCTCATATTTGGAAGACAGTAAGAAAGTACGACTCCTTTCTATAAAATGGATACTAACCTGTGTTTTGTTTCCTAGATGATTATAGTAGATTCAGTATGCAGACAAAATGTAATCAGAAATGGTAAAACGAGGGCTGGGCATGTTTAGTGTGCTTATTTGGTGTGTGCAAGGCCCTGGGTTCACATGCAAAATTAAAAAGTAGAAATAAACGGTGGAAAGCTGTTTGTAAGGTAAAAGCACAGAAAAGGAACACAGAGTGGGTGCAAATATGTCTCGGCAATTAAGAGTACTCCCGCTTTCCCAGAGGACCTGGAGATAGGGCCACAGTATCTACCTCAGGTGGCTCACAACTGCCCGAAACTCTAGCTCCAGGAAGTCCCTTACCCTCTTCTAGCCTCCAAGGGCACCTACATGTGCATGTGAACACCACACACACACACACACACACACAGAGAGAGAGAGAGAGAGAGAGAGAGAGAGAGAGAGAGAGAGAGAGAATACAAAAACCTACAACATTACAGTTCTTCCAGACTTAACCTATCTCTTGGTCTTTGAAGTGACTCCAACTAGGCCTCTTCTTCAAACTCCTCAAAGTTCAGGGGTTTTAGTTTGTTTGGATGGCCGGATTTTCATTTTTGAGACAAGGTTTCACTATGTAGCCCTGGCTGACCTAGAACTCACTATGTAGACCAGGCTAGCATTGAACTCACAGAAATCTGCTAGGATTAAATTAAAGACATGAACCACAGATACCTGGCTCAAACTTCCCAGAAGTCAGTGCCTCCCCTCAACCCCCAAAGAAGGCAAGTGGACTTCAGAGCACTAAGCAGTTTATTGGGAAATTTAGCTACAGAGCCAAGAACTCATTGATTTTTCTGGTTTGTGACAGAGCCTAGCCACCTCATGCCTCAGGGTAGTATTCCCAAGTGGAGTGGAAAGGGTCCTATTCCAGCCTATCATTCCCCTTGTAGCAAGCTGTTGACTGTAGGATGAAGGCTGCGCTGGGATGCTATGGAAGATGGGCTGGGAGGTTTCTCAGCTTGCTGACTCTTTCCCCAAAAGTCTCCAGTCACAGTGAAGCCATCCTGCTTCCTCAGTCCTAAGACCGAAGAACCAATTTATCTGAGCATATCAAATGATTCTGTCTGCCCTTTGACTAGGGACTGTGACTAACTGGCCCGCCCTCAATTACCTGAAGTCCCTTATCTTTAGTTCTCCTTGTGACACGTCATCCTTACTTATGCACAACACAAAGTTAAAGTAACTGCCCACTAGGTGTTCTTCCAATAAGTGAATGAACAATATCTGCACACCATTCATCAGAAGGGGCTTTACAGGTAAATAATGGCAGGGATGGTCTGGGGATGCAACTCAACAGTAGTGTTTGCCTAGCTAACATACGAACCTAGGCTAGATCTCCACCACCCCAAAATATTATTAATTATGAAGATGATGGTGATGATGTTAAGGATGGTGGTAGGATTAGAGTTCTTTTTTTGTTAGTTTAATGTTATCATATATGTGTGTGTATGTATGTGTATATATAGTAAGTCAGTAAGTCCAAGGCAAACCTGGGCCACATGAGACTCTGACTTTAAAAAAAGAAGTCAGCCAGGAGTGATGTCACATGCCTTTAATCACCAGGCAGATCTGTGTGGTTTGAGACCAGCCTGGTCTACAAAGCAAGTTCCAGAACAGCTAGGGCTGTTACACAGAGAAACCTTGTCTCCAAAAAAAAAAAAAAAAAAAAAAAAGTTAAGGAGATAAAACCCTCCAAGAATAAAACTAATTCTTGATATGACCAGTTCAGCTGGCTTAGCTGTTTAAATGGCATGGTGACAAAACCAAAAACCCCACAAATCTGTCTTAAGAACCCATCACTGTGGATGGCAGTGGTGGTGTACCCTTTAATCCCACACTCGGGTGGCAGAAGCAGGTGATATCCGAGTTTGAGGCCAGCCTCATCTACAGAGTGAGTTCCAGGACAGTCAGGGCTACACAAAGAAATCCTGCCTTGAAAAACCAAAAAAGAACCCATTACCTACTTTCACACCCACAAATTCTGGCAAGCTGTGAATACTAGCTAAGAATCCAAGTGATTCTTGGTACAGCCTCTCTTTCTCACTAAAGACCAACCAAAGTTAGCTCACAAAGAACACTGAGAAAGGACAGGCCACTCACAAGTGATACCAAGGAGCCATGCTCTGAAGCCTGTACACAGCCAGGAGAAATTCCATCTCTTCCCTTGTCTAGAAAAAGCAACAGCTTGCTCTCTTGCTTATTAAAACGGCAAGACTACATGAAGCTTCCAGACTTGGCCTCTCAGCGTGTCTCTGGACTCAGAGGACACCAAGGGTCCTCGGGGCTTCAGATTTCAGTCGTTCTAAGAACAAAGTTAAATTACCTGCCAAGTCTGGAGAAGGGTTGAAGAGGGTAGGCTGGTGAGCAGCAGCACCCCCTTCCTCCTCTTCACCAAACTGAGGGCACAATGGGCTGTAGGGAAACCCAAGCATGCCTGTATCAATCCTAGTGGGCTCGGTGAGGAAGCACCACACTCGCCCTTTCCTGAAGGGAAGCTGCTGATTGTTAAAGTCAGCAGTCCTAAACTGAGCATAATGACCTGTAATCCCAGTACTCGGGAGCTCTGAGACAGGAGGATCATCACAAGTTTGAGGCCAGCCTGGGCTACACAGTGAGACCCTGTCTGAACCAAACCAAAGCAAACCATTAGAAACCTTAAAAGCCTTTCCTTCTGGGCTGGCAAGATGGTTCAGTGGATAGAGGTGTTTGCCACCAAACCTGACAAACCCAAGGTCAATCCCTGGAAGAAGATAACTGATTCCTGTAAAATGTCCTGACTTCCATTTGAATATAATAGCACTTGTCCCCAGACACATACACTCGTGCACACGTAAGTAAATAAATAAAACAAAACAAAACAAAACTTTTTGTTGTTTTTCAAGACAGGGTTTCTCTGTATAACCCTGGCTGTCCTGGAATTCCCTCTGTAGCTCAGGCTGGCCTCAGACTCACAGAGATCCACCTGCCTCTGCCTCCTGAGTGCTGGGATTAAAGAAGTGCGCCACCACCGCCCGATGAAATTACCTTTCTAACAATGCAGTCTAGAAATGGGGTTGGAGGGTACAAAAGGAAAACTAGAATGAGTTAGCCTCAGTTTTCCTCTCTTAGCCACTCAGAACTAATCTACTATCTGCCCTAATGCTGACAGTAATTCATAGAGGCAAGAAAAGAAAAGAATCATGAGTGCTAATTAAGTTAGAAGCCAGAGAGCTAAGAAATTATGAAAAAGTAACGGGATATATTAGGTCCATATTCTATCAAATTTCTTTTTTTTTTTTTTTTTTTTTTTTTGCCAAAATCTAAGGCTGGTCATGTAAGTAGTGACAGGGGAAAATGGTTTTTTTCTTTTAGATTTATGTATGTTATTCTATGTGTATGGGCATAGTGCCTGCATGCATGTATGTGCACCTTGGCCTGGGGCCAGTGGAGGCCAAGAAGAGGGCATCAGATCCCCTAGAATTGGAGTTACAGATTGTTGGGAGCCACCATGTGGATGCTGGGAATCAAACCTGGGTCCTCTGCAAGAGCAGCAAGTGCTCTTAACCACCAAGGGATCTCTCCGGGACCCACAAACAGGGATTTTAAGAACAAAAGTATCAAGGAGCTAGACATGGCTGGCATACATTAATAATCCTAACATACGAGATGGAGGCAGGCAGATTCAGAGTTCAAGGTCAGCCCCAGCCACATACTTAAGCCTAGATTTCTGAGACTCTGTCTCAGGAAACAAAGCACCTACCAAACCCCATTAATCTGGGAAGAGTGTAGAGATTCCATAAACTGTCTGACATGGTTGTTACTTTTTTTTTTCTCCTTCCCTTCTAGAAGTTTCCAAAAGGATTAGGGCCCTCAAGGGAGCTGGCAATAATAATGTATTTCAAAACGAGTCCCAGGAAATGGTTCTTAGTGCCTAAGAAAACCTGACATATTTTCACCTAATGAACCTTTTAGTTTAATATACTACTCCCCAAACTGTTCCACAAAGCATAGGTCTTCTTATCCAGAAGCAAGGCAGCAACAGGCAGTTCTACTTCTCATTTGGATGAATCTGCAAACTACAGTGATAAGTTTTAGCAGGAAAAAAATTAAGTTCCCAACACTTCTACATTACCCTGTCATACCAGTTGGGTATATGTTTCAAGAGAAACAAATACTTACTGGGCATGGTGGCTCTTGCCCATAACTGCCCAGAACTCAGGGAGAAGGAGGAGGAGGAGGCAGCCTGGTTTAGAGTGAGTTCTAGGCCAGTCGAGGCTACATATGGAGACCTTGCTCAAAAATAAACAAGGGCTGGAGAGATGGCTCAGTGGTTAAGAAAGCACTATTTTGCAGAGGACCAGAGTTCAATTCCTAGCATACATGTCAAACAGCTCACAACCATCCGTAACTCCAGCTCCAGGGGATCTTCTGGCCTCCAAGGACATCTACACATAGCTACACACACACACACACACACACACACACACACACACACACACACACACTCTCTCTCTCTCTCTCTCTCTCTCTGTAATGTATACATATACACACATACATATATACACACATATAAAATATATAATTATATAAATAAACCTTTGGAACTGTAGAGATGGCTTAGCACTGGCTTCTCTTCCAGAGGGCTGGGGTTGTAACTCCAGTTCCAGCAGATCTGACGCCCTCTTCTGGCCTCCACAAGTACTGCACACACGGGGACCATAGACACACATGCAGAAGCAAAACACCCATACACATAAAATAAAAATAAATAAATCTTGAAAAGAAATCTTAAAAAGAAATAAACACACACAGAGACAGACAGGAAGAAAGTGGTGTGTGTGTGTGTGTGTGTGTGTGTGAGAGAGAGAGAGAGAGAGAGAGAGAGAGAGAGAGAGAGAAAGAAAGGGGTATCAGAGAGCAAGATAGAGACTGACTTAACTATAGGTTGCTTCTCTAGATTAGTTCTGAGAAAGAAATTGAACGCTCCCAAAACCAAGAGAGAAATGCACATACTTATTTTTTAAATTATTTATTTTTATTTTATGTGCATTGGTGTTTTGCCTGCATGTATGTCTGTGTGAGGGTGCTGGATGCCCTGGAACTGGAGTTACAGACAACTGTGAGCTGCCATGTGGGTGTGGGAATTGAACCCGGGTCCTTTGGAAGAACAGCCAGTGCTCTTAACCTCTGAGCCATCTCTGCAAATCAGTCCTTAATCTGAGAACAGTAAAACCAAAAGATGAGTGAAAGCCAATCATGCAAACAAAGTTTAAAGAAGTCAAACAGAAATGTAACCCTTTCATCTTCTTTTCTTTTCTAAAACTAGCAACCAGCCAAACCGATGGGCTGATCTGAACGGCGGTCCCCCGAACCTAGCTTAGCAAACTCGAGCAACGGGCAGCATGTGCACACAGGCAGCCGGGGACATGGAGCGCAGCCGAGAGCACGATCACTGCTCCTCAAGTTCTTGCACCACTTACTGCTGTTTCCGTTTTCTATGTTCATTTTTTCCTCCTTGTCGAAAATGCTTTTGAGGGGCTGAAGAGATGGCTCAGCGGTTAAGAGCACTGCCTGCTCTTCCAGAGGACCCGGGTTCAATTCCCGGCACCCACACGGCAGCTCACAACTGTCCGTGACTCCTGCTCCAGGGAATGTGACACTCTCACACAGACATACGTGCAGGTAGAACACCAATGGACATAAAATACAAATAAATAATTAAGATGTTTTCGAGTACGTAAGACAAAACTATACAACTAGGAACCTCTCAGACACATATCAGCTGTTTGAAATAGCTGTCATGTTTGGTCTGAGCAAACTCTGTCACATGTCACACCACCACAGCAGTGCCAGGGGAAGCACAGAGAAATAGTTCTCAGATGTGAGGGCACACAACTGGAAGAGACTGTGAAAGTTCACCGTCTTCCCACTTTTTGTTTCCAAAATATTTTAGGGGCTGGAGAAATGATGGCTCAGCAGTTCAGGACACCTGCCGCTCTTGCACAAAGGATCTAGGTTCAATTCCCAGCACTGACAAGGCAGCTCACAGTCACCTGTAACTCCAGGGGATCTAAAGCCCTCTTCTGACCCCCTCAGGCACTGCACAGACACGATGTACAGCGTAGATGGAAGCAAAATCCCCATACCTACAATTTAAAAAAAAAAAATCCTTAAAAAAATTTTATTTATTTCTGTGTATGTGTGTGATGTGTGCCTGAGTATGTGTACCACCTGAGGGCAGAAACCCACACTCCACGTTGTTGTGAGCAGCCCAAGAAGGACGCTAGAACTGAACCCAGATCCTCTGCAAAAGCAGCAAATACCCGTGATGGCTGGGCCATCTCACCAACCCCATACATTTTCCCCTCTCCTTGAAAGGGGTGGTGGTATTGTGCCAGGTGGCGGTGTTTGAAGAACAGCAGCATGGGAACTTGGCCAGGGGCCAAAAGACCTAGGCTCTAATCTCAGCTCTACCACTACCTTGAAGTCTGGTTCAGCCATAGAAACCCTTTTTAGGTTTCTGGCCAACACATGAATCTGACTAGAGAAATCTCTAGGGACCAGTTTAGGTATAGTAATGATCCTGTGTGTACAAAACAGAAAGTTCATCGTCCATGTCTTCTTCCTCTGAGAAAGTAAGTAAGCATGACATATCAGTAAGTAGAGCCGGTTTTGTTTCGTTTTTGGTTTTGGCTTTGTTTGAGGCAATGTCTCTCTCACTCTATAGCCCAGACTGGGCACGAATTTTCAATACTTTTGCACTGAATGTTGTACTAAAGAATGTGTAACTTGTTACTGTCGGTAACTCGGGACCCTCTGTCCTTTCAAGGTTTTTCCTGCTTGGCAGCTTTCCTGCTTGCTACAAGGTAGAGTTTCAGAACTCCCGACAACACTTGGGAAAGTAAGCCATCTAGGCATCCCTAATCGTGTGAGGTACGTAAGCCACAAAGACCTAGTGAATGAAGTCCTTTGTTATATGTGGGTTTTGAAAAAAAAAAAAAGTAAAAGGGAAGTTATGATACAACATCCAAATTATTCTCCTAAGTTCCATCCATAGGCACTTATTCAATGACAGAAAAAAAAAGTTAACCCGAGGATTGGGGTTGAAATGCGAGCTGGGGAGAAAGCAACAGGAGATCAGCTGTAATTCAGCAGCGCGCTGACATCTCCTTTTCCATCGGGGCTGCCATGACCGGATACAGAGGGAAAGGGGGTTCAGGGAGCTAACTTGCTGGCACAGAGGCAAACAGACATAAAGAGAAAGTAACTCGGTCAGGGTGACGCAGTGGGGCCCTGGGCCAAGCCTATAGCGGTGACACATTAGAAGCTGGGTGTTCGGAACCCCGCGACCAGGGGCGGCGGGGCCGGGTACCACCGCAAGCCACAGCACAGGGCCACTGCGCCAGGACCCTGGCTCCTGTCAGAGGCGACTGTCCTCCCGCGGGTCACAAGCCCTGTAACCCCAAACTCCCGCAGCCTCGCCCTCCTCGGGAAAAATCGTTCCGGGCCTCCCAGGCCGCGCTAGGCGCTCCAGGCCCTCCCGGAGCCACCCTCGCTGACCCACGCCCCCCGGGACGGACCGAGGTGAAGCTTGAAGCCCGCCACGCCGTGGCCTGCCTGTGGTCCCGTCCCGAATTTCGGGGACCCCAAGGGCTCAACTGCCCCCCCTTCACTCCAGGGACTCACCGGGGACACAGCCAGCAGCGGCGCAACAGCAACAGGGAACCCAAAGGCCCGTGGGCGGGGCTAAAGGCCAAAGGGCCGGGCAAGCCCCGCCCACGGCGTCACAACAGCCACAAGCCCCGCCCCCGCCGCCGGCCGCCTGGGACTCGCAGTGTCTGGGTGTGATGCTCTTTAATCTACCCTAGAGCAAACTGTCTTTTTTATTTTTATTTTTAATTTGCTTAAAGTTGTGTCTTTGAAAGAGTATTGAGAGTTTATCTTTTCCTGCCTCTACATAGAATTTCATTCACTCTATTTAGTGCTATAGATAGAGATGATATATACATATATATGTATGCCTGTATACCTATAGATACAGACGAGATATAGATAGTCCTATAGATACAGATTAGACTCTGGCATTTCATCCTGCTTTACACACACACACACACACACACACACACACACACACACACAATCAGGCTTGGTAGTAGATACCTGTAATTCCAGCATTGGAGGTCAGCTGTCCAGGGCCAAATTTGGCTGCAAAGCAAGTTTGAGGCCAGCCTAGGCTATGTGAGACTTTGTCTCAAAAAAAAGAAATCGTGTCTCACACCCGACCTTAAAGGAAATCTATAAACCTTTCTCCTGTGACTTGACTCAAAAAGCAAGTTTCTGTTTGTGTTATTTATTTTATGTGAATGGGTGTTTTGCCTGCATGTATGTATGTCCACCACTTTCCTGCCTAGGGTCCAGAGGGATCAGAAGAAGATACTGGATCCTCTGAAACCAGAGTTATGGATGATTGTGAGCCACCATGTGGGTGCTGCGAATACAACCCAGGTCCTCTGCAGTAGCAACAAGTGCTCTTAACCAAGGAACCAACTCTGCCTGACACCAGCTTTGGCGAGGGTGGGGGTGGGGTGGGGGCTGGGGGTAGAGTGGGATGGGGCTGGAGGTGGGGTGGGATGGGGTTGGGGGTCATGGGATGGGATTTGGGGCATGGGGTGGGGTTGGATCTGAGGGTAGGGTGGGGTGAGGATGGCTCAGGTCCCAAAGAGGATGTGTGGAGTCGGTGAGGGGAAAGTAGGAGACTGACAGGATCTGAGGGTGAATTGGGATTGCTGCCTGAGAGTTTATTTAAAAAATACACCTTCGGTAATTTATAGTTGCACATAGGGTTAAATGGGGGTGGGGTGGGGGATGTGAGCTGGGGTGTGTCTTGAGATCAGGGATGGGGAAGCTAGCATTGACCTTGACAAGTTAATAGGCACCAGTCATATGGTAATGGAGGGTCGCAAATTCCTTTTGCCAGAGATCAGAATGACTCCCTTTGTAGCAAGCAAGAACTTTCTTCAAGTCCCTGAGGAATGGCTGGCCTTGGGAAAAGGACTTTCTTGGGCCAAACACACCATTATAGAATATTGCAGGTTTTTAAAAAAATATGGCTTAGTTTATCCAAATAGCTGAAACTTAAAGTGAGCAAAGATGAAATTAGACAAATATTACTATGAACTTGAGTAGACCTGAGGAATTTATACATTTTTTGTTTCTTTGTTTTTTGAGACAGGGTTTCTCTGTAGCTTTGGAGCCTGTCCTGGAACTCACTCTGTAGACCAGGCTGACCTCAAACTCACAGAGATCTTCCTGTCTCTGCCTCCCAATTGCTGGGATTAAAGATGTGTGCCACCAACGCCCTGCTGGAATTTATAAATCTTGATTATCAAATATACCTTATTTATCCAGCATATGTTACTATCTAAATTTTCTAGCAGCTTGGTGTTAGTTTGTGTGGGAGTAGGTGTTATTTATTAAGCAGCACAATGTTATTTATTAAGCGGCGCTGTTTACCATGTGAGAGAAGCCATGAGGTACAACAAAACCCACTATAAGAGTTTAGTAAGGGAAGGGAACAGAAGGGGAGTGCATAGACCTGTGGAAAGGTCGTGCAGGAAGAGAGGAGGAATAGGTGGAACCTGCTTTTATGGATCCCCTAACATGCGCATATGGGCTTACATAGCTACACCACACATGGGCATAGATTGCGAGACCAACCACTCTGTGTGAAGATTATGTGATCGATCACATAGTGCACAGATTACATAGGAGTAAGGCCCTAGGATGAATAAGCATCTTGCCTGGCTACTGGACAGCGCATGTAGCTGGGGGAGTGGCTAGAAATTCTAACATTCCAAGCTCTTTGCTTTTATTAAAAATGGTGGATAAACGGGAATAGGGGCACTGTGTCTCCCGAAACTGCTTCCAGCTGACTCGGTGGGCATCGTTTAACTTTTGGGGGTAAGGAAGGGGGCTTTGGGAGTAGATGGAGGTCCTGAGGTAGTGGATTGTACTCCACTGATTTGGGAATGGTCCATCATCTTCCGCTGTTTTGGGCTCTGTGATTGTTTGGGTCTGACAAGGTGCTGATGAGGCAGAAGAGGAAGTTTAGAACAAATTTTACAGGGGCGGGGGTGTCCCTGAGAGGTCCCAGGGTGTGTGTGTGGGTCCTGGGACCAGGAATGTTTGAATTATACTTATCTGAAGTAGATCTGATCTGTCCAGGTAGATTCAAGCTGGCTAGGAGCTCGGAAGAATTTTTTAACATATTAAGAAGCAGCCAAAGGGAATTTAAAATCTTGAGCTGGTAGCCATGATATTATAATGTTCAGTATTCTGCTATCAGACTTTTTAACTGCAAGTATGGGGGTGTAAGAAGGCCAAGGGGTTGGGTGGAGCAGCTTTTTTCTGAGAAGGTCAGAAATGATAGGCTCTGGAGTGAGAGAGTACTGAGCTTGGGTAATATACCTGGTAGGGTCCTAAAACTGGATAATAATAGGGGGGTGGTGCCTAGCAACAGAAGGGTTCTGGGTGTCCCAGACTTTGGGGTCCACCTGAGAGGCTGGCAAAGGAAATGAATGTTAGAGCTAGTAGACTGGGTGGCTAGGAGGAGGAGGAAGGAGCTACTGCCGAGTCTGGGGTAAGGAAAATGGGGGGAAGCAAATGAAATAAAAGCTCCTACCTTAGCTAGAAAATCTCTTCCCATTAGGGGCACAGGGCAGGTTGGCACAACTAAAAAGATGTGGGTGAGAGGGATACCCCTGAAAATACATTAAGTGGTGAGGTCTGGTGAGGCAGGTAAGGCTGTTCCCCAACCCCAACAATAGGGAGACAAAAAAGGAGAGGTGGGGCCCCAAAACTCCCTCAGGACTGAGTAAGTGGCTCCAGTTTCCAAAAGGAAGGAAATGGATCACCCTGATACTGTAATGGCTACCCTGGGTTCCCTTCGATCCTCCATTGCCAAGCCTAGGAAATCGACTAGAGGGTGGTCTTCGTTTGACATCCCCATGCCATAAGGTGCATGGGGGCACTCAGCTGACCAGTGTCCCTCTTGGTGGCACTTTGGACAAGGCTCAGATGGTGGCCTGAGTGGGCCAGGGCAGGCATGAGCCCAGTGGCCTTCTCTACCACACTTAAAACAGGGATCTGGAGGCCTTTGGGCAGCCGGTGGGATAGCCTGTGCCAGCATTTGGCAGTTATATCTATGGGCTTTCTCATCTCCTCCATGGTACACCTTAAATGCCACCACCAAGACTTCTGCCTGTGGGTCAGGGGCCTTTTCTCCAGACCCTTAAGTTTAGCCCTGATGTCGGGGAAGCTCTGTGAGACAAAGTGGGTCCTAAGGAGCTGTCTGCCCTCTGGACTCTCAGGATCCAGACTAGTATATTGTAAAAGAGCCTTTGTAAGCCATTCTAAAAAAAGGAGATGAATTTTCTTCCTTATCTTGAATTATGTTTTTTAGCCTTTCATAGTTTACTGGCTTGAGGGCAGCCTTACGAAGATCTGCCAGGAGGCAGGTTGTAAGCCAGTCCCTAGCTAGAGATCCACTTAGGGTATTGTAATCCCAGTGTGGGTCCTGATCAGGAACTGCCTTGGCCCTGGGTGGATGGGTGGATGGGCAGCATTAGTTTAATGAACCTTGCCTGCTCTCAAACTCGTCTGTACTCCTCAGGAAGTAGGGTATTAGAAAGTATTATATATAAATATATATATAAAATCATGAAAGATAAGGCTATAAGATTGGGCAATATATTGGATTTGTTTAATGAAGAAAGCAGAATTAGAGGTATAAGAGCCCAGTTTCTTTTCTATCTGAGAAAGTTCTGTGAGGGACGTCCATCTACCTCAGCCACCTCTCAGAAAGGGAGAATGGTCGCTGGGTCGGCATGGCTAGAGTCGGGTCTCTTAGCAGCTTAAGAATGAGTGACAGGAGGAGTGAAGGGGGGAGCCAGAGTCTGACAGTTGGAGTGGCCCCCATATCAGAGAGGAGGAGGGTTCTAGAGGAGGAGCCAAAGGGGCAGACGCCCAAGGAGCAGGAGGGAGAGGTCGGATAGCGGAGGTTCATTGGCAGGGTCCCTAGCAGTAGTCAGAGATTCCTCAGGTTCAGGTTGCACAGCTAGGAGCAAGTGGGTAGGAGAGAAGGAATCAAGAGAGGAGGGTTGAGAGCTGAGGTTAAAAACAAACCAACAAACCAACAAACTTGGATGTAAGGTAACTCTTTTCTTTGGCCCATTTGCGGGCAGGAGTTAGATAATTCCCTGTAAAATATCAGGGTCCAGTGAGCCATTAGGTAGCCAATTTTATTGTTATCTAGGGGATATTTAGGTCACTTTTTAGTGCAAAGCCAGACAAGCTTAGAGGTTTTTAAGTGAGGCATTAAGAGTTTCTAGAAGACATCCCGAGGAGAGGTAGGGCTAATAGGGTTGTAAGCCTTATTTCCCGTGGCTGTGGCAGAGAGAAAAACAAATAAAAAAATAAGAAAAACAAACATAATCCAAGACTGCAATCTCAGGCGTGCCGGAGATCAAGTGAGGATCAGCAATTGGCACGAGTCATTCAATCCTTCATCAAGCCAGAGAATGAGGGCCAGAGTGTACGCAGCGGAGGGCGAAGGTCTGACAGGGACTGGTGCCAGTCATTCAATGCTTCCGCAAACGAGAAAATGAGGGTGGGGTGTAGGCAGCCCAAGGACCAGGGTCAGACAGTGAGAACGTTATCTCAGACTGTAGTCATGGTAAATGGCTCGAGATTTAAGCCTGTGATGGGGGCTGACCGCAGCCAATGAAGGCTGTAAACGGGGTTCCCCCAGTCACACGATCTATGGTCCAGGGAACTGTTGAAGCTGGCTGGTAAAGGGAAAACTTACCAGTCGAAGCAGCTGGTGTTGTGTGAAGTGGTCCAGCGGCCGGGCAAATGAAAAAATGGGCAGTTGTAGGTAGAACAAACCTCGGTACAGGGTCCTGGGCACAGAATGCCAGAGGGCCCGCTTTGTCTCGGCACCAATGTTATTAATTAAGCAGCACAATGTTATTTATTAAGCGGCGCTGTTTACCACGCGAGAGAAGCCACGAGGTACAACCCACTATAAGAGTTTAGTAAGGGAAGGGAACAGAAAGGGAGTGCATAGACCCGTGGAAAGATCGTGCAGGAAGAGAGGGGAGGAATAGGTGGAACCCGCTTTTGTAGGTCCCCCCATCCCCACACATGTACATATGGGCTTACATAGCTATGCCACACATGCACATAGATCGTGTGACCATGCTGCGCACAGATTACGTGATCATGCAGCACACGGATTACGTAGGAGTAAGGCCCTAGTTTGACTAAGCATCTTGCCTGGCTGCTAGACGGTACATGTGTAGTCATGTAGCTGGGAAAGTGGCCAGGAATTTTAACAGTAGGCGGAGTTATCTCTCTATATGGAGCCATAGTGGCAGGGATTTTTTCCAAAGAATTATTTTGTTTAAAGAGGCTGCTGTTTTATACATTCTCATCCTTCAAAGCCCGAACAAAATTTTCCAAAGGAAAAGACATGAAGAAACTCCTGGGATTGGGGATTTAGCTCAGTGGTAGAGTGCTTGCCTAGCAAGTGCAAGGCCCTGGGTTCGGTCCTCAGCTCCAACAAAAAAAAAGACAAAAAAAGAAAAAGAAAAAGAAACTCCCACAACACATAGTGAGAATCATTAAAAATGAAATTAAAAGGGTGCTGGAGAATTGTGATCCAAAAAGTTGAAATTCCGGAACTTCGTCAAGCAGCAATGGTTGCCACGTGGTCCATGCCACAACTCATTAACCCATTTGTTGTGTTTCTGAGACAGGACTTCTTTTAGGATAGCCTTGAACTTGATATGTAGCCAAGGTTGGCCCGGTAGTCCAGATCCCCTCATGTCCTAAGACTATAAGCTTGTGCTATCCCTGATGGACTTCTCCACTCAGCCTGTTGGTTATACGTTCTCACAGTCTTTACCGTAGTTACAGATTGAGCATGACTCTCCCTCTCAGTCTTGACTAAAGTCTTCTTAACCATTTCAACAGGGTCTCACTGTGCCATTATCTTAGTATAGCCTTGAACTCAAGGCAGTCCTCCTGCTTCTGCCTCCCAAATGCAATCTTACAGGTGTGAACTACCACAATAGTGGCTACTTCTTTTTTTTAATTACCCAGAAGGCACTAAATGCATGCTGCCTCTGGAAGCTTAGGTTTAGAGGTACCCCTTCTCAAAGGCGTTCCAACATTTGAATCTGGGAGAAAATGCTCCGGGTCACATGACCAGGACATTTATGCTTCTGAAGCAGTCTTAGATTCCAGACGGGGGAAGAAACATACTAATTCTGCCTTCTAGGAACATCTTAGGTGCTCTCGTCACACTCTCTGAATGCCTTCCGTAACATCTGAGGAAGTCAGATTAGTAAAATGGCTCCCTAGGAGAATCGCTTGCCGCATAATCCTGAACTCTATCTGGGAGCCCAAGTAGAGTTAGAAGAGAGAAAACTAACATTGCAAAGTAGCCTGTTGATCTGCATGTGTGCAATGGTGCAAATGCACACACACACACACACACACACACACACACACACACACACACACGCACATACACACACCCCGCATCACACACACCCATGCACACAATAATAACAGTAAACACATTTGAATGTTTTAATAGAAAAATTGAGAAAATTAAGGACTTTCTACCCACAGTCAGGCAAAAGGTTGCCAAATTTATTAAGACCAAAAAAAAGTGTGGAGCAGGGCTGGAGAGATGGCTCAGAGGTTAAGAGCTCCTCTTCCAGAGGTCCTGTGTTCAATTCCCAGCAACCACAAGGTAGCTCACAACCATCTATAATGAGATCTGGTGCCGTCTTCTGGTGTGCAGGCAGACATGCAGTCAGAACACTGTATATAATAAATAAATAAAAAGTCTTTAAAAAAGAAAGAAAGAAAAATACTGAGTATGGCGGCGCACGCCTTTAGTCCCAGCACTTGGGAGGCAGAGGCAGGCGGATCTCTGTGTGTAAGAGGCCAGCCTGGGCTAGGTAGAGAGACCCTGTTTCAACATCTCACCCTCGACCAAAAAAAAAAAAAAAAAAAAAAGGGCAAGGAAGACTTGCCAGTCAGGATCATACATGCCTATAATTTCAAGACAGAGTCAGAGGCAGAAGGATCTTTGAAAGTTTGAGGTAGCCTGGACTACATAGTGATTTCTGGGCCAGAGTTACATAGGGAGACCTTACCTCAGAACAAAAACAAAAACAAAGCATGAGGCTGGAGGATGGCTCAGCACTTGAGTACTTTTTTGACCTCCTCGGTGACCAGGCATGCAAGTACTGCATGGACAATATACATGGGTAAAACCCTCACACACAAATCAAACAAAATAAGAGGTTTAATTCATGTTCTTTTTCTTTCCTGATGTATCCCACGTGACTCTGTCTCAGAACCCCGACTGAAGGGATGAGGAAAGCACATACGCACAGACCATGTACAGAACAGCTGGGGTCAGGTGGGTTGTGTGAACACTGATGGGAGTCACAACCCAGAGCCTCAGAGTGTTTATCACGTTCAGCACGGAGGCAGGAGTTAGTGCATGTATGTAGGAGGAATCAGTGGGCGAGCAGATTAAGTCCGAAAACATCTGAGAGGTGGAAGCTGTAGTTGTTAGTTTTTGTTCACCTTGATCAATCTTTCTCGCTTGGACCCCCAGGGAGCCTTTGCCATCCCTCTGAAGGGCCAAGAGGAGGCCTTGCCACCCATGGGGCTGAGGCATCAAGATCTTTGATATAGCAATGCCCGTGACAACAATACACATTTACTCAGGGCTTTCCTCACTCAGGGATTCCTCTGCTCCCTACATTTTATACACACACACACACACACACACACACACACACACACACACACACACACACTGTATGTATAGAGGTCAGAGGAGGCATCAGATACCCTAGCGCTGGAGTAACAGGCAGTGGTAAGCCACCTGATGTAGGTGTTAGGAACTGAACTTGGGTCCTCTGCGAGAGCAATATCTGCCTTTAACTGCTCAGCCATGTCCCCAGCCCCTCACTTTAGTTTTCATGTATAAAACCCCTATGTGATAGTTACAGCTGGAGCCTGGGTCCTCTGCACAGGGGCTCCCCTGTGCGTTTCACATCATGGTTGGTGATTTCCTACTAGGGAGACTTAGTGAACAGATTCTCGTTACACAGGTCAGGGGTCAGATAGCTGTAGGTCTTGGAGATGGCATCAAAGGTAGCCCTGGTGACATTGCCCAGGGAGGCAATGCAGCCTGGGCAGTGGTCTGTCACCTCGCATGGGACAGCATGAGACTTTCCAATCTTGTTCCCTCAACAGCCTCTCCACACTAAAACAGTGGAAAGCTTGGCAAAATGATGGGCCCTAGGCTGGCCAATGGCTACCTCCTTGGAGCACTTAATGCCTAAACCAATGTGACTATTTTAGTCCCCAGTCGTAGTGACAAAAAACAAACAAACAAAAAAACCAACCACTAAAAAACAAACCAAACCAAAACAACAACAACAAAAAACCTTGAACCTGGTCCACTAGCCAGGTCTACTTCTGTACTGCTACGATTTTTCAAAACTTCAACCTTTTGCCTATGCTGAGACACTTTGCGCAGCCTTGGTGCAGGAAGGAGGGGCTTGGACCTGCCTCAACTGAATGTACCAGGCTCTGCTGACTCCCCAGGGAAGACCTTACCTTGGAGGAGGTGGGAATGGGGGTGGGTTGGGGGGAAAGGCTGGGGGTAATGGAGGGAGGAGAGGGGAATCCGTGGTTGATATGTAAAACCAGTAGAAAAATCTCTCTTTTTTTTTCTTCTTCGAGACAGGGTTTCTTTGTAGCTTTGGAGCTTGTCCTGGACTAGCTCTGTAGACCAGGCTGGCCTGGAACTCACAGAGATTCACCTGACTCTGCCTCCCTAGTGCTGGGATTAAAGGCGTGAGATCCCAAGGTGTGTGCCACCACTGCCTGACTCTCTTTTAGACTGGATCAATCTTGTGTAGCCCAGGCTAGCCTTGAACTCACAGAGATCCATCTGCTTATGCCTCCCAAGTGCTGGGATTAAGGGTGTGTGACACTACTGCCTGACCTCTACGGCTAGCCGTGGTTTAGCTACACACTCTGATCTTCAGGTGAGCTTTATTTGTTAGATCACAAACAAGAGATCACCACAGGAAGATAAGGGCTGGGAGCAACGCTGTGCAGACCCATTCCCAGGGCCTCTGTCTGTCAGCGCCCCAGCCATAGTGAAATCTGGGAACTGGAAAGAGTTCTGCTTTACTGACATCACCAGTGAGAAGGGTGGCGGAATGGACTCTGGGTAGACTAAGGCCAGAGATCATCCTACTTCTCTAGACCTTTGTTTCCTCATCTGAAAATAAATTGGAGGGTGGGGGATGTATCTTTAAGAACTCTTACGGTCTAGCAGGAATTCTAATTCTGTGGTCGCACACATTTTTTTTTAATGTTTGTGCATGTGGTATGCATGCCATCTGTGCGCACACCCAAATGTGTACATGTGCATATGCAACACAGAGGTGGGTGTCTTCCTCATCACCCTCCACCTTACTTTTTTAATCTCTTATTTATTTATTTATTTATTTATTTATTTATTTATTTATTTATTACATATACAGCGTTCTACCTGCATGTATGCCTGCAGGCCAGAAGAGGGCACCAGATCTCATTAGATCTGGTGGTTGTGAGCCACCACGTGGTTTCTGGGAATCGAACTCAGGACCTCCAGCCCCACTCCACTTTATTTTCTTGCCCTTCTCTCTCTCTCTCTCTTCCTCTCTCTCTCTCTCTCTCTCTCTCTCTTTGTAAATGCGTGGGGGGGTCTGTGTATGTTTTTGGGTGTGTGGCTGTGTGTGCAAACATGTGGAGGTTCAAAGCTGATATCAAAAATCATTCATTAGTCTGGAGAGATGGCTCAGTGGTGAAGAGCACTGACTGCTCTTCCAGATGGACCAGGGTTCAATTCCCAACAACCACATGGCAAAACTCCAGAGCAGGGAGACCCAAAACCCATGGCAAAACACCAACATATATAAAAATGAAAATAAAATTTAAAAAAAGAAAGACAAATCCTACACTTTGTTTTGTTTTGTTTTCTCGAGACAGGGTTTCTCTGTGTAGTTTTGGTGCCTGTCCTGGACTCCCTCTCTAGCCCAGGCTGGCCTTGAACTCAGAGATACTCCTGGCTCTGCCTTCTGAGTGCTGGGATTAAAGGCGTGGGCCACCACCACCACCACCACCACCACCACCACCACCACCACAACCACCACACCAAATGCTGCATTTTTAAAAATCATGCTGGGCAGTGGTGGTGGCCCACGCCTTTACTCCCAGCACTCAGGAGGCAGAGCCAGGTGGATCTCTATGAGTTTGAGGCCAGCCTGGTCTACAGAGTGAGTTCCAGGACAGCCAGGACTGTTACACAGAGGATCTCTGTCTTTAAAAAAGAATCATTCATGACTGCTCGTCCACACTTTTTTCATGGAGGCAAGGTCTCTCAGTCAAACCCAGAGCTCACAGATATGGCTAGCCTTGCTAGTCAGTTTGTTCTGGGGAATCCCTGGCTCCACCCTCTGGGGTAGGAATTACAGACAAGCATCCACACTTACATATTATTTAAGTGGGCTTCTGGGGATCAGAACTCTGATCTTCAAGCTTGTACAGCAAGCGCTTTAAACTTCTCAGCCTATCTCTACTTCATTGTTGTTTTTTAACCTGTATTTACCGCCAAAGGGACACAGTCTAGTTTCCAGGTTATAGACAAGTGTCTAAGACAATTCCAGCACATGCTGGTAGGTAGCAAAGGTGACCACATTGGGCTGCCTTATAGCCATTAGTGTTCCCATGATACAATGGCTTGAATGAGATCCCCCCCGCCCCAGTCTCAGGCATTTGAACGCTTGATTCCCAACTGATAGCACTATTTGAAAGGGTTAGGAGGTGTGGTCTTATTGGAGGAAATATGTCACTGGAAGCAGGCTGCTGTGGAATAATCCTTCTGTACACTGTGTAAATTATGCTGTGATTAGTTTAATAAAGAAGCTGACTGGCCAATAGCTGGACAGGATAAGTAAGGTTAGGTGGGAAAAGCAGAGTAAGGACACTGGTAAGAAGGAGGGCGGACTTAGAGAGGTCACCAGGAGAGCAGAGGGGGCAAGGTATGCTGGAGGACAGGTAAAGCCACCAGTCACATGGCAATACATAGATGAATAGAAATGGGTTAAGTTGTAAGAGCTAGTGAGTAATACGCCTGAGCTATCGGCCAAGCATTTATAATTTAAAGCCCGCCTACAGCAAGTTTTGAAAGCTTAAAGACTCACACCATTTCTGGTCTGCTCTCTCTGCTTCTTGCTTTTGGTGCAAGCTGTGCGTTCTTAGCTGTTTCTGCAGTAGCCACGCCGACATTGCCAGCATGAACTCGCTAACTGTCAGATCAAATAAACTCTTCCTCCTTTAGGTTTCCTCAATCTTGATGTTTTATCACAACAACAGAAAAGTAACTAATGTGTATGATCAGGACCAAGTTGGGCTCATCTCTGTATGAGGAGAAAACCCAGGTCAACAAAGCTCTCTGGCGCCACAGCCCACCCCATTCGTTGAGGTAGCGTCTCTTACTGAATCTGAAACTAGCTATCCAAGCAAGCACCAGCGATCTTCCTGTCTCTACCTCTCTAGTATTAGAATTATAGGAACACACATACTACCACGCCTGGCTTTCTGACATGCACGCTGGGGGTCTGAACTTACGTTTGTGCTGTGGGGACTTTATGGACTGAGATATTGTCCCAGCCCAGTTGTATACATTTCTACCACATCCCCACACGAACAACAGACTTAAAGAAAAATACATCGGTGGTATGCAAAGTTTCACCTCCTCAGCACCCTTTGCCTCTTTCTTCCCCACGCTGACCTCAAATCCATCTTTGGCTTTATTTTGATCATCCCAGGAAGAAAGCATTGTCAGGATGGATTCCGATTTGGGGATCAGAATAAAGAACTTTTTTTTTTTTTTTCTAATTAACTACTTGGAAGGATCCCAAGCCTGGGAAAGAGCCTGTATGTCAGTTGCTGAGCAAATGAAACTTCTGAGGGTCTTTGTGTTTATTGAGTCAGGTGGTGCCTTAGGAAGAACGCAACAGTGAAAATAACGGGCGGGGTCTGGGACCTTTCTCTCTCACACACACACCCACGCGCACTCATCGCTTATTTGGAGTTCTCAGGTGGGGTCCCAGTCCAAATATTTTGACAGCTGGGAAGACCTTCTGCTTCAACCTCTCACACTTACGCCTGCAAAGCCCCTTACCAAATGAGTGACTTCTTTATCTCTTTCTCCTTCTTTCGAGACAGGGTCTTAGTATCCAGGTGCGTCTTGAACTAACGATATAGCTAAGGATGACTTTGAATTTCTGAGTCCTCTGCCTCTACTTACTGAGTGCTGTGATTATAGGTGTGCACCACAACACCCTGTTTAAGAGGTGCTGGGGAATCGAACTCAGGATTTCATGCTTGCTGGACAAGCACTCTACCAATTGAGCTACATCTCCAGCCCTCCTTTCCTTGTCTCCTTCCTCTCCCCTCCCACTCCCTTCTCTTCTTCCATTTCATTTCCCCATTCCTGTTATTTATTTATTCACTAATGTATTTTTACTTAATTCATGCCATGCACTGACCCACTACCTGCAGTCAAATTTCCCACATTTGGGGGAACCACAGGGAGCTGCCCATTTGGAGTGCAATGGATAAACCTATTTTTTGAGACAGAGTCTCTCTCCGTGATTCAGGCTGGCCTAGAACTCATTATGCAGCCCAGGGTGGCCTCCAACTTTCAACACTTCTGCCTCTACATTCTGAGGGCTGGGAATACAGGTCTAGAAAAACTACATCTGCTCTGTTTTGTTTTGTTTTTTATATTGTTTGTTTGTTTTGTTTTGTTTTGTTTTGTTTTGTTTTGTTTTGGAGCTGAGGATCAAACCCAGGGCTGAGCACTTGCTAGGCAAGCTCTCTACCACTGAGCTAAATCCCCAACGCTTTTGTTTGTTTTTGAGTCAGGATCTCCTTTGTTGCCTAGGCTGGACTAGAATTTTCTATAAAACCCAAGCTATTGGATTCCCACTTCTGCTTCCGTCTCCAGGTTGCTAGCTTTACAGGTCTGTGACACTACGCCCAGCTGGTTTTCCAGTCTCTGGTTTACCTAGCTAGCACAAAGGATTTCTTGGTGGTTGGTCTCTGGCCTGTGGGTATGCCTGACTCTTGAAGCCTGCTTTGGCCTACCGTCGGGTCCCCTGCTCACCTTGCTTGTTCCCATCAGCCCTCCTGAAAGGACAGCCTCACCAGACATCGGCCTGTTAGCTCCCATTGCAGCCAGTTTTCTCATAAATAACCGGTTGTCAGGGATTTTATGGAGCCCCTCTGTAAGCCATAAATCTTTGCTGTTCAGTCCAGTATCCTGTCCTTCATTTCCATCACAATATGGCTCCTGAGGGATGGGGTGGGATGTCAGCAAAACTGAAGCCTCAGCCCAATAGAGCAGATTGGTGAAATACTGGGAAAACAGAGAGATGGCTGGGGGAGGAGAACGGAGCTGTGACAGTTGGTCTTAGGGGAACATCTGCTGGGTGGCCAGTTGATGGTGGTCACTTGGGCCCGTAGGGCACCAGAGAGGAGGCAGGGGAGAGAGAAGGCGGGGTGTGGGTGGTATAGAGGTTTCTAGAAGAGTAGCAGATGGCTGTTGATTCCACCTTGGTTCTTTTATTCACTCCAGGGTGAATGTAAACATCAGGTCACAGGCTGACATTGTCCTGGGGCTAAGCTCTGTCTTTGCCTCCTGCAGGTGTGGGCAGCAGGTGAGAAGCAAACTTCCAGTTTAGGTCATCACCTCAGCAGACCAGCTCTCCGCACAGCTGGGGATGAAAGTTTATTAGTAGCTGTTGACGACTCCCAAGGCCCCTTTCCCATGCTTAGAGACCAAACCCAGGACCCTGTGCTTACTAGACAAGCTACCGGTAAGCCACACCCCCAACACAACACTCTCTCTAGGGTACCCTAGAAGAAAGGCTCTCTGACAAAAACAACCTCCCCTCAGGTTTATGGCGGCTGCTTTCTTCAGATAAGAGAAACTCTGATTGAGTTTCTTTGTGCATGTAGTGTGTCTCAAATGTTTTCACTCTGAAATAATTTTATACTATATTATGGGAGTTTTGTTGTTTCTGACTTAATAAACTTTACTGCTTGGAACCTTTCTTCTTTGGGCAATGGCAGAAAGCAGCTCTTGGGGACAGAGCTACAGTCACATTTGGTAATTGTCCCATGTGTGGTTATGGAAGGGTGTTAGGAGAAGGAAGCTGGGCCTCTTAGGGACCTACACATGACACTCATGGGCAAAGTTCAAAGGTCAGTGCAAAGCGGATGAGGTCAACACAGGACAGGGAGGTGAGACCTCTTGGCCTTGGGTTTCATGGGTGAGTTTTTTCCTTTTGTTTTGGGCTTTGAGACAGGAGTCTGATTTGTAGCCCAGGTTGCCTCGGGTATAAGATCCTGTTTCACTAAGCCTGGGATGACAGATTACAGATTCATATCACACTCCTACCTTGGTGCCTCACCCCTTCCTTCCCCTGCATTTGCCGTGATTGCGTAACTTCAGGACACACTCATTGGCTCAGTTCCCAGAAAAGCTAAGAACTGTAGCAAGTCTTTCTCTGTACCACCAGCTCCTAAATAACTACACAAGACTTAGTATTGGCTGGCGACTTTGCCTCTCTTCTTCCAGGAGCCTCTCCCACCCCAGAAGTCCCATCTAATTCCTTCCTGCCTAGCTATTGGCCATTCAGCGCTTTATTAAACCAATCACAGTGACACATCTTCACACAGGGTAAAGGTTCCCTGGATTAGTTTGGACAGCCTCTACATCAGACACGTAGCTCCCACCTCTTCCTTTAGTGCTTGCCGTTAAAGGTTTCCGTGTTTCTAGTGCCTACATTTCCTCTCAAGCTGCTTGCAAAGGTTCTCGGCAGTGAGGATCCATTCACTGTCTTACTTCTTGAGACTAAACCTTTGCCGAAGGAATGGCCATGTTTCAGTGACATCAAGTCAAGCACCTAAAAAATTAAGAATGAAGAGGAAGACGGAGTTGTAGCTCAGTTGGCAGAGTGCTTGCCTAGCATGTTCAAAGCCCTGGGATCAATTCCCAGCATGGTCAAACGGCATGGCTAACCAGGTGTAGTAACGCACACCTGTGATTCCAGATGTAGAGACAAAAGGATCAAGCATTCCAGGTCAAAAAGTCTTGTCTAAAACAAAACCCCACTGTTTAAAAACATAATAGCTTCAAATCAACAAATTCTGAACTATCACTTGCAGGAAGAACATTTTTTTTCTTTCTGCCTGTCTGTCTTTACAGGCATTTTGGCAGGTGGACAGTATAGATTAAGAAAGGAGGAGACCAAAAGACTGAATCCAGTTACTACAGAGGTTCCCCACCCTAAATACAATCAAATGAGACCCCTGCCCCCTTAAGTCTCACAGACTCTGCAGTCAGTGTGGGCGCCTTCGTTTACTGGTCAGTTCAGTGCAGACCATGGCCCCTCCAAATTCTGGAAGAGACGTCATGCTCCAATAAGTCTGAGAGGCTCGTTATAGGTTTGCAACACTCATTATACTGTGAAAGGCGCTGACCCTCGGAGAGCCCGGGGCCCCCACAGTTACAAACATGCCTGAAAAACTACTGATTTGGTGCTTTTAATCCACTGCTCTCTCGCCGAGCATCCAGCTTTCTGGTCCGCGATAAGTACTGTCTCTAGAGAATCTAAAATCTCTCCCAGCCGACCCGAAGAGCAGCAGCACCATGCTTCCCCAGTACCTCCCCATCCCCCCACCCCCGCTCCCATCGCCCGAACCCAGGGGTGGGGGGTGCGGGCGGGGCGGGGCGGGGCGGAGACGCGCTCCTCGCGCAAGCAGCGGAGCCCGAGCGTCCTCCGCGTCTCCAGGGACAACCTAGGCGCGTCCCTCCGCGGGCGGGCGCAGTGACGGTTAATCAGATTCCCGACCGAGGGGGCATGGCCGCCTGCTGCAGGGGCCAATCGAAAGCTTGGGAGGCCCTATATGCAAATATGAGGGCCGGGCGGACCCGAGGTTAGGAGGGGCGCAGGTCGGGGTCGCGGTCCCGGGCATGTGGCAGCCAATGGGAGCCTGGTTCCTTGCTCCATGGAGGTGTGGGTCGGCTAGGGTGGTTGCGAGAGATCAGAGCTTCCCAGGCGTGGAGAGCCCCGGCAGTAGCCATCGCGGGTAAGGAAGCTCGGAAACAGAGTGCTGGCCCTAAATCGCCGCCTCCTACTGCCGTTTCCCTAAAATACTGGCTCTACCCTGGGCCACCCGCCTCTGCCTTCCTCGATGGCATTCCAAGAGGCCAGCTTCAACACCTTCACCAACCCTAGGCTCCCGACGCGGTTCATCACTTCTCTGTACTGGTACTAATACTCACTTCTCGCCCTTCCCGGTTTTTCCATACCTAACCACCTGGGGCAGTTCCCTTAGATACCAACCATCTCTGGGACACTGGAGGAACTCCTCACCTCTTCCCCTACCCACACCGGTCTGTCATCATTTTTCCTTCGTCCGAAGAACCCTTCTAGAAAGACAGTTTTGTTGGTTTATTTTTCCTGCCTGGAATAACCCGGTGCCTACATCGATGCCTTTCCCTTTCCAGCTCTTTCTTTTGCCTCTCACTTTTTTTAATCTATCTATCTGCCTATCTATCTATCTATCTACTTATTTATTTTTGGCCCGTCTTGAATACTCTTCTATCCTTGAGAAAGTTGTCTAGAATTTGAGCTCTAGGGAAATATATCCTTTACATTTGGGAACAAAGTGAGGAAAGAACTAAATGTTCATTAACTACTGTTATGTGCCAGGCGCTCCCAAATTTTTATTTAGTATTTGTACCAGTTCTATCATTCATGTCGTTGTCATCATCATCATTTTGGGGTGCTGGAGATGGAACCCAGGGACTTGGGCAAGTGTTTCAACGACGAACCCCCACCCCCCATATCCTTACTTGATCATATGGTACTTATTTTGAACCAAGCACTACTTGAAGAACAGTAGAAATGCTGGCTGGGTCTTTAGAACGAGATGAATAGAATCTTTATTTAGGAGGGAAGTGAGACCGAGGTCATTACCTAGGGTCACCACTGTAGAAAGCAAGACATGGCTGTCACTCAGCTGCCATCCCAGCCTCTTGGGGGATGCTGAGGAAAGAGAATTTCAAACTTGGGGTCAGCCTAGGCTGCATAGTGAGGCTCCGTGGAAAGGAAAAACAAGAAAGGGAATAGAGATGGTATGTGGATCCAGGTTTATCTTGACTGATGTTTTCCTGAGTGCCGTGGAGGAAATGGCTGG
Source organism: Onychomys torridus (assembly GCF_903995425.1). Classification (NCBI taxonomy): domain Eukaryota; kingdom Metazoa; phylum Chordata; class Mammalia; order Rodentia; family Cricetidae; genus Onychomys; species Onychomys torridus. The sequence continues at coordinate 84,290,810 of NC_050450.1, forward strand.
CCGTGACCCTGGCCTGAAAATTGCATCTTTAAAACAAACAACTAAGTGAATGAATGAAAGAAAATTGCACCTTCTAATATCACAAAATCCCCCCAGTTTCTAGCAGAATAAAAGATGGCATCTGAGTGGGCAAGACGCCTACTGCTGCCAGTGAGTCTGGCCTGGCCTGTTAGTCTCGGCACTGGCTGGATTGTGCGGGCAGACCTAATGTAATCACAAGGCTCTCCTCTGGCTGCCCCTTCTGAGAGTCTTGCTGTTTCTCAAGCTACCTGGAGCTTGTCACGGAGCCCCAGCTCTTCTCAGCCCTCCTGCAGCCTCGACTCCCTGAGTCCTGGGCTTACACACAGGAGCCACTGTGCCTCTGGGGGTGAAGTTCTTATCCTCTGGGTGCTCTTGTATTCCCAGAGAAGATGGAGAAGGAATAAGGGAGTGATAACTTGGCTGTTTGTGTCCTGCTGAATCAGAAGGCTAAACCAAAGCTAGATCCAGAGTGCTCTTTTTCTCTCTTTTGTCCACTATTTTCCCAGCAGCTGTCCACTGGAGACCTTCCTAGGGATGCTTCTAGCGGGGGAAGTGACCGAAGATGACAAGGGGGATGATGAAGGAAAACCTGTTGCTGAGGAAGGAGAAGGAGGTCATGGGCAGACAATACAGGAAAGCTTTTGGCTCTGTCTGTGTTCCTACAGACTCGAAAGAGTGTGGGCTTTGAAACACAGAGATAAGAGCCTGGCTGACTGTCGAGATGGCTTCCCCATCATTCCTGTTAGTTAGCCCTACAACTATCCTTTCCTGCTGTTTACAGGACTCTGGTATTCATTCAGTCTTGCAAAAGAAAGCACTAAAAAAAAAATGTTCGTCCTTTGGAACAGTGCCAGGGGACGGAGAGTAGAAAACGTGTATAACCCTTCAGAGGTGGATGCAAGGCCTGCATGGTAGGGTGTTGGTGAACCCTTCACTTAGGAGGTGGACTCAAGGCTAGCCAGCCTGGGTTACATGAGACCCTAAGTCACAAAGCAAAAACAAAAACAAACAAACAAACAAATACACGCTTTCCCTCAAAAAAGAAAAGAGTAAGGACCTAGTTACCAACTGTTCTCCAAACAACCTGCCCAGCCTTTGCAGGGCCATGGCAGTACTCACTGCCTCCCCCTGGTGGCCAACGCAGGGCACTTCCATGCGGTCTAACTAGGATTTGGTTGGCTATTCTTGATTTGGAAGATCTCAAGATAGAACCGGTGCTAACATGGGAGGAATCATCAGTGTCTCAAGTATCCTATTTGGAAAAGTGAAATGGACATTTTTATGCCATTAGGAGAAACTGGAGGTGCCGTTGTGTGTTAATACATTAATAACAACTTCTGGTCTTCTGTTTGAGGGGGGTTGTTTGTTTTTGTTTTGTTTTGTTTTTGAGACAGGGTATCACTATGTATCTCAGGCTAGACTGCAACTTACAATGTAGACCAGGCTGACCTTAAACTCACAGAAATCTGAGGACCTCTGCTTCCCAAGTGCTGAGACTAAAGCTGTGCATCATCTTGACTGAAAACACACACACACACACACACACACACACACACACTACATGTACATTATGTACACACACACATACATACAGATACTTACATATACACACTTATACATACATACACGTTTTATATATATATATGGCTGCCATGACTTGGTCTCTGGCTGTGGTCAGTTCTCTAATCTAGATGAGTGTTGTTAGTGTGTGCATGTGCTTGCCTGAGCAAAAGCTGCTCTGAAAGCGAGTGGGTGGTTGAATTTGAATTTCTTTAGGTATCTCTCTGCTGTAATTTCGAGGGATTCCTTGAGAGCTTAGAAAATGTTTTAAATACATTCCTGGGTTTGATCCTCGGCATCCCATAAACTGGATGTGGTGTGTACACCTGTAAGCGCAGAAATTGGAAGGTAGAGGCAGGAAGATTAGAAGTTTAAGGTCATTTTGGATGCTCAGCAAGCTTGAGGCCAGTCTAGGTTTAGCTGGGTCAATTCTATGTTGTTTTTTTTTTTTTTTTTCTGATGTCATAAAATTAAAATGCTTTGGGTGGGAGGTAATGGGATATGGGTTGATGGTAGACCATGTGCCTAGCTTTTTTAAGGCCCCAAGTTCAATCCTCATACAACAAAAATGAATGGATGAATGATTTTTCATTGATCCCTGGGTGAAGCAGTTTTTATTCTAACTCAGAAGTGCTTGAAAAAAAAAATGGCAGGGGTTCTAACGCAGGGTTCAGGAGCAGAGCGCTCCCCCGTCATCCTGTGTGAGCTCTGGGCTCAATCCACAGTCCTACTAAAGGAAACAAACAGACCCTCTGCTTACAGGCTGATGATACGCAGAACAAAACTAGGAAGTTCAGACGTTTGTGTGGACAGGCATATAGTATCAGTGAGAAAATCAGGTCAGGCATGGTGGCTCAGTTTGTGACCACTGAGGCAGTGGTCTACTGCTACATAGAGTTCTGGGCCTCATGAGAAACCCGATACACTCACCTATGGTCAAGAAAGAAGAGTGGGTGGGTAGTGGCTCGGAAGGCAAAAGGACCAGCCACCAGGCCTTGATGACCCGAGTTTAATCCCTGAGATCCACGTGGTGGAAGAAAGAACTATTTCCACAAGTTATTCTTTGACCTCCACGGCATGTCATGGCATATACACACGTGCACACACACACCTATACATGCACATAAAAGAAATAAATAAAATTTCATTTAAAAAAAGAAATTGGGTGGGGGTTGAGCCAAGCCTGTAATCCCAGCACTTGGAGGGCTGAAGCAGGAGAATCACAGCAAGTTCACAGGGAGGGCTGCACAGCTAAACTTGTCTGGTGGGACAGAGACAGGCAGAGCTCGGGCTCACTGGTGAGCCAGGCAAGCCAAAGCGACAAGCTGCAGGTTCAGTGAGAAATCCTGTCTCAAAAAAATGAAGTGGGGGGCTGGAGAGATGGCCTAGTGGTTAAGAGCACTGACTGCTCTTCCAGAGGACCTGGGTTCAATTCCCAGAACCCACATGGCAGCTCAAAACTGTCTGTAACTTCAGTTCCAGGGGATCCAACACCCTCACACAGGCAAAAATAACAATGCACAATAAATAAATAAATTTAAAAATGAGGTGGTGAGCAGTAGATAAAGACAATGACCTCTGGCTTCTACACACACATGCATGGGCAAATGCACCTGCACAAATGTACACACACACACACACACACACACACACACAGACACACACACACACCACATGCACAGACCCCCCCCCCCCCCAAAAAATCAATTCTCTCAGTGGTATTATTAACACAAAGCTGCTTGTCACTTGTTTTCTGTGTCAGAGACACTACAAGAACATGAAAGAAATATTAAGGAGAGTCACTCAGCTGTTCTTTATTGTTGGTGTGAAGGAATGTAGACCTACTTTGACAAAAAGAGGTAGAAATCTGTGTTTTTAATTAAAAAAAAATGTGCATTTTATACTTCTTGACAAGTACTCCTACTGATCAACTGTAGCAATGACCACACTCTCCTGTGGACCAGGGGGATGTTTCTTCAGGCCAGATTTGGGGTGCAAGTCCACAACAGGCAATGTTTTAAGATGTTCTGTCAGAAGTGTATGGAGAGAAGGCAGCAGGATTCGGCCTTGGACATGAAACAGGGTGCAGAGTGTGAAGGAGAGAAGTGCAAGGGAGGGGGTATGGTGGCTCACACCTGTAACCCTAACTCTCGGGAACTGGAGGCCAGAAATAACCGCCACCCCAGGCTGGGTGTCCAGGATCCGGGTTTGGGTCCCAGCAACCATGTGGCAGCTAACATCCACCCGTAACTTGAGCTGCAGAGGATCTGCTGCCCTCTCCTGGCCTTCACAGGCACTGCACATATCTGCTGCAAGAACACAGACCAAAGCCAAGCTAATTCACATGTAGCAAGGACTGCTGTTTGCACCTGTTTCAGGGTCCGTCTAGGTGGCTCTTTTATTGTATGGAGGCCGGAGTACAGGACAGGCAGGACAAGGACAAGAAGGCCATGCTGACCCATTCCCCTAAAAGTGCATGAGTTTGGTCTCTTGCTGTGTGTGCTGGGGCTCTGTCACGCAAGAGCAAACAGACCTGGACTCCGTGTCTGCAGCAGGGTCTTATCATTTAATTCACACTGGCCTAGAAGTCACAGTTTTCAGCCCCACAACTGCTTTTTTCCATTTCCTTTTGTTAAAGTCATCATGCTCTTCTCTTTGAGGCAGACATGGTTTACTCTTACCACTTGGGCAAGGTCCTAAAACAGGCACCAACAACCCACAATTCCAGAGTTCAAAATCGGGGTCAGTTTCTCCCCAAGTTAACATTAACCTTTAGGTAAACGAGCCACTCCTGTAGGAGGGCTTGGTAAAGAGGAACATTGTTGAAGGCCTGGGGAGTGGAGCTGGTCGTTCACCTGTGAGGAAGGAAGGGAGCAGCCCAAGGCCAAGACTTGGTGTTCCCTAGTTCTCTCGCACGTTGCCAAGTTTGCTGGGAACATTGCCTCATACAGCCGACAAAGGTTTTCTCTGTTGTTTGTCCTGAGGGCAGCCATGTTTCCAAGAGGGAAGAAGCAAACACGATCCCTGGCCAGTGCAACAGTTCTGCCCTCCTTCCCAGGGGCGGTGGCGGGCATTTACTCAGAACATGTATTTGAAAATCCTTGTCACGTGAAGGGTTATTGTTAAATTATTCATAGGTAGCTTTCATCCTTAGAACTCTGCCCATCACCACCAGGTTAGGTTCAGGGAAAGGGCATGGGAGTGTAAGGGCGCTGAGGTGTCAAAGACACGGCTGTGGGGTGTAGGTGTTGTCTAGAATTAGCAAGTTTGGATGGAAAAGGGAGGTGATTCCTAAGAGAGCCAGTGGCTCTGGAGAGGCAGCTATAATTGCCTATTGCTGGAGGTAGTTAGCTGAAATTGTTAGAATTCCCGTGGGATGTAACATGGTGAACACACACACACACACACACACACACACACACACACACACACACCAGAAGCTGCCCAATCTTCTGAGCCATTTAATCCCTTAATATTGTCTTTTGAAGACAGAGTCCCATGTAGTCCAGGCTGGCCTCTGCCTGAATTCACTGAGGATGATCTTGAACTCCTGACCCTCTTGCATCCACCTGCCAAGTGCTGGGAATTACACATGCAAGAATCACCCTCAAAAGCTGGGTGTAGGGGGTACATACCTATAACTCTGACATTTGTGGGGACGAGAAAGGAGAATTGAATTGGAGGCCAGCCTGGGCTACACAGTGAGACACTGTCTCAAATAAACAGACAGACAAGAGACAACAATCCCCAAAGAAGTTAAAGTCCCTCTCTACATGAAAATGTGTTTCCTGTTTTTCTTCTTTAGGCAATGGGAGGGGGAGGGTGCCGTCTCTCTAGGCTCAGTAATCCCCCTGCCTTAGCTTCCCTAATAGCCAGACCCTAGCCACCATCCCCAGCTTGAAAATGTGTTTTAGGATGTTTAGAGAATATCAAAATTGGAAGCAACTGTTATGTCCAGTAATAAGGCAAGACTTGGTTTCCTTTAGATACATGCCTTCCATGGAATGTTTCATAGCCCTTAAAAACCAGGAACATGCTGGGCAGTGGTGGCGCATGCCTTTAATCCCAGCACTCAGGAGGCAGAGGCAGGTGGATCTCAGTGAATCTGAGGCCAGCCTGGTCTACAGAGTGATATCCAGGACAGCCAGGACTGTTATGTAGAAAAACCCTGTCTCAAAAAACCAAAAACCCAAACAAAACAAAAACCAGGAACATGCTGGCCATCGAGATGGCTTCGCAGGTAAGCATGCTTCCCAAGAAGCCTGATTTCAGAACTCACATAACAGGAGATAACCGACTCCCACAAATTTTTCTCTAACACGTATACAGACTAGAGAGAGAGAGAGAGAGAGAGAGAGAGAAAATAAATATACCTAGGGACATGCAAATTTTGCCAAAATAAATGTCCCTTTATGGTATGATATTAGATGGGCAGAAAGAAGCTATAAAATGGGTAATATGATGTCAGAATGATCACAATGAGAATTTAAGAATTAAAGAGAATTCATAGCCACATTTGCTTTGTTAGAGTAGGCAAGCCACAGCTGATGTCTACCCTCCCTTTTTTTTGTTGTTATTGTTGTTTTTCGAGACAGGGTTTCTCTGTATAGTCCTGGCTGTCCTGGAACTCGCTCTGTAGACCAGGCCTGCCTCTGCCTTCCGAGTGCTGGGATCAAAGGCGTGCGCCACCATCTCCTGGCTACTCTCTCATTTTTAAGACTTCCTTCGACATGATTTCAATAATAATCTGAATGATAATAATTTTTTTTTTGTCTGTTAATCCAAAGAGTGTGTGTGGACAGAACAGGTAGTAAGCAGCAGAAGGCCTGTGGCCATCGAAGGAGAGGGGCTGGAGTGACGAGGTTGTGGGAGGGGAAGAGGGGGGGGGGGTGGGCGCGCTGTGAAATGGGCTTTATGACCATAGGAGCCTTGCCTATGAGGGGTGTGATCTGAATGGGCCTGAAGACCTGGGTTACATAGAAGTGTGTTCCTAAAGAGCTGTGGATGGTGAACAATGGATACACACACACACACACACACACACACGCACACGCACACGCACACGCACGCACGCACGCACACATATATTCGGGGGCTGGAGAGCTGTCTCTGCAGTTTAGAGCGGGTACTCGTTTTCCAGAAGACCCGAGTTCCATCCCCAGTACCCACATCTATTGATTTACAACCTCCTATGTGCCTTAATTTATGCCTGCATCTTGCTGTGGGGGAGACCGAGTGTAGCCCTGCAAGGGTTAACAGACCTCAGCCCGCCTCCAGTGCACCCTCGGGTCTCAGTACCTCAGCTTCGGAAGGCTTGAGGCTTAGTTCTGAGGCCGTCTCCAGACACACACACACAACTGTAATAATAAGATTGTTTACCAGGTGGTACCCAGCAGAGCAGCTCAGCCTCTCTCTCTGAAAACCCCAGATGGCCAAAACCAAGGCCGGGGTTGGCTAAGTGCGTCCCCAAGGCCAGAGTCCTTTGCAAAGGTGGAATTAGCTCTCTCTCTTAAGGGTGCACCGAGAGTGCTGTTGGAGGGGGTGTGCACGTTTATAAACTCCCACATGAGCACGGGAGGAGGGCCCCCTGTAGGTGGAACCACGCAATTGCTGTTGGCTCTGCCCTTTCTCCAGGGAGGGCTGGCGTTTCCCCAGAGCCTCCTCCGGGGCCAGGAAGATGCTGCAGTGCCTGACTTCAGAAAGTGAGGAAGGGGGCGAAGAGAGGGAGGAGAGTTCTACAGAAGATCTAGAAGAGCTAGAAGAATTTGTCACCCTGGCTTTTGTGAAAGAGAACACACAAAAGAGGCTTCAGAACGCCCCGCAGCATGGCAAGAAGAAGAGGAAGAAAAAAAGGTTAGTATTGGAAAACGAGGAGTTGAGGGGCGGGGCGCGGGGGGGGGGCGGGGTGCAGATCAGTGTTGATAAGAAGCACCGGAAGGACCGGAGGGAAGGGGGCCTTGGCTGATGAGAGGAAAAGGAGACCCCGTGGGCTTGGCTTGTCAAGATCACACTACTTTCAGGTCACATAAAAGAAGCCACTTTTAGTGTTCTGTTTTATGGAATCCCGTAATAGTGTATATAACCTGGAGTCACACCTTGTTCTGATTTTCATTCTATTTGTGTTTAAATGCTTTTTAAAGACTGGGTGGGGAGGGAGCTCCGTGCTGAAGGAGTAGGAACAATTTCTCTTCCGAAGTGTAAGCGCACGCGCGAGAGCCCTGGGAATTTCACATCCTCGCAGTGTAACAGGACCACGGTGACTTACCAGCCCTGCCTGCAGCTTGTGCATCCTGGTTCTGGGTTAATACTCGGCTGTGCCTTGCTGAGGGCTTGTCTACTCTCTAAATAGCTTCCCTTAGAGGGGAGAGAAGGAGGAGGCAATGTTTTAGCCAGAAACGAATGTGTGACTTGTTTGTTTGTTTGTTTGTTTTCCGAGACAGGGTTTCTCTGTGTAGCTTTGCACCTTTCCTGGAACTCGCTCTGTAGACCCGGCTGGCCTCAAACTCACAGAGATCCGCCTGCCTCTGCCTCCTGAGTGCTGGAATTAAAGGCGTGTGCCACTACCGCCCATCGAATGTGTGACTTTTAAAATTCCTGTCCCTGTTTGGCTGGTGATGTAAAAAATAAAGGAGCACAGGGGCCACTGGGAATGCAGCATAGAGTTAAGAGTGCTTACCTTTCAGGTGGGAGGCCCTGGGTTCAAATTCCATTGCTGACAAAATTAAAAAGGGGGTGGCAGCAATGATGTTAACCTGAAGACGAAAGGAAAATTAGCCCTGATTGTAGTACATACAGATGATCATGGAATGTGTAGATGTATCCAATTAATAACAGAATATATAAATAATGACAACTACAAGTCCATGGTCCTGCACCCCTGTGCAACCTCATTCTTCATGATGGGATGGATGGGCAGGCCCTGCAGGCTTACTGTGGCAGCTGGGGTGTGTGCGTCTGGTCCCAGCCCTGTGTTCTGGTCAGGATATCTGTCTCTGTCTTGCTGTCTGCCCTTTTCTTTTCCAGATGATTGGTGATTAATCTATCCAACTGCCGCTACGACAGTGGTGAGCATCTGTGGTCCAGGGTCTGTGATGGCTATGGAAGGGTGGGAATGGGTCCCTCCGGTGTGTGCCCGAGGGTGAGAAACGGGCTCTCCAGATCCTTGGTTCTCCTGGCTCCGTGAACCATTAGAGGAAACAGAATCTCACTCTAAGGGTCACAGGCCAGGGCCACAATGGTGTTCATCATGCTTAGTCTTATTTATTTGTGCGTGTATTTGTGGTAGGGTTTCACTAAGTAGCTCAGGCTAGACTCATTGTGTCAAATGTGTGCCCCCCCCCACCCCACCATAAATTGGTTAAGCCTGCTCCCTGGGAAAGGGAAGACAAGTCAGTCCTAACATATAGCCAGGATGTATCCTTCAGCAACAATTCCATTCTCGAATCTGTCTTTGCCCTGTCCACAAGGCGAGATGGCTTCCGGGCCTGAGGAGCCAGCCCTCCTGTGTAGCAATACTTGGTCTGGAAATGCGTAGGGAAGAGACCTCCCCACAGGGACCTCTTTCCTGCTTCTGTGCTTCACGGACCCTTCTCTCTTCAACTCCTTCCCAGTGCGCAGGGCGGCCCAGCAGTATGGCCTCCGAGAGGCGGGAGACAATGATGACTGGACCCTCTACTGGACGGACTTCTCAGTGTCGCTGGAGCGGGTGATGGAAATGAAGAGTTACCAGGTGTGCCCCTCCCTGGATGGGTGGCGTCTTGCCAACGCTGGCCCCAGGTTGATCGCTGGCTCTTCCAGGGATCTCATGGTACTCCCAAAGCCCGGCTTCCGCTCAGCCAGAATTGCTCATGAATTCTGGTTTCCTCTGCAGAAAATCAATCATTTTCCTGGGATGAGTGAGATCTGCCGAAAGGACTTGCTGGCGCGGAATATGAGCCGCATGCTAAAGCTGTTTCCTAAGGACTTCCATTTCTTCCCCAGGACGTGGTGTCTTCCTGCTGAGTGAGTGCCTCTTTCTAGCTCTTCCCCGCTTCCATTGTTCCTTTTCCTCTTTTGCCCCATGCCCTGGCTGCCGCTCTGCTTCCCATACGACCGACCGTTCTCCCTGCTGATGGGAAAGAAAAAGGCTAAGGGTGTGTCCAAGGTTGAGAAAACACAGGCTCTGCCGGAGAAATGGAATGACAAGTAGGGGCTGAGTGCCCTGGAGGCTGGACCCACAGTGAGGATGGAAGTTTGTTCTGACCCTGAAAGCTGTTGGATTTGAACTTGTTCCAACCACTTACTCACCTGTGCAGTCTCTGAATTTTTAGGGAGGAAGTGGGGCTGTGGCTGGCACCTAGAGCAGGAGCAAAGAAGGCTGCCCATCCTGCCCCGTTTGATGGCGTGGACAGCCACCAACCCTTCCTTTCGAAAGGAGACGTCTACTCCCAGAATGCGCATTCTCTAGACCAGTGGTTCTCAGCCTTCCTAATGCTGCGACCCTTTAATACAGTTCCTCGTGTTGTGGGGACCCCCAACCATAAAATTATTTCATTGCTACTTCATAACTGCAGTTCTGTGACGGTTATGAATCGCATTGTAAACATCTGTGTTTCCCCGTGGTCTTAGGTGACCCCTGTGAAAGGGTCATCTCACCCCAGAAGGGATCACAACCCACAGGTTAAGAACCACTGTTCTAGATCCTTCCCCAAGTAGCAAGGAAAAAAGAAAACCCAGGGTCCAATGAGGCCTTGTGAAAGGGGTGGCGGCAGTGAAGGCGTGGCACTGTCAGAATTATACTCCAGTGGACTGGAGAGTTGAGTCAGCAGCTAAGAGTGTTCGTTGCTCTTGCAGAGCACCCAGCTTTGGTCCTCAGCATCCGAATGGTGCACATACATATTTCTAGGCAAAACTCACACGTAAAAATTTAAAAATCTAAAAAGATGTTTTAAAAAGAATTACAGGCACACAGCACAAAATCCCATTCTCTCCTCTCTGCCCAGGCTTCCCCAAACTAAGGCTTGAAAACTCTTCATAAATGGTCTGGAACAATCTTCCAGGCTTAGCTCAAAGGTAGCGTGTTTGCCGTTCAGACAACAGGAGCCTCCAGATTTCACAGCCTTCATTAATTCTGTTCCTTTCCTTTTTATTTTTTTGAGAAGAGACCTCACTAGATAGCCGAGGCTAGCCCAAACTCTCAGTCTGCCTGCTTCAGCCTCCTAAATGTTGGAAGTACAGGTACATGCCACCATGTCCACTTTTAATTTGGTTTCTTTCTTTCTTCTGAGTACACTTTTTTTCCTAGACATGGCATCATGTAGGCCAGGCTGGCCTTGAATTTGCTATGTAAATAGGGATGTTCTTGAGCTGCTTGAGTGTTGGGATTCCAGGTGTGTGCTGTTATACCCAGTTCATGTGGCTGTGGAGGTCGAACCTGGAGCTTCACACAAGCTAGGCAAGCACTCTGCCAGCTGACCTACATCTCCATCCTCAAGCGCACTTCCTTCAGAGTGCATTCAAGGATGTGATCTACCTTCCTGTACTCCTGGCTTCAGTGGAGGCAAGAGATGGTGATCCAGGTCACCCTGTTGTCAGCAGGGTGCAAAACTCTAAATCTCCTATGTGTAAACCCAAGTCAAGCTGCCTGGGGCACCTCCCATCACTCAGCCCAATTTATATCATATAACTGAGGAACACGTGAGTCAGGCCTCATTATTCACACGGGGTAGACGATGGAGAGGAGGAAGCAAAGCCAATAAAGGGTTATACAGTTGGGAATTGGTGCGTGCGGGGCTTGAATCCAGTGTAAATTCCCCAACTCTCAATGTCTCTCTACTCCTGGACCACTGAGTGTCTGTCTCTCAGCACCAGGGCTTTACCCCATGGGTAGCTTCTCTTTTCTGTTTTCATAAAGAACTTCCTGGGGCTGCTGGAGAGGTGGCTCAGCAGGGAAGAGCACTTACTGGTCTTCCAGAGGACCCAGGTTCAGTTCCCAGCATCCATATGGATGGTGCCTTACAGCCTCCTGCAACTCCAGCCCCAGGGGATCTAACCCACTATTCTGGCCTTCTCAGGCACCAGGCACAGACACGGTGCCCAGACATACGAGCAGACAAAACATTAAATAAATGAAAATAAGTATAGTTTTCCTTCTCATTGCTCCCAACCTAAAGGCATGTCTTGTCCCCTCCCTGCTGTGACAGCTGGGGAGATTTGCAGACTTACAGCAGGTCAAGAAAAAATAAGACGTACATTTGTAAGCCGGACTCAGGCTGCCAAGGGAAAGGCATATTCATCACCCGGACCGTGAAAGAAATCAAGCCGGGGGAGGATATGATCTGTCAGCTTTATATTTCAAAGGTACTTCCTCGCCGTGATTATATATTTATTGCCCACAGCAGCCTCAGGTTCTGTGGAACAGAATGTGAAATAAAGTCAGTGGAAGGCAGAGGTGGAGAGGAAGCTGAGCCTGTCACGTGCCTTGGATTTGATCAGACACCAGCTTTCTGAGTCGAAGTGTCCCTTGCTCGCCCTTGTGGTCTCCACCCTGATCTGGCCTCACCAGGCTGACCTCCCCCTCAAGTGGAGGAAAGCTTGGTTTGTGGAGGCCCCCACCTCATTTGAGAAAGGGCAGTCACCGAAGAGAGTTCAGAGTCACCAGCTTTTCTCTGACTGAGGGGCAGAGGGAGTCACAGACCACAGTGATATAGCCCACTGCAGTGAGGGGTCCTTCTAGAAGTGTAGGTGGGGGGCGGGGAGCACTGGCCTCCCTAAGACAAAATGTTCAGGAACCCCTTGCGGGAAGAGCTCTTGAGGAAGGCACCTGGGGTGTTGCCCTAGAAACCGTGTGTCCTGTCCGGGAAGGCTTTCCTAGTTACTTTGTTCAGTTGCTAAGACAGCTCTTCGAGAGGGAGGCTTGCAGCATTCCATTGCTCAGGAACTCAAGGCGCAGTGTGGTTTGGTGACCTCTCCAGGGTCACCTGTCAGGTCCCAGAGTCCAAATCTCTTTATCTTGCTCCCCACCCTGGGCCAGCCACGAGGTAATGCTGGAGCTGGCTCCCCCAAGAATGAGGTGGGAGCCAGACACCTCCCCCTGGGATTATCACCTCCAGACGCTTGCATGACTTCTGTCCTTCCCACCCAGCCCTTCATCATCGACGGGTTCAAGTTTGACCTGCGGGTTTACGTGCTGGTGACCTCCTGTGACCCTCTCCGGGTCTTTGTGTACAATGAGGGACTGACTCGCTTTGCCACTACCTCTTACTCCAACCCCTGCGCAGACAACCTGGTGAGCCCAGGGGGACACACTGCCTTCCCTCCCCCTTAGCATGATAAGCATCCTCAGGTACCGGGGAGGTGGCAGGCGTCCCATGAGCACTTCCTGTGGTCCAGGTTCACGGGTTTCTCATGTAGTCCTCCCGGGAGCCCTCCGAGAGAGGAGTTATTATCCCCATTTTCCAGATGAGATTAAAACCTGCAGAGTATAGGGGACCTGCCTGGGGTCACTCAGCTAGAAAGTGGTGCATCTAGGACTTATGGCCAGGCTTTCCTGACACCAACACCGGAACTACAGTGTAAAGGTGCTCAAGGAGAGAAGGCCGTGGGTAGGCGTCCAATCCTCCCGAGTCTCAGAAAGAGTTGGAGTCTCTTATACTCCAGGCTATGGAATATCCCCTTTTCCCTCCTTTACATATGCCTATAAATTCCCTTTATTCCCCATCCCTTTAAGATCCAGGGACTGTGGGAGTGGCATGGCGGGGGGCAGTGCATGGAGAGGACCCAGGAGGCCTGTGCTTCAACTTGACCCACAGTCTTGTGTCTCTTTTCCCAGGATGAGATCTGCATGCACCTAACTAATTATTCCATCAATAAGCACAGTTCCAACTTCATTCAAGATGCTCATTCTGGCAGCAAGAGGTAAGAGAGACGGACGCTTCCCACATCTTTCCAGGTTCTTCCCAAACCCACTCAGTCCCTGCCAGGATTTCCACCCTGGGTCACACGATCTCTGCAAAGCCGGCTTTGCCTCTCAGCCCAGAACTGACACTTCATGTCAGCTCTCTGGACTGTTAATCATTACAAGGAGGCCATGCTGTAAACCCTGGGAGGCTGGGAGGAGGGATAAACACAGACCGTTTCCCCAGCAGAACACATACACACACCAAAACATACCTTGTTACAGTTGCCCTCTTGACGTTTCCAGATCAACAGCCTTTATTGATTGCTAGGCTGCCAAGTGAGAGGGACTTGCCAGCTGTGATTCCTCTTGGGTGTTGGTCCATTACAGATTCTCAACTGATGCATCACATGCCCTGGAGTCACCTGACCCGTGCCTAGCCAACCTTCAGATTGGGGAAAATAAGGGATTCCTGAGGGTTTGGTCCCCCGCCCCCCGACAAGCAGCTTCTCTGTTCATGTTATTCCCTCAGCTTGCATTTGAGAGAAAGGTAGAGGAGCTGTATGGGAGAGCCAGGCAGAGATGGGGAGGCCACAGGGAGCGTCTGGGTGCCGGGCAAGATAGCAGGGCCTGTGTGTTTGGTGTTTTCCTACCACACTGGCCAAGGCATCAGCAGAGCACTCAGGGTAGAGAGGAGTGTTAGGTCCTATCTCCATTTCACCGATGAGGAAACTGAGTCTCAGAGAGGTTAAGTTGCCCAAGGTCACACCACACAGCTGGGTTGAGCAGCTCTGTTCACTGTCCCAACCTCACAGGGCTCGTGGGTCAGGGAGGCATGGGGTATCTTAGTACATGGACTGTTCCTAGGAGAGCTTTCTTGGAAAGAGGGTATAAGTATGTCTGGGAAGATGTTCCATCTCTCTCTCTCTCTCTCTCTCTCTCTCTCTCTCTCTCTCTCTCTCTCTCTCTGTGTGTGTGTGTGTGTGTGTGTGTGTGTGTGTGTTGTACCAGAGCTGGCCTCAAACTTGCTTGTAGTAGAAGATGTATCTTTTTATCTCTTGATCTTCTTGCCTTTAATTCCCCAAAGTGGTTTTGGTTTGGTTTGTTTTTTTGAGACAGGGTTTCTCTGTGTAGTCCTGCCTGTCCTGGAACTCACTCTGTAGACCAGGCTGGCCTCGAACAGAGATCCGCCTGCCTCTGCCTCCCAAGTGCTGGCATTAAAGGCGTGCGCCACCATACCCGGCCCCAAAGTGTTTTTGAGACAAGTCTTGATATGTTGCTAAGGCTAGTTAGAACTGGTTGAAGCCCAGGGTAGCTCAAATTCCAAGTCCTCCTGCCTCAAGGACTGAGATTAGAACTGGTTGAAGCCCAGGGTAGCTCAAATTCCGAGTCCTCCTGCCTCAAGGACTGAGATTATGGGTTGAGTTACTGAGAGCAACTTGGGCCACACCTTCTCTTTGGAGTCCCGTGTTATCTGAAACTCTTGTCACTTGCTCCCACCCAGACTGTGGACGCCATGGAGGCTCCTGCACAGGTGTGAATCCAGCATCCCTGGCCGCGGAGGCCTGCCATGTCCCCCCACTTTGACATTTGTCTGCTGAGTAAGCCTAGACAAGTTGCTTTGTCTCTGAGCCTCCTCCATTCCTGGCTTCTAAGATACAGCCAATGAGATAACCTGCCTTGGCCTGCCCTCTTCCGAGGGTCCCTGTGAAACTCAAATGAGGCACGGTGCAGCCCAGTATTCTGGTCCCATCAGTTTTCTTTAGTCTAAGGGACTCTATTTGCCTTCTCCTGTGAGAAATGACGTCATCTCCAGGCGATGTAGTGTGACGGACGGACTGGTTCTGGGTCCTAGCACTCAGGGGCTCTCTTGACTGAGGCAGGAGGATCATAAGTTTCAGGCTAGCTTATATGGGATGTCAGTGAGACCCTCGAGCCAGAGATAGGAACAGACAGACAGAGAGGAAGAGAGACAGAGAGAGAGACAGAGAGAGAGAGAGAGAGAGAGAGAGAGAGAGAGAGAGAGAGCGAGCGCCTTAGGCTCTGATAGACAGGCAGTTATGGGGCAGCCAGACCAAAATAAAATGTGGACACTTCTGGTAACATTTTTTTTTTTTGTTCCCCTCTGGCAGTACTGAATTAAGCCAGGGCCGCACACATGCTAAACAAGTGTTCTAGTGTGGAGCCTCCGATGGTGACACCCAGCTTCTCTTTCCCCTTTGACTTCGCTCTTCTCTGGGCCCCTTCTCCATCGGAGCAGTCATCTGTCCCCAGGGCCTCTGCCCTCGCCTCTGCTGGTTCAGTCTCTCCCTGGAGGCCCATCTCTCCCCAGCTCAGCCAGTGAGCCAGAGAGAGCCTGATTTTATAACAGAGTCACACCCACAAGCCTTTCAGCCATGCACAGATTAATCCACTTAAGAGGGCAGAGGCCTCCCGAAGGTCAGGTCTCCCAACACAACAGCATTGGGGCCCAAGTTTCTAACACTTGACCTTGGAGGGGCACATTCAGCCCCTAACGTGTCCTGGCCTTCAGTGTGCTCCTCTTCCGGTCCCTTACTAATCCCTGCCCTCTTTCTTTCTTTTTTTCCTATCCCTCCCTCCTCTTCCTCTTCTTCCTCCTCCTCTCCTCTCCTCTCCTTCTCATTTTGAGAGCTCTCCCATCTGCTGAGACAATTTTCTCATGCTATCTTACCTTCTCGAAGTTGGCAGCTGACGCAAAGTACGGCCCCAGCCTTGCCCCCACCTTACCCCTGGGGTTCAAGGTCAGTAGGAGCAGGACTCCAGTCAGCGGGAGAGAAAAAGATAGGAAAATTGTGAGTATGGAGGGGCTCTCGACAGACACCAGATGTCTTCATCTTTCAGCCTGCCTGGTGTTAAAGTGAATTGAATCGCCACTGGGCATTAGGAAATTGCCAGGCAGCGCATATTCATGGTGACGGGCCCTGAGTCATCAAGAAAAGGTTCTGCTGTGTTTGGTAACACGTGTTATAAGAAGTCAGGGAACTGTGTAGTCTATTCCAGGAAATTTTATTTGCCAATTAGGCAAATTAAATGTTTTATTTTTTTTTCCCCACTAGAAAGGCTTGGCTTTTCCAACAGTATGGAAATTCCATTTATGCACAGTGTTCCTACCTGACAGAGCTGGGTAGAGAAATAGCGTCTGTGTTGAGAGCCTTTGCTCATCTGTCCTTACACACCCTTGGTGTTTCACACGTGTGACCATTCACTTGCACAGCAGTTTCCTAACATAAGCTCCTGGGCTGGCAGACCTGCTCCTTCCTTTCTGACCCTTCACTGGAGTCCAATGAAATGAGTTTTTAAAAATAATTTTTTGCCAGGCAGTGGTGGAGCACACCTTTAATCCCAACCCTTGGGAGGCATAGGCAGGGGAATCTCTTGAGTTCTAGGCCAGCCTGGTCTACAAAGTGAGTTCCAGGACAGCCAGGGCTACACAGAAAAACCTTGTCTGGAAAAAACAAAAACAAAAACAAAAATCTTTTAGCTGGGCATGGTGGCTTACACTTTTAATCCCAGCATTTAGGAGGCAGAGGCAGACAAATCTCTGGGTTAGAGGCCAGCCTGGTTTACAAAGTGAGTTTCAGGATAGCCAGGGTGACACAGAGAAATCCTGTCTCAAACACCAAAATTTTAATTTTATTTATTTATTTGGGGGGGGGGGATGCTGTGGGGGAGGATGCCATGGTGTACACATGAGGTCAAAGGACAGTCTGTAGAAATCAGCTTTCTCCTTCCACTCACTGTGTGGATGCTGAGACCAAACTCTGGCCATCTGCCTTGGCGGCTGCCTCTCCCTGTGGCTCGGTGACCAGGCACTGCAGGCTACCAGAGACTGAGAGGTTTCCTGGAACCCGGGGCTTGGTGTTTAAATTGATGACAGTATAGTTTGCCTGGGACAGTTGGTAACTCTAGGTATGGAAATACCTTGAGCCTGCTGTTGTCTGTAGGTCCCCCTACAGCAGGATTTTGTTTTTAGTGATCCCAGAATCTCCTCAGATGACTGAGGTGTGACCAAGATGTCAGTGTCCTTCAAAGGCTCCCCACATGTTTCTAAAGGTCACCAAAGGCTGAGAAACCATTGCTGCCAAAGCTGAAGCAAGACAGTAATGTGCGGAGTGTGCGCGTGCATGCGTGCGTGTGTGCGTGAGTGTGTGTGTGTGTGTGTGTGTGTGTGTATTCATTCTTAGAGCTTTCCATCCAATACCCAGCCTTTTTTTCAGTCCACAGATTTTTTTATTTTTTTTATTTGTTTTTATTTTTATTTTATTTTATAGAAAGTTCCCCGAGGTTCTGGAGGCCTAAGGAGCCTGGTACTGTGACTCCTATAGGACCCCTCCCATTTGACCCAGCCTCAGTGTCACTGTGGCTTCTGGGTGCTCTTCACTGCTGCTTCCGGAAGTTTCTCAGAAGTTTCTGGTTTTCCCCATGCCATGGTGTTGGCTGACCAGGAATAAACTCCCCTGCCTCACGCCTTGTGTTTCCTTTTCAGGAAACTCTCCACCTTCAACTCGTACATGAAGCTGCATGGCTATGATGTGGAGCAGATTTGGAGGGCCATTGAGGACGTCATCATCAAGACACTCATCTCGGCTCACCCCGTTATCAAACACAACTACCACACCTGCTTCCCCAGCCACACGCTCATCAGCGCCTGCTTTGAAATTCTCGGTTTTGACATCCTGTTGGACCGCAAACTCAAACCCTGGCTGCTGGAGGTAAGGAATTAGGGGTGTCCCGGTTACTGGGGTACGTCAGCTTTGGGGACTCTGCCCTCCTAGCACACCTGTATTGTTTCAGTCAACTTCCCCGGCCACTCCTTTCCACGGTGCTTGCTGTTTCTGGGGCGTGACACTTGGCTTGAGAAGTGGCCACCAGAGGGGGGTAGATGGCTGGGAATTGTGCCTTCTTGAGGTTCAACCAGATTTACAGCTGCCCTCAGTCTCAGTGATTGTAATACCACTCTGCTTCCTGTGTTTCCCACAAAGGGGCTGGTCCTCCTCAAAAGCTGGTTGCCAGTGATTCAAGTGGGAGCAGCTTTTCCTGGCCCTCGGGGACCCGAGCTACCCAGGTCCAGACACCGGTATAGGGAATTCTGTTGTCTCAGAGGTGGGGGGGAGCCCAAACCCACACTGCGGGTAGGAAGAGGAAGAGATTTCTGAGCCACTTCACTTCCCGATTAGATTGGTCCTCCGGAACCTTCTTAAGCGGCCCTTCAACATGCACGAGGAACAAGGATATGGAGTTTTAGCTGGAGAACTGGGGGCTCTGACCGCCCTCACACTCAACACTTATTCTCAGGTTCATGAAGGGGGCACTGTTTGGAGCTCCCACCCAAAGACAGAACAAGTGAGCGGCAGCAGCAAGCCTCCAGAAGCTGCTGGAAATCCACAAATGTCACACAAATGTAAATGAGCAATATTGACTTTTCTGTGGGCGGGAACGAGGCTTCTAGACTTCTTCAGCTGGCTCTCCTTCAACCCCGACTGGCTTCCAGAAAGAATCACTCTGCTTCCAAACCTTGAGTCGGCCTCTGTATTTTCCTCTGTGTGTCTCTTTTTCTCTCCCTCATTTTATATCCTACCTCCCTCCCTCCCTCCCTCCCTCCACTCCTCCCCTTCCTTTCCTCACTGGAAACTCACAAAGCTCTGCCTTCCTAGTACCAGTATTAAAGCGCATACCATTTCCCCTGTGTTCTTTTCTCTTTTTCTCTCCCTCCTCGTCCACCCACCCCCTCTCTTTTCCTTTTAACTTTTTGAGACAGGGTTTCTCTGTGTAGCCCTGGCTCTTCTGGATCTTGCTCTGTAGATCAGGCTGGCCTCGAACTCACAGAGATCCGCCTGCCTCTGCCTCCCGAGTGCTGGGATTAAAGGTGTGTGCCACCACCACCGCCCGGCCCACTTCTCTCTCTTCCCTCCCCCATTCCTTCCTTTCCCACCTTTTGTTTTTATTCACTTATTTGTTTGAAATAGAGCGCCATTTTATAGTACAAGCTATTCTGGAACTTAGTGTATCGCCTCGGTTGGCCTCAAACTCGTGACAGCTCTCTGGCCTCAGCCGGGCTCCCAGGTATGAGGCACTCAATCCCGTCCCTCTAGACCTCTTCCTCCCCTTCTGCTCTGGAGAGAGCACAGCACGCATGACCGTGGGTCTGTCGAGAGAGGACTGAAATAAGACCCAGTGGCAGTGGTGGTGCGGCCTTTAATCCCAGCACTCAGGAAGCTGAGGCAGGAGCATCTCTGTGAGTTCCAGGTCAGCCTGGTCTATAAAGTGAGTTCCAGGCCAGCTAAAGCAGTATAGAGACCCTGTTTCAAAACCAAACAAACAGAATCCCACCTGGTTACACTAGAGGGAATTCTTTTTTGTTTGTTTGCTTTGTTTTTCGAGACAGGATTTCTCCGTGTCGTTTTGGTGCTTGTCCTGGATCTCGCTCTGTAGACCAGGCTGGAAGAATAGTCAGTGCTCTTAACTACCGAGCTACCTCTCCAGCCCCAAGTGTCTTTTTTTTTTTTTTTTTTTTTTTGGTTTTTTGAGACAGGGTTTCCCTGTGTAGCTTTGCGCCTTTCCTGGAACTCACTTGGTAGCCCAGGCTGGCCTTGAACTCACAGAGATCCTCCTGGCTCTGCCTCCCGAGTGCTGGGATTACAGGTGTGCGCCACCACCACCCGGCTTTTGGTTTTTCAAGACAGGGTTTCTCTGTGTAGTTTTGGTGCCTGTCCTGGATCTCGCTCTGTAGTCCAGGCTGGCCTCGAACTCACAGAGATCCACCTGCCTTCCCCTCTCCAGTGCTGGGATTAAAGGTGTGCGCCACCACTGCCTGGCAACTAGAGGGAACTCTACTCCCTGCTCTCCCTGCTTTCTTCACAGTGGCTCCTTGACGGCCAGGACTGTGAGGCAGGCCTTGGCAGTACCTGGGGGTGCCATCTTGGCCTCTGCTTTCACTCTGGTCCACCCCAGCCCCGACTGCTGTCTTGTCTTCACAGGTCAACCATTCTCCAAGCTTCTCCACTGACTCCAAGTTGGATAAAGAGGTGAAAGACAGTCTGCTCTATGACGCCTTGGTCCTCATCAACCTGGGGAGCTGTGACAAAAAGAAAGTCCTGGAGGAGGAGAGACAGCGGGGACGGTTCCTACAGCAGTGTCCTTCTCGGGAGATGAGGTACAGCCATGCCCCTGGCCCCAGGCAGCCCGTTCTCTTACTGCCCTGCCCTCATCAAGACTGGCTGTCCTGGTCCCAGGTCTACCAGTTATGTGGCCTTTCTGACACTCCTTAGGCCGTGGGGATCTTTCTGTGAAGTGGAACTATGTATACATAAGATATGAGGGGGCTGAAGGACATTATCATATGAAGCCTTACCCTAGTGCCTGGCACCGTACTTTGTTAGAAGTTAGGGTGCTTGACTGTTGGGGCACTGAGATGACTCAGTGGCTCAAGGCACTTGCAGTCAGCTGTATGACCTGAATTCCATGCCTGGAGTCCACATGATGGAAGGGGAGAGCCAACTCTCACAAGTTGACCTTTGACCTCCATGGGCCCTCTGGGGCATACATACACATATGCACGCATACACACTAGATAGATAGACATTTTAAAAATGATTCCTAATTGTATCTTATTGTGAAAGCACTTAACTAACAAGCCCGAGCTTGAGGTCCTGAGAGAGAGAGAGGAGAGAGAGAGAGAGAGAGAGAGAGAGAGAGAGAGAGAGGATCTGACTTGGAATTGGTAGGAAGAAATACTGGGCTCAAACCCAGGGCCTTACATATTACATATGGTAGGCAAACACTCAGTCACTGAGCTACATCCATTCCCTGGCCTTCTTGTTATTACAATCCTTTTTTTCTTTTCTGGAGACAGACTAGTTGTGTGTGTGTGTGTGTGTGTGTGTGTGTGTGTGTGTGTGTGTACGTGTGTGTGTACGTGTGTGTGTACACGCGCGCGCAGTCGCCAGAGAAGGACATCGGGTTTCCTCTCTGTCTCTATCCCATTCCTTTGAGACAGGGCCCCTTCTGACTCTGGCGCTACACTAGTGCTCAGCAAGCCCCAGTGACCCTCCTGTCTCCACCCACTTCAGCATCAGGATTTCAGGCTGGTTGCTGGTGTCGGCTCAGCCACACCCGGGTTCCTATGCGAGCTCGGGGGTCTGACTAAGGTCCTCAGCTTGCACACCATCTCTCCAGCCACCCTTGTCTTTTGCTTGCTTGTTGTTTTGATGCGTTCTTTTGTTTGTTTCTGCTTCTCGTTTTGTTTTTTGAGATAGAGGCTCCCATAGAACTTGTAATTCTCCTGCCTCAGCTTCGAAAGGGCTGGGATTACAGGTGCATATCACCGTGCCCAACAGAGTGATCATTGCTAACAAATGATAATCCGATATAGGAAGCGACTTTATGATGGAGAATTTAACAGTTTGAACAGTTCTACTAAGACTGTTTCTTTGTTCCTAGAAATTGGAGATTAAAATGGACACATATATGAAATAAACTGAGTAATATCATGTAGGATTTAGATATTACCGATATGAGAAACAGATTCTTGCGTTTTTTACTGGAAAGTAAGTCTATCAACTCGCCCGGTTCTGTGCTGACAGGAGTTGGGACTTTGGCCTCCCCTGGGGCAGCATTAGCAGTAGAACTAGGTCTTCCTCCTGTGCAGAGATTCTGGTCAGGAGGCCCCCAGCCCATTCAAGGTGGGGCCTTGTTGCTTCTCAGTTTCCACCAACCCTCCCCTGAGCCTAGGACAAAACACCTCACCCACGCCCACCGGCACTGGTTCTCAGGCACTTTAATACCTGCTCTATGTGCCCGGCAGGAAGGAGGTAGAGTTTGGTGCTGTGTGGTTCTGTCCTGGGAGCCCAGGACACCACGATCCCTGTCAGGAAACTCACGTGGATAAGTTTGACTCACTGGTGACAGCTCTAAACTGCAGAGCCCAGGGTGCCTTGTACTGTGCCGCTGTCCCTCTTGGGAAGAAGGTATTAGCTGTCACATGGAAGGCCTCCTTTGTGTTACTTGGCTGGAAAGCCTGGTGGGTCTTTTTTTTTTTTCTTTTTCCTTTCTTTTTTATTTTTTGGAGCTGAGGATCGAACCCGGGGCCTTGCGCTTGCCAGGCAAGTGCTCTACCACTGAGCTAAATCCCCAACCCCATGCCTGGTGGCTCTTGATGTCCCTGCTGTGCAGGAAGCTTATCCTGCTAACCCTACCTGATCTCCTCCTAAGGGGTGGAGTGAGGAAGCCTGGGCGCACAGGGGCTCATAAAGCCTCGTTAAATCCATCCAAGAAGCCCTGGAATTTAGCAAAGTACAAGCTGCTGTTCTCCAGAGAAGGGTAATGGGGGAAGTGGATGGGAAGGTGGCGACAGTCTGCCTGCTCTGACTGTGCCAAGGGGGAAATGGGTTTTTACTAATAAAGGAGGTAAGCAGCTCCCTCGAGCATTGGGAGCTGACTGTCCCAGGAGTGTCAGAAACATAGTTGCTTTATTTAACAAATCCTGATCAACCACTACTATGTGGGAGGCCCTAGATGACACCCAGCTTGGATATGTCCCTTCCAAGAAGACATAACTGCAGTCCTGTATTCTTCCACCCCATCAGGATGGAAGAGGTCAAGGGTTTCCAGGCAGCACGGTTACAGAAAACAGAGGAATACGAGAAGAAACACTGTGGCGGGTTCCGGCTCATCTACCCTGGTCTGAATTTGGAGAAGTATGAGAAGTTTTTCCAGGACAATAGCTCCCTCTTCCAGAATACTATTGCTTCCAGAGCCCGAGAGCTGTATGCCCGGTAGGAAGGCCTCCTCTCAGGCTGAGATGGGCTGGGTGTTGTGGCTTGATCCCATCCTCTGGGTAGCCCGAGGTGGCAGGGAGAATGTCTGTGTCTCAGTTCCCCACCGTGCAGAGGACAGAAGAACGTTCAGTCCGGGTCTCACAAAGACCAGGAACTGGAAGATTCCATAGCGCATATTTAGTAGATCATTAAGTAGATAAGCTACTGTTTTAGACGCTCATCCTTGAGACAGCTGTCCCACCCTACCTCCTCATAAGTGTGTTATGTATCCAGGCTATATGAAATCCAAGAGCTTGAAGGGAGACATCCTGTTAGGTCCAGTCCCCACAGAGCACCTCATTTATGAGAGGGGATGTCAGAGCAGAGAGGAGGTCATATAGAAAGATGACACCCTGTCTCCTGACTCCTGAGAACTAGTGATGTACTCTGCTATGCCACCTTTGGTCCAGTCCCAGGATCCACTGGGCAGAGAGCCCAGCATATGAAGCAGCCCAGCATGGGAGCCCCTGGACTTAGCCTTCCTACCTAAGCCCTCTTTCCACTGAAGGAGGAAGTGAATGGCCCCCTTTCCCTGTGCCCCCTTCCTTGAAAGGATGCTATTCTCCAGTCTGGGGATGGTTGGGAGGATGGCCCTTTCTCACCCATGCTGTTCCTTGGCCTTCAGTCACTTGTGCAGGAACACTGTTTCTCCATTCCATCTTTTTTAAAATTATTATTTATTTTACTTTATGTCTGTGGGCGTTTTTGCCTGCGTGTATGTCTGTGCAGTATATACATTCAGCGCCTACAGAATCTAGAAAAAGGCATCAGATTCCCCTGGAACTGGAGTTGCAGACAGTTGTAAGCTGCCATGTGGGTGCTGGGAATGAATCTGGGTCCTATGGAAGAGCAACAAGTTCTCTTAACCACTGAGCCGTCTCTCCAGCCCTTCTCCATTCCATCTTCTCTAACCCCCAAGTACAATGCTCGCTCCCTAGCCCATGACACTCACCTGTCCTTCAATCAACAGGCAACTGATCCAGGAGCTGAGGCAAAAACAGGGAAAAAAACCGTTCCTAAAGAAAGAGAAGAAGGCAGAGATGCAGGGGGAGTCTCCGGGTGAGCAGGCAAGAGACAAGACTGTGAGAACCTGGCAACAGACACAGCAACCGAAGTGCAGGACAGCCGCCAACCCCCCAAAACAAGTAAACTCAGATGAGGGGGGTGTGTGTATAACCAGCACCCTGCCCCAGCTTGGGCCGATCCGTGGGAGGGTGCCACGGAGACCTCTGCTCCGAGCCCAGACTCACTGATGGGCTGCCCAAGGGCTGAACTACGAAGGAAGGAAGGAAGGAAGGAAGGAAGGAAGGAAGGAAGGAAGGAAGCAAGCGTTCTAGAAGGCACACAGACCTGGTGTCTGTTAGAGGATCCCTCCATCCCGATAGCAGAGGATGCTCACTGGTCTGTCCTTCTTGCCTCTGGGAGAAAGCAGCCTGGCTGTGCTAGAGGCTGAGTCTGAGCCCACGTAGGGAGTGTACTCCACAACTCTGTATCCTTACTGCCCTCATCAATGACATGGGTGGGATGTCCCTCCAGCAGGCTCCTCAGGAGGGCTGCTGGGAGACATCATCCTTAGAGTACTTCATGGGGATGACTAAAAAGGGTTGGTACTTCCTACATGCTCACGCTGCACAGGGTGGCCCAGCCCCTGGTGATCTGCCTCATTGTCCTGGGATCTAAATCTTTGGCTTCTACCTCCTCTGCCTCCGGATCTCTTCTACCTCAGTGACAAGACACAGGATGACTTTTCAGTACCTCTCCTCATCATTCTTGGGTTTTGTTTCCAGTGGGGTTTATTTGTTTAAGATAGGGGTCTCATGTAGCACAGGCTGACCCCGGACTTGTTCTGTAGCTCAAGATAATGTAGAACTGATTCTTCTCCTCCTCCAGCTCCCGAGTGCTGGGATTCCAGGGTGTGAGGCATAAGGCCTGGTTAGTACAGTGCTGGAGACCAAACCAGGGCCTCATGTGTACTAGGCTGCTAACTGAGTACTATATTGCCAGCCTCCCTCTGATCTTTTATTTCTTCAAAATGTCTCACTCTCACTGTTGAGCCCTGCTGTCCGGCCTGGAACTCACTCTGTAGACCATGCTATAACCTGTGGTAATCCCCCTGCTTCTGCCGCCGGAGTGCTGGGATTGCCGGAGTGTGTCACCATGCCTGATTATCTCCTTAGTCTTGAAGACTCGCCTGGAAGGACAGGGACAGAGCTGGCTTAGGGACTGTTTTCAACTTTGTTGGGGTCACTGACTCTTTAGGCATCTGCTGAAAGCTGTGGAATACCTTGCCATCAGGTGCACACCGTGCTGTTGAAATCAAATCTCAGTTTGAAGTGGCTCCCGACTCCCTCCCCCGGCCAGCCACGAGCTTTGTGAGGGTTCTAAAACCCTGGGCTAAGAGTTCCAGACTCGAAAGTCTCGGGGGCCTCCTGTTTCCTTTCTCGTCGCCTCTCTCGCACCTTCTCTGGGGTGCAGATAAACCCCGTGGTGGACAGGACCGCGTTCCCCACGGGCTGTGTGTCTGGTTTCCTCCCCTCAGTGCTATCACCCAGTGACTTTAGTCTCCTGCACGCCTGGCTTGTTCTTGAACATCAGAGGCATCAGGAAAAATGAAACTGCCGGTAGCCTCCCTCAGAAGGGCTCCAAGAAGGAGGCCAGCCTCGCCCCCTGCAAGCCCACGTCTGCAAGGCACTACAGTTCTGTCCCTGACCTGAGGAGTTCAAATCCCAACTGCCTGGGGACGGAGTTCCGCAAGTCCAATTCCAAAGTCAAGGAAGTGAAGTCAGCCTTTGCGATGAACATAATCAGCAGCACCCTGGTAAGGAGTGGGCTGTGCTCTGGGAGGGAGTGCTAAAAAAAAAAAGGCTTGCTTTCTGGTCCTTGCTCCAGCCTAACTTGTAGCTTTTTGAGTACCCACTGATGCTACCGGAATCTGTTCCTCTGGTTGTGAAGCCACCTTAGCAGGATGGCATTCCTGCTGGGAAGGTAAGCACGGACCATCTCTGAGGAGACTGTCCTCTGCATCATTTTTTTCCGTAGGCAGGTTGCTGTTCATGCTCACGGTTCTAGCAACTAAAGTGTGGGCAGGGCCAGGTTCCGTCTGAAGTCTCTGGAGAATGGAAGTTCGTCACTTGCTGATGGCTGCTGGCAAGCCTTGGTCAGTGACAACACTGATTGCCTATGTTGTCACATGACCTTTCCCCTGTGTTTCTTCCACGTATATTTCCATTTTTTTGGGTTTCTGTTTTGTTTTTTTGTTTGTTTGTTTTTTAGGCAGGGTCTCGCTATGTAGTCCTGGCTGGCCTGGAACTCCTTGTGTAGACCAGGCTGGTTGAAAATTCTAGAGAGTCTCTGCCTCCTAAGTGCTAAAGGCATGTGCCACCACACCTACTAATACACTTAGCTTTATGAGTAGGTGAGGTGAAGTGAGTCTGTAGTCCCAGCTCTCCAGAAGGCTGCTGAAGCAGGAGGGTTGCTCAAGCTCCAGAATTGAGGGCCAATCTGTTCCATCTTAAATGCTTATTTTATTTTTTGTGTACGTGTGTGTGTGCCTGAGTGTATGCATTTGCACCGCTTGAATACAGTGCCAGTAGGTCAGAAGAGGGCATTAGATCCCCTGGAACTGGAGTTACAGGAAGTTGTGAGCCATCACGTGGGTGCTGGGAACTGAACCTGGGTCTTCTGCAAAAGCAGCAAGTGCTCTTAACTGCTGAGTCATCTCTCCATCCCCCAGTCTATCATATATAGATGTATGATATGTATGTATGTATGTTAAATGTTTTCCTGTGTCCTGCCTGCCTGGCATGCAGTCAAGATAAATCTCTCTCACCCACCAGTCCTGCAGCTGCTCAGACCCAAGTAAACACACAGAGGCTTATATTAATTATAACTGCATGGCCATGGCTCAAGCCTTTTGTTAGCTAGCTCTTATATCTTAAATTAGCCCATAACTATTGGTCTATATATCACCACATGTTCAGTGGCTTTACCTGCGTCCCATTACATGTTGCTCCTTGGGCAGCTTGCTGGCATCCCCACCCCCACCTCTGCCTTCTTCCTGTCTCTCTCTTTGAATTTTCTGCTTGCCTCTAAGCTGCCTTGCCATAGGCCAAACAGCTTTTTTTTTTTTAATCAACCAACCAGAGAAACACATATTTGAAGCATACAGAAAGACATTCCCCCATCACTTCTTCTTTTCTGTATAAACAAAAGGAAAGTTTTCACTTTAACCTATTAAAATTACATATAACAAAACAGTTATCAAACATGAATTACAGTTACAATATCTAGTCTATTTGTATTTTGTAAAATTAAAGAAAATATTCTATCTATTCTATATTTGTGAGTCTAAAGTTTTATATCTATCTTACCCCTTATCATATATAACCAAGGAAAACCATAATTATAACTATCTAGTCTTCAACTACATCAAAGACCTCAGAAGGATACTACCTAAGTAAACAGGAAGAACATTGTAAGCAACTTCCAAAAATCTAGAATGATGGGGGCTGGAGAGATGGCTCAGAGGTTAAGAGCACTGACTGCTCTTCCAGAGGTCCTGAGTTCAATTCCCAGCAACCACATGGTGGCTCACAACCATCTATAATGAGATCTGGTGCCCTCTTCCAGTGTGCAGACATACATACAAACAGAGTACTGTAAACATAATAAATAAATCTTTAAAAAAAAATCTAGAATGACAGAGACAGTTTGCTGTTTGGACAGTCACCCAAAGTTCTTCTGCAATGTTGGGGCATCCATTTTTCAGCCTATAGGCCTAGAGTCTCTCAGTACCTTCTCTCTGTGTCCTGTAGAATGTCTGGCAGTTTCCTCTGCAAAGCAGGAACCTGAAGGACCATCTCACCTTATCAAGTTCAACCTTCCCATGGGTCCTGCATGCACAACATGGGCCCAGTCAACACAACATTTTATCAAACAGTCCAGGCAAGAGCAGTTTCTTGCCCAAATGGCTGTTTTTGCTAAGAAGAAGATAAACTCCATATGGAGTGTCTTCAATGCCCATCTTTCTCTTTGAAGTAAATTGATGCTTCCAGGAACAGACATGTCTCACTTCCTGTCTCTCTCTTTGAATTTCCTGCCTGCTTCTAAGCTGCCTTGCCATTGGCCAAACATCTTTATTTATCAACCAATCAGAGCAACACATATTCGCAGCATACGGAAAGACATTCCCCCATCAATATGTAGCCAGGTGGTGGTGGCACATGCCTATAATCCCAGTGCTCAAAAGACAGAGGCAGACAGATCTCTGAGTTTGAGGCCAGCCTGGCCTACAGAGCAAGTTCTAGAGCTGCCAGGGCTACACATAGAGACCTTGTCTCAAAAACCAAAAGAATATGTACATATAAATGTCCACAATACAGAATTAAGTATATAATCTTTATATAGTCCTCCATCCATGTTCATCCGTTCTACATCCACAGGTTCAATGATCTGAAGATCAAAGAAAAAGTTTCAAAAAAGTTACATAGTTACCAAACATATAGACTTTATTTTTTAAATGTGTGTGCACGTGTGTGTGCCTGTGTGTGTGCACTCCAGATAACAACCTCAAGTACCACTCATCAGGTGCCATCCATCTTGTTTATTTGGGACAGGAACTCTCACTGGCTTGGAACTCACCAAGTAGACAGGGCCCACATGCTCCAGAATCCTTCTGTCTCTGTGTCTCCTGTGAAGAGTACAAAGATAAGCTTTTTAAAAACAAAACAAGCCAGGCGGTGGTAGCACACACCTTTAATCACAGCACTCCAGAGGCAGGCAGAGTTTGAGGCCAGCCTGGTCTACAGAGCTAGTTCTGGGACATTCAGGGCTACAATCTCTCTCTCTCTCTCTCTCTCTCTCTCTCTCTCTCTCTCTCTCTCTCTCTCTCAGGGTTTTGCTTGGCTCTGGCTGGCCTCAAATTTGCTGTGTAACTCAGGCTGGCCTCTCACTTAGGCGCCTCCTGCCTCTGTGTCCTGGACGCTCTGAGTATAAAAGTATGTGCTGCTAGGCCCACATCAGCGGGCAGACTTTTTTCCCTTGACATCATCCCCTAAATAGTACAGTGTGTAGCATTTCCATTGAATTAGACATTAAATCTATCTAGAGGCGGTTTAAATAAATTATATGAGAGGCAGGTGTGATAGTACACACCTGTCATCCCAGTACTTGAAAGGTGGAGACATAAAGATCTGTGGTTCATAGCCATCCTTGGCTACATACTGCTCAGCCTGAGATCCACAAGACCTTGTCTCAAACAACAAAAAACCCCACAATGACAATGAAGGACTATTTGGATGAAATGTGTAGATGGCGCATGAGCACTACATTTTATATGATGGACTTGATGATCCTTGGGTTTTGGTGTCCTTGGGATGGAGTGAGTGTCCCTGGACCAGTCCTCGTTAGGCACCAAATGACAACTACGTTTACAAGTTTTTTCCCACTACAGAACCAAGCTGAAGAAACAGCAACAATGAAATATCTGAAGAGTATATTCAGCTCTCGAGTTTTGATTTTTAAAAAATTTTAAACCAGGTGTGGTGGTGGATGTCTTCAATCCCAGCACTTGGAAGCCAGAGGCAGGAGGATCTCTGTGGATTCAAGGCCATCCTAGTCTACAGAATGAGTTCTAGGCCAGACAGGGCTATATAATGAGACCCTGTCTCAAAAGCAACAGCAAAAATTTAGACTCAAATCACTTAAACAGAGAGACAGACAGAGAGAAAGAATGTTCCTTGGGGCTCCATGACATTGGGTTTGGCAGAGATTGTGGGGTATAGTGGCAAAAAAAAAAAAAAAAAAGTTAGACAAGCAAGACTTTGTCAAACTCAGAATCTCTCAGAAAGGCAACAATGAAGAGAGGGAAAAGTTGACCTGCAGGTGGAGAATCAGTTTGCAAACCATGTGTCTGATAATGGTTTTTTACTCACTCTGGCTGCAGTAACCAAGCGCCTTTGAGAGCTGTTAAGATGGCTCTGCTGTGGGCTGGAAAGATGGCTCAATGGTTAAGAACACTGGCTGCTCTCCCAGAGGACCCGTGTTCAATTCCCAGCACCCACAGGGCAGTTCACAGCTGTCTGTAACTCTTGTTTCAGGGGATCTGATGCCCTCACACAGGCATACATGCAAGCAAAACACCAATGTACATATAATAAGAATAAATAAATTATAGAGATATTATATGCTAATGGAACAATGTTTGAGACATCCTAGAGCCAACTTTCTGTTTTTGTTTTGTTTTTGTTTTTGATCTTTGGTTCTTTGAGACAGGGTTTCTCTGTGTAGTTTTGGTGCCTGTCTTGGATCTTGCTCTGTAGACCAGGCTGGCCTCAAACTCACAGAGATCCGCCTGCCTCTGCCTCCCGAGTGCTGGGATTAAAGGCATCTGCCACCACACCCTGCCCAGAGTCAACTTTTTTTTAAGATTAATTTTTAAAAATTGTATGCATATGTGTTTGTGCCTGTTTGCATGGGTACTGTGTGAGTCAGCTGTTCACAGAAACCAGAAGAGGTCATTAGATCTTCTGGACCTGGAGCAGCCAGTGCTCTTAACCACTGGGCCGCCTCTCCAGCCCCTGAGGGCAGCTCTTAACTCACTACTCTGACCATTTCTGCCGTCTCTTCTATCGGAGTTAGAAGGGAGACCTCTGCCTCCTGCTATCTCATGCCAGGCTGTTTTCTCTTTCAGCCCTTAACATCTGTAGAAACTTCCCCAGAACCCACATCCCGGCTCTCGACCTCTCTCGAATCCTTGGCAAGCCTGAGCCTAACCAGCAGCCCTGAGTGCAGCAGCCCCGAGAGTGTCCGTATGCTCTGTAAGTGCAAGCAGCAGAAGCAGCAGCAGCAGCAGCAGCAGCAGCAGCAGCAGATATTCCACACGCTGACCCAGGAGATAAGATCCAGACCTCCCACGTCTTCCAAACCCAAGAGTTTGGACCAGAGGTGGACCTTGCTAAAGAATGAAGTGAGGAGGCAGCATCTGATGTCAGAGATAATGCAGAAGGTTCAGATGAAGAAGAAACGCTACCTGTTTCCAGCTCCCAAGTCACGTGAGTGCTGGAGTGTGCCGCAAGCTTAAGCATGGCGGTCAGCTTTCTATCACTGTGACAAACTGACTCACGTCATTAACTGCTAGAGAGAGTAGGGGTTTGTTTTTTTAGGCTCATGGCTTTCAAAGTTTAGTTGGTGACGACCTACTGCTTTCAGGTCTTGGATGTGAGCGTGCCTGCACAGCAATGGTGGGGAGGCTATGGTGAATGAAACTCAATTCATGGCTAGCCTCCATAGGTTCCCTTTTCTCTCAGGATCTTCAGGTGACAAAACCTTAACTTCAGGCCTCTGGGGGCCATTCAACATCCAAACTCCTAGTATTAGGGATGAGTCTGATGGCACATGCCTGAAACTCAGCAATCATGAGTTTGCAGCTAGCCTGAATTACACAACAAGACACTTTCTCAAGAAGATAAATAAGGGCCAGCACCCATATTGGACACCTCACAACTGTGTAACTCCAGCACCAGTGTAGCCAAAACCCTCTGTAGTTGGAGTTTTCCTGCCTGGCCCAGTCAGGACAAATCTCTCTTACCCGCCAGTCCCACAGTCGCTCAGACCCAACCAAGAAAGCACACAGAAACTTACATTGTTTACAAACTGTATGGCCGTGGCAGACTGCTTGTTATCTACTTCTTCTCTCTTGAATTAACCCATTTCTGTTAGTCTATACTTTGCCACATAGCTTGTGGCTTACCAGTGTCTTTACATGTTGTTTTTCATGGCGGCGGCTGGCAGTGTCTCTCCCCAACCTTCTACTTCCCAGAATTCTCTTCTCTCTTGTCCCGCCTATACTTCCTGCCTGGCCACTGGCCAATCAGAACTTTATTTACACAGAGCGATATCCACAGCAACCCTCTTCTGGCCTCTTTCTGTACCCATGTGGTTGACATATAGATGTGTAGGCACATCATAAAAACAAATAAGTTTTGTCTACATATATATCTGCATACCATGTTTGTGCCAGATGCCCTTGGGGACCAGAAGCGGGACTTGGATTCCCTGGGATTGGCATGAGAGACAGTTACAAGCCACTCTACGGGTGCTGGGATTTGAACCTGGGTCCTCTGGAAGAGCAACCAATGTCTTAAATGTTTGCTTATCTCTCTAGTCCCAACAAATATTTTCTTCTTTGGGACAGAGTTTCTCTGTGTAGCCTTGGCTGTCCCAGAACTCGCTCTGTAGACCCAGAGCTGGCCCCAAACTCACAGAGATCCTCCTACCTCTGCCTCCCTAGTGTTGAGATTAAAGGCCTGTGCCACCTGCCCAGCATTAAAATTTTTTAAAAGATAAATAAAAATGAACAAGGCTGGTAAGATGGCTCAGCAGTTAAAAGGGCGTTTGCCACATGACCCTGCTGGCCTGAATTTGATCACTGGAACCTACATGAAGATGTGTGGAAAGAGCTGACTCCACAAAATTGTTCTCTGACTTCCACATGTGTGTTGTGGTACACCGACCCACACATATGCACACATACATGATAATAAAATATTTTAATTACAAAACTAAAGGTTGGAGAGATGGCGTAGCAGTTAGGAGCACTGCTGTTCTTGACCCGGGTTCAATTCCCAGCACCCACATGGCTGCTGACAACTCTCTATAATTCCAATTCCAGGGAACCTGATGCCCTCTTCTGGCCTCCAGGGGCATCAGGCACACATGTGATGCACAGACAGATATATAAGCAAAACACCCATATACAAATAAAATAAAATAAAATAAAAATAATTACAAAAAAAAATCACAAAACTAACTATGACAAGAAAATTCAAACTACAAAGCATTAGATAGAGAGGAACCAGTTGAAAGAAGCCCCAGGTTTTGGGATTCCCAGATCAAGAGAAGGGTTAGACTCTTCTTTCTGTCTGATGATGGAGACATGGCCCATGTGCTTAAAGAGTCTCTATCCCCATTGAGCAAAAGAGTTAACAGAATGCTGGCTGACAGTCAACATTGCCAGCTCCTGTTCACACGAGACCCATTGTCTGTGCCAATCTTGGGCCCCAGAAACTGTGTGAAGGAAAGGAGCACCGGCTGACTGTAAAAGGAAGTTCCTGTCCTGCCAGCAACTCCCCGATTTTTTACTCCAAAACCCTGAGCCAGGTTGGGGTCGTGCGAGCCTCGTGGGAGGTGGCCTTTGTGAGGCGTTTGTGCTGATAGCGGACAAACTGATGATGTCAATGACCTTGCCTTTCCAGAAAACCCGTCCTTGTCCAAGAAGTGCTGCCATTACAACCACAGCTTCGGCAGGAAGAGAGAGATGGATGTATCCTCCGTCCTCCTCTTGCAGGGTTCTCACAGCCATGCTGAACCTCTGAATGACCTTCTGGTAGTTGCCACTCAGGCCCGTCTGGACCCTCGGCCTAGCAGAAACCATTCCAGTACTACAAGGGACCCAGGTACTACCAGGGACCAGAAGCACACTGCCATTGCCTGATCTCTGGTCAGAAGGATGTGAGAGCCCAGGTAGGTGCCTGCTCTTCTTCCCTGGATAGGTTGGTACACTGTCGGTTCCCCTCTTGACCTTTCTGGAGTGTTGAGTGTGTAGAAGGGTGGATGGATGGATGAAGACCTGTAGGTGAGTCAGCAGCTTGGCCTGTTTCTATAGTGCTGGACCACCTCCACCACCATGAGGTACCCTTGGTATCACTGTCACCACAGGCTCGCCCTGTAATGAGAAGGGAAGAGACGGAATGACAGGGTGGAGGAACCCGGTGGATACCACTGTGTGGAAGGGCCAGGGGGACCACAAGGAGTGCTCTTTCAAAGCCTAGGTGCCTCTGAAGGAAGCTCATATACCAAAATCCATGAGAAGAGACCGGGCCTGCTCAGAGGTCCACCATCACCCTCATTCCTGCCACAGAAACCAGATTGTCACCACAGGTGCTGACCTGGCCTCCTGGTTACCAGCATCTCACACTGTGGAAGGGCCTTGAGTAATCCTAGCCAACAGGCATTGCTGTTTGTGAAGTGTAAGTTCTAGAGCCAGTGAGATGGCTCAGCAGATGAAGGTGTCTGCTGCCTAGCCTGAGGGCCTGAGTTCGATCCCTGGGACTCAGGTGGTGGAAGGAGAGCACTGATCCTTGCCAGTTGTCCTCTGACCTCCACAAATGTGCCCCCCACATTAATGTAATAAAAATTTCAATGCACATTTCAGCACAGATAGTGACGCATGCCTATATTCCAAATACTTCACGATGCTGAGGCATAAAGATCAGCTCCATGAGCAAGCAAGGATAGACACAAGACCCTCTAAAAGGAATTTTAGTGAGGCAGCCAGGTGTTGGTTGTGTAGACTTGTAATCCTGGCACTTGGGAAGCAAGAGGCAGGAGGATCACAAGTTCAAAGGCAGCTTGGTTTACATAACAAGTTTCAGACCAGCCAGGGCTACAAAGTGAGAACCTGTTTCAAAGAAAAACAGGCCTGGTAGTTCACAGCTGTGTCTCATGTGTCAGGGAGGCATGACAGAGAGGGAGTTAAGGAAATCCAAGGACTTGGAGACCAGCCCAGGCTATGAGACCCTGTCTCAAAAGAAGAAGAAAGTGGGGAGTCACAGATTCTTCTGAAACCTTTTATTCAGGCCCAGTAAGGGGGCTTCTGGGGGAGAGATTCTTGCCCACAGGCATGAGGGTCTAGTTATCACCAGATCCCATAAACTAAGACAAGAGAACTGCTTTAGGAAGCTGTCCTTTGACCTCTACACATGTGCCATGGCATGAACACACACATGCATAAACACACACACAAAATAAGTAAAACTTTTTGTTTGTTTGGTTGGTTTGGTTTTTTGAGATTGGGTTTCTCTGTGCAGTCCTGACTGTCCTGGAACTCACTCTATAGACCAGGCTACATGTGCCACCAACACCCAGCCCCCAAATTTTTTTAAAAGAGTTTATTTTTGTTATTTAATTTTTTTCCGGGCTAGAGAGAGGTGGCTCAGCATTTTAGAGCACTGGCTGCTCTTCCAGAGGTCCTGAGTTCAAGTCCCAGCACCCACATGGTGGCTCACAATCATCTATAATGAGATCTGGTGCCCTCTTCTGGCAAGCAGGCATGCATGCAGGCAGAACACTGTATACTAAATCAATCAATCAATCTTTAAAAATTTTTAATCTTTGTTTTATGTGTAGGGGTGGGTGTTTTGTCTGTGAGTATGGCTGTGCACCATATGCATGCAGCACCCTTGGAGGCCAGAAGAGGGCATCTGATCCCTTGGAACTGGGAATTACAGATAGTTTACTATATGGGTGCT
This sequence comes from Onychomys torridus, assembly GCF_903995425.1. Classification (NCBI taxonomy): domain Eukaryota; kingdom Metazoa; phylum Chordata; class Mammalia; order Rodentia; family Cricetidae; genus Onychomys; species Onychomys torridus. Next base: position 84,326,410 of record NC_050450.1, read on the forward strand.
GGGAACTGAACTCAGGTCCTCTGTAAGAGTAGGTAGCCAGTGCTCTTAACTGGTGAACCATCTCTTCAGGTCCCTTTTATTAATTTTAATTATGTGTAAGTGTTCGTATGTGGATGTGTGCATATGTGCCCATAAAGGCCAGAGGCATTGCATCCCCTGGAGTTGGAGCTATAGCTGATGGTAAGCCATGCCCATGTGGATGCTGGAAATTGAACTTCAGTCCTCTGGAAAAACAATGAGCACTCTTAACCACTAAGCTGTCTTTCTAGCCCAAGAAGAAAACTTTTATTTAATAAGGTTGTCAGTGTGGATGAATAGGGGTTGGAGATGTAGCTCTGATGTAGAACACTTGCCTAGAATGCATGAGGACTTAAGTTCTGCTCCCAGTACCTCAGATAATAATAATGACAAAAACAATAATAAAAATCAGAAGCCACACATCACACACCACACACCACACACCACACACACACACACACACACACACACACACACACACACACACACACGGGGAGGTTACATTGGGACAACATGATAGCCAAGTGTGTTTGGTAGCTCAACACTAGTGGACTGAGGCAGACAGATCATCTCAAGTTTAAGCCAGTCTAGGATACAGCTTTTTCTCAACAAAACAAAAGAAAAACAAAAGAAAAAACACAAACGAAGCCGTCAAGAGGGATGGCAGAGTCCTTCCTGCACAGACTAGAGAATCAAACTTTGAACCTTACATTGCTCTTCCCCAACAGGTCCGTGGTTCCCTGAGAACACCAGCGTCGCCACCATTGACCAGAGCCCTTCTTCCTTAGGCATCTCTTCTGTCTATCTAAAGATTTTCTCTTGATTCTCTTTAAAGATTTATGTATTTAAGTCAGATGTGGTGGTGCACTCCTTTAATCCCAGCCCTCAGAAGGCAGAGGCAGGTGCATCTCTGTGGGTTCCAGGCCAGCTAGGGCTAGGTAAAGATTTATGTTTTTTTGTTTGTTTGTTTGTTTTTGTTTTTTTTTTTAATGTGTACAAGTGTTTTGCCTGCATTTATATATGTGCACCATGTGCACGTCTGGTGCTCATGGAGGCCAGAAGAGGGCGTTGGATCCCCTGGAACTGGAGTTACAGATGCTTGTGAGCTGCTGTGTGGGCGCTGGGAACAGATCAAGAGCAGGAGAGGCAAGTGCTCATAACCTCTGAGCCATCTCCTCAGCCCCTTGTTTTTATTTTTGATTCTGTGTATCTATATGCATCTGTGTGGGGTTTGTGCCGTGAGGGTAGTGTCCTCAGAGCCAGAAGACAGTATCTGACACCCTGGAGCTAGAGTTACAAGTGGCTGTGGGCGGCTGTACAATGTGGGTGCTGGGAACCAAACTCAAGTCCTCTCTAAGAGTAGTACACGGTCTTAGCTGCCGGCCCTCTCTTCTCTCCCTCCCTTCCTTCTTCTTCTCTGCTCCTCTCCTTCCTCTTCCCCCTCCTCCCCTCAGTCTAGCCTAGTTCCTAGGAGTCTCCTGCCTCAGCCTTTCACTTGCTCGGATTATAGTGTAAGCTGCCATATTTCTGCTTTGAGCCAAATATTTCTGATGCCCAAGTCCCAAGAGCTACAACACCCCATCTTTCAAATGTCTTTCCATCATTATTCTTGAGTCATAACTGAGGAGGAACCAATGAGTCTCCAGTGAAGGCATTTCTGCAGGAGGCCGGGAGAGCCAAGGCTGAGAGGGCTCTGAGAATATTAGGAGGGGTGGCCAGATGGCACATCTAGCCCTCTGCTTTCAGGGCAAATAATGGATTCTAAAAATTGTTCCTGAATAACGCAGACCACAATAACTGACAAATAAGAAAGCAAGTTCACAAAAGATGAGTTATAGTCATCGGACTATACGTGTTGATTAAAAAAAAAAATATGGAGAGGCTTCTGGAAGAAAAGGGCCAGATGATTGCATGATAACTGATGGCTGAGGGAGGGAGGAGTCACCCCCGGGCCTTGAGATGGAGCACGGCTTTGTTCAGTAAATACAGTAACAATTTACTTTCCACGTCACATGGCAGATTCATACACAATAGCTCCTGGAATCCTCATGGCAGCATTATGAAGTTGGCAAGGCAGATGTTACCGAGCCACAAAAAAAAAAAAAAAAAAAAAAAAAATCAAGGTTTGAGGATGTCAAGTGACTTGCCCTGCCTTACTCAAGTGACGGGCTCAGGACAGACAGACAGCACTTTTCCCCTTTACCACGCTGCTATGAACTTGAAGCCTGTCCCGACCATGGGAGAAAGGGAGTCCTGGAAGTTTCTTCCATCCGTCTGCAGAAGTCACCCCAGGCTCATGGTTCTTCCTCTGGCTCATGCACATACTATAAGGAATGGATGGGTCACTGGGGCCAGATGTGGATCTGTGTAATGGTACTGATCTCGGGGTTGTAGAACCCAGTGAGTGAGGTGGGTGGCCTCGAGGATGGTGACCATGGTCACCATGGCGTATGCTCTTGCTGTGGGTTAGACAAAGACACATTTACTTTAGGGGTCATAAAAGTTGTTCTCAGTCCTCTCAGATGACACCAAGGCAGAGAAGTTAAGTAACTACCGTCCAAAAGCATGCTGCCCCTGCCTCCTCAGAAAAAAAAAAAGTTATTATTTCAAAAATGGTTTTGGGAAAAATCACATTAGTCTCAAACCCCCCATCCTCCTACCCCCTATTCGAGTGCTGGGATTACAAGCCTGTGCCCTGATAGCCAACTCTTGGCACACAGCTTCTCTTTTGTAATTTTTTTTCTTTTTTTCTTTTTCTCTTCTTTTTGATTTTTTGAGACAGGGTATTTTTGTGTAGCCCTGGCTGTCCTAGAACTACCTCTGTAGACCAGGCTGGCCTCAAACTCACAGAGATCCACCTGCCTCTGTCTCCCAAGTACTGGGATTAAAGGTGTGTGCCACCACTGCCCTGCCATATTTTTTATTAAAATATTTTTCATACAGTATATTTTGAGCATGTCTTCCCTCCCTCAACTCCTCCCAGATCTTCCAAACCTCTCTCCCCACCCAACTTTGTTCTTTCTCTCTTTAAAAAACAAAACAAAACAAGGAACAAGAAACAACACGCCTTTAATCCCAGCACTCAGGAAGCAGAGGCAGGTGGATCTCTGAGTTCGAGGCCAGCCTGGTCTACAGAGAGAGTTCCAGGACAGCCAAGGTTACACAGAGAAACCCTGTCTCCAAAACAAAACAAACACAAAACAAAACAGTAATTTTTAAATCCCCACAAAAATGAAAATCAAAACAAGGAAAAGACCAATAAGACAAAAAAAAAGTGCCAAAACAAAGCAAAATGAAACAAAAAGTCCACGAAAACACCACTGAGTTTGTTTTACGTTGAGCGTTTACACTGGGCGTTGAGCCTGCTGGGAGTGTGGTTGATATATACTCTGGTTTTCCCTTTACCAGCAGGCATTAACTGAAGCTAGCTTCTTGGTTAGGGGTGGGGCCTGGTCAGGGGTGGGCCTGGTCAGGGGTGGGGTCTGGTCAGGGGTGGGCCAGTGTACACTTGCCCCTATTGGGTACACAGCTTTTTAACCACTCCTGTACACCACCCACAGTCAGCCATCTCACCCGCGTGTACTGATCCATAGCAAGTGTCCTGAGTGGGAAGGTAGGTAACCAGGGTAGTGATTATACAGGTCAAATGACTTTCTGGTGACCACAGATGTGGCTCTCCTAAGCACCTCCTGATTCACTAGGTAGAAATGATGCTGGTGACTTTAGGGCTGGGGTGCAGCTCAGTGGCAGGACACTTGCCCTGCGCCATCCTCAGCGTCACAAAGAGAAAAAGGGATCTAGATAACTTCGCCATTCCAGAGGCCTTTGTAAGAGATGATTCTTTTTTTATCTTTTCTAGAATCAGACTGGATCTTCGCTGTTTTTCCTTTCCTACCTCTTACTCCAGGAAATGGTTTGTCTCTTCCTACAGAGTCTCCAGCGTCTACCGAATGGACTGGAGGCTTCATTTCCTCATCTAGAAATTCTGGTCTGATAACTATGTCTCACTGGCACCTTTGAGGACAGCGACCTTGCGTGCCGCTCCAGTCAGTACAGTGCTGCAGAAATATGGGGCCAGGACTTCTAGGGATCCAGCGCTGCCCTCGGACCGTTGCCTCAGCTGTGATGATGCTTTTCTGGCTCCCTCACAGGATGGCCATTGTCATCCAGAACACTCCCCCAAGATAAGCAACTTGAGGGAGGAGTGGGGGGGGGGGAGACCTCCCGATTTCCAGGTATCCAGAGCCTCATTCCACCTGCTGGCCTCTGTTTGTCCGACCTTCTCTCTAAAGAAAGAGAAGGCAGAGTTGGGACTAAGTGTGGTGGAATTCTGAGTCTTGATGAAAAGCATTGGGACAATTGCAAATTCACCAGCCAAAGCAATCATCTCCCACTCTGGCCAACCCTAAGGCCTGCCACCTCAGTTCCCAGACTGCCTCTTGCTGCTACCCCCCTTCAGTCTTGCTGGCAAAGACAGGTAATATGAAAGTACGTAGCCTGCAGGTGTTTTTTCCATTGACCTGCAGAAATTATATGTCTTCCCTCATGTGTACATTAATAAAATAAATTGCCATGCTCAATACTGGGAAAGAGCCTGGTCCAGAAGGGAGGTAGGGTGGTAGTTCCCCTGAGCACCCCCTTCACTGATCTATTGAACATGCCAGGAGCTTTTGGAGAATTTCTTGGGATGGATGGTCCACAGGAAGCCCTGCCCTTTTTGGTAGGATCGAAGAGCCTGAAATGACCTGGTCTGGGGCATAGTTGTACCTCTCCTTCTGCTCGGCAGAGATAGCTAGGCTCCAGGTATAACATCACATCCTACCTGCCTGCTGTGATGTAATTCCAGAATGTGATGTAAGGCCCTTGTCTCCTTTGCTCTTCTGGAGTTGGATTTCTGGGTTGGGGGTGGGGAGCTTTGTAGAGGAAGTATGGGAAGGTAGAAGTGATAAAGGTGAGCACCACTTCACAATGTTTGTGGATTCCTCACAAACATCAGATGTTTGTGGGAATGGATGTCCCACATCAGCAATGTCTGGGGCATTTAACCCCACAGTACTCTCCAAGGAAAAGATCTGAATTATCCAAGGTATTGAAGCCTGTTAACAAGATAAAGCCTGTAGCATGAATTGTTAAAAGGACTTATTAATTAAACAAACCTGGAGCCAGTTATTGGGGTGAATGCTGGAAGATCAGAGAAACAACAAGTCACAGCCACCTCACCTCGCCAATTCCTCAGCTGATTCTATTTCCTCAGACTGGAAGCTTCTGAGTCCTCATCCAAATGGATCTCAGCTGAACTGTGCTGCTCAAAGCCTAAGAGCTTAACCAGCCTAGTTCCTGGTCCTCACCCCTTATATACCTTTCTGTTTTCTGCCATCACTTCCTGAGATTAAAGGCATGTGTCACCATGCCTGGCTGTTTCCAGTGTGGCTTTAAACTCACAGAGACCCGGATGGATCTCTGCCTCCCAAGTGATAGGATTAAAGGCGTTGAGTGCCACCATTTCCTGGCCTCTATGTCTATCTAGTAGCTGTTCTGTCCTCTGAGCCCAGATAAGTTTATTAGAGTGCACAATATTTTAGGGAACACAATGCCACCACAAAAGCCCAGCTTGTTTTCCCTAACAGATATTTTGGTACCAGCATCATTGCTTCTGGAGGCACGCCAGCTTCCCACAGACATCTGGACTCAGTGTAGTCACTCAGGGCCCAGTACACAGAAGGGCCCTGTCTGTGCTGTACTGCTCTGCAGTCCCCATTTTGAAATGCTGAGTGATTTCTGCACAGTAAGTCTTGTGTTGACATCTTGCACTTTGGCCGTCCCTCTTATTTAGCATGATCTGCCTAGCATGCTGAAACGCTCCGTGTTCCCCAGTGAGAAGGACATCTTCAGGCTGTCTTCCTGGCTCTGCCCATCCATAGGCTGTGGAAAGTAACTGCCTGCTGAAAGCTTATGGGGGTGAGGGAAGATGGGGACAGAGAACGCCTTGCTCCTGTGGAGTGTGCAATAGAACTCTGTAAGTTCACAGAGGGAGCCTGAGTTAGGCACCAGTATCTGTGGTGGCCAAGTCCACATCAGTTCAAGGTGTCAGAAAAGGATAAGGAAGATTTTTAAACAATGCATGTGGGTTGTGGACTGCAGTGTGGAAGCCTAGGAGAAAACAACAACCCTGAAGACAATAAAATGTAAGGTCTAGTGTGACTTGGTTGAATTAGCAAGGAATGTTGGGAGATGAAGATGGAAAGGCAGTTTGAGAGACCACACTGGGGACCCCAGGGGCCCTTCACTCCTTTCCACATTACTGCTTCCCTCATGAGAGTGAGTTGTTCGTGTGGCTGGATTATAGGATGCTTCCCTCATGAGAGTGAGTTGTTCGTGTGGCTGGGTTATAGGATGCTTTACATGTTTTACCCCTTGCTTCTGTTGTTGTTGTGGTTCTAGACAGGGTTTCTCTGTAGCTCTGACTGTCCTGGATCTCACTCTGTAGCCCAGGCTGGGCTCGAACTCACGGAGATCCGCCTGCCTCTGCCTCCTGAGTGCTGGGATTAAAAGCATGCGCCACCACCGCCTGGCTTACTCCTTGTTTTTGCCTGCATGTACGTCTGTGTACCTAGTGCCTGTGGCAGCCAGGGGGCCTTGAATCCCCTGGAATTGTATTTACAGATGGTTGTGAACCACCATGTGGGTAATAGGAATCTAACTGAGGTCCTCTAGAAGAGCGGCCAGTGCTCTTAACCACTGAGCCATCTCTCCAGCCCCTTACTCCTTGCTTTTAAACCAAAGTAACAAGGATTTCATAGAGAGTGGATAAATGTTTGTTCAACGAATTATGAAAAGGATCTAAAATGTTATCCTGGGACTGTTTAACCCAGAGTGTAGTGGAGGCCTTCGAAGGGTTGGAACAGGAGAGAGGTTTTATTTCGGGTCAGAGGATGTTTCTGTAGTCATGGTAGAAGGATGGGTTGGAAGGGGAGAAGCCCAAGGAGGGAGAATGAAAGATGAAAGCCTCACGGGGTGGTCCTGCCTTCAAGCCTTTCCAACACCTAAAAGGTGACTGACTATGGGGAGCAGGGAAAGGCAGAGGGACCGCAGAGAAGCGTACAGAAAAGGACGTGGCCAGTGACAAACGCCAGCCAGCGAGCTGACTCAGCAGCAGGGTGGATGGAAGGAAAAAGAAAGGAAATGCCACAGAAGACTGGAGGCAGAGTCCCCTGAGGAAAGCCAGGGCGACTTGGGAGGACATGGCGTGCCCCATCTGCTTCAGGAAGCACTTGAATGCCGTCTCTGCCTTCCAGCGACCCCCTGACAGAGAAGTCATGAAAGTGATGTCCCTAAAGACCACCATCCTGGAGACTGCAGGGATGGCTCGGTGGGAAAGGCACTTGCCAACACCCCTGACAATCTGAGTTCAGTCCGATGAGTCCATCTGGTAGGTGACAACTGACTCCTGTGGGTAGTCCTCTGATACGGCTGTAGCATGCACGCCCACACATACAGACTCACATATACATAGACTCACATGCATACCACACAGATACAAATGTGGAGGCTTGGGAGGTGGATCAATGGTTGAGAGTACTTGCTAGTCTTGGAGAAGAGCTGGGTTAGGTTCCCGGCATCCATGACAGCTCACAATCATCTGTGAATCCAGTTCCAGGATACTCAGCGAGCTCTCCTGTCCTCAGGCCCAATGTATGTCATACACATACACACAGGCAAAATACTAATAAAAGATGGAGGGTAAAGGTGCTTACTGTACAAGAATGAGGACCTGGGTTTGAATTCCCCAGATCCACATACACAAAAAACCCCAGGCATGCCTGCTCTATAATCCCAACTTTCAGAAGGCGGAGTCATGAAGATCCTAAGAGCTGATCAGCCATAAAATCACATAACACACACACACACACACACACACACACACACACACGCACGCACGCACGCACGCACGCACACATTAAATATTGCTCTCTGGGAGTCTTTGGTATGAGTGGAGCCCTGGACTCATTCGCAGCTCATCAATAATAAACCTTCCCGGAGGGTTCTGATGCATGACCAGTTTTAGGAATCATTTGGCTCCCTCCAGCCCTGGATGGGCCCTAGTCACTTCAGGCTGGGTGGCTCTTGCTAACCTTAAAAGGCTGACGGCTGATTCCATTTTCCCTGCACCCTGGTAGAGAGTGTAAGTCAGGCAGATTGGCAGCTGTTGCAGGCCCCCCTCCCACCCAAGCTGGATGATTACTTTTGAGCCAAATGTAATCATTTTCACAACCCTTGTCTTTACAGCTGGCATGTCACTTAACTTAATTACAGCACACAGTGGTATTTCAACTCGAGGAATCTAAAAAAGCAATAAAATGGGTTCTGCAAATTGTTGGGAAGGCAATGAAGACCTTGAATCTGCACTTTGCTAAGTGTTGCTTTCCATTATTTTGCTGTCTCCAGCCATGACTCTCACGTTATTAACTAGCAGCCTGGGAAAGCCAGAGGCAGTGTGTCATGTGGAGGGTATTTCCTATCTCTTGTGAGCACACTGTGTGCTCTGGAGGTGGCTAGAGCCTCTAGGAGTGGCCTTGGAGCGGGAGGAGATGAGATTATTATTACTGAGTACAAGTTCTTCCCATCTGATCAGGCACCTGCTAATCATGTTTCTCCACCCTGCTACAAAACCAGGCATTCTGACTGGCCCAGCGCGGCCTTCTGCAGGAGTCTCTCTTGCCTCCTTGCTCCTCACTATGCCTCCAATATTGACTCCTGCCCCCAGAAAAATATAAAGACATGACGCAAAGCCTTCCCACACCTTTTTGGGCTTTTCCTGGCTTGCTTCCTGATGCCTTTGGGGCAGCTATTTTAAAGGCTGGGCTGTGGGCATAGCACCCTTCTTTCGAAAACCTAGCAGTCTTGGGGTGGTGATGGTCCAATAGGACCCATCCATTTGAGAAAGGGGCAGATGCACCAGGAAATGGGCAGCAGCCTGAACACAGATTTCACTGGCCTGGAGCAGTGTTAGCTAGCATGATTATCAGGAGTAGAGCACCAGCTGCCTCAGCAGCCATGCCACGGGATAGCAAACACCAGGATCCTGTTGGCAAAGCCAGCAAGACCATTACAATGTGGCCAAAGCAAACAGGGCCTGAGACAGGCTCTCATTTCCCCTTGGATGCGGCAGAGGAAGAGAATGAACCAGCTAAGCTCACATGTCAGAACATCAAGTAGCCAGAGAGATGCTTACCTGCACCCATTCCCCAGGGCCTCGGGCCCAACCTAGATTCCCACACTCCACTTTTGGTTCAACTCCAGATGGAAGAAAGGCTTCTGAATATAAAAGTGGTTCAGATTGCCTTGAGTGCAGCTGAAATTGTTTTAGTCCTGTTTGGCTCCCATGGCCCCCGTGGTCAGGACAAATCTCTCTCACCCGCCAGTCCCGCAGCCACTTGGATCCAAGTAGACACAGAGAGGCTTATAATAATTAAAACTGCTCGGCCATTAGCTCAGGCTAACTATTGACTAGCTCTTACACTTAACCCATAATTCTTATTTGTGTTTTGCCACGCGGCTTGGTACCTTTACTCAGTTCTGCCTTCACATCTTGCTTTCTCTGTATCTATTGGCGACTCCTGACTCAGCCTTCCTGTTCCCAGAATTCTCCTCTCTGCTTATCTCGCCTATACTATACTTCCTGTCTGGCTACTGGCCAATCAGCATTTTATTTATCAACCAAATCAGAGCAACACACATTCATAGCATACGGAGCAATATCCACGACACTTCAACACTTGTGCTCTTCCCAGCATTCCTGGGAGCTTTTTATTCTTGCCATGCTATAGAGGTGGAAACTGAGGCTGAGACCAGCAAGATCACAGAGCCGGGTCTTCAGTTAGGCTTCTGACTCAGGGTGCACTGCAGTTCATCTTTCCCTCACTCCACCTATCTCTCCACTCCAGATTTCATGTCAGTTCTCATAGTCCCTCCACAGGCAGAGCCCCCACATTCTAACAGGCAGTTTGCATTCCCCCCTCCTCTCTTCCCATTTAGTAGCTGAGAAGTAAAAACGTAGTTTTTTACAACAAGCAGCCTATTGATACCCCATTTTGTCTCCCACACCCATCAACACAAACAGAATGCCAGGGAGGAAAAACATGCTTTCGTATATTTATTTGGATATTTCTGCAGTATTTTCCTGCATTTAAATGTGAAAGCTCTGAATCATGACCAGCGGGGCTTGAGACATCATTTGACTCCGTTTAGCAGAGTCTGAATGAGTCCCTATGGCCTGCAGCCCTTTTGACGTCCCTAGGGTCCAATGTACCTATGAAAAGTTGCCGGGTTGGAAATTTCGATTTCCTGGAGAGAAGCACAGTAGCTATATTCATATCTGGTGAAAGGCTGCTTCCTATAGAAAGAAGAGGTATCAGGGGCTGGAGAGATGGCTCAGTGTTAAGAGCACTGACTGCTCTTCCGAAGGACCTAGGTTCAATTCCCAGGACCCACATGGCAGCTCACAACTGTCCATACAACACCAGTTCTAGGGGATCTGACACCCTCACACAGGCATACATGCAGGCAAAACATCAATGCACATAAATCTTAAATTATATATATATGAAAGAAGAGGCATTGTTCCTTCTGGGTCTTCATTTTCTTAGATTTTCTAATTATTTGCTTCTAGAGAAATGGCCAGAAAATGCCCTTCTCATAAGCAGCCCTGGTCGGAGGACAGTGTGGGTGGATTTGTGGTTGGATAGGTTCTCTTTTTTCCCATCTCTGTAGGGGAGCGTTAGGGGATAGTTTGCTGCGGTCCCTGTTGGAGAGGTTGTGAGGGGTTGGACGTCCTGTTAGAGGATTGCCAAGGGAAGGTTCCTTCAGACGGCTTTCCTCGGTTGTGATTTTTACCGCACTGCTTCGTCCTCCCCTAAGCCGGGATTGCTGCTGCTAGCGACCACGCAGGGCCTAGATCTGGGTAGCAGCTGTTTCTCAACTCTACCTGCAGCTTGCGGAGTCCCTGGCAGCCCTCTGGCTCCGCTCTCCTGGCCCAGCGCAGCCCTAGGCGGCTCCCAGCAAAGCCAGGCCTTCGTCCCAGCCGGGTGGGAGGAGGATCCTCCCTAGACGGGAAGGCGAGCTTGGAAATACGCAGGGCTGGGCGGGATCCAAACTGTTGCCAAACCATTTCCTCTCTCATCTCTGCTTGCTTCGCCCTAGCAAAGCCTCTCAGAGCACGAATTGATCCCCTCAACGCTCGCCTTCAAGCTCTGTGCCCCACAAGCGCCTAATGAACCGGGGATACCGCACCGGAATAAGTGTGTGGCGGCGGCGGCGGCAAGAATGAATTTGACGGTGATTCCAGGTGCCACTGGGACCTGCCCCCCAAAACGCAAGTGGGTTGTTTGAATTGCCCTGCACGCACAGAGTTGCTTTCACTCAGGGGAACAGGCTGCACGTTCCAGCGCGGTCACCCCAACTCTGCCATGGCTCCCATTGGCGTCTTCACACTGTTACTCCAGGGGAGGTCTTCTGACGACCCAAACTCAGAAAGGCCCGCGTTTTCTTCCACGTTGCTCTTTTGAAAATTTCATCTGCAGGGTTACTGAGGGTCCTGAAGCCAGGCTGCCGGCAGACGGGTTTGGGTTTCTGCCCCTTCACTGCACCAACTGCCGCCGCTCAGAGCAGCTGAACCTCCCGTTGTGCAGAGCTACAGCCGGAATGGCCCCGCAAAGGGAGTGCAGCCCTCTACTCCTTTTCTTTGGCTCAGGGGCCGCGTGGGAAAGAGTCTCCTCAGCCCCTCCAATAGCTCCACCTTCATTCTTGCCTGTCCCTTGTTTGGAATTCGGTGGTGGCGAGCAAGCCGCCTTGGCTTCTGGGGATCACATGCAGCTGAACCTTGGCAAAGTCAGAGAGAAAGCTGAGGCGTGTGGTGCGCTTTTCTGAGTCAGTAAGTTCTGACCTGGGCTGTGTGCTAAGCACATCACCGAACTCAATGATTTGGGTCCAGCATGGACACTGAAACTGTGCCTACAAATGAAGCTATGGCGAGGGACGTGAGAATGCTTGCTGGGGCCTGAAACTGAGCAAGAAGCCTGGCCTCCATGCTGGCCTTGTGTGGCCTCACAGCATCCCCCACCCCTTCCCCCGCCGCTGGACCAAGAATGGAGAAGAAATAGGAGCTGTACGGACCTCCACCATCTCCACCACTGGGAACAGCCACAGCCACCCTTACCTGAGTCCCTTTCTAAGAGTCAGGGTGTTCTACCCCTGTCCTCTGTCCTCCACAGAAGCCCTTGGGGGTGATTCTCAAGAAATGATTCGGGAATCATCCCCTCGACCTCCTCACTGTTCTTTGTCTAATTTGTGAGGTTCCTGTGAACCATTCTGTAGCTGGGGACAGACAACTACCCACCCGACAGCTCTATTTTCTGCCTCGAACCGTCTGCATTGGAAGGCCACTGAGAATATTGGAGAATTTCCAGTTCTCCCTCTTCCTTAGAACCCCGATCTTTCCTCCCTTCCTTCTCCTTGTCACCCCCCCTGGACTTTCTTGTCCCACCAGTTTCCAAGGTATAGAGGATGTTTACCCTTTAGAGAGAGGCCCGGATGGCTGAGGTCACAAGCCTGATTCTCGGCTAGCAGACACCCGAGCCCAGCTTGCACCCAGCTCTGGTGGAGAGTGGGGATGGAGGTCTGGAAACCCCACCATGCTGGGCCAAACAATGTCCTGTGCTCGCCCCTGTCCCCACTCCAGCGAGCTTACAGCCACAGGCCTTTCCTCCCAAAGGAGGCCCGCTACAGTGGAAGGGACTCCAGGGGGACCCTAAACTTTCCTCATACCCCACTGAGGCCCTGTCACCCGGTGCCCAGGATTGAGGCTCGGACTCGATAGGAGAGATGTCCCAGAATGTACTCTACCCCACAGCTAGTTCTCTTTCCGGCTTTGTGAACCTGCCGAGAGCGTCCCCTGTCCCCAAGAGAAGAGAGTTCCCTCACCCATCCCTTCAGCCCTCCCAACCTGAGCCACGTCTCTTTCCCTCTGAGGAGGAGTCTGGGGCAGAAGGAATCTGAAGAACTAGCTGTCGTCCGCCGAGACCCCGCACTTCAAGGTTGTTTAGAAGTGAACTTGCAACAGAGGCCAGGAGAGACTCGGCCCCGCTTCCTGCATTGTTCTGCAGGCACCCTCCCCCGTCTTCAGGACCCGGAAAGTGTTAATCATTCACCAGCCACCTCTTCCCTTTCCTTTCACCTGCTAGCTCCAAAAAGACACATCCCAAGACCCGGGTCTCAGGACTGTCGCCCACGGGGTCAGTGGGGGTGACTGGGCAGCCCCTCCTCACCTGCACAGCCCCAACCCCGGCAGGCGTCTGCCTCCGCGCGCGCGTCGCCTCGGCCGCCGCCTGACCCCAGCGGCGCTGATAAGCCCCCAGACGGCCAAACATCGTTAATTTCTTTGCCTTTCTAGGCTGCTCTACCTGTCCTTTCTCCGACCCCTGGGCTGCGGGGACCGATCGGGATGTGTCTACCTCCCTAGTCTGCCGGCCTCCAGCAGAACAGCACCTCGGGCTCCTGTCTGGGAATAAAACTTTCCGTGTCATCCACGTCCCCTCTCACCTTCCTCTCCGTCACAACAGGCTTGGCCCACGTGGACGCAGCCTCAGGAGAGAAAGCTCCAGGAAACTTACTGCCTGGTAGGGAATTGGGCTGTCCATTCAGAATGAACACCCAAATTCCATTTTCGATTTTGTGTATTGCCCCCCCTTTTTTTCTTTTGACCTTGTGCACAACTAAGCAGGGCTTTGACTGAAAGGATTTTATGGTGTCTGCACTGAGGCAACTGGTTGCTGAGACACAAGATCATGATTTTTCATGGTATACTGCTGTGTAGACAAAATCCATATTGGTCAAGGCCTCAGGTTCAAAGACCACTAGTCAGGACGGAGGAAGATGCCATTAGAAAGCTCGTTTGGGGCTCCAGAGATGTCTCAGAGGGTGAGAGCATTGGCTGCTCTTCCAGAGGGTGGGAGTTCTATTCTCAGCACCCACACACACCCTGCGGCTCACAAACCCCTGTATCCCTGGCTCCAATCTGACAGTATCTTCAAGTCTTCACGGGCATTTGCCCTCACATGCCACCCTCCCACACACACACATTCAATTCAGATAAATAAAAACAAGCATTTTCTTTCTTTCTTTCTTTCTTCCTTTTTTTTTTTTTTTTTTTTTTTTTTTTTCTAGCTGAGGATCGAACTCAGGGCCTTATGCTTGCTAGGCAAGCGCTCTACCACTGAGCTAAATCCCCAACCAAAACAAGCATTTTCAAAAGAAAGGAAGCTAGGCTTTCCCTTCAGCTCTTTGCTTCAAGCAAGGGAACTGCCATCACCCGTGCACACTGCTCTACCCTCAGCTGCCCCTTCCCGAGCTCCCACTGCCTGGCCCTTGCACGGAAAAAGGAGGCTTCTGGAGAGACCCTTGAAGACAGGTTCTGCCCAGAGAGATGAGGTGGACCGTGGGCCCGCAGCATCCACAAGGAGCAGCAGGTGGGGAAGATGAACTCTTCCCTTGTAGAAAGGCCACCTCCTTTTCTAGACAGGGCAGATGGCCTTAGTCCATGTATGTGCTCCCCCACCCTATTTTAAAAGTTTGATATTTTGTTGTTGTTTAGTTTTTTGTTTTGTTCTGTTTTTGTGTTTGTTCTTGTTTTTGTTTGAGTCAGGGTTTCCCTATAATGCACTAGTTGTCCTGAAACTCAATATGTAGTTCAGGCTGGCCTGGAACCCAGAGATCCTCCTGCCTCTGCCTCCAGAGTGCTGAGATTAAAGGTGTGAGCCACCACCACCAGTTAAAAATTTGTTTTTTTAAAGCGGTGTTGGAACATGCCTTTAATCCCAGCACTTGGGAGACAGAGGCAGGTGGATCTCTGAGTTTGAGGCTAGCCTGGTGTACAGAGAGAGTTCCAGGATAGCCAAAGTTACACAGAGAAAATGTTTCAAAAAAAAAAGCAATAAATAAATACCCTAATAAAAGTTTTTTTAAAAACACTTATTTATTATATGGGTTCCTGCATGCCACAGTGCCACATACGGCGGTCAGAGGACAACTTGAGGGTGTGCTTTCCTTCAACCACATGGGTCTTGAGAATCTAATTGAGCTTGCTAGGTTTATGCAGCAACCCCTTTACTCCAAGTTCTCTCAAATATGAAGTTTGTATTATTTCAAGCAGTTTGGACTAGTTTATATTCATGCAGTTATTTGGCTAGATCACATTTTCCTATTTGAAAGAACTTAGCTCTTAGCTCGACAACGAAACTAGAAAGTTGAATGTCATCTTGGTTATAAATTGGTACTCTCACCCTCAGGGACACTCCCTGGAGAGACGCTTTTAAAATGAATAATCATGGGTCCTGGGTAGATGCAAGTTGAGGACCTGGTGTGCCAGTGGAGCCTGTCACCTGCAGCACTGGGGGAGCAGGGCTCCTGGAGCTTGCCAGCCTGTCTAGCCAACCCAGTGAGCTTCTGGCACCTCTTCTTGCCTGGTAAACCCAGCTCAGTACCGAGGTGTTCTGCAAGGCCAGAATAGTCTCCAAATCCTCTAAACATCTGCCATCATTTTTTTTCTGCCCAGGAGAGGAAAGACAAAGCATTTTGTCTTCCAAAGATTCCCTGAAATTAAAAGGAATGAAAAGCTGAAGCCTAAAGTCCCATCCAGTTTGCCACAGCGGTGCCCCATCTTCTCAGAGGCAGAACCCCAGTGTGATGGGAAAGGGCTGCCTTTGACGTGACTTCTGTCTGGTTCGTGGAACGACTTCCCGAGGACCCTTGCTGCATCTCCCTCCAGTGATTTTTTTTCCGAAAAGCGCCTTCGGAGGAGTTAGTTAGTGACCGGTAATTTGCCAAAGGGCCTCAGGTGAATTGAGGAGAATGAGTGGTTTCTGCACAGCTCCCCACCCCAGGTTTTTGCCATCATAGTCCACCAAGGGATTTCTTCTGATTTTAAAGATCAGAGATGGCAAAAATCGTTAAGAAAAATCAGACCTCTTTCCTCGTTTTCCAAAAAGCCATAATTCTGGGGTGTGTGGGGGCATCGACATGAGCACAGGTTAGCCTTTTGCCCTCCCTCCAGGTTGTCCTCCACCTCCCAGGAACAATTGTCAGGAATATTCCAAAACCCCCACAGAGACACTTTTCAATCTGTCATGATTGCAGTCTTTGTAGACCGAACCAAAACCTCACATTCCGGCAAACTATCATAAAAATTATTAACAAATTGGATTAAAAATAGGAAAATGGGATTGTTCTCCTAAAAATAACATGCAGAGCTAGTGAAATGGTGCAGCAGGTAAAGATGATTTTGCCAGTTTTGAAGACTTGAGTTCAGTCACAATCCCTGTGGTGGAAGGGAAGAAGGGATTTCAGAGAGCATTGTCCTCCGACCTTCACACGGCTTGGAATGCCGACACACATAAGCAAATAAATGTATTTTTTAATAAAAAATAGATTGTTTCATTTTTGTTTTGTTTTGTTTTGAGACAAGGTCTTGTCATGTATCCACACACCAGGCTGACCTCAAACTGGTAGTGATTCTTCCTCAGCCTCCTGAGTGCTAAGATTATAGGCATGTGCCACCAAGGCAAGCTACAAGTTGCCTTTAAGCCTATGAAAATACCTAGTATATTCAACCTCAAAGAAAAATTTGTATAAGTCCTATTCATTCCTGAGAATATAGAATGTATAGCATGCTGAAAAGGGAAAAGAAAATCAGGAACAATCTAATTACCTTCCAGATAGTCAAGTAAATTAAGGCATAGCCATAGAGTAAAACTGAGCTTTTTAAAGGAAAAAAAGAGTTAAGTTTCAACCGCATTAGATTTTTCTAAACAAAAGCATAATGCTTTGTATCTGGTAAGCTACCCTCTGTGCTAAGAGGGGCTTGGGGAACAGCGGCTTCTTTTACACACACACACACACACACACACACACACACACACACACACACACTGTGTAGCTCAGGCTGGCCTCTAATTTGTGACAATCCTGATTTAGCTGTCACAACAGGGCTCAATCATTCCTTGACTTTCCACTTCCCTTCCCAATGTATGTACCGGTTCAACTTTGAAATTCTTTAGCATACACTATCTATTTTAACAGATAGACTAAAACAAGCGAATTGTTGTTTTAGTGGTTTTTATTTCTAATAATAGGTGGTAAAAGTGAACAAGTTTGAAATATAAAATATTCAACTAACAACCTGTTTGTTAAGAGCTTATCAGCACAGTCATTACCACTCAATGTAGGCTTTCCTCAGATAAGTAGAATAAGCAGAAAAACTGGCCATTGACTTGATCATTCGTTTCTTAAAAATAAAAACACGTTATTTCTCGGAAGCGAGTTTGCAGAGATTAATTCAGTGAGACCAATGCCTAAACTGAGAGACTAGGTAACAAGATTTCTCTTCGCGGGGCGGGGAGGTGGGGAGGAGAGAGCGATACCAGTTCTTGTTTATCCCCAGACCAGGTCTGTACAGCTGAAATTACAGACAAAAGAGTGGAATTGGACAAACCACAAATTATTTGTTCCGTTTAGCCCCCCAAATTTCCTCCAGGTTCTGATAGTTTTGTTTGAAGTTAAAACTCGTTTCTTCCTGCGAGGCTTCCCTAGTTCTAGGATGTCTTGGCAGTATATCTATCTCTTCTGATATTTTCGCCCTGGGTGTCCAGAGCCCACTGGTGAAGACACTGTGGGGGTGGGAGGTCTTGATCAAGGGAAAGCTGGGGCTGCCTTGGGACTGGCGCCAGGGAGTGACCTGGAATGGAGATGCCGCCCTGGGTTTTGGTGCTCACCAAGTCCCGACTGGGAAGAGACACGTGGAGCCCGAGGTCGCTTCCCTCTGGTGCCTCTGAGCTCCCTCCCCACGCCGGTGAGAAAGCAGAGTTGGGGGTGGGAAGGAGGCCAGGAGCCCCTCGCTCGCTCCCCTGCACCCCTGCTGCAGCCCACGTGGCACCAGACTGGACCGGCTCCCGAGCGTTATTCAAAAAGCAAGGCGGCCTTTGTCCTGGGCACCCGAAGACCTGGTGAGAAGCCAGCCCCAAGGCCTGGGATTCTCGGGATCTTTGCTGAGCTGGGAGCTCCAGACAAACCGAGGCCGTGGGTCTAGCCTGGGAATCGTGACTCGCTTGCTCTCTATGTCCATACCGCTTTCTGACTCCATTGTGGGCAGATTAAACACGGGTCTGAGGTCTAGCCCTCTCCTTTAAGTTTACTGGAATCTCCTTTTTCACGACTGGATTGTTGCCTCAGCGGTCTATAAAGTCCCCTTTTTGGAGGGTGGGGTAGCAGGGAAACTGAGGCATAGAAAGATGAAGAGACGCAACGAAAAGCGGGCATCCTGGTGACGGGTTTTGTGGTCACAAGGGCCTCAGCAACTCCGACCGATGAAGCCTAGGGGGCAAAGGCGGGGGTGGGGAGTTGGGCGGGGGCTGGGCAGGGGCCACGCTGCAGGAAGGCATTGGGCCAGGGGAAGGCTTGCGGGAGATGCCCGCCAGAAGGAGCCCTGGAAGGGTATACTGTTATTCCGATTTAGGAACCAGCTAGCCAACCGCCCAGGGCATTCGTTCCCTCAAGGAGCAGACGCTCTGAAGCGAAACTTTCTGGAATTACAGACAGGATGAATTTATCCCCAAACTAGCAACTTCCCTTCCTCTTCTTTCTCTTGTGCAGGAAGGGCGGCCCTCCATCTCCCCGACTCCCTCCCCGGAGGTTCGGCGCCCCTCCTTTGGATTCCCCTTTAAACAAAGTAAGAAAGGTGGATCCTAGTCAACCAACTAGATTCCCCTTGGAATCTGGTTCCTCCCCCCCCCACCCCCATCGTACTGACGTGGTGAAGTGGGGGAAGGGGAATCTCAGTTATTTGCCCAAATGCTCCAGTTTTCTTTGTTGTGGTTGTGACTTTGTAACATCGTGCCAGAGAAGACCAAGAATAAGACTGACAGATGAACATGGACTTTTAGGACTTTGAAATTGTTGGTCAAGGTGCACGGATGAGGTCCCGAGTTCATCCCAAGCATTGCAAGGGCGAAAAACGTAACCCAACCAAACAAACAAAATATATGAATAGCTCTCTGGCCCTGCTTCTGGGCTTAACCCGGTGAAAGAGATAACATCAGCGTCGTCGATAAAACTCAGCATCGCTGTAAGTTGTATTGTTTATAGCCAACAAATGAAATTACTTTTGTTACTATCCAGTATTCTCCCTTAGGGGGACTTGTGAGCTGACTCCTGGGCAGAGAGAAGGGGTCTCTATCCTAGATAAGGACCAGGGTCCCAGATCAGCTCCCAGAATTAACTGCTCAGAGAGTGGAAATTCCAGCTAGTCAACTATTGTTTCGTGGAAGGCCAAAAAATGGCTGTGGCTGATTTCTCCTGAACTTGGCAGAACTGGCTTGTTATTTTGGCACCTAAGGCAGCCATGATGTTGGATGCTGAGCCCAGCGATTTATATCTGCCTCAAAATATTTTCTAAGGCATCCTAGCCTTCCCCCACCCAACCACCACCATCCTGTGCCAGCTCCCTTGTGGTGGTCTCCCCTTACTTGGGGTACTCCGAAATTCCTTAATCTCTTTAACTCCAATTTCCACCTCTCTTCTCCCCATACTCCATCAGTTCTACCCTGCCTGTCACAGACTATATCCAGTTTCGCAGAGGGCATTCTCTGGACTCGGATTCAGTGCCTCAGGTTCAAGTGGTGGTTTTAACTCCACTGGTGTTAAGTTTTAACTCCACTGGTGTTAAGTAGCTCTGTGGGGCTGGCTCGGATCATCTGCACATGATGGCATGGCTGCTACCTACTTTCCCATCCTGCATGTGGTTCCATCTGTGTGTCCACTGGCCTTTTTGAGTTTGTGGTGTGGGCACTGTCTGGAATGTCTTTTGGAGCAGACAAATTTGGAAAGAGACTCTTCACCCCTTGCATTTATTGAATTCTTGTATATTTTGAAATTTCGAATTTATTTCCAACTAAAGTGGAAAATTCAAGTAGGCTAGAGGCTGGAAGAGGGTTTTATTTTGTTTCATTTTGGATTTGCTTCTTCCCAAAAATAAATGGTGGAGTCAGGGGTGGGAGGATCCCTAGCCATGAGTAAGGGGGTAGGGGCAGAATTCTAGGACAACTTCAGCTAATCATAGACCACACCCACACATTTACTTAGAAGACCTCAAAGGAACTCCAAGTATGAGACAGGACAGAATTCTGGGGTTCCAAGGGAACTGAGGGAAGACTAGAATTCAGTCTCTTTTTTACTTAAAAATAAAATAAAATAAAATAAAGTCCAGCTTCCAGGTCAAATAGGGAAATTAAAAGAGGTAAAAGAGAAAAGAAAGCCAGGAAAGGAAAAGTGCCGAATGCAATGCTGAAATTGTCTCTTCTTCTTTAGCTGAACACGGAGTAAGGGGCTCAAAGTTTTTCTCCGAGGAGCACCCTCCTTTCCTACCTCCATGGGCTTTAACTTCACCCAGAGGAACTGGCAAAGGCTGGCACTGCCCAGAGGTGGACACCTCCCTCTGTATTTTCAGTTTCTGCTCCAAGGAACAGCTTCAGCTCCCCCATCCCATCATCCCCCAAATGGCTTATAAAGCAAAAGCCAGGGCTATTGGCACAGTTCATCAGGTAGTGGTATTTGCCAACTGAAGATCTGAGTTTGATCCTCTGGGACCCACATGATGGAAGGAGAGCACCAACTCTGGCTAATAGTATAGATGCACACACAATAGCAATAATGACAACAATAGTACAAATATAAAAAACGAAAGCAAACTGTAGTTTCCCTGCCCGTGTGGAACACAGTGCTAATGGCCGTACAAAGAATCCCATGCTCATTCTGCCTGTCTCCTATACGTGGGGCCCAGAGTAAAGGGCTTTTCAAGTTGAGCAGAAAGGAGTGTAAATCCCAGAGAAGCACTTGCACACGTGTTGCACAGTACAACTCTGGAGATGTGAGGCAAACACTGATCTTGGGTGATAAAACTAATTTCAGAGGTCCCTGCAGGAGGAAGAGTCCCGCAGCTGCCAGAGGAGCTGGAGCTTATTCAGCAAGAAGTTCTATTCTGCCCTGAGATGGCTCCCTCTGTCTTTTCAGACTTTGCAAACCAAGTGAGTAAGAAACACAAGACACAAGGGCAGACACATGAACGTGTGTGTGCACGAACACACACACACACACACACACACACACACACACACACACACACCCACACCCTCGGATTTTTCTTAAAAAGGAACTTACCAGAGAAATCAAGATCCAATCTCTTAAGAGTCTTGAGCTAGCTGAGTGAGGCTTGTTTAGGCTAAAATCACATTCCTGCTGGACATGGTGGGAATGTCTTAAATCGTAGCACTTGGGAGGCAGAGTGCAGTGGATGGATCTCTGAAAGTTCCAGACCAAGGCTACAAAGTGCGTGTGTGGGGGTGGTGGGGGTGGGGGTGGGGGTGGGGGTGGTGGTGGGGGTGGGGGTGGTCCTCCTTGTAGTCGTGTTTATATCTCACCCAAAAGCCTCCAAGGAATACACATTTTTTTGTTGTTTCTCCAGGAAGATAGCAGGCAGCCATTTAGAATGGATTATATGAGCTTCTCATTTACAAGTACAAATTTTGTTTCACACATGAGTCACCTTGAATAACCCAGTAGTTAATTAAAACCATGTCCCGCAGGGGAGGATTTATTACATTTGCTGGCTCTTTCTGAGCTTTGTTGAGATGATAGTTGAGAAATGGCAAATGTGAAGGCTTCTGATATGTAATGTTGCTGCTGTGTTTTGCACTGACTCTTGGGGACACATTCTCGCTTTCTGGAAAGCAAAGCCTTGTGGAGTAAGGCTCAGCTTGGGTAGGTGGTGCAGATTCATCTGGACTCAGGCTGGGCTTGGGTAGGTGGAAAGGTTCATCTGATTTCTTACATCTGGCTTGCATAGGCTTCAGCTTCTGTCACCAGGTCAGTCAGTGTTTCTTGATATCCTCTTGGGAAGAAATTAGGATTTTTGGAGTGGGTGATGCATCAAAATTGGGCAACCTTTAAAGAAGGAAGAGATGAAAAATTAAAATAAAAAAAAAAGAGGGAAGAGATGAGGGTAGGAGAGGAAAAGCCAACTGAGAAGGCTGGGACTGTAGCGCCTTGGTGGTCCTGGAAAAGAACAGTAGGCATCTTGGTGCATTCCTTCATACCAGGAGGTCATGGCTTCTCAGGCTGTTCACCATCAAGCCCAGATCTCTTCCTAGTTTCAAGGGTGGGGTGGTGCTGTGGCTTCTCCATAGATATAAGATCAGAGCAAGGTGGTGTCAGCTCCAGAAACATGGGATCAGAACAAGGTTGTGTCAGCTGGCTCCTCCTCTATCAGAGATCCTCAACTTCTTGTACACCACCAACTGGGCGAGAAACAATTCTTTAATACATAGGCAATGAGCTCTGATGAGTCATCACTCCTCACTTTATCTATCTATCTATCTATCTATCTATCTATCTATCTATTTATGGTTTTGAGACAGGGTTTTGTGTAGCTGGGATAGTCTCTTGAACTCCTGACCTCCCTACCTCCACTCCCTGGTTCCTAGCATGTGTCCCGAGTTTCTGTGGTATTGAGGTTTGAACCCAGGGCTCCTTATATCCTATGCAAACACTTTACCAGCTGAGCTACCAGTCCTGGCCCCACTTCCTTTATTGTGTGTCTCAAAACAGCCCTGCTAAGAAGGCTAGACAGGGATGGTCAATGTCATTTTACAGATGATGCTGATGCTTAGAGAGAAGCTAGCCAGTTCAAGGACACACAGCAGACAGCTCAAATCAGAGCAGGGACAGAAATTAGTCAGTCTTCAACACTCTCAGAAACTCACATTAAGTAGCCATGCTTGGCTGCTTGGGAGTGCTGGCAAAAGGGAGATCCTAGAATCCAACAACCCAACAACAGTGGAGCATGCTCCACAGGAGTCAGGAAAGTGGCAAGTTGCAAGGGCAGGACCTGGCCTGGCCCAGCTCCCCTTTCTCTGGGGAGTACACACTCTCTTATCTGTATCAGCTCAGCACAGAAAGGCACAGTAAGACAGTGGGGGTACAAGTGGTTGAGGACTTGCTTGCCCAGTGTGTAGGAACCCCCCCCCCAGTTCAACCCCCAGGCCTGCAGAGTAAGTGAGGAATATATACATATACATAGGTAAATAAAAAGGAAACAATTTTTGGAGCCAGGGAGATCTCTTGAGATGTTAAGAGCACTGGCTGCTCTCCAGGAGGACCAGGGTTCAGTTCTTAGCACCCACATGGTGGCTCACAACTCTCTGTAACTCCAGTGCCAGTGAATTTGACATTTCAGTCTGACTTTTGACCAGGCACACACACACACACACACACACACACACACACACACACACACACACGTAAACAAAACACTCATACACATCAAATAGATAAATCTTTTAAAAAATGATTTTAAAAGGTCACTCAGTCCAACAGAAGTAGTAATCCTTTCTTTCTATTTATTTATCTACTTATTTATTTTGAAGGATCTCACTTTGTAGCTCTGGCTGGTCAGGAACTCACAGTGCAGAACAGGTTTATCTCAGACTCCCAGAGCTCCAGAGATCTGCCTGCATTAAAGATGTGTGCACTACCAAGTCTGGAGACCCAGGGTTTTCAATAAATAATTGACCCGAAATGAGGAGAAAAGGAGGGTCCAGGGTGTAGTTTGGTGATGGAGCACTTACTGGAGTTACCAGTAGCAGCGATGGATAAAATACATTGTTATAGGTTATGAGAAAGTCGAGAACATATTAACTAAATGTAATACGTGGACTTTTGGACAACTGCTTATCTGTGCTAACATAGACATCATTAACTATTTGTTCTTCTGCTTTTGTCTTGTGCCTACATGGGAGCTACATTTAATGTAACAAAGCAAAATAACAAAAAGAAATTCTTATTAGCCAAATATTCAAGCTGAAGTATTTTGGGGGTGAGATCATGAATAATACTTCAACATATTTTAGAGAAAAGGTTGCAATACCCCAGCTCTGAGTTGATTGTTGCTGAAGCTGGGTGGTAGAGACAGGGATTTCTTTCATTGTATTTTCTGTCTGTGGAATCACGGTTGGAATACTCAGTGCTCACCTAACCCCGTTTTCTCAGAGGGAAGACAGATTCGAATTGGATAGATGTAGAAGCAGTAGACCAGCGCATCTGGCTCTTCTTCCCTGTAATGCTGCAGGTGTGAGCCCCGGCCCTAGAGCAGTCTGGGTCTGTCACTACTCAACTGTAGGGAAATATTTTCCAGGTACAGTTCACTTACTGACTGTGGAAAAGGCTTCTGAAGTGACTTGGGGTGAGGGGGATTAGGTGCAACTTTGACTTTGTAGTTTTAGAAGTCATGGGGAGCACTGAGGGACAGTCATTATGTTAAAGGGGTTCTTTTATCTTGGAGTTTATATGAGTATATTTTTAAATTTTTATTTTATTATAAATTTCCTCCTCCACCTTTCCCTCTAGTAATTTCCCCAGAAACCTTGGACCTGCTTTTAACATCAGTTTCAGGTATTGAGAGTTGTTTTTGTTCTAAACATTCCCGAAAACTTCCAGTTTGAACAGGAGAGAAGCCAGGCATGGTGGCCCATGCTGTCACCCCAGCTACTGGATAACAAAAGTGGACCCGTCCCACTCCTTTCTCCCTAAAAAAGGGGGAGAAAAGAGGAAAGGAGGAAAAGAAAAAAATAAGAAAGAAAATGTTCAGACCTCCTCATTCATTAGCCTCCATTAATTGGACAATCGGACAAGTTAATCCCTAAACCTTCTTGCTTTTTCTTTTCTTTTGTGAGACTGGGATTTAAAGCAGGGTTGTAAACCATCATTTTTTAAAAATATATTTATTTTTTAAAATAGCCACACTATATACTTTAGTGTCAGATTTCTTGCAGTCTACCAGCTCCTCTCAGATTTTCTCTCCCTATCTAATTTCATATTTTCATTTCTTAAAAAAACAAATGAAAACCAACCAAAGACACACACACACACACACACACACACACACACACACACACACACACACACTAAACAAAATGAAAAACAAACAAACCTCGAAAACAAAACAAAAAACCACGGAGTCCATTTTGTGTTGGACAAGGACTCCTGTCTCGGGTGTGACCGACATACCCGGCGTCACTCCATGGAAGAAATCTGATTTCCTCTCTCCTAGCTGGTATCAATTGTAAACAGCTTCTTGGTTATGAGTTGGACTTGGTGCTCACTTCCTCTTCTCTCTGTTGTGATTTTGTCTGGTTGGAACTTGTCAAGGTCTTCTGTGTGCTCTTCCAGTCTCTGTGGGTTAATGTGTGTGAGACAGAGAGAGAGAGGGATGTGGGGGGAGAGAGAGAGAGACCGAGCCCCTGAGCTAGTGTGTGAGGCTATTGTCAGAAACTTGGGATGTCTCTGGAGAGTGCAGAAGCCCAGCTCTGCCAGGAGCGCCTAACCTCTGAGCATCTATTTTCTTGTTATTCTTTGTTTTTTTTTTTTGTTTGTTTGTTTTTAAGATTTATTTATTTATTATGTAAACAGAAGAGGGTGCCAGATCTCATTATAGATGGTTGTGAGCCACCATGTGGTTGCTGGGAATTGAACTCAGGACCTCTGGAAGAGCAGTCTTAACCTCTGAGCCATCTCTCCAGCCCCAATTCTTTGTTTTTTAATCTACACAATGGATGGTAACACACCCCATCTGTATCACATATCACTGTGAGAACTAAGTGGAACACTCTTTTTTCTTTTTTTTTAGCTGAGGATCGAACCCAGGGCTAGGCAAGTGCTCTACCACTGAGCTAAATCCCCAACCCAAGTGGAACACGCTTACTGGGGTGACTCAGTGGCTTGGGGCCTATAACCCCAACAGGTGGAGGAATGCTTGTGGAGAGTTCAGTTCCCTTCCCTTACAGAACAAGACTGGCTTTTTTGTTCTTTCCCAGAACAAAATGCTGGGTGGGGCTTGGGGAGATAACTGCTTGGGTCAGGGGTCTGTGTGTGTAAAGTGCTAAGTGGCTCCTGGAACAGGCAAGACTTGAGCCCTTCCAACACAGCTGGCCTCAGCAAGCGGGTAATGGTCCCGGAGTGACTTGAGTCAGAATCCCCATGGGATTCAGGGATCCAGGGACTCAGGGATCCTCAGTGTGGGGATCCATTACCAAAAAAGGGAGTGTCTGAGAGGAAGAAGCTGAAAGGAGGGTCCTCCACTCCTGGAGATCTCACCTGCAGCTGGGGGTCACTTTGCCATCCAAGAGAAGGCTGAGCAAACCCTTAGGAGGAGGGCCTTCCGTATGATTACTAAGAAATCAACCCAATGGTGGTGGTGGTGGGGAAGCAGCAGGGTTTCTTCTCAGGACCTTGTCGGGCACTAGTAGAGAACACCTTGCACCTCCAGGGCCCTGGGTTCCATTGCCAGCACAGGTGGAGATGGGAAGCTACTCTTATGGAAAGGGGAAACTTACTTAGGCACACCTCTAGTTTTATGAACAGGTGGTGGTTTCTGCTTGGTCCTTATAAGTCTATAATTTTTTTTTTTTTACCTGTGCCACTGTCTCTCCTACCTAACATGCAGTATTCCCTACACAAGGGCCTCAGGATGAGGTTTTCCTTTCAGGTCTCAGTCTGCATCCCCAAGAAAGTAATTTCTCAGTCTAGAAAACCTGTAGGAATGGTGTGGAGGGGTGGGGGGACCAAGATGGAGATGACAAAGGAGGCAGAATCTGCAGGGGTCTAATATGACACAAAGAGCACCCTCCTCCACCCCTGTCTGCACCCTCCTCCACCAGTCTGCACCCTCCTCCACCCCTGTCTGCACCCTCCTCCCCATCCCTGTCTGCACCCTCCTCCACCCCTGTCTGCACCCTCCTCCCCATCCCTGTCTGCACCCTCCTCCACCCCTGTCTGCACCCTCCTCCATCCCTGTCTGCACCCTCCTCCACCCCTGTCTGCACCCTCCTCCATCCCCTGTCTGCACCCTCCTCCATCCCCTGTCTGCACCCTCCTCCACCACTATATATACAAAGGACTATTTAAGGGGATGGAGATGGGAACCGCCTTCCCAGATCTATTTGAGCTGCAGAGGCTGAGCTGGTGTATTCTAGGCTCATTTCAGGAATAAGAAAATGTGAGGGGTGACCATTCTAATAGGGCCTGGCCTTCCAGAGCAGAGTCAGTTTGAGAGGGGGTGGCACTGGCACTGTGACCAACCTTTACCTCTGGGAGACCTGATGGACATGGAGCTGGGACAGACAAAAACTATTCTGAACGTTGTTTAAGTGTAAGCTTCTATAGTCCTGTCCCATGTCACTGAAGTGCTTTGAACCCACAGCTAGGGCAAGACTGGGAGCTCTAGATGCCTCTTGAGTTCTTCATTGTTTCTTCTGCCCCAACTCTGGCAGCTCAGAGCTGCCCGGAACCACAGAAGTTGCCACTGGTTTTCCCTGCTCTACTTTTTTTCTTCTTGGGCAAGGCAGCTCTAGCTCTCCCATTCAGGTATTTGCTACCCAGCCACATGAGCATTCTCCCAACTATCTAGTTCCTGTAGCTGAGGACTTTGGAGTTTCCTCTTGGTGAAGAGAAGGAGGAGAGGGGAGTTCTACATATTCTTTAGTCAGAGGAAGCCTTAATTATTTCCCAGACAAAACTTTCTGTCTTTCTAAACTTCTAGTTCCTTTGTTCCTGAAGCCATTTCCTTCAAGTAGCACCTGCCCCCAATCAGACTCTCCAGCCAAGCTCCACCTAAGTCATTTAAGGGAAAAGACATTCAGGGTCCCGAGGAATGCTTTCTGATATCAGTGGCCAGCAGTGGCTGAAATAATTTCCAATCATGAACAACACAAGACCAAAGGTGTGTGTGTGTGTGTGTGTGTGTGTGTGTGTGTGTGTGTGTGTGTGTGTTTGTGTGTGTAATTTTCAAATTTAAAGTGACATATCTTTCACCTGTTTTCACAGAACTCTAGGGGAAAATTCTGAAGGATTTAGAAGGCAGAGATGTACCAGGTTAAGCTCAGATGATCCAGAGCCAAAGCAGGCTAAGAACAACGCTGTTCCAATCCCAATTTCTAGAGTTCATACAGTCAGCCCAGGTTCCTCTAGTCTTGGGTGTCAGCATCTGAAGCAAATGGCTGGGCCAGAACCCTGGAAACCTGACTAGGATGGACTTTCCCCCAGGTCAGGGTTCACAGGGCAGTAACCAGGAACTGTCCAATATTCATATCAAGCTAGGACTGAGGTTCAGAGGTGCTGATGGGGTGGGGTGGCTATATTTCATTCTTGGAAGCAAGGAGTTATTTTTAAGTCTTTAGAGTATCAAAGACTTAGTCCTTTTTTATTTTTAAGGGCAGGAATCCCTGAGAGCCAAAAAAGATAGAACTCAGTAGGGTTGGGCTATGCCCTGTGGGGTGTGTGTGTGTGTGTGTGTGTGTGTGTGTGTGTGTGTGTGTCTGTCACATGCTCCCTTTTTCCCCTCCTCTTCCAGCTTTGTTTCTTGGAACAAATGATTTAGTGGGAGGAAAGGGGACAAGACTTTGCGATTTGGAATGGGGACAGAAGGGAGGGGGATGGGCCATTCTCAGCAAGGGATATGTAGGAATTGGAGCAAGAAATAAAAATCTTTCAGCGTAGTACCCCAGGCCATGCGGCCCCAAGCCTCAGAGCTGCAGCTCCACTTTAGGCTGTATGGGTGAACTGGGGACTTGCTTTTGTTTTAAGAGTGAAAACCCAGTCTTTGTCTCTATCAGGGTCTATCCTAGAAGCCTGGAGAGTGCGTCCATTACCATCACCACCAATGTCCACATTCTCTGGAGGAAAAACGAGGTGGAGATACTGGGGGAGTTGTAAGTGATCCGGATTGCTTCTGTTGACTCTGTAGGCACTTTCTTTTTAAAAGAGACCTCATTCCAGAGCCTGTCAGAGACCACAGGAGTTGAAAGGGAAACCCAGCCCCCCAATCTCCTGGAAGTTGCTACAAACCCCAAAGATACTGACTGGGACTCCCCACTTAAAGATCCTGCCTCTCTTCTCCAGTTTCAGGTGTCTCTGGCTTGAGGCTCTGGAGAGCTTCCCAAGGAAGCAGCGTGAACGCTGGGGAGGTGAATTTCCATGTCAATTTGGTACCATTTCATGGACTAAGATGACATTTACATCCTGGATGCACCATCCTGGGTTGCTCCATCAAAGTTTAGTGGAAGAAGTAGGCTCCTAATAACTGTCGCCAACCAAAAATCCAAATTTGAAAAACAAGACCAGAAGCAGTGCAGCCTAGTGACTTCTTTCTTGTTCTTTCCATGCGTTTCCTCCACAGCGACAACCCTTTCTTCTGGCTGTCTTCCCTGGTGTCCCTTGGCCCCCACTCCTCTGCCCCAAGTTAGCCCTGCTGGGAACTCAAAGGGAAGCAGAAACAGCCATTGCCTTTTCACATAGGAAAACGGAGACGGGAGTCTGGGAGATAGGGGTGAGGCTTGCCCAACACGCTAACATGCTGGCCACTAGAACCCTGCTCTAATTGTGTCCTGTTTGGCCCGCTTTTGAGTCAGATCCAAGTTGAGTCCCAGAGATGGGATTCAGAGTTCTGACCCTTGCAAAGCTGGGGGTTAGAGATGGGAGCTTCAGACATGTGTTTGTTGGGGAGAGGCAGCCAGTCTTCCTACTCATCGTGCAATAGCTGGTGTGACTGCTCCAAGACGGGAGGACCAGAGGCATTTGGTTCCTGCTCAGTGGTCCTTAGCTTTCCAAGCCATTCTCTCCCTTTGGCCCTACTCAGTTTCACTGGCTTGGCTCCAGTTCTAGAGGCCCTCAGAGAGAGCATGCAACAAGGAGCCTCTCCTCTTAGCCGCAGCTCCTTGGGGTCTTCCTTCCATCCAAGGTTTGCCTCAATAGGTTCTTAAGCCTTAGAATGTCGCCGGGCTTCTCAGGTTGGGGAGGTAAGGTGGCTGGCTGTAACAGCAGCCTTCTGACTAAGCCGGGCAGTTGTAGCAGCTCTTGGTCCCCAATTTCAGTTCATCTAAAAGCTTTTCCTCTAAGGTGTGCAGAGTAGACCTACATCGACTTTATTTTAAGGTAGACACGGGAGAGATGTTCTAGCCCCACACAGGTCCCTCAGGCCTGTTACCGGGTCTTCTGACAACCCCTTTCTAGTCACAGGCTGCAGACGCGGCAATGCACAACGCGGCAGGCCTTTCCAGACTTCAGAAAAGAATAACGACAGATTGTGCATGACGGCAGAAAAGGAAAAAAAAATGTGTCTGTTGGGGGGAAAGAGTAAAATGGGACAGAAGAAAGGGGGGGTGGATGAAAGAAATAACAGTGCAAAGGGTACAAACATCAAATAAGAAGGGGAAAAAAGGATAGTTTAAAAGACGGGTGCTAGCATGCAAGCCACAAAGAGAAAAAGAAAGAAACGGAGAAAGAATATAAAATCGAAAGAGAAAGACAGAAAGAGAAACTCACAACGTGAAAGGGAAAGAAAGCTCACAGAAGGAAAGAGCCCCAGGACCGGGCCGTTCTCCTGAAGCCAGGAGCAGGGAGCGACCACCAGAAGTTCCGCCGGGCCGGTGCAGTCCTGTGGGTCTGGCGAGCCGCGTTCTTTCCCGAGAAGGAAGTGTCCCCGGCCCCGCTGCAAATAAATCACTATTCAGTCACCACCGGCCTGAGGGCCGCCATCATTGCCACGGATTACACTCACTGTTCCAGTTGGGATAAAGAAGACAGCGAGCTCTTACTTGGCAATAAAATAAAACAAAATGGAACACCTCCCCTTAAGTGGGGCGGGTGGGCTCGTCTCGCCCCCTCCCTCCCCAGCCCGAGGAGGGGCGGGAGCTGACACCGAGGTGCCAGGTCCCCACGGCCGGAACCCCTGGGGGCGGGTCGGCCGCGCTCAAAGGCCGGGCTGTAAAGGTCACAGGCGGTCTGCGGGGCTGCGCTGAATGGGATCCCGGAGGTAAACAGACTCTTAACTTTCAACTTGGCCTTGACCTTCCTGGAAGTGTCTGGCGGGTATGTAAAGGAGCATGCTGAGGCTTTCAGGGCTGTTGGCTGGGTCTGTAAAGGGGGCTCCCGAGACTCCAGACTCCTCCCGGTGGGTCTAACCGGAGGTTCCCAGCGGGACACAAAGGCCTCCGTGTAGCTGGAGAAAGGCCTGGGGACCCAGGTGGGGAGACCAGAGCAGCAGGGTTGGGAATGGATTTGAGAGCTGAACTCCCAGGGAGTCTCAGTTTCTGTTTGGGGGCGGGGGAAGACCCGGGTTCGTGCAGTAGTAAGAAGTGACCCACGTATTCTAAAGCAACTGTTCGTTTTCAGGAGGTTGGTTTCGTTAGACACATACAGGACATAAATAGAAATATTTATTCACCTCGCAAAACACTTTCATCTGCAAAATCTCATTAAATTGTCATAGGGTTCGGGTAAGGTGAGAATTATTAGCACCATTTTAGAGAGAAGGAGACCTCATCCCGCTTTACTGAAGTCCAGTTGAGATCTGGTCACAGACAGAGGCACTCAAATCTATGGACATGCATAGGCAATAGGAGCCTACTTCACATGCTAATAAATTCGATATGTAGACTTGTTCCCTGGGATAGAATAAATGCTAAATAAATTACAGAGGGAACAAAACCAAACTCATAGTACTATTTGTGTTGAAAAATGTCTGGACTGGAGGGAGTTGCTGGCAAAGCTCATGAGTGTCTCTGTGGGCCAAGTTGAAGCTGGTTGGCTCTACAAGGAGGTGTATGGATCCAGCTGCTTATTTCTGTGCGTGTTCATACAAACACTTTATCTCCAAAAAAGCTCATTTGTAGACAATGCTGTTCTGCTTTTTTTTTTTTTTCCTCAATATGTTGTAGATAGAACCCAGGGCCTCCCACATGCCAGGTGTCACTGCTATAAATTCATTTTTTGGTTTAATATTTTTCTTCTTAAATTGAGGTATAACTGGTGGGGTGAGGTGGGAGGATCATGGAAATCCAAAGCATACAGCTTGATGTTTTATTTACAAAGTGAATGCACCCACATAACCAGGGTCCATATGGGGATAACATTTCTAGAGCCCACCAGGGTCCATATGGGGATAACATTTCTAGAGCCCTAGCAGGTCTCTTTGTTACCCCTCCCAGCCCCTTCCCTGACTCATTTCTATTTTGACCTCAGTCACTAGCCAAAGTTCTTGAACCTTGTAGACATGGACTCTTACAAATGTCCTCTTTTATGCCTGGCTTCTTCCACCCACAGATAAGTGTAACTCGTACATCAAATTTAGCAGTTGTTTGCTGTTTTTATTTGTTGTTTGTTTTTGTCTGGCTTTTCTGTGTAGTTTTGGTGCCTGTCCTGGAACTCAACTCACTCTGTAGACCAAGCTGGCCTTGAACTCACAGAAATTTGCCTATCTGCCTGGCTCTGCCTCCCGAGTGCTGGGATTAAAGGTGCCACCACTGCCCAGCTTGTTTGCTGGTTTTTAATCCTCTTGCTTAATGCCAGCTCCGTTTCTTTGTCTACCCACCATTGATGGAATTTGACCAGTTTCCAGTTTTGAGGTCCTATGGATAACACTATGACAGACCTAGTGAGTGGCACCCCTATTACTCTTTTCACTTTTTTAAAACATGTAACCCAATGGGGACATTGCACATTGGTAAAATGCTTATCTAGCATCTGTGAGGTTCAATTCCAAGTACAAAAAAAAAAAGTAGAATATTTTCTTCTTACAATCCTAGCAGCACTGGGGAGCCAGGAGCAGGAAGATCAGAAGTTCAGTGATACCTCCAGCTGCAAAGGGAGTTTGAGGCCAGCCTCTGCTATGAAGTGCTGTGAGAATGTGCATGTCCTTGCTTCCAGAAGTCATGCAAATCTTCTGAATTATCAATACAGTTTCCATGTGCTGATGAAAGTACCAGGACATACCCCCTGGTGGATCTAAATTTTCCAGTGTGGCTATGATGATTTTTTTGTTTGTCTTTGTTTTTTTCTTTTAATTTAGGGATCCACCCATGCTCTATCAGCAACACATATCTCCTTCCCCCCATGTCAAGACAAGGTTTCTCTGTGTAACCCTGACTGTCCTGGAATACACTCTGTAGATCAGGCTGGCTCCAACTTGGAGATCCGCCTGCCTCTGCCCCATTAGGACTGGGATCAAATGCATGAACCAGTACCATATCTTCTTCATCCTGGTGGCTATAGATGTCTCTGGCCAGCAAAAACTAAAAACTGGAACTCTGCCTTGTAAAAAACTGAAAAACTCTCAATTTTTAGGAGAAAACCCTGGTATTTTTGCCCTTCATGATTAGGTAGGCAGCAAGCTTGGTGAAATTCAGCAGTGAAGAGACACCTTCCTTTTCTTCCGTCATTTCAAATATGATAAATATCAGCTAAGGTTTCTGTGCTTGGTGGCAATTACTAGCAATGTTTGCTGAGAATGACCTACAGTGTGCCACAGGCCTACAATCTGGAGCAATTCTGGCTTTCATAGGCCCAGTCCCATAAGGGGACTCAAGTTCAAGTTCAGGCTGGTGATAGCCTAGGCTGAGCCCACCAGTTCAAGGTGATCCGTTCCTTATTACAACCAAGCCCTTGGCATAAGAGAAAAGTTTGAATTTTCTGCAGGGAAAAAAAAAAAAAAAACCCGGAGAATTTTAGAAAGCCAGAAAGTGTAGGATTTCATGTGGGATTGATGTAGGAAAAAGAAAGTCTGTAAAGGCAGATTTGTGCAACAAGCCATTTGAATCCACAGCACAATAGGCCCCAACCAGAGGGGCCTCGGGCAGTTCTAGCAGTTGGGGCACCCCTGCTCTCTCACCCTCTTTAATTTCCAAGGAAATTCAAAGGCTGCAGGAGGCAACCAGGGTCTCAAGCTTTCCAGTTCCTCTATTGTGTGCAAATGTGCTGGACAGGGTTGGTTTCCTGGTCTTCCCTGCCTATGGAGAGGGTACCAAAGAGCAGAAAGGCATCACAGGATTCCCGCAGCTGATTCACGGCCACTTGGCTTCCCCAGACTGCAGATTCCAGAAAAGGGGATAAAATCTTGTCCTCCTCTCCCCGCACCACCCCCCTTTCCCCGTTTGTGCTGTGCCAATTTCTCTCTCTCCCTCCTCCCTCCCTCCCTCCTTCCCTCTGCCCCTCCCTCCTGCCCCCTTCCTCTCTCCCACCCTTAGCCTATTTCTTGAAGTAAAGCCCTGTGTGCCTGTCTCTTGGTCTCTTTCTCCACCCTTAAACGGAAATCCAGACCCCCTTCCCAGACATCTAGAGGCTCCATTTCCCCTTCAGACACGGACATTGCGTGCCCTGGGCTGTGGATTGCACGTTTTCTGCGCTCCTTCGGGTCCCCAGCTCGTTGGCTCCTCCTCACCCCTTTCGGGGCCTCCAGAGCTTTCTGAGCAGTGGCTCGGCAGGGTCCCTAAGGAAGGGACCTTGCAGGCACTTCCCTGGGCACAGCGCATTCGGTGATGAACTGGGGCTGCTAGTATCCAAAGCAAAGAACTCTCTGATGCCTATAGTTGTCAATACCTTCCCCCTCTTCTTCAGAAGCATTGCCTTGTTATCCTCTGAGGAGGCCCTTCCCCCGACCCCCCCCCCCCCCCACCTCCCGCTTCACCAGGAGATGGACACTTTATTGGGAGAGCTTTTTATTCTCTCGTTAAACCTGCCAAAGCGCAGAAGACAGAGAGCCAGGCAGAGAGAGAGAGAGAGAGAGAGAGAGAGAGAGAGAGAGACAGAGAGAGAGACAGAGAGACAGAGACAGAGACACAGAGAGAGACAGAGAGACAGAGAGAGACAGAGAGACAGACAGAGAGAGAGAGAGAGAGAGAGAGAGAAGACAGAGACACAGACACACACAGAAAGAAGCACAGACACAGAGACACACATACAGAGACAGACAGAGACACAGAAAGACAGAAGCACAGATACAGAGACACACAGACAGAGACAGAATGAAAAGGAGAGAAGAGAAGAGGCGGAGCCGGACTCCGGGTCCCCTCTCCCCCTGCAATTTCTGCGGGAGGATTTTATGAGCTTCTCTCCCCTAGGTCGCGGCCAATCAGCGCTTATGCTCGGGCCCCTGCGTCTCTTGCGTCAAGGCGGCCCAGCCAGGCGAATGCAGGCGCCGTGCGAGCTGGGAGCGATTTAAAACGCTTCAGATTCCCCCGGCCTGGGTGGGGAGAGCGAGCTGGGTGCCCCCTAGAATCCCCACCTTCGGCTCCCCATGAGCGCATCATCGGCCCCATGGAGCCCGGCAATTATGCCACCTTGGACGGAGCCAAAGATATCGAAGGCTTGCTGGGAGCCGGAGGGGGTCGGAATCTAGTCCCCCACTCCCCACTGGCTAACCATCCCGCGGCTGCGCCAACGCTGATGCCGACTGTCAGTTATGCCCCCCTGGATCTGCCAGGCTCTGCAGAGCCACCAAAGCAGTGCCACCCTTGTCCTGGGGTGCCCCAGGGGGCATCTCCAGCTCCTGTGCCTTATGGCTACTTTGGAGGCGGGTACTACTCTTGCCGAGTGTCCAGGAGCTCACTGAAACCCTGTGCCCAGACGGCCACCCTGGCCACCTACCCTTCGGAAACTCCTGCGCCTGGGGAGGAGTACCCTAGCCGTCCCACCGAGTTTGCCTTCTACCCGGGCTACCCAGGACCTTACCAGCCTATGGCCAGTTACCTGGATGTGTCGGTGGTGCAGACCCTCGGAGCCCCCGGGGAGCCTCGCCACGACTCTCTGCTTCCTGTGGACAGTTACCAGCCTTGGGCCCTGGCCGGTAGCTGGAACAGCCAGATGTGTTGCCAAGGTGAACAGAACCCATCGGGTCCCTTCTGGAAAGCAGCGTTTGCAGGTAACTCCTGCTCTGGCTCCCCTCGGCTCTGAGCCTGGGCTACGCTGGCATTTGCTTGGAAGGAGGGAGAGGAGAAGGAGGGAGACTTGGGGCTGGTGAGGAGGAGCCTGGGGCTCCTTGGTTGCTCATCAGAACTTTGAAGGAGGGTCCAGGCAGCTAGAGGGCCTGGATGGAGGTCTCAGAGGGTCAGAATGAGGGGCTTCAGTAGGGCAGGGCGCTAGCTGCATCTTGAGGGTAGCTACCCCTCTTCTCTTACCCCTGGGGCTCTAGAAGCAGCCTTTCAATATGTCGGGAGAACCTCGGACCTCTGCTGTTGACTGGGGCCTGAGTGTCCCAGCACAACCTCAGTCTAATTCTACACCAAGGCCAAATGACATAATCTAGTAGTTTTGAGGGTGGCGATGAGAGGTGGAATGGAGCTATTGGGTGTTTCTTAGAATACAGACATTGGCTTTCTTAGATGAGCTTTCAATGTCGAAAGGAAAATTTAGGTTTTCTTTGACCGAATGGTGTATCCAAGGGTGTGTTTCGGGAGTGTGTGTGTGTGTGTGTGTGTGTGTGTGTGTGTTGAATGGGGGACATAAACCTGTTTTCTCCTGTACATAATTTGCCAATGAAATCAGTAGGAGTGGCTGAGTCTCAAAATGCATGAGAATGGACTGTGTGATTGTGACTGTGTGATTGTGGACAAAACTCTAACAGGGTGGGTGTGTTTGCAGAGTCCCAATGTGAGGTCAGTGATGGTGGGGATGGCCAACAGAGGTGACCAGAGAATCAGGCAGAATCCAACAGATTCCCTGAGTGCTTTTGGGGCGCGGAGCCCACGCATTAGGATGATCAGGAAGCGCCTGCAGGATGACGTAGCCCCGAGGCTAGCAGGGCCTGGGTCTGCTTGATTTTGCATTAAAGAGGGGACTGAGCATGCTTTTCCCTCCTTCCTTTTCGCACCACACAGAGCCCAATACCCAGCACCCTCCTGACGGCTGTGCCTTCCGCCGCGGCCGTAAAAAACGCATTCCCTATAGCAAGGGGCAGTTGCGGGAGCTGGAGCGGGAGTACGCCGCCAACAAGTTCATCACCAAGGACAAGAGGCGCAAGATCTCGGCAGCCACCAGCCTCTCTGAACGCCAGATTACCATCTGGTTTCAGAACCGCCGGGTCAAGGAGAAGAAGGTTCTGGCCAAGGTCAAGACCAGCGCTACCCCATGAACACCAGAGGGGGTAGGCAGGGGAAGAGGGATTGTCCTGGAGAAACTGGGAGCCTGCCAGGGCCGGGACTGGCAGAGGACTCGACTGAGGGACCCCAAGAGATGACACCTTTAGCAGGCTACTGAGTTATGGACTGGTCCTCAGGGGCTACCTTGCATGTGTCAGGAGTGTGAGGCCTGAAAGGACAGTCCACTCACTCCAACCCGGGTTCCAGAGAACCTGTGCCAGTCATAATCATTTATCCTGATGGCAGTGATAATCTCATAACCAGCACTAGTTGCCATGATAATTGGTTTCGTATTTTCTATCTAGAGCTCTGTAGAGCACTTAGAACCCGCTTTCGTGAGTTGAGCTGATTGTGAATAAATATGGAAGAGGATCTTTTTTTTGTAGAAGTTTCCTCTCAACCCCCTTTCTGTGTATACCAGCCACCATTCCAGTGGCTGGGGATGTGTGTGTGGCGAGAATGGAATGGGGGCAAAGGCAGATTCACCCTTCTAAGGTGTACATGCCATGTGCACTTGGCGGTTTTTTTTTTTTTTCGGAGATGACAGCTGTGCAGGACAGACCATGTTAATAATGGATGCTTCTCCCTCCTCCCTACCCACCTCTTCCTTTGGTCTCACATTCCCTGCCAGCCTCCTAGGCTGTATCCAGTGGGAAGCCCCTGTCTCAAATGCTGAGATTTTGCAGTTATGTGAAAATGAGACCAGTGGCCTGATTGGGTCAGAGCCACCAGAACTGAACTAAAAGAGAGGACTTGGCAGGGTAGTTAATTACCTGGCTACTCTCTCAAACTCCACTTCTCTTGAAGAGAGAGATCTGGGCTCTCCTGATGGGCCTGACCCAGCCAGGGTTTGTTGGGCACTTAGGAACCACATGCAATAGGCATACGTGGTTGTGAGGGCTCCTTTCAGGCCCAGTGGTTACAGGAAAGGGCAGTGTCCTACCCTATTTCGGGGCCTTTAAAAAACACTAGAATACGGGACAAGCAAGGAAACCAGAAAAGAATGGATGGATGGTCCCTCCTACCTTTCCTTACCTTTTTAATGCTGGGGGAACTTCTCTGCCCTAGGCCTAGAAGAAGGGGGAGACTTTGAAATTTTTTTTAGTTTTATGTAGAAGGAGAGCACCTGGAAGAAGTGAAGAGACCCAGAATCAGGGTGGAGGGATTCTGGACACCCAGTGCCAAAATGGCCTCTTTACCTTTTCGCTGCATGGCTCTGGGGTCTCTGAACACAAGGTGCCCAAAGGCACCAATGACCAGGACATAATACAAAACCATGGAAAACCCAGAGGAGAGTGGTTATTTGCAGAAGATAGACACAGAGAGCGGGTCTCTTTCTTGATGTACTTGGCCCCACTAAGGCGGCGGCGTGTGTGTGTGTGTGTGTGTGTGTGTGTGTGTGTGTGTGTGTGTAGAACTAAACAGCGACCTGCTCAGCAGAGCCAGCGGGGTTACCTTGGTCACTAAACCTTGGGGGCTGAGCTGAGGCACTCTGCCATCCAGCCTTTCCTGAAGGCCAGAGAGGCTACTGGATGGATGTGGCTACATTGAGTTTAGTAGCTATCTAGTAGTGGGTAGTGGCCAATCCAAAAAGGGTTTATGGCTCTCCAAGAAACCATGGGTGAGCTGCTACAGCCAAGGGAGTCCAGTGCATCCTCCTGTGGTCTGGTGGGATTCCAGACTTGGCTCCTCTCCCAGGAAAGAATGAGGGTGCAGCTGCTCAGATTCTTCTAAATATGTTTACCAAGAGGAAGCCAGGAGTTAGGCATGGTGGTACAAGACTCTAAGTCCAGCCGTGGGATGCTGAGGCAGGAGGATTGCAGAAAGTTTGAGATGAAGCCGTCTGGGCAGAGTGAGTTCCAGGCCAGTCTGAGCTACATTAAACCGTGTTTTCTTCTTCTTCTTCTTTTTAGTTTAAAAAGTCAAGATTGGGGAAAGGAGGGGGAGACACCAGCCCTGCTTCTTGGATGACAAAATATGTGTGCCCTTCAGAGTTGTAAGCAGACGTCCATTGTGACCGGAAATTTCTTTCCATTCCCACCATGGTCCAGTCTAAGCCCCCAGGTTAGGTTATGAACTCTGCTCAGATCACTCTCTGACTTCCACATTCCTCCCTAGAAGCCACTTTGGGTTAGCTTTTTTCTTTTCTTTTTTCTTTTTTCTCAAGACAGCGTTTCTCTTAGCTCTGGCTGTCCTGGATCTTGCTCTGTAGACCAAGCTGGCCTCGAACTCAGAGATCAGCCTGCCTCCCGAGTGCTGCCTGGCTGGGATAGCTTTTGGAATTATAAGTTCTTAACTCCTTTTGTAATGTTATCCAAATCTGACCAAAGTGGGCAAACCCTTCCCTGGCCAACCTCAGAAAGGGATGTGAGGCTTCTGCGTAGATGGGAATGTGCAAAGTGTGGGGGAGCACTGAGGTACGTGACCCCCACTTAGGCCAGGGAAAAAGCTCCAAGACTGGCTGCCATCTCAATGAACTGATGGGTCCAGTACGGGTGAAGGTTCTGGACTCCCGGGCTCTAACTTCACCTTTTTACTCTAAGGGGCTTAAAATTTCAGAGCCCCTTTACTTTTCGTTTGTACTAATTTCAGAGCAGACAAAAGATTTGGGGGTTTTAAGAGATTTATTTCGCCAGCAACATGATTGAACTATTAAGAAGACAAGCGCTCCCCCTTCCGGTAGACATTTGCCATTTCAGGAAACCGGCCCGCCGCCCAAGGCTTTCATTCTCCAACCCCCTTCTCACCCCCTCAGCTTCCGGCTTGCAACAGCCTGGGACCTCCGGCCCCCGGGTTTTAAAGGTTCTAGGCCTGTGAAGGCTTCAGGACTCGAAGGCGCCCGGAATTCCAGAAGATGTGTAGGGCTAGCCTTGGATAAGCCCCAGAGGAGGACAGGAAGGGCGAAGAAGAAGCAAGGCCGTGAGCGCATTCTACCTTCCATCCGTCTCTTGGTTACATGGGAATAATAAATTTATCCTCCAAACATAACCGCTGACGGCGGGTTTCCTACTTCTTTTTTCCTTATTTGTCTGGAACCTATGCAACACATATTTAACTTCATTTTTTTATTAAGTCATTTTAGGGAACCTTTTCTCAAATAATTCACAAGGTGAATTATTCCCAACCACCACCGACCCGACCACGTCGATACCGCTCAGCTATTTATGTGTAACGTACAACAAAATGCCTGTGTCTACCCTGACTCACCTGCCGCTGTTCCCTTTTCAGTAAGACATACTTGAAGCCACAAGGGATTTTCTTTCTTCCTTAAAACACGGAGGAAAAATGTGTGACCACACTTCAGACTACACGGTCAAAGGGCAAACAAATTGCCCGGGGCACACATTTATAAATCCTGAGAATAATTGGGGAGCCTTTTCATCAATAAGGTGTAATTTTACTCCGAGCAGGTCTGTATACCCTTCCCTTCTCTCAGACCCATGTTACTCCCTCCAGCTCAGAATTTCAGCCAGCCAGGAAACTGGAGCCGAATGTAGCTTCTTCGTCCACACCATCGCCGGCACTATTTACCACTTTTAACTGCTAAGCAGGTGGATTAGATTAGGCCTCTAGAGATCCAAAGAGGGGATAGTGGAAAGTGTATAGGCAGGATTTCCGGAAGCTCTTTTGAATCTAGGTCCCTACTACAGCAAAGCGGAGATGACCCCCAGGCTCCCAAGTTCCGGCCTTTTACTCCTGCTGGCAAGCACTTCCGGGGGTTGGGGAGGGGGGCGGAGAAGGATTGCTGCGGAATGAAAATTTATTTTACCTCTCCTCCACATTCTACTGACTGGGGTTTGCTCAAAGGCAGCCCTCGCATGCTGCGCCCCCAGCCATCGCGGAAGGGTTGCTGGCTCCCCTCCCCCAGCGCAGAGCGGGTTCCCCGCTCCCCTCCTCTCCTTCATTAAAGTTTTATTCAAGGTTCTAAGTGCTGCACTTTAATTAGGTTTCATTCGGGGAAAACCGTGCCCCACCCCCACCCCAGTCCCGTCTAATAGGAACCCCAGAGCTACAATCTCGAATTAAATAAATGAACTCGTTACCGTAAATTTGTCATAAAGCGCCCAGGCGGCTGCGGTGCAGGGGACGGAGGGAGGAGATTTCACCCGTTTTTTGAAAGACATTTATACCATATGTTCACCCACCTGAACTGTCTCTAGGCAGGAGAAGAGAAAGGCCAGGAGCCGCCCACCTCTCCTGCCCCAGAGCGGGGCACCCTGCCCCCCAACTCCGGGCTCTGGCCAGGGCTTGCAGAGAGATTTAAAACATCCAATGGGGAACAGATGCCAGCCTGTCTTCCTTTCTCGGCTAACAGTTATGGGGGCTGGGGGGGGGGGGGGAGGGCACCGAGTGGTGGGAGATGTGAAAGAAAGAATGTTATCATTACCCCTAGGCTCCCCTAAATTGCCTCCGAAACAGGAGGAGCCGCAAAAGAATGCAGTAAGCCCCCAGAATTATGGGAAGAGGAAGGGAGCAACTGCCTGCGCTGTCTGTGGGGAGGGTCATTGCCATTGAACTTGAGGATCCAGGCTGGTGGTCTCCGCTCCCTCCACCCCCACTCTACTAAATGCTTTATGGGGAGAGCAGGGAAGGCGAGAGGAGAAAGAGGAGGAAACGCACTTCTCT
This sequence comes from Onychomys torridus, assembly GCF_903995425.1. Classification (NCBI taxonomy): domain Eukaryota; kingdom Metazoa; phylum Chordata; class Mammalia; order Rodentia; family Cricetidae; genus Onychomys; species Onychomys torridus. The sequence continues at coordinate 84,368,115 of NC_050450.1, forward strand.
GGTCTCGAGGGAGAAGGAGGCCAAGTTGGGGCTGGTGGTGGCACGTTGTCGGCAGAGTCACCAGAGACCTGCTGGAAGCCGCTGCCCAAAATGGCCACAGACCTGAGGAAGCATACGGAGTAGATTCTCCAAACTTCTCTCTGGGCTTGAAGCTAAGAGATGGAGCGCCACTGATTTAACCTCGCCCCAGACTCAGCAAGGAGCAGATCACCCGGGGCAACAGAGGTAGCTCGGGTTCCTCTCCAAACCTTAAGGAGTGCAAATCGCTGGGAAGCTGAAATCTTCAGGGAGATGTCTGCCGAATTCAGGGCCTAGGAGCAACTGGATGTCCATCACCACCTTTGCAGAGTGGTCAAGTGCGTTATTCAGTCCCCCCCCTTTTTTTCTACTTCCAAGAGTTTCTCTTTAATAAGGTAAACTAACTCATGGGCTGAGTGCATTTCCTATGTATCGACCTGGGACCTGTCTCTAGAAGTTCTGCAAGAATGTTGCTCAAGAATTTGGGGACATCTGAGATTTCTGCAATAAGGAGGAAGGCCCCAAAATTTCTCTCAGAGGCAACCTGTCAGTGACTTCTTGCTTTTGGAGAGAGGGATGGTCATTTGGGCTGAAAGTCACTAAGAAAATGCTTCGAAGTATGCGGGGACGTTCTTGGTCTGGGCTCCGGAGAGGCTAGCTGGTGACAGTATCCCAGGCATGTGGCTTTATGGTTGTCTTTGACTATGGAATCTTGGCAAGGAAAAAAATTAATATTGTTGATGTTGTCACTTGTATTTAAAACATTTTATGCCTGTATTGAAAACTAGACAAAAGTTAACAAGGCTAATGATTTTACTAACTGACTCAGGGTTAGCAAAAAGCGAGAGGGGAGTGTTGCATCTATCTCCTGGGCCTCTGGCTCCCCTCCCCTCTGAAATGCTCTCAGACATTCCTGTGGTAGCCTCTGAGGAGCAACTAACTGCCAGGGGTGCCATCACCCTGGGCAGTTTTCAAGTGCCGAGTCCTAGCTGTATTGGAGCATCATGGGGCATGTGACCTCCTCAGACCTCCTGCTGCTAGCTTAAAGTTTGGGTGGGCAAGTTCATTTGCAGGCACCTGAAGACTTGCTAATACCCCCCCTCAAAACAAAACAAAACAAAACAAGAAAAACCCCACCTGGCTACTTCTCTATTGTTCCCCCGAGCTATTGCACCTTCACCTTGAACCTCCCTACTGAGTGACACTTTGTAAAATAAAGAAACTGAGACAACCTTGTGTGTTATTTTGTGTCTCAATGGCAGGATCTGGGTGGGGGCATCTTTTAACTTCTAAGCTCCCGGTGTTTACCAACTGACCGAAGAGGAAGCCCAGGTTCTTTCCTACCCCCAACCAACTTCTCCCTAGACTGTGACAAACACTTGCTTCCTCCTGGCACCCTCATTCCAGGTCACAGAGGGTAGGTGCATTCCAAACACCCGAGACCCTGCCTCACTAGGAAACTGGGCGGATTTGTCTAAGTGTGAGCACGAGATTAAACACATTCGGCAATTTAGTTCAACCAAGTTTTCATTTCAAGTCCCTAGTGCATGCATTGCTCCCACTAGAGGTGGAAGTCGGGAAAAGACTCCTGGGAAAGATAAAAAGCCTTTCACCCAGCCTTGCCTAGCTTCGCGGCCAGCTCTTGGGCTGGCATCCCCCAGGCCTGAGGACTACAGTCTATGTTCTCTACACTGGGAGGTAGAGGGACATCTTTGCAAATTATTACAGTCAGGACAAATAGAAAACAGAACGGAGACACACACACACACACACACACACACACACACACACACACACACCGGCATCTGGAGAGGTTTTCCAGGAAAGGCCCTGTTCCAGAAGGACCTGGAAGGGTGCTCGGAATATCGAAAGCTGTAGGAAATAAGTGAGGAAAACTTCAGAAGAGGCAGGAAAACTGCAGGTCCTAGCAGGGAACCAGTGTAAACCTCCCTCTCTGGACAGAGGTCAGGGGTGGGATTCTCACAGGGGCCTAGATGCCAGGGCAAAGCCTGACACTGAATAGATACCCTCTGGCCCAGACAGACTTTGACCATCCCCACCCCACTCAGGCAGGCATTTGCGTAGCAATCCTAAGGCTGGAGACACGGCTTAGCGGAGTTTGGACCCATCCCAGGGCTCTCAGTTCACTGACCCTAGGCGAGTCCAGCCAATGTGCCTCCGCATCCCCACCACCCAGCGCTCCCTGCCAGAGACCTGCGCCCAGCCTTTGTCTGGTGCAATGGTTTAAGTTCGCTCCCCCTCCCCCTCCAAGCAGGGTTTTGTCATTGAACTTGAGCCAAGCTGTAAACATTCCTTTAGCCCTTCGGCAGCGGGACGAGAAAGCCGAAAGGGTGGAGGGGAAAGGAGAGGATGGGACTCTGGAAGGACCTAGAACGCCTGGCCTCTCCCACTAAACCATCAGTGGCTTTATTAAAGGAACCCTTGTCGTCCGCGAAAACGTACGGGGTCTGAGTGTAAACACCTAACCGTTGAGGCCCTAGGGCAAACGAGACCGGTGCGGTAGGCTCCGCGTAACTAACGTTTTCGTTCTGGAACGCTGTCTGTTCCCGGTAGTTTACCTTGGGTTAGGCAGTCAGCACCCTCCTCCCCCCAGCATCTTTCCCGCGATCAAGATTAAACTCGTGCATAAATAACAAAGGATTAGCAGCTCCAGCCAGCGCGCAATCAGAGGTGTGTCACCCTGCTGCGCGGTCCTTGCCCTCCCAGTCCCCGCCGCGTGGGTCCCCGCAGCCCGCAGAGCGACAGCCGAACCCCGCGGGTGCTCGATCTTCGACCCGGGACCGGGATGCGGAAGCTCGGGCAACCAGGAGTCTCCCTCCTCCCGCGGGGGAACCTCGGCCGCTGCAGCCCGGGGACCCGGGAAAAGCGCGTCTTGCCCACAGACCTGCTGAGAGCGGAGTCCGGGGACTGGCAAGCGGCCTTTGGTAGTAGCTGTGGAAGCTTTGTTCTGCTGTGTTACATTTCGTTTTAGGAATTCCTGATCCTGGAACCCCAAGGCGAGCGGGCGTCTGCGGTAGGACGAGGGGTGTTTACTGTGGAAAGCGGGGTAGAAGGCGGCCCCGGGCGAGCTGCGGGCGGGGAGAGCCCGGCTGGCCTGCAGGCCTGATGTAGCTGGGATGGGGTCCGTGCCCAGGAGTCTCTTCCAGGACCCCCCCACCTCCACCCCGAGGACCACCAAGGAGACGCCAGAACCCGTCAACAGATGCAAAACTTCCGGCCCTTCCATTTAGGGCGCAAGTCCTCACTGGCAAATGGTTAGTGGCCCGAGGGAATTATCCGGATAACGTTGTGTTGATGCTTTCTCTCCCAGTTACCTGCCATAAGATGTGCTTGGGACAAAGGGCTGGTTATTTTAATGCTCTCCCCCGCAACCTTGGCTCTCCAGGCCGGGAAAGAATTCAGCCAGCCCCTCTCCCTTTGTCTTGACCTTGGGAGTTTGGGGCGTGGGGGTGAGGGGACTCGGGTCAAGTTCACTTTTCGTAATTTATCTTTCGACGAAATCAGGCCACTGGTTCCAGTCCGGGGGATGGGGGCTCCGAATTGTGACGTGTTGGGGGGGGCTTTGGAGAAAGCTTTTCCATTTTAATTTATTGTTCCGGTCTCATCCCCCAGCCCAGGCCAGCGCTATGGAGGAGACATAATTCGATACGGGACAAATTAGTCTAATTGGGAAAAGAACATGCAAAAACATGTCTTAAATTGGGCACTTGGCTGGTTTTGTGTTTGTTCGGTACCAGGCGTTCATCATCAAGGTTAGGCGTTTACAGTGTTGGGCACCATCATTTCTGCTGAAACCGATTTAGAGGCAAAGGGAACCACATCCTAACTGCTTCCCCGGAAGATGCAGACTACACAGTAGAGTAAATTTCCACAACGTTCTTGGTCATTTTTAAAAAAAGTAAAAGTGAAAAACCAAACCAAAACAAAACTAAAGTTGTACTCCAGATCACACCCGCCACCACCACACAAATAGAAAACGGCGACAGAAACTTCCTTCTCTCCGTGCCCACGGTCTACAATCTGCAGCCACTGTTAATAGCTAGTTTTTGGTCTCCCTTTCCTATGCTCTGACGCGCAGGGATCTTCATCCAAGCTTGTTTGAAAACTTGCATTTCCCAGGCCATAATGAGCTTCCCAGGTTGTTGCAGTTTCTAAGTAGTACTTACAAATTGCATAAAATTGTTGAAAGGAATTGTCAGGCTTTAAGGAATCCATTTCACCAGTGCTGTTCGTTTAGGTGGCTCCTGTACTCAAAAACAGCTTCTTCCTCCTGCTGATGGACAGAGCAGCTCATCCCAACAGTCAAGACTTTGAAACGTATTAAATACTACAAAGAAACTAAAACCTGTCCCATAAGCCGCCGTCCCATAAACTACCACGGAAGTTTCCAAAGCTTAGCCCTGGTTTTGCTGCTCCTTTTTCTGTGTACACGTGTATTTCAAAATCGAATTTTGTGTGACTTTTGGTATTTTGCTCTTTAAACTTAATCTTAAATTAACATTTCCCAGTGTTTCCAAAATCCTGGCTTTAACAATTTTGCAATATTTAATCCTTTAGATGTGCCATCAAAAACCATTTCTTTACTGGGTATGTAACTCAGACAGAGTGCTCACCTAGCATGCTCAAAACCCTGGCTTTTATCCTCAAAAAAAAAAAAAAAAAAAAAAAATCCAGTATTTAATTGTTAGGCACTTGGATTGTTTCCACATTTACTTTTTTTTTTTTCTCTTTGAGACCTGTCCACAGTGTAGCCCTAGCTGGCCTGTGACTTTCTATGTTAGCCAGTCCCCACGTGGGTTTTAAAAGTAATCCATAAGAAGTAATTGTCCCCTCAGTATGTCTGGTGGGTTGATGAGGGTTGAATCCCACTGGAACAGAATGCTTTGAAGTTACTAGGTTACAATTTCTGGGTTGGGGATTTAGCTCAGTAATAGAGCACTTGCCTAGCAAGCACAAGTCCCTGGGTTCGATCCCCAGCTCAAAAACAAAACAAATAATTTCTCGGGATTTTCTGAAGCACTCCAAGAAGACACCCCATGTTTTGTTTGATAATAGTGGCGGTTATGTATCCTGGAGGCAAAAATTCATTAAGCAGAGCATCAAGAATTTTTGCTTTTTGCTTCTCGCGTTTTAAAACCTCTTCTAGCCGCCCCCGCCCTCCGCCCCCCAAAGCTTGGGTCTGTTTACCTCGGAAGAGGGCAATGCCGGAAGTAGGTGGAGGAAGTGAATAATGGGGTGGAGGTCAGTTCAAGCTAGATGGTTCACCCCCTGCTAGGGTGTTATCCTTGCTTCATAGAGATCAAAATATTTACTGTAAGTAAATATTTGTCCCTTAGTGTAGACCGGAGAAAAGAGAGAGGGAGGGGGAGGCAGAGGACGGGAAAGAGAGAGTGAGCAGGGGTTTCCCCCCTCCCACACCAGCGCTAACACTCACAATTGGAGAGGCCCCCTCCCCCTTTGATGAAATACAGGGTTTCATGCAGTTGAACCTCAAATTCTGGTTCCCTTGCTTCAGCCTCCTGAGTTCTGGGCCTGCAAATGTGAGCCTCCCATTCCCAGCTAGACTTTTCCTATTAGAGTTGCACTCTTGTGGCTTTGAGCTCCCTCGTGAGTGGAGCAGGGCGGAATGGAAGAGAAATTGTAGTATTTACAGACAGCAGACTGGTGTCACATTGCCGTGTAAAATAAAGGTGGTTTTATCCACATGTACCAATAAACATACCACAGAGCTACTAACCCTGACCCCTAGGTTCAGCCTGGAGGTTTAGCTCAGTGGAAGACTGTGCCTTAGCATGCCCAAGACCCTTGGTTCACATCTCAGCAAATGGGGAGGGATGCTGCAGGCTCATTTCGAGTGTGTTTTATGTATTCCAGGGATGATGATACCCAGAGCCAGGGGAGTGGAGCAGAGCTTGAAGCCTGAGTCTGCTTTGTTGGCACTGGTCGTGTGGTTAGAGATGCCTTGTGATGGACAGAATGCAGGCTTAATTCTTGTAATGCTGAGGAGAAGAAGGCCACTTCCTATTTGGCACAGGTAAGTGGCTGTTAAAGTCACTTCTCATATTCCTTCCAGGGCTAATAATTTAGAGTCATCATCTTACTCCATTTTCATTAAGGGTCAAAACAAAGTTGGGTTTTTAAATTTTATGAGAAAGGATATCAGAAATTACTTTCAATGTTGAAAAAAAAGATACATCAACAGAGCCAGTGGTATAGTAACTCACTTAGTATAGTGCTTGCCTAGCATGCATACATGAGGCTCTAGGTTCAACCCCCAATACCACTATATATCCCTAGCCCACACATGCATATGCACGTGTGCAAACACACACACACATTGGGTGTCTTTAATTTTTAAAAGCCCCCTCCTTTTTCTGAGGCATGATGCTAATGCACAATAATTTGAAGTGTGTGGCTTCACAGATATTTACTTATGAATATTTACCCACATAATCACAGTTCAGTACAAAATCCAGAACATTTCCTGACCCCTAATCATGCAGCCTTGCCCCTTTCCAGTATAATATTCCAGAGGTAACAGTAATTCCGATTTCTGCTGACATTGATTTGTTTTGCCTGTGCTTACATTTTTGATGTGTGTATGTGCCTGCCCTCACCTCACTGGCCCTGTGACTACTCTTGAACATGACTTTTGGCACCTAAATCTGCTCATTTGCTAGAGAAAGTCTATATTATACAGTAGCTAAATTTAACCTCAATAGCTAGGTGATGTTCCAAGAGTCAGACCATCTATCTATACACCACTTGATCTTCCACAGCTGTCAGATTTAGGAGACGGAAGTGTGCACAGACCAGAGGATCTGATTGCACTGACTTGGGTTACTGTGATGGGTTTAAAGTCTTATTTAATGACCTCATCATCCCCTGGATTTTCTGGCATCAAGATACTCAGCTAAGATTCTTAGTCTTCCACTGACCCAGTCCCAGGCACAGTCACAGCTATGGATGCCTTGTAAATTACCCCAAACTCCCCCCAAAAGTCGAGTGCAGTGAGATGGGCTGCCTGACTGAGATCAGTGGTCAGGGTTGCCAGGGACCAGGGATTGAAGGGTTAGTGCCTGAAGATGGAATTTGTTCTCCTGAGTCCTGCTTTGGATGCTCAGTTGAGTCTTAGAAAATTTATTACCTCATGGTCTTGTTAACAAGAATCGATCTATCTTCCCAGGCAAAAATTTCCATTACTGGTGACAGGTGCCTGGAGCCAGCTTATTAAAAACCATCATTTCAACCCCTAAAGCAAATGTGCTCCAGTATATTTGGAACAGAATGCTAATTTCCAGCTTCATGACATCATCTAGGATTCTAGGACACGAAGAGGTTGGGAGGCGTTTTAATAGTCAAGAGGAAAAAAAACAAAACAAGACAAAACCCAGGCCTGATCTTCAGCTACATCCTGGATCCAAGCCGGTGGAGGGTCTGCCTTTATTCTCCAGGCCTCACCCACCGTCTAGCTGGTTAGCACAGTTCAGAGCTCTCATCTCTGCCTTGGGTTGGCTCTGGAGACTCTTTTCTCATTGACAGACAGCTGCAGTGTAGATAGACTAAGCCCTGTCCTTCAAGTTGGTGGGTTGAATTCATGTCCTGAGTGAGAAAAGCCGTCTGATACACTTTGTAGCCTAGGATGATCTTCCTGTTTCTACCTCTTCAATCTGGGATGTGCCACCATACACAGTTTACGGGCTACTGAGCATCAAACCCAGGACTTCGTGCATGCTAGCCAAGCTTTCTACCAACTTCGATACATCTCCTGGTAGGTTCTTATCTTTCTAAGTATCTCCAGTGTTCCTGTGTACATTCACATCTTTTATATTAGTGGGGTACACCAAGAGAAAAGGAATCTGCCCATTTCACAGAGGCTGAATGAACACTTGGAGGCAGTTCTTTGTGGTTGGAGGTGAGAGGATCTGAACTCACTGGCTCTAGTTTCAAACTCCCTGACGGCCCTGGGAAGCATGCAGTGGGTGAGGGAGACAAACTGGGGAGATTCTGTGTGGAGATCTTGTAGGAATCAGAAAGCTTTCACACGCCAGAAGCTCTGTGCCCTCTTCTGGTCTTCCAAGGAACCTTCTTGGAAAACTTACCCAAATTACTAGCAAACTTCCTGTGTCATTCAGGCCAAATAAAAGGGAAATTTTAGGGAAATCAGCTGAATGACCTGGTTAAGAATTAATCTTATGGCGACTAAGGATGTAGCTCAGCGGCAGAGCGATTGCCTAGAATCCAGAAGATTGCGGAATTCATCCCCGCCTCCAAAAATAAAAAAAAAAAAGAAGGATAGAAAGAAAAGAATAAGCCATATGTTTTCACCTGTCAGTAAATAGCTCACCTGAAATGCTTAGGGGAGGGGCTGGCGTTGTCAATGAGTGAATGGTATAGGAACCTTCTAGCAGGTGTAAGGCTCTTCTTGGTTTGATCCTGGGCACTACTGACCAGATAAAGCAAAAACAAGACACAGAGGCTACCGTTCTTGGTGTTGAACCTGGGGTTGAAGTTCAGCAGTACAGCCTTTACAAGGTAGAGCAGGAGGATCAGAAGTTGAAAGGGGCCTTGGCTACAGGACACCCTGCAGCAAGACAGTACCAGGGAAGAGGGCGCTGGGTCATAGTAGAGTGTGAGCCTTGACCCCCAAAACCTGCATAAAGGAGCCAGGTGAATCCCTGGGGCTCACTGGCTGGCCAGTATGGGCAAGATAAATCATGCAGACATTGATACACCAAGTTGAAGGGAGCAAGCAGGGATTGGGTAGGTGACTATTGATTACACATGATAGTGTTGGAGAGTTCCCTGAAAGGTGAAGCCAAAGGGTTGTTTGTATCATTAACAAAATGTCCCCAAGTTTTGTATTTCGGTTTCTGTCTTGTTTTGTTTTTGTTTTTCAAGACATGGTTTCTCTGTGTAGCCATGGCTGTCCTAGAACTCAATATGTAGATCAGGCTGGTCTATTGACCTCAGACTCACAGAGATCCACCTGCCTCTGCCTCCCGAATGCTGGGATTGAAGACGTGTGCTGCCACCACCACCTGGCTTGATTTCTGTCCTAATGAGCAACACGCATTTGATGTAGCTTCCTCAGAATGTGCTAGTTCACAATGGCTGATTTCATGGACTCAATCGGTTTGTTTGGTTATATGAGAGTAGCCAATAAAGTTTGGTTTTTCTTTTATACATTTTTGATTTATTAATTTTATGTGGTGTGTTTTGCCCACATACTTGTGTGTAACATGTGCATGCTTGGTGCCCACGAGGTCAGAACCAGGCATCAAATCCTCAGGAACTGGAGTTTCATTAGGTTAGGAGCCATCATGTGGGTGCTGGGAATCAAACCTGGATGGATCCTCTGCAAGAGCTACAGGTCCTCTTAACCTGTAAGCCATCTGTCTAGCCCCCTGGGTTTCCTTATTGTTTGGGGGAGGGCGGGGTTCTGAGGATTGTAACAAGAACCTGCACCAGCCAGGAAAACATTCTACTAGAGAGCTAACCTCAATATTTAGCCCTTTCTACAGATTTTGTTTTTTGAGACTCTAGCTTAGGCTGGCCTGGTCCTAACTATGTAGGCTCTGCTGATCTTTAACCCAAAGCAATCCTCCTGCCTCAGTTGCATGAGTACTGGCATCAGAGGTGTTAGCCAGCTCAACCCTAAACGATTTTTGTCCTGGAAATTTGGGAGGTGTTGACCTTTCTCAGTCCATCTAAATGGTCAAGCTTCCTTCCTTCTGTGTCCTCTCCCTAACTATAAAATATTTCAATAAACAACACAAACTCAAGCTTCCATCTACGTAAGCTTCCACAGGAAAATCCTGAGTAATTGAACATTCAGCTGTTTGTTGGTATCACATGGTTTGAGGCTTGGGAGAGCTAAAAACTCATTGTTGGGAACCCTCACGGGTGTAGTATGTTCAGTTGACAAAACTAACTAACGTTGTGGGCCAGCAAGATGGCTCAGTGCATAAAGGAGCTTGCCACCAAGCCTGAGGACCCGAGTTCAATTCCCAGAACACAGGGAGTGGAAAGAGAGAACCTACTGAAAGTTGTCCTCTGTCTGCCACATGCACTGCATGGCAGAAGCATGTGCTGTGCGTGCGCACACATGCGCATGCGCGCGCGCACACACACAAATAAGCAAACAAAGCCCGGTGCCTTGCTCCTTCCCAGGTTGGCTGAAGGTGGTGGTTCCTTTGGCTTTCTGGGTGGGGCCACTTCCTGTACCTCAGACCAAGAAATAGCAGTTTGCTTTCCACAACAGTAAGTCTCCCAGGGAAACAAAGGCTTCCCCTATCTGAGCAACAAGGCCTCCGTGGGTGGGGCAGCAGCAGGGTGGTGGTGGTGGTGGTGGTGGTGGTGTGTGTGTGTGTGTGTGTGTGTGTGTGTGTGTGTGTGTGTGTATCTCCCACAGCTCAGGTATGAGCCACTAGAGAAGCTGTTGCATTTCCTAGATGACCTGGATGGTGGAAGCGAGCCTTTCCCCCATAAAGACATTTTATTTGTCCCTCAGACTTGTTTGGAAGCATCTCACTGTGTCCCATGTGCTATTTTTACTCTGTTTCCAAGACCCACATTCACTCTTGGCACAGCTGGTGGGTGAAAGTGTGATTCTGGGCTGAGATGTCTGCTGCCAGCTTGGCAAGGGTTTCCCAAGGCTGGTCTGAGGGTGCCGGCTCTGCTGAGACAGGGCTGAGGAAGCTTGTCTCAAAGCTTGCTCCCCACCCCATTCTTCACCTCAAGAAACTACCAGGGAGGAAGAGTGGGGAAGAAGTATTGGCTCCTCCTCTCCTCTCCTGCCTCCCCCTCCCCCCTCTCTCTCCCTCCCTCCCTCCCCTCCCCCCTTCCCTCCTCCCCCCTCCCCTCCCCTCCTCTTCCTTCCTTCCTTCCTTCCTTCCTTCCTTTCTTCTTTTTTGAGACAAGGTTTCTCTGTGTAGCCCAGGCCATTCTGGAACTCACTTTGTAGACCTCTTGAACTCACAGATATCCTCCTGCCTTTGTTTCCCAGTGCTGGGATTAAAGGCTTGCGCCTCCCCAGCCTCTGCTGCCTCCACCTGGCTTCCCCTCCATTTAAAAAAGATTTAGTTGGGCCTTGTGGTGGTGGTACACTCCTTTAATCTCAGCACTCTGAGGCAGGAGGATCTCGGAGTTCAGGGCCAGCCTGGTCTACAGAGTGAGTTCTGGGACAACCAAGACAACACAGAGAAACCTTGTCTGGAAAAACATAAATTATTTTTATTATGTATATCTGTGAGTACCTGTGTGTGTGTATATCTGTGAATACCTGTGTGTGTGTGTGTGATCTGTGTACCTGTGTGTGTGTATACTTGAGTACCTGTGTGTGTGTGTGTGTGTATCTGTGTACCTGTGTGTGTATATCATCTGTGAGTACCTGTGTGTGTGAGTATATGCACCACACCTACACCTGGTGCCTGTGGAGGTGAGAAGAGAGCATTGAGTCCCTCTGGAACTGTTGCTGGTTGTGAGCTGGGAACCTGACCTGGGTCCTCTGCAAGAATAGTACCTGCTCTTAACTGCTGAACCATCTGTCTAGCCCCTCCCCCTCCTCTCTCTCTCTCTCTCTTTTTTTTCAAGACAGGGTTTCTCTGTGTAGCTCTGTGCCTTTCCTAGAACTCACTTGGTAGACCAGGCTGGCCTTGACTCACAGAGATGCACCTGCCTCTGCCTCCCGAGTGCTGGGATTAAAGGTGTGTGCCACCACTGCCCGGCTTCTCTTTGAATCTCTAAAGAGGGAACTCCAATAATGATACTTTCTGTGTCTAAGTACTTCCAAGAGAGTTTTCTACCCTGGACAGTGCTTGCGCCCCCCCCCCCCCCTTTAAGGAAGAGTCTTACTGTGTAGTCCTGGCTGACCTGGAACTCACTGCACTGCCGTGCCTAGCTGGCTACTCTTAGTGACAAGGTTTCACATAACCCAGCTGGCCTCTGAGTCATTGTGTGCCTGAGGAAGAGCTTGAACTTGTGATCCTCCCGCCTGCACCTCCTGAGTGCTGGGGTGACAGGTGTGTGCCTTTGCACCCCATTTATGTGGTGTTGGGAATCTGATCCATGGTTTGGTACATGCTAGGCTAGGCAAGCCCTCCACCCACTAAGCCCTATTCAAGGTTTTTAATGTTTTGTTTTGAAATGTGTTGTTTAGTTAGTGGACAGAAGGATGGGCTTCGTGCGCACATCACGGCACCTTGCTCATATTTAGAATACCACTGCCCTCTCTGGTCTCCCACTGTTAGTTTTGCTTCATTTTTGTTCTGGAGTCTGAGGTCAGGGCCTTCCGAGAAGATTGTTGATAATAGTTCTCTGTGTGTGGCGCCTCTCCAGGTATTCCCTCTCCCAACCCCCTGGGATTCCACCTTTCACTTCCTTGTGTGTGCCAGGATTTTCTTACCTCTGGGTTTTGTCTACATGAAACCCCCATTCCCAGAACTCCATGTGATTGGCATCACATCTGGTCTTCCAAGTTCAGCTCAGACACCACATCTGCCATGAGCCCTTCTGCTGGAGTAAATATTCTTTGGTGATGCGGTTGGTCCTTGACCTTATGGTTATTTGAGGCTGAGCCTAACAGGCTCTGTCATGGGACTGTCAGACCTTTGGGAATGGGAATTGTGTCTCATTTGCTAGTGTAGGTTCCATAGTGCCCAGCATGGTGTCTGTCACATAGTAGCAACTCAATAAACACTTACCGATATCAATATGTTTTCATTATGAAGTGGAAAAAATATGTAGAGTGGTTCATTTTGTTTTATTTTTTGGTTTTTTGAAACAGGGTTTCTTTGTGCAGCCTTGGCTATCCTGGAACCAGTTAGTAGACCAGGCTGGGCTAGAACTCACAGAGATCCGTCTGCCTCTGCCTCCCGAGTGCTGGGATTAAAGACATATGCCACTACCACCTGGAATTTTTAAGATTTTTTTAATGTGTATAAATATTTTGCCTATATGCATGCTGGTGGACTGTAGTTGGTCTTTCTTTGGGGCCGCCAGCCCCCAAATAATGACATGGAGACTTATTACTAATTATGAAAGCTTGACCTTTGGCTTAGGCTAGCTCCCAACTAGCTCTTATAACTTACATTAACCTATTTCTACTAATCTACATTCTGCCGTATAGCTCTTTACTTCTCCATGTCTGACTTTCTCAATGTATCTCTGACATCTCCTCCGTGCCTCAGATTCTTCTCCAGTTCCTCTCTCTCCCTAGAAGTCCCGCCAAGTCTCTCCTGACTAGCTATTGGCCATTCTGCTCTTCATTAAACCAATCAGAAGGCATCTTTCCACAGTGTGAGCAGATATCCAGCAACAGTGCACCATGTGCATGCAGTATTCACAGAAGCCAAAATAAGGTGTTGGATTCCCTGGAGCTAGAGTTAGAGGCTCGTGAGTTGCCATTTGGGTGCTGGGAATTGAACCCGAGTCCTCCAGAAGAGCAGCCAGTGCCCTTAACTGTTGAGCCCAAGAGTAGTCTATTTTTTTTTTTATTTTTAACTTCATTTAATATTAGTATATATTATAAATATATAGGTATAGTGTGTTGTGTGTGCCCATGCACGTGCAACACATGGACATCAGAGCACACCCTCAGGAATCAGTTCTCTCCTCACACTGGATTTCAGGAACTCTGGTTGTTGCCTTGTGCAGCAAGTGCTTTTACCAGGTGAGCCATGGTCCGTGGTCTAGTTTTGCATGAAGGGAAACAATATCATTGCAGATGGGCGGTGGTGGTGCACACTTTGAATCCCAGCACTCGTGAGGCAGAGGCAGTTGGATCTCTTTGAGTTCAAGGCCAGTCTGGTCTACAAAGTGAGTTCCAGGACATCCAGGACTGTTACACAGAGAAACCTGTCTCGAAAAACAAAAACAAACAAACAAAAGAATATCATTGCAGCCGGGCAGTGGTGGCAAATGCCTTTGATCCTAGCACTCAGGAGGCAGATGCAAGTGGATCTCTGAGATCGAGGTCAGCCTGGTCTACAGAGTGAGTTCCACGACAGCCAAGACACAGAGAAACCCTGTCTTGAAAAAACAAACAAGGGCTGGAGAGATGGCTCAGCAGTTAAAAACTCTTCCAGAGGACCTGGGTTCAATTTCTAGCACTCACATGGAGATCACAACTGTCTGTAACTCCAGGATTCAACACCTTCACACAGACATACATGCAGGCAAAACACCCATGTATACAAAATAAAAATAAATAAATTTAAAGAAAAAAAAAAGAAAAACAAGAAGATTATCTTGGGGCTGGGGATATAGTGTTTTTGTTTGTTTGTTTTGTTTTTTAGATTTATTTATGTTATGTATATGAGTGCTGTACCTGCAGGCCAGAAGAGGGCACCAGAGCTCATTATAGATGGTTGTGAGCCACCATGTGGTTGCTGGGAATTGAACTCAAGACTTCTGGAAGAGTATCCAGTGCTCCTAACCACTGAGCCATCTCTCCACCCCCTCCTCCTCCTCCTCCTCCTCCTCCTCCTTCTTCTTCTTCTTCTTTTTTAGTGAAAGAAATAGCTGAAGTGGCTTTGTTGTCTGGAACTGTTCCTAATATCCCTGCGCTTGTGATATGACAACATGCACAAATTGTCATCAGCTCTATGGCCGGTGACAGGGCAGTCATGCGGAAAGCAATAAAACCCCACTTGATATGTGGGAAGTCAGACAGCAGCTGGAAGAGGAATTAGAGGGCAGGAAGAGCTGAGAGAGCAGAGGAAAGAACAGAGAAGTGGAAGATGGAAAAGACAAAACCCAAGTGTAGAGCTCAGGTGCAGGGTTGGCCAAGTGCGAAAGCCCCGGCTTCTGACCAGCACCGCTCCAGCCAGCGTTTGTAGTGGCATATGCTTAGAGTCCCTGCACTCGGGCTGGAGAGATGGCTCAGCGGTTAAGAGCACTGGGTATTCTTTCAGAGATCCTGAGTTCAATTCCCAGCAACCACATGGTGGCTCATAACCAACTGTAATGAGATCTGGCGCCCTCTTCTGGCCTACAGGCATATATGCAGGCAGGATACTATATACGTAATAAATATAGCTTAAAAAAAAAAAAAGAATCTCAGCACTCAGCTCACTTACACAGTAAGTTCAAGGCCAGCCTGAGCCCTGTCCAAGAAAAGGTGGAGGGTGGCAGGGGGAAGAGGAATGAGGACCCGAAAATAACATGTCTGGAAAAGACTTAGAGGGAAATTCCGCCATCAGCAACTTCCCAAAGTGATGTGAAGAGTCCAGATGAGACAAGTGACCCGGGAGATGCCTGTGAAAGAGGCTTTACATGTCTAGAGGGGAGAGTCCACAAAGCTTCGGTCTTAACTGGCCACGCAGGTGCAGACGGTCCTCCCCAGTACCACCTCTGCAGAGGGGAGAGGAGCTGTCTTCCAGGCCACCCGGGATCTTCTCAGGACCCAAACCCAACCAATCTCCAGGAGTTGAATTCCCAAGAGCAGGGCCCCCTTGGCAGCCTCAGAGGATGACGCAGGACAGTGGGAACGTATCTGTCCTGCTCTTGGGTAGTGGGTGCAGTTGCCGGGGCCAGTGTCCGTGTCTTCAGGTTCCCTAGCTGTGGGGCAGGATGGCCTGCTGCAGCCTTGGCTCCAGAGTCCCCACTACAGTTTGATTTCTGGAGACAGGGTTTCTCTGTGTATCCTGGCTGTCCTGGAACTTGCTCTGTAGACTATTTTTAAAAACAAACAAACAAAAACATTTATTTACTGGGCAGCACATAAATCACATTCATGTGTGGAGGGCAGGGGATTGACGGGCAGGAGTTGGTTCCTCCCTTTTATAATGTGGGGCTCAGGGGTGGAACTCAAAGGCTTCAGGCTTGGCATCCAGTGACTTAACCTACTGAGCTGTTTTGCAGGCCCATTTTCCTTTTTTTGTATTTGTTTATATATTTATAGATGGCGGTGTTGTGGGCAACGTATATGCCACAGAACACTGTGGATGGATAGTGCAGGAAATCCACAAATTACTGAGAAAGGGACTATTTATTAATGGATTATATGGGGAAAGTACTCACTGATACAGGATAAGGCAAATTCAGTCGCAGAGTCCCTGGAAGGCTGAGAACCGGTTCCACGCTGCACCACACTGCCTGACTTGGTCTACACCATCCAAGAGTGGGAGAGGTGAGAGAGAAGGGGCCCCGCGTGACCTGTTCCCCAGATCTTAAGCCAAGAGACCAAGCCCTAGGGGCTGGTACCCCAAGGCCATAGGTGGATTGAACACCCACTACAGATGGAGGTCAAAGGGCAGTTGAGCCAGGCGGTGGTGGCCCATGCCTTTAATCCCAGCACTCAGGAGGCAGAGCCAGGTGGATCTCTGTGAGTTCGAGGCCAGCCTGGTCTAGAGAGCGAGATACAGGACAGGCAACAAAACTACATGGAGAAACCCTGTCTTGAAACACCCCCCTCCCAAAAAAAAAGGACAGTTGAAAGAACTCATCCTCTTCTCCTACTATGTGGGGCTCAGGTATCAAACTCAGGTCTCTAGGCTTGGCAGCAAGCTTCCTTTACCTGCTGAGCCATCTTGCCAGCCCAAATGGGAGGGTTTTGAGAAGTGGGAAGAAGGAGACTGAAGAGATAGCTCAGCTGGTAGTGTTTGTCTTATAAGCATGAGGACCTGAGCTTAACTCGCAGGTTCCCTGTGTAAAAAACATTTTTCGGGCTAGAGAGATGGCTCAGAGGTTAAGAGCACTCTCTGCTCTTTCAGAGGTCCTGAGTTCAATTCCCTGCAACCACATGGTGGCTCACAACCATCTATAATGAAATCTGGTGCTCTCTTCTGACCTGCAGACATACATGCAGGCAGAACACTGTACATAATAAATAAATCTTTACTTAAAAAAAAACATTTTCAATGTCAGGTATGGTGCTGTGCACATGTAAACTAGGGAAGTGGAAATAAGCAGATTTTGGGGCTTACTGGCCAGCTGGACTAACCTAGCCTACATATGAGTTCCAGTAAGAGGTGGTATCTGAGGGACGATGGAGGTGGTCTGCTGATCTCCACATGCTTGCTTATACAGGAGCATGCGCACTTGCAGATATATGCACACATGAATGAATATATGCGCGCGCGCACACACACACACACACAAGCTGCTGGTGGATGTAGGGCCCTGCCCCTCCCCCCATTCCTTTGGGTAGCTGTTGCCTTGCTTGCTGACCTTGACCAGATGTCCTCCCTATGCTGATTCCCTGCCATTTTCCTTCCTCCTGACCGTTCACTGCTTCTTTGAACCCTCCAGGGTTCTCCCATTGTGTTGTAAGCCTGTATTTAAGGTTTCCTCCCTCTTTCAATAAATGGCATTCAGCATTCTGCTGAGGCGAGTGACCCGCTGTATCTTGTCTCTGCTTTTTGATCCACAGCCCCTTGCTTGGATGTGGTGAACGGGTGGTGGTAGCGCGGGCGTTACCACTACAGGTGGAAACACCCTGGCTTTGAGAGCAGGGTATACCTGTCCAATTCCAGACAGGATGCTCCCTCATCCTGTTCCCCACTTTGGACTTCTCCCTTTCCATTAGTTTAATGTCTACAAGAGAGGAATTCAATATCTTATTATTCAAGGGTGGGAGAGGGTGCATTCTGAATTTTGTCTCACTGTATTTGGTAAGTTGATGACTGTATGCCCTTGATGCTGTCAAGAAACTGGATTGGCCTTCTAAAACAAGCAAACAAACAAACAAAAGTAAGTAGATCAACAGGAAAAGGATGGAAATCTAACTGACATTCCAAAAAAAAAAAAAGCTTTGAGAGTTTCATTACATGCTGGAGACCAAACCCAGGACCTTGTACATCCTATGCTAACTGGGTACCACTGAGTCATATCCCCAGCCCTTAACACACACTTTCAAGTACAAAACAAGGTAGAGTTCAGACCAAGGGACACAGCCAAGGACAGAGGAGCGTCAAGGAACATAGGAGGAGCGTAAAGCATAGGATTGTGTCACTAGAGACATGTACCCGAGTACCCATCCCAAAAGTGGACACACCTAACGTCGGAGCACCAAAATCCGGGAAGCACAAAGAGTGACGGAACTAAAGTAGCAATAAACAAATCCACAATTTTAGGCAGAAATCCCTTACATCACACTCGATAGTTGATAAAAGAAAATCAGCAAATCCATAGAAAATCGGAACAAAATTGTCAAGTAAGTCAGCATTATTAACATTTACAGACACCCCCAGCAACCTGTGGCGGTCAGGTGCACATCCACCTGAGACAGCACCTGCTGGGGGGGTGTTCATACCACAATCCCAATGCCAGCAAGGCCCAGGCAGGCAGAAGCTGCAACTTTGAGATCCGCTGGGGTTACACAGTGAGTTCCAGGCCAGCCAGGAGAATACGGTGAGATCTTGTCTCAAAAATGAAAAATTGACAAGTAAATAAAAAAATAGACCATAAACCAGCACTCGGGAGCTGGGAGTGGGGGTAGGGGAGGAGGACCAGGATCAAGGGTAACTTGGGCTGCTTGGAAAGTTGGAAATCAACCTGGGCTCCATGAAACCCTATCCCAAATAAGTAAATGAAGGAAGGAAGGAAGGCAGGAAGGAAGGAAGGAAGGAAGGAAGGAAGAAGGAAGGAAGGAAGGAAGGAAAAAGAAAGATGAAAAGAGAGAATGAGCTGAGCCATAAAACAATTCTCAACAAATTTGAAAAGATTGAGATTTATAAAATGCATTCTCTGATCAAAACAAAATTAGACTAAAAATCAGTAACATCAGGAAAAGAAATCTGTAAATTAAACAACACATCCCCAGATAACCCAAAGATCTAATGAACAACTGCAAAAGAAATTAGAAAACATTTTGAGTTTAATAAAATGCAATACTGCTATATGATGGTGGCACATCCCAGAACTCTCCGTAAGATTGAGGACAGCCTGATCTACAGAGTGCATTCCAGGACAGACTCCAAAGCTACAGAGAAACCCTGTCTCAAAAAAAAACCAACCAACCAACCAACCAACAAACAAACAAATAAATGAATGAATGAAATGTGGTACTAGAACTTACCACCGTGTGTGGTGCTAGCAGGGATACTGGAGCGTTATGTCCTCACACTCCAGAAGAGGAAGAGGCAAACTTTAACAGGCATGCTCTATCTACGACTGTCATTTCAGAAGTTAGAGCCTGGCGTGGCACACTCCTGTAATCCCAGCACTAAGGAGGCGGAGGCAGGTGGATCTCTGTGAGTTCGAGGCCAGCCTGGTCTACAGAGTGAGTTCCAGGACAGCCAGAGCTGTTACACAGAGAAACCCTGTCTCAAAAAACCAAACAAGCAAGATTTATTTTATTATTTTATCTGGATGAATATTTTGCCTGCTTGTATGTCTAGGCACCACATGAATGGTTGATGCCTTGTGGAGTCAGGAGAGGTTGTCAGATCCCCTAGGGGTTGGATTTACAGATGTGAGCCACCTGGGAATTGAACCTGGGTCCTCTGCAAGAGCAACAAGTGCTCTTAGCTGCTGAGCTAACTCTCTACTCCTCTAGCCATACATATTTCTACATTGTTTTCCAAATCACATTTATTTACTTTTTACTTGGTTGTTTGTTTGGAGGGGTAGTGTGCATGTGCTACATGAGGTGTGTGTGTGTGTGTGTGTGTGTGTGTGTGTGTGTGTGTGTGTGTGTGTGTGTGTGTAGTCCAGAGGACAGGCTGCAGGAGGAATTGCTTCTCTTCCTCCACCATGTGGGTCTCAGCGTTGAGTTCAGGCCATCAGGCTTGAGTTCCTGAGGTGAACCCCACTTGATCTCCATATGATAACCTTTTAATTCACTGCTGTATTTGATTTGCTGAAATTGTTGCTCAGGACTTTTGTGCCTGTGTTCGTAAGTGTGTCCTGATCTGTCATTTTGTTTCACTTCAGTTTTCTCAATCTGACTAGCAGGATGGTGTTTTCCTGACAAATTAAAATGAGAGGCGTGGCCCCCCTGCAGGTCTTTTTGGAGTTTCTGCGAGGCTGACACTGTCATGATGTCTGCTGGAATTTCTCACTGAGGCCATCTTGGTTTCCTTCATTGAAAGGAATTTTTAGTAGCATTTTTTTTCTTCTTTTTGAGACAGGGTTTCTTTGTGTAGCCTTAGCTGTCTTGAAACTCTCTCTGGGAGAACTGGGGCCTTCTCCTGCACCCCCTTCCTACCCCCTTTACCTGTTTCTCTCATGTAAAGGCCTGCCCCTGCCTTTGGTGATGTCACAGTTTGAAATCATTTCTGCTGAAGACTTCTGGATGCCCACCAGGTACAAGTTCTGGTCTGTCCCTTGACCTGCCCAAGTTTCCTGAGGCCCTAGAAACCTCTTTACATTCTGTCCTGACCTTGCTGTCCTCTGAGGCCAGAGAAGAGTCATGGTTCCAGGTGATCAATAGTTCTGCTTATGGATAATTCAGCTCTGCTTTGTAAACATGCCAAGGTTGTTTAAGGCTGTGAGCTGTGTTGTCCGTGGTGCGGAATGTCATAGGGAGGATTTGGGGGGTGGGGGGTGATGTGTGGAGGAAGCAGGTGGGGAATGGCTGCCCTGGGTGAAGTTTCTCTCTGTGCCCAAGAGTTCTGGCCAATTGGACCCAACATCTGGATATATATGGAACAAAAAAGAGTTTTTGAAATGAACTCATGCTCCAGACATTTGGTTTGCATGCCATTGAACATCTGGACACCGGAAAATATCTGGTTTGGGAACTATGATTTCGTGTTTCTCTTCAAACACTGGAAGCCTTTGGGTACATCACATTGCCAGCCAATTTGAAGCGTCTGTTTAACTCTTGTACTTCCTCAGGCCTCCTCTGTGGAGACGACACTACCAGTCAGTTAACCCACGTTCTTCAACAAGCAGAGGCTAGAAAATCGGATAACCCAACAGGCTGGGGGAAGCATGGCCTCTAATTTACATGAGAGGACTAAGGGACGTCTCTAGAGAGCATTATTCCCATCATCCCCCACCCTCTGTTCTTGGCATACGTGCTGGAACGCCCCTTGGCTTTGCCCATCAGCAAATGAAAGCCCAGACTGACTTGGTGCTTGGATACCACAGCAGCCACAAAGCCCAAGCTGGCTGATTTTTATAAGCTCCGATTTATTAGTCATTCAACAACCAGCTAAAGAGCCAGTTCAGGAAATGAAGCAGGATTCAGGCCACGCTGGATTCACCGCTTGTTGGCCTGGAGAGCCCTTCCTGGCTCATCTCTGACTTGAAGCCAAACACAACCTCTAACACCCTCACCGGAAATTTCCATTTCTGCCATATGGGCATGATTCCCCAGTATCATGAGGCTTTGGAAGCCTTGGGCCTAGCAGGAGGAGCCTGACAGGTCAGATGCCGAAGGGCAGCATCTTCCAAGGGCCAACTGAGCAGCTCCATAGCAGGGCAGAATGCCCGAGACTTCGGCCCTCTCTTCTACTTCTTTTTTCTCCTGAGGAAACTGAGGCTCTGAGAAATCATATATGCTCAGACAGACGGCTTGTTTAGTCTTGTGCTTACATAAAGCAAGAGTCCACAGTGAAAGAAAGGTGGGTGGTGGGATCTTGCCAAAAGAGAAGGAGCTTGGAGTAGTCCTAGGAGACTTGAGAGAAGACAGGGCACAGTGAGGAGAAGGGATTCCATTCTGGGAACAGTACGAAGGTGTGTGCGTGTGAGTGAGTGAGTGAGTGCGTGCGTGCGTGCGTGCGTGCGTGCGTGCGTGCGTGTGTGTGTGTGGTGTGTTGGGGGTGGGGGGGTTCAGGTAGAGTGCTGGGAGCACTCTGTAAGTGGTGGGATGTGTGTTTGATGTGTGTGAAGCCCTAGATGGAGCCCAGCACCATGAAACAGATAAACAGAACAGCAGACATGAAATGGGGTGATTATGAGAATTCACAGGACAGAGGAGCGGTGTCTAATGTTTGACATTTTCATTTCAGCTAAGAACCAGAGGGGAATGGCAGGTCTCCAGAGGTGCCCCATGGAAAGAGCCTGTGGCCACATGCAGAGAACTACAATGCTTGTTGAAAACTCTGTTAGCCACAGGGCTAGTGAGATGGCTCAGTGGTCAAGAGCACTTGCTGTTCCTGTAGTAGACCCAGGTTCAAGTCCCAGCACTGGATCATAACCATCCATGACTCTGGTGTCCTCTTCTGGCCTCCACAGGCACACTGGCATTGTGCTCACTCACACACATAAAATAATAATAATAATAATAATAATAATAATAATAATAATAATAATAAATGAATCGTAAAAAAAAAACAAAAACAAGCTGGGCAGTGGTGGCAGCGCATGCCTTTAATCCCAGGAGGCAGAGGCAGCAGAGGCAGGCAGATCTCTGAGTTCGAGGCCAGCCTGGTCTACAGAGCAAGATCCAGGGCAGCCAGGGCTACACAGAAAAACCTTGTCTTGAAAAACATACAAAACAAAACAAAACCCCCAAACCCAAAACAACAACAAACAAAACTGTATCAGCCAGCTGTGGCAGTCCATGGATTGTTAACCTTAAATTTAGGAGATGAAGACCAGGGGATCAAGAGATCAAGGTCAGTCTGGGCTACATGAGACCCTGTCTTCATCCCTAGTTCCTCTTAAAACCACAAAACAAGCCCCCCCCCCCCCCAAAAAAAGAACTCAAGAAATAGCCAAATCCTTGGAAATTTATTTTTAAGATTTTTTTTTTTAAATTTATGTATACAATGTTCTGCCTGCAGATCAGAAGAGGGCGCCAGATCTCATTATAGATGGTTGTGAACCACCATGTGGTTGCTGGGAATTGAACTCAGGACCTCTGGAAGAGCAGCCAGTGCTCTTAACCTCTGAGCCATCTCTCCAGCCCCCAAATCCTTGGGAACTAAACGGTGAATTTCTAAATAGTTTATGAGTCAAAAAGAGAAGTCTGAAGAGACGTTAAACCACACAGCTGACCAACAAGTTCTGTAGCGTGTGAGACATGGCTACTGCAGGCTTGTGAAGGGAGCTTGCAGGGCTGACTGCAATCATCAGAAAGGCTGAAGGTCTCAAATGAAGGTCTCAAATCCATCGTCTGAGCCCCCTCTTCAAGAATCTAGGGAGAATAAGTAAGTCCACAGCAATCAGGAGAAACAATGAAGCTAAAAGGGGAACTCCACAAGATTAAAAGCAGAAAAAGAAATAAGCAGGAAACTTTGGAAAAGAAGGAGAGGGAGGTGGCTCAGTGGTAGAGCGCTTGACTGGTGTGTGTGACGCTTGGGTTTGTGCCCCAGCATTGAAAAGAAGGTCAACAAAAACAGCACACACACACACACACACACACACACACACACACAAAGCTGAAAAGAAAAAGAAAATTAGTGTAACAAAACAAGGAGCTGATAGCTTGAAAAAAAAAATCAACAAATCTGTTGTAAGATTGACTAACTTAAAAAGAGACGGGGAGGGCTAGAGGACTGCCTCAGTGCTTAAGAGTGTGAACTGTTCTTCCGGAGGACCTGAGTGTGGTTCTCAGAACCCAGGTGGCTCCCAATAGCCTGTAACTTCAATCCCAAGGTATCTGGCATCTTCACTCACATGTATGCACACACACACATGCACACACACACACACACATACACACACACACACACACACACACACACACACACAATTTTAAAGATTAAAAATTGAGTCAAGGATCCGGGCACTGGAGGCACATGCCTTTAATCCCAGCACTCAGGAGGCAGAGCCAAGCGGATCTCTGTGAGTTCGAGGCCAGCCTGGTCTACAGAGCGAGATCCAGGACAGGCACCAAAGCTACACAGAGAGACCCTGTCTCGAAAAACAACAACAACAAACTGAGTCATGGGGCTGGAGAGATGGCTCAGCGGTTCAGAGCATTGGCTGCTCTTCCAGAGAACCCGGGTTCAATTCCCAGCACCCACATAGCAGCTCCCAACTGTCTGTAGCTCCAATTCAAGGGGAACCGAAAACCTTACACAGACAGACAGACATACAGGCAAAACATCAATGCTATAAAAATTTTATTTCAGAGGCTGGAGAGATGGCTCAGCAGTTAAGAGCACCATCCGCTCTTCCAAAGGTCTTGAGTTCAATTCCCAGCAACCACATGGTGGCTCACAACCATCTGTAATGAGACCTGGTGCCCTCTTCTGGTCGGCAGGGATACATGCAGACAGAATAATGTATACATAATAGATAAATAGATCTTTAAAAAAATATATCTTTAACTAGGCATGGTGATACATGCTTTAAACCCCAGCACTTGGGAGGCAGAACTGGAGGAGTCCCGGACATGCCGATGTCTTCTAGAAGCTGGAAGAGGCAGGGCATGGATTTTCCCCCGAGTCTGCAAGGCCCATTGCCTGCCAGCACCTTTACTTTGGCTTATTTATACTATGATTTGTGGACTCAGGACTGTCAGGAAAATCTTATTGTTTTAAGCATTAAGTTATGTTAATTTGTTACAGTAGCCACAGGAAACTAACACCCTGTGAACAACTCCACACACATAAATTTGGTGTCTCAAGTGAAATAAATCTACCCCTTAAAAGACGCAAACTACCAGAACTCATCCCACATGAATGCAGGCATTTGAATAGCCCTCTATTAAGAAAATTGAGTTTGTAATGGAAACCATCTTTTATGCCCCTCTAATATTTTTAGATCCAAATGGTTTTACTGGAGAATCTGCTAAGTATTTAAAGATGAATTATATTCTCTGGATAATTTTTCCAGGAAACAAAAAGAAGTATTATTTCTTAATTAATCTTATGAAAGCAATATTACGCTAATACCAAAACCAGATGAAAACAGTACAAAACAACAACAAAAACAGCTAAAGACAAATATCCTGCATGAACGTAGATTTAAAAATCCTTAGAAAATAGCAGCAAATAGAGTGTAGCAATACAGGCTGGAGAGAAGGCGCATCAGTTAAGAGTGCTTGCTGCTCTTCCAGAGGACCTGGCTTTGTTCCCAGAACCACGTGGTGGCTGTAATTCTAGCCCCAGGGGAAACAGTGCCCTCTCCTGGCCTCTGGGGACACCACACAAACATGCACATAGATATACAGACACACACATGTACATAAAGAAAAAAATTAAAAGAATTCGGTAATGTATGAAAAGAAACTATCTTCGTATATATCTCTTCTTAGGTGGGGCTTGGGACCTATTGTCTTCCCACAAATCTGTCTCCAGGGTTGGGAAGAGGGCTCACCAGGTAAGGTGCTTACCATTCAAACATGAGGACCTGAGTTCAGAACCCCTGAGGATCCTGGGGGGCTTACTGGCCAGCTGGTCTAGCTGATAAACTGCAGGTGCAATGGGAGACTCTATCCCAAAATAAACAAAAAAACCAACCAAACAAACAAACAAAAAACCACCAAGCAAAGCAACTGAGAAAGATGTTCCAACTTGACCTCTGGCCTCCACACAGGCAGGCACATATGTGCACATGCCTGCCTGACGTGAACATATATTCAAATAAATTTGTCTGTGGGAACAATCCTTACTAAAGATAATTTGTTCTCTCTCTCTCTCTCTCTCTCTCTCTCTCTCTCTCTCTCTCTCTCTCGCCCATTTTGCCTAAAGTTTATCTATTGATCTTTTCAAAAAGTTTTTGGGGGACTGGGTAAGTAACTCAGATAGTAGAGTGTTTGCCTAGCATGTGTGATCTGAATAAAATTCAATACTATAACACATCACAATGTATGGATATTTGCAGGGACACTGCAGCACTAAGTATATTAGAAAAATTAAATCCCAGCACCACACAAACTTGGCATGGTGATTCACATCCTAGTACTCTGTTCTGCTGAATGAAAGACTTCTAGAGATTACAACTCAAATGTGCTTAACGTACTGAACTATATACAATTACAATTTTTAGGAACCAGGCAGTGGTGACGTATGCCCTTAATCCCAGCACTCAGGAGGCAGAAGTAGATGGATCTCTGTGAGTTTAGGGCCAGCCTGGTTGGTCTATAGAGTGAGTTCCAGGACTGTTACATAGAGAAACCCTGTCTTGAACCACCTGCTTCCCAAAAAATAGAAAGAAAAAAAAAAGAAAAAGAAAGTTTGCTGCTTTTCAAGAGGATCCAAGTTCAATTCCCAAGGCCCACATTAGGTGGTTCACAACTGACAACTTCAGCTCTAGAGCAAACCCTCTTCTGGGCACCTGCACTCACTTACATGCTGCATACACACATGTGCAAACAAATAAAACATATTTCTTGGGGCTGAAGAGATGTCTCAGTGGTTAAGGACTCTTGTTCTTACAGAGGACCTGGTGGCTCACAAGCATCTGTAACTCCATTCCCAGGGGGTCCAATGGCCTCTTCTGACCTTTGAGAACATCAGGAACACCACATGTGATATACATGCAGGCAAAATACTTAAACACATAAAATAAATAAATCTCAAAAAATCTTAAAACTTTAAAAAATATTTAAAATGTAGTATTTGTGTGTCTGGTCTATGTACATGTATGCATGTACATGTTTATGCTTTTGTTGGTGGAGACCAGAAGTTGATGTGAAGTGTTTTCCTTAATTGCTTTCCACCTGGTTTTGAGAAAAGGTCTCTTACTGAACCTGGAGCTCAATGATTTTGCTGCTAGCCAGAGAGCCCCAGAGGCTTTTGCCTGTCTCTGCCATCCTAGGGCTAGAATTATAGGCACAAACTGCCCAAGTTTTTTTTTTTGTTTGTTTGTTTGTTTGTTATTTTGTTTGTTTGTTTGTTTTTCGAGACAGGGTTTCTCTGTGTAGCTTTATGCCTTTCCTGGATCTCACTCTGGCTGGCTTTGAACTCACAAAGATCCACCTGCCTCTGCCTCCCGAGTGCTGGGATTACAGGTGTGTGCCACCACCACCTGGCTGCCCCAGCTTTTTATATAGGTGCTAAGGGTCTTGAATTTCCATCCTTAACATTTAGTCAGTGAATATTTTACCAACTGAGTCATCTCCCCAGCTCCCAGGGAGCAATTTTTGTTGTGTTTTACATTTTATTTGTTTGTTTTCTGAGACAGGATTTCTTTGTGTATCCCTGGCTGTCCTGGAACTTGCTTCGTAGTCCAGTCTGGTCTTGAACTCAGAGATCAGCCTGCCACTGCCTGCCTCTGCCTGCCTCCCTAGGATTAAAAGTATGCTAGATAAATAAAAGAGCTAGGATGAAAGGTATGTGCCACTACCACTGGGCATACCAATTTTTAATACATAAAACCCTCCAGTGCATCAGAGTGACTAAAACAATCTTGGTCAACAATTCCAGGCACCAGCAAGAATGTAGAGCAATGATTTCTCTCAGACCTTCCTGGAGGAGTGTAGACTGGTCAACCACTTCAGAACTGAGAGTTTCTTGCAAGGATAAACACACCCCTGGCCTGTAACCCAGCACTTCACTTCTGAGTGTCCAAGTGCAGGTGTCCATCAAAATACATAGACAGAGGCCTGAGAGATGGTAGAGCTGGTAAGAACACTGGCTGCTCTTCTAGGGAACCTGGGTTTGATTCCCAGCACTCACGTTGTGGTTCATGACAGTCTATAACTCCAGTCCAGGGAATATGAAGCCCTCTTCTAACCTCTGTGGACACCAGGCATGCACATAGTGCACAGATATACATGCAAGCAAAATACCCATGCACACACACAAACAAACAAACAAAAACAGCAACAGCAAAAAGAACAACAAACAACCCAACCAGTCAAACAAACGAAAACACAGAGACAAGAGTATTTCTGAGCAGATTTTTGTTTTTTTGTTTTTTTGTTTTTTTCAAGACAGGCTTTCTCTGTGTAGCTTTGCTCCTTTCCTGGAACTCGCTTTGGAGACCAGGTTGGCTTCAAACTCACAAAGATCCACCTGCCTCTGCCTCCCGAGTGCTGGGATTACAGGCTTGTGCCACCACCGCCCGGCATGAGCAGATTTTTCACAATAGTCTAAAACTAGAAATAACCCAAAAGTTCACCATGACCTGATGGGTAAACACACTGTGATGTAGTCTTACAGTGGAATATGGCAGAACAGTGCATTGGGGTTAATTATTATAGACTAGAACCATATGGGTAAGCATCGCCTCCCATATTGAACAGATGAAGCCACCATGAATACAAATTCATGACTTCATTTCTATGAGGTCCAAGGACAGACAACACTGACCTAAGATGACAGAAGACAGGTAGGCAGCTGAGCAGTGGCGCATGCCTTTAATCTCAGCACTCGGGAGGCAGAGTCAGGTGGATCTCTGTGAGTTCGAGGCCAGTCTGGTCTACAGAGCAAGATCCAGGAAAGGTGCAAAGCTACACAGAGAAACCCTGTCTCAAAAACAAACAAACAAACAAACAAACAACAACAACAAAATAAAATAAAATAAGAAGTCAGGTACACCTTGAATGGACAGTTGCTGACTGGAATGAGCCACAGGTGCACCTTCTGGTAGGCTCTGTGATCTGGATCATCACGGTACTGCCAATGTACAGTGTTCTTTATTGCATGCCATGTGCACTCGGGAGGCAGAGGTAGGATGATCTTTGAGTTTGAGGCCAGCCTGATCTACAAAGTAAGTTCCAGGATAGCTAGGGCTACCAGTCACTAAAATGAAGAAATAAGGAGCTTAGGGAGAAGCCAGCACCACAGGAGAAGCAAGATGTGAAAGTATTGGTAAGCTGTGGTCACATGGCAATTTATAGGTAAATAGAAATGGGTTGAGGTTTTTTGTTTTTTGACTTTGTGTTTTTGTTTTGTTTTGTTTTTTCAAGACAGGGTTTCTCTGTGTAGTTTTGGTGCCTGTCCTGGAACTCACTCTGTAGACTAGACTGGCCTTCTACTCACAGAGATCGGCCTGCCTCTGCCTCCAGAG
Organism: Onychomys torridus; assembly: GCF_903995425.1. Lineage (NCBI taxonomy): Eukaryota > Metazoa > Chordata > Mammalia > Rodentia > Cricetidae > Onychomys > Onychomys torridus. Next base: position 84,396,954 of record NC_050450.1, read on the forward strand.
TGCTGGGATTAAAGGTGTGCATCACCACCGCCTGGCATGAAATGGATTAAGTTATAAGAGTTAGCTAACAAGAAGCCTGCCATAGGCCATGCAATTGGTAATTTTAAAAAATAAATAAATAAATTTAAATTTATTAAAATAAAAAAAAATGCTTTTAAAAAAAATCAAACCAAGCAAGGGCCACATGCATGCTAGGCAAGTACTCTACCATTGAACTACAACCCCAGCCCTAATTTGTCATGAATTCCCACTTTGATATGCAATCTTTCAACAGGTTAAGGTGGCTATCAATGCAAAATACACGGTTCAACTTGCTCCCATTTTATAAAGGCAGAAACTGAGACCCAAAGAAAAGAGAGGTGGGTGTCACGGTCAGATCTCTCATCCCAGGAGTCCGGAGGCTGAGGAAGAATTGCCTTGAGTTCACAGCCAGTCTGGATTACGCTTCCGGTCAGGCCAACCGGGGCTGCAGTGTGAGACTCTCATATTAAGAAGTAGGCATGGGGGAGAAAGTGTGGAGACTGATGTTCTATAGTAAATGGAAGAGCCAGGCCTGAAATACCGAGTACTGGGCTCCTAGACAAAGGCTAGCCTAGCCTGGCCAGAAGAGGCTGGATTGAGCTGTGCTGAGTCCCATGCTGGCCGAGGAGGCAAGTCTGAGATCTGTGGAAGGTCAAACTTCAGATGTCATCTTCAGCTACACAGTTTCAGTCCAGCCTGGGCTACTTGAGGAGGAGACGATGGAGGAGGGGCCAGTGGAGGAGAGAACTGGGAAAGCAGGAGGGAAAAATGAAACCTGAGAGGTGAGGCGGCTCTTTGTAAACCTGGCTGCCGGAATCGGGAGGCTGAAACTCAGGCTAATTACAGAGAAGTTGGAAGCACTGTCTCAAAGAGAAATTTTGAAAAGGTTCAGAACTGCAGGGTTAAACCGCAAAGAAGTCCGCTGGTCTGGTAAATTAAGCTTCTAGGCTCTCCCTTTGACCTTGGCGAAGGTCGTTTCCTCTGGATCCACTTGTGTTGTTTATTCAATAGGAAAGAACCCCACTTATGGCCCTGGAACAAAATAATTTCAGAAAGTAGGCAGATGTTCACCTTAGTGCTGCCCTTCAGACAGGGGTTGCTGTGTCTGCCTGGAGGGTGGGAAGTCTCTAGTTGAGCAGCAACAGGCCAGGGTGGGAGGGTGGGAGGTGGGGGGGGGAGGAGGATCCTACTCTGGGAGTCTGTCCTGAACCGGAATCTGTCGCCTCGCGCCCAAGGTCTGCACTCTGCACTCTCTTCCGTTCTCGGTCTCTTTGGGCCTCGCCCCTCCCTCCCTCTCACATTCCCAACTCCCAAGGACAACTTGTCGCTGGCTTCCTTCTGTCCCCCGACTCGGCTGCTTTCTTGTAGGCTCCTTTTGTCTATTTCTGCACTTGACAATTTCTCCGGGTACTAACTTGAATCTACTTCTTCCTTCTCTCTCTCTCTCTCTCTCTCTCTCTCTCTCTCTCTCTCTCTCTCTCTCTCTCACACACACACACACACACACACACACACACACACACACACACACACACGCATTCTCTTCTTTCTTTCTCCTAGCCTCTGCATTTTCTTGCTGGCTCTGGCCTGCCCTTGGCACTTCCAGGCCACCCGCTGATCCGACGGCACCCAGGGCGGTGTAGGCTGCTGAGACCGCTCCCGGGAAGGAGGCTCGGGGATGATCCACGCGGCCGCGCCCCGCATCCACCGGCGCCGCCGCGGAGAGGCAGGATGCTAGGATGCTCCCGAGCCCCCAGCGCCCGCTGGCGCCACAGCCCCAGACACGCACTGTTCTCGAGGTCTCAAAGGGGCGGGGGCGGTGGCCCGGAGCCGACTTTCGGGTGGCCCAAAGCCGCCGCCACCTGGGTCCCCCAAACACCTCAGGGCCCCGCATCCTATGGAGACGTTCAGAGGACCGCGCGGTTCCGAGAGGTAGGTGACATGGTCCCCGCCCTTGCGCTCATCCAAGGCAGGACCGCGCGCGGAGGAGAGCCAGGCGTGGAAAGGCCCTCTTCGGCCTTGCAACCTGGTGGCAGGAGCTTCCATCACCTACTCAGCTCGAGCGGCCCAGCGGCCACCAGCTTTAACCTTGAGCTCTAGACCGACCTAGGTCCCCGGGTGAGACTTCAAGGACGCGCAGAACCGCCCGGGCCTCCCCACTCTTTCTGGCCAAGGCGGGTGTGCGGGCCCAGGGTCCCCTCCTCTGGTCCCACCCCATCTCCATCTATTCCCTGTTCTTCCATCTCACAAGCCTGGACTCCAATCGGACCTAAGGCGACTGGGGTGATCTACCCTAAACGGTCTCCCTGGTGGGGATTGCTTAGAAAAGAAAAATGGCCATTCTTCACGCGATAAAAATGAAACTCTTGCGTCTGAAACTGTGTGGGTCCGGGGGTGGGGTGGGGGAGCCCCAAGGTGCAGAGCCAGCGTGCGCTCTCTCTAGATGTCCCCTGCAAAGAACTGAGGAAGAATGCTGTGAGCAGAGGGGTTCTGGTTTCGTCTTTGAGGGACTATGAGAAGATCTAAGTCCTTTCCCCTCTGAATTGCGGGCTTTGGTGGCCTCCTGCCTTGGAGAGCGTGGTCGGACTGAGGGATCTAGACGCCGCCATCTTACTTAAAGCTCACACCACAGAAACGCTGCGTGTGTGTAAGGGGTTTTTTTTGGGGGGGGGGTGATAGAAGGGCCTATCATTTACTGGAGTGGGCACGAGGTTGGGGGAGGATTGAAATCTATAGGTATGGCTTGTGGGGTCAATACCAAAAATCATTCGAAGTTTGAGAAGGCGTGTAGAGCGCAAGCATAGAGTGGCTGAGCACCCAAGTGGAGTGTGCACTCAGAGTGGAGTCTCTGAGGAGTTATTCAATTTGAGGGAGTTAGGAATTCCATAAGACAACGAACTTCCGCCCGTCTCAAAATAAACAGCCAGTAAAAAGTAGGATTTGTCCGAACCTGCTAAAGAGACATGAAATCACATGTTCCCCGATTACGTTGTGCTAAGTAACGAAAGTAGCAGTGTGTTCACCTCCATACCTCCTCCTTTCCCCAGAGAGGACAGTCTGCGGTGTAGCTCTATGCTACATGTGGTAGCAGGCTGCCCAGGGCTGGGCTTTCCAGAAGAAACAGACTCCAAGACCAATAATGGAGGGTCTGGTCTTCCCCAAGAGCCACCTTCCTATTTTGGGACACACTTTTCTTACTCCTTTGAGGAAAGAAAGACCGGGACTTCTGATATTCTTTCAAAAATCTTCCTGGGACCCTCGGACCAATGCCCCTCTTCTTGTACTTGGTCCCAAGTCCAGAGACAAACCAGCAGGGAACAAATGAAGCTTCCTCCACTGCCCATTATGTTGCTCTTCGCTGCCCACTGGTAAAGAGAGCCCGGCACTTTGCTTTAAGTTAGAACTCTCTCTCTCTCTCTCTCTCTCTCTCTCTCTCTCTCTCTCTCTCTCTCTCTCTCACACACACACACACACACACACACACACACACACACACACGAGAGAGAGAGAGAGAGAGAGAGAGAGAGAGAGAGAGAGAGCGAGCAAAAATAGGAAGGTTCCCAGTCCTAGGCCCTTAGAAGGAGCCTCACTCTACTATTTTGTAATCTGTAAGACCATCCTTCTTCCACTAATTACGGCTATACCCACCTTCCTTTCCCCTCAGAAGGCACTGGCCTCAAATAAGAAGTGGCTTTGGGGGCTGAGAACCTAGTTTCGGACTTTGCCTCACCCCAACTTCTGTTCTTCCTGCTTGGAGCAAGACGTTGGCTTTCAAATGCTGCTGAATTGGGGAGTCTGTTGTAATCCATGGGAATCTCCCTCTCTCAAATCTTCTCTTCTCTCCATCCTTCCCTCCTTTCCAGATTTTGTGTGTTTCTCCCTAAATATAGAGACACTGAAAGTCCATGGCCTTTCCTGGCTTGGTGAAAAGGGATAGACAGGGAAAGGAAAGGCCATGTGACCCATGTAGGCAGCAACCAGGGAGAGAGGCCACAAACATCCAAGTAGACCCTGCCCCCCAGACTTAGAAATTATTTGATTCTACAGTGCCTCTCCCAAAGCCCAGCTGCATCCTCTTCCTCATGAGGAATAAGGATCATAGCTTCTACAGTTTTCAAAAATGGGAGAAGAAAAAAATGTAGGTATTCAGGTAACCCAACCTAGAGGGAGTTTACAGTTTGGCCAGAGACCTGGGCAGACAGAGAAAGGCACCTGAGTGAGGGCTGGGATGGTGGCGGTGGTGGTGAGGATTGTGGAAAGAATCTGGAAGTGAGACAGGGCCTGGGGGCCCACATGCTTGTCTCATCTAACTGCTCCAATGGTCCTCAGGCCCCAAACCCACTTTGAACAATAAATCGTAGGTATTGGAGATTATATGGCCACACTCATGATGTGTTTACATGCACAGACTCCTCCGGAGAACAGTGAGAAACAATGGGTCTCCTTGGCTTTCTTGCAACTTTCCATTCAATTTGGCAATGTAGAGGGGAGACTTGAGCTTCAGAGCATGGGGATCTCAGGCCTATAGTCTAGGGAACTAAACCACGGGACTGCAGCCTTTGGCTTCTCTTCCCTCATGCTCCCTATTGCCTGCTTCCCCACCCAGACTTTCTCAGGAAACATAAAGCTTTCTTTGTAAAAATCGTGAAATCCTGTAATGTCAGGGGCTTTCTGATTCCTTGAACTTCAGTTTAAGACCGCCTCTCTGAATCGCTGAGGGCAGCTTGTGTCTGGGAATGAGGCTGGTTAATGACCTGAGATCTTCACTACCCCACCCCACCCCCCTTTCACTGGGAGTTCCGTGCCTAACGAGGTCAGCCATCACTTTTCAAAACTCCTGGTTGGTACCGTGTCCCTCCTCACCACCACCTGGAATCAAAGGGCACCCAGGGCCAAAAACTTGGGTCTGGAATTCCAGTGTCTTCTTTCTCAGGAAGATGTCAAGTGGCTGTTCTCAGCCCTCTTCGAATTCTTCCCTCTCCCCTGCCTCTCTTCAGTCACATTTATTGGGGGGAGAGCTTTTTCCTAGCGGGGACAATTAAGCAAAGTGCCCCCCACAGCTGGTCTAAGTCTCTCGCATCTCCTGGCCTTCCTCTTTTGAAGGACTTCCGGACTCCTGTGTAAATCCGAGTTGCAGCTGGAGGATAGGAAGGAGAGGGTCTCAGTCGAAAACGCCTAGAGGAGGTGATGAAGACAGAAAACTAGGTTCAAGCCAGTGTGGGCTTCAGGGGGGAATCTGTTTGTAAAAAGTCTCTCAAAAGTTACCCCTTGACTTGTAGCCAGGGAGGTTGCTGAGAACTGACCGGATACTTGGGAACTCCTTCATGGAGAGAAAGTCAGTGGCTATATACTTCACTTTTTAAAGACAATAAAAGCCCAGAGCTTTCTGACTTCTGCTCTTACCCCCTCTTCAGTCTGGTCCCTCCTTGGCCCAGGGACCTGAGCTTCAGGACTCCAAGGTAAGCCAGAGAGATCAGAGGTCCTGACAGCATTTTTTTCTGTCGGAATGAGAAGTCTCTTCTTAAGCTTTTCTTCCTTGGCTCTGGGTGGGACCAGGTATCCTTGGAGTTGGGTTATGAAGGGAATGGATGTGTCTCTCCTCAGACTCCGGTTCTCGGATCTCGATGGCCATGATGATGCATAAGATTTGGTGCGGGGGTGTGGTGGGGACAGGGCGGGCTTGGGAACACACACTCCCGACCGCGCACAGCACACTTGGGGCTTAGCATCTTCGAACAACTTCACATTGAGCTAAGTTGTGGTGTAACCCTCTGGCCTTTCTGCGACTGTGGTGGTGGTGATGGTTGGGGTGGCAGGACAGAAAGGTCACTAGACAGAGAGGTGGCCCAGCGAGCCACAATCGGGAGAAGGGCTGGGGAGAAGTGCTCTGAGCTGGCCACCACTATAGCGGATGAAGTCTGGAAGCCCGAGAGGGTCTAGCCCAGAGCTCCAAGAGCCTGGAGCTGGGGACTAGCTTTGGCATCTGGAAGTCGTATATAAGGGGTTAAGGGAGGTCACAATTACACAGGTGGTGTCCTCAAACGCTGCAATGCCAAGGGCCTGCAGACGGACCTCCATCCCTGCCCTGGGGACCAGAGGAGATGCAGGCGCTTGGGGAGGCTCTGTCCAGATGCCACGCAGACTAGAAACTGATTCAGTGTCAAGTGGGACCCCGCTCGGTTGTGACCCAGCAATCTTGAGAACCAGGGCCTCTGCCTCCCGGGCTCCTTTCTTTCTTTCTTTTTTTTTTTTAAACCAAGACGGCATCCTCAGGGTGAGTCTCTGGATCTCAGCGCTGCTGAATACTTCTCTGCCCTTAGGAACAATTCACCTGCTTCCCCTCTGAGCCACCAACGCCAGCACGAACTCCCCGGGCCCCGCCCCATTTCCTAGCTCCGGGGTTATTTTCTCAGATGCCACCTTCCCGACCACCATTAACAAGCACTCTTGCAAAACCCCAGTAGGTCTCCAGCAGAGGGACATTTCTATCCCCTGGAGCCTGAGATGTTCATGTTAATCCAAGAACATGAAGGAGGAGCTGTAATGGCGTGGTTCGGAACGAGGGGGCGCTGATGAGGTATTTAACTTGGGGTAAAGACTGGAAACGCAGACCAGCCTCCTCCGGGCACCTCTGGGTCCTTATCGGAATCCGGGTTTTGGTCACTCCACCAAACTCTCTCCTCTTGCCCAGCGGTTCTTCCTCTTCATTCTCTTTCTCTGACGGTCCTCGAGGAACATTTTATTCGGATCTATTTCTATCTACCTGTCAGAGACCAAAATAACCCAGAGGTCGGGAGAAGCAGTATGCTGGCTGTCTAGGCTTAAGGGTTTCCAATGTAGCTCCTTTGACCTAACCCTAAAGTGTGGGGGCTGAAAAATTCCCCCAGAGCGAACTACACCCTCAAGAGGAGGTAATTTCAGGGGAGAAATAGCTTCAGAAACTCTCCACGGACCAACTCAGGACAAGGCAGTAAACGGCAGAAGGTTAGCATCCTGGTGGAAGACCACAGACTGTGCATACACCATCATGAGGCAAGTGTGCAAAAGCTAGGGTGTCATAGACTGCTTTCGTCCTGGAATTTTCAGCACCCATGAGCTGGGGCAGGGAAGGCCAGGTGATGGTACCCACTTTTTGGCTATCCTCTTTCAGTAGGCTTTTCCAAGTCAGTTTCACTGTCCTCTGATTCGGCTTTGGGTGCTTGTATGTGGACAGCCAGGGAAGGGCTCTCACCATCTTAGGAGCCACTAACTGATACTTTAAAGTTTGATTAAAAAAAAAAAAAAAAAGACATTGGCTCCCCCACCCACCACCGTGTGTTTATGTAGCGCTCACCAAATTCCACAACTTGGGAGGGGTTTACAGCTCCTCCTATAAGAAGACCTATGTGGATTGGGCAAAGGAGCCAGTCTCTGGAAAATGCTGATACCAAATACGGACAGTTATGTAAGTTTCACTTCTCTTCCTTAGGCTGGCAAGTCTGGGTTTGCCAGAGCACCTTGGAAAAGAGTCGGGGCTGGCCATAGTGGCTCGTACTGTTAAAATTCCAGCATGTGGGAGGCAGGTGGATCTTGATGAGTTCAAGACCAGCCTGGTCTACTTAGTGAGTTCAAAAGCAGACAGAGCTACATAGTGAGACCCTGTCTTGAAAAGAAAAAAGAAGGAAAGAAAGAAAGGAAGGAAGGAAGGAAAGAAGGAAGGGAGGAAGGAAGGAAGGAAGGAAGGAAAGAAGGAAGGGAGAAAAAGCATTCAGACTGCACTCACTGACTTATGTCTGGACTCCCAGTGGAAGCCAGACTATCTTCTTTAGGACCAGGGAGACTGAGGCAGTAGGGAATACTTTACTGGGAAGGTTGATCATGGACTGGCCAGAGGCCAGACCAATTGCCCATGGAAGCTGGGGTTAGACAGCCTGCCTGATACTAACAACCCTCATGGAACTCATGAAAGGGAAAGACATTCCAGAACCCATTCCCTAGCTGACATCCTGAACTAGAAAACAGGTATCATTGGCAAGAGAATAGTCCTTTGTGCCCATCCCTTTACTGATCTACCCATCCAGTTCAGTCAGGGTCCTAACTCTGCCTGGGACTGAGGCCATGAACTGAGTTTGGGGGATATCAAACTTTGCTGAAAGGAGAAGGCTTTGCAATAGTATTTCCCCACTCTGGTCCTAGGACCTGACCTTAGAGTCTTGTGCACACACTTTGCAAGCACTCTGCCACAAAGCTATAGCCCAGCCTGCTCCTAAATACTTGATTATCCTGTTTGTAGGAGAGGCAACAGGCCAGCTCTGACATTCCTTGGGGACCTCCCGGCTTTTCCACGGCTTCCTATGTTGTGGTTTATTTCATTTTCATCAAAAAGAGTGTTGCTCTTCTCCTTAGGAAAAGCTTCTCCTTTCCTAGCTAAGGAAAATCGTCTCCACCCCCTACCCCACCTGGGTGAAACAACCCACCTAGATTCCCCCAGAAGAAAAGTCGGGCCTCCTTAGAACCTTGAGAGTCAACAAACTTCTCTCTGTGACCCCCTCAGCCCCCCAGGACTATGTTCAAACAAATGACTGGGTGTGGAAATCACCTGTTTTATTGAACCCTCTCCGTCCACACACAGTTCTGGGACTAACCATGTCCTTCCTGTCTGTTCTCCACTGTCTGTATGTTTCAAACAACGCAACTTGGAGCAGGTAAGACTCTAACTCACTCTCAGTGGACCTCTTCCCAGCTGTGGCAAGAAACCAATGGTATAGCTAATAGTATTCAAACCCCTGCCTGAAAATGAAAAGGAAAAAAAAAAATAAGCAGTTTTCTGCTTGGGACAGCTTAAACTGAATAATCATGACTGTGACAACCTGACCTAAATGTTTTTAATCAGAGCAGAAGAAATATATGCCCATTTGCGCCTTACTTTACTAATTAAAGCAAGCTAATTGGTGTTTTCAGGAACTTCCGACTGAGGGTCAGAGCCTCTAGTCATCTTTTTCACCCCTCCTTGCCCCACCCCTCCTCCAAAGGACTGTCCCCCACCGTGGAGTTGGCCTCTTTCTGACAGACAATGGGAGGGGGGGTGCTCCAGACCCTATGGCTCCGCCTCTGCGCCAGAACTTTGGCCCTGAAAAGGACGCGCAGGGATTGGCCAGAAGTTCCTGCCCAGCAGGCTTGTTCTCTTTCCCACTCCCTGGACTTGTTTCTGGGAGCCAAGACCTCTCACTGACTGCCAGGTCAGCACTGCTGAACTGGTGGAGTGTGGCTCCACTAGAGGCCCAGAATCCAGCCTAGTGCTGGGCACGTGGGAGGAGTTCTGAAAATGTTCCTCTGATGTGGAATAAAAGCCCCCACCAGGCAAAAGTCTTCCCCTGTTTGGAGGGTTTCCTGGGCAGGTGTGAGACCCAGTTCTTTTCTCACACGCTCCGTTTCACTTCAGCTTTCTGACCCTCCCACCCATTTTTTTTCTATTCACTTTCTGTGGCAGGACCCTGCTCACCTCAGCAAAGGCAAAGGACGCATCTAGAAGCCCCGTGTGCCACCGGCTCTCTAGACTCCCCCCATTGCATGAGATCCAGATACTTCAGGCTACAGGGAGTTTGAACCTGAAATGAGCCAGATAATTGCCCCAATTCGCTGTTCCTTATTGAAGAGGTAGTTTACGGGCTGTGAGGTTCAAAGGGCCTCACTTTTATGGACACTGCTCTAAGTCAAAAGAATACATTACACACATACAGGCTGAGGCTCACACCCTCCAACCTAGACTGGTTCTCTGAGAACAAAGGAGACTTCCTCCACCTCCTCCTCCTCCTTCTTTTTCCTTTCTCTTTCTCTTCCTTGCTATTAGTATTTACTAAATGTACCTGTGCACCGTGCAGCAAGCACCATGCTAACTCCTAGGCACACAGTTCATTAATTATTATAACAACCTTAAGATCTAAGGCATCCAGCTTTTTTGCAGATGCATAAAGGAAGATATTTTTCAGTCAGGAAGTGTGTGTGTGTGTGTGTGTGTGTGTGTGTGTGTGTGTGACAGAGAGAGACAGACAGAGAGAGACAGACAGAGAGACAGAGACAGAGATGAGATAGATACTCACAGAGAGATAGAGATAGATCAATCGATAGAGAGAGACACACAGAGAGAGACAGAGAGATCCTGGCGAATCCTAATGTTCCAGGCTATAACAAATAACAGGATGGAAATAAAACTGAGGATGAAAGGACCTTCAAGTTTTGAAATACGGACTGTTTTACTAGAAGGCAGATAGTTTCCCCTGCCCTGAAATGAACAAAGAAGTGAGGCAATTAACTGGCTAATTCCAAGACCCAAATGCTTTCCCTTGAAATGGGCGGATAATGAGGCCCACAGTATGTTCGCAGTTGAATTCGCCTGATGTCGCTCCATTTCCCCCCTAACTTTTGCAAATCCATTGGGCAATCTCAGTGAGACGCACAGACGCCAGACGCTGCACGCGGACGCGCGCGCACTCACGCACTCACGCACTCACACACAGGAATGCTGACACACACACACAGACCCGACTTTATTCTGCCTCCAGAGTCTTTTATGACTCAGCCTTGGGAATGAGAATAGGGCTGGGAGAGAAATAATGTGCTCCAGGCCGGGTGGGGCGCAGCTGTTCCAGATGTGCGCTGGGTAATTAGACGTCCGTGAGAGCTGGTGCCCGGCTGAGAAACGTGCGTCCCCTGGGACCAGAGACGTCGGCAGGCACTAGGTCACAGTCTGTCCCAGAGTTGGCTCTTGCTCTTTGCTGCCCGGTCCAGGGACTTCCTCATTCCCCTCTGCCCCTGCCCGCTCTGCTGGGATTCTCTGGCTTCGGCCTTAGAAATAACTTCGGCAGATGGTTCCAGAAAAATGGTGCGTCTGTCACCCGGGAAGGAGAATTGATTTTTTCCTGTTCCACACTTCTCAGGTCTGTTTAGGACCTGAGCTCAGGCTCACGGGGCCAGAGTTCGCATTCGCTCTCCTTGCCCCTCCTAGAACTTAATAGAGTTGCTGGTTCTGACTACAAACCTCTGGCTTCAGCGTGTGTGAAACATTCATGCGTCTGACACCTTCTTTTAGTTCCACAAGGTTTTCAAACTCCACTTCCCTGTCCAGTGGGTCTTTTTCTTTGGGGCTTTTGATCCACTATTACTCAGCCAGGAAGGTTATAAATTGGCCATTTCCTGGGAGGGAGGGGTTGGGTTTGACGTGGCTCTGACTCTTTTTTTTTTTTTTTTTCCCTTGAGACAGGGTTTTTCTGTGCAGCCTTGGCTGTACTGGGACTCACTCTGTAGACAAGGCTGGCCTCGAACTCACAGAGAACCGCCTGCCTCTGCCTCCTGAGTGCTGGGATTAAAGGCTTGTGCCGCCAAGCATGGCTCTCTGATGGTTGGCTGAGCTTCCTCATCCTCACTTCCAATGTTCATACAGATTGAGCCAAGTCGGAAACCCAGGAAACCCCAAATTTGGAACAAAGACAACCTCTAAAGGTTGTCGCTCCGGAAACGAACGGAAATTATGCTAAAGGATAGCCACTGCGTTTGTGGCGTGAATGGTGGTTATTTGGAATAGAATATTTACTTTGGAGTAGAGCGCACGTTCTCCAGCCCTGCTCGATTGTTCTAAATTTTGGCTCAGATCTTGGGCTTACCACTTAATTTCTCCAGACACCGGGGGCTTCGATTGCTCGTTGGGGGAGGGAGTTAAAGACGCTGGCGCTCTGCAGTAGCGGGCGGCAGAGGAGATCAAAGGAGATTCCGCTGTGGAAGGCTACCCAGCGTCGCAGATCTGAGTAGGGGTGGGGGCTGGGGAATTGGTGGGGCTTTTCTTAGCTGTCCAATCCTTTCCCAGCCAGCACTCTTTAATCTTGTTTCTCTTGCTTGGCAGAGGGCGCCAAAGGCGACGTGCTGGCGGCCAGCTCCGAGCCTAGCAGGCCCTAAGCGTCCGCAGGAACCTGTCCCTTCTAATCCTGCACTGGGCGCAGAGCTTCGGAGAGGATCTGGCTGGGCGCGGATTCAACGCCAGGGCGCCGCCTAGAGGTCGGTCGCGTCCTCGGTCTCGCTCACCGACACAGAGTGGCTTCTCCCAGCCACATGCCAGACTTGCAAAAACAAAACAGAACAAAATTCCAGCTTGGATCAGGGATTTGGCTTCTGCCACCTTTGACTTGTCAGAAACTGCCCCTTCTCTGCTCCATAATGAACCTCAGAAAGAGAAAGGGACCAGGGGATTCTAAGAAATATTTATCCTTGTGGCTTTCACTAAGTGAGAAAGTTTCAACGCGTCAGTTCCTTTTAAGGATCTTAGATTCCGGGTCTAATTCTGCACCGCTTCTTCTCACTGCCCAGATTGCCCAGCCTCGGCTCCTTCTCCTGTTCGTGCTAGCACTATGGAAAAGTTACCCTTGCCTTTTAGAGCTTGGCTATAGGATTTCTAAATAATTTGGAGATGGATATGTTTTGGAGAAGAATTTGGAAAACATTTGAGGGGTGATAGGAAGAACTGTCCAAATAGCCTTTACTTAGTGGCCTCTGAGTGTCCCAGCAACAGTCAGGAGGGTACTTGAAAGACACCAATAGCCCTGCCCAGGGGAATCTGGGCCGAGCATTTAAAAGCTGACTTTGGAGGTAAGGGTAGCCTTGGAAGGAAATAACTTGGCACCTGGGAAACGGGTTGGAGGTGTCTTTTGGAGCCATGCAGGTTTCTTTTTGAAGATGAGATCAGTGGCAGCTGAGTGTAGGGAAGTTGCAGAGTCTCTGAAAATGCCTCTACCTCCTGAGTGCTGGGATTAAGAGTGCAGGCACACAGACTTGTTGTTCGAAGGCCGTGTAGCCTCTTCCGGTTTTCCAAAGAACCTCAGCCACGGAGCTACAGAGACCAGGCCAGCAGTAGACTGGGAGCGGGCACACTAACTAATCTTGGGCCACGGTTGTCCCTGAACAGGCAGCTTTATTGGAGATGGAAAACTAAAGGTTCAGAGTAGTCTGGGAACCATTGGCCCTCTTCCTCCCTCCTCTGGGACTTCCAGAGGGAAACGCTAACAGAAGATGTGATGGGCATGGAGACCTCACAGTATTTTCAACAGAAATGGAGCATGATGAAGACAGAAACAAGGGAGTATATGGTAGGGCACATAATGGGTGGGGCTGGAGGGAAAACAGATACTTTGGGAAAACAAATATTTGATAGATATAAGGTACTTCCTGTCCTAGATGTTCCTCCCTCTTAGTGCCAGGAAGCCCCCACAGAGCACACCACATTGCTGCTCACCCCTGGCCAACCTCGGACAGAATGGGAGCAGCCAATTCAGCTGTTCACATTTTTTTGTAAATGATGGGAAACAATTGGGTATTTTCTGAGCCCATTTTAAATTTTTCATTAAAAAAAAAAAAATCTCCAGCGGAGCTTTGGCAGCGTTTCCTGGAGGGAGGAAATGAGTTGGCTAGGTCAGGGCTGCACCTGTGTGTCGTCTGTGCAGCAGGATACCGGTCCTGGGCCTGCAAGGGAGCCTCAGCCCAGTACCTGAGCAGAGCCTGAGGTCATTCCAGACTTTCGGTGTATTTTAGACCTGAAGCGTTGGTGTTTGTTGATGAATAATTGGGATTCATGGAATCCTTTTGCTGACACCCCCCCACACACACACAAATTATCTAACCATGTACTCTGAAGTATACAAAGAGGGTAAGAAGCCACTACAGCGACTTCTGGTTCTCTGCCCCCCCCACACACTAAAGGGACACCCCCCCACACACATCTAGTTAAGTTTTGCTGCAGTGCTCCTGGTAGCAAATCCGGATTCCACGAAATTTTGAAAAAAGCAGACTGCAATAGCAGAAAGAGCGCAGTGGCAAGTTGAGGTCCACTTAGTGGTTATTTTGATTTGGTTCTGAAGCTTCTAGAAGAGCAGATAGAAGCAAATGGTGAAGCTCGGCGGAGACTAGACACCCCTGTGCGCTGTTACTTCTGCGGCTGCCCTCTACACGGGACAAGGAGGTCCCCCCCGCGGGTTTCTCCTCGGGAGCCCCTCACTGCTCAGCCCCCTTCAGGCCTGCAGAGTTTTCCAAGTCTTATCCCCTGTTCTATTCTAGCAAGTACCTGGCAATAAACAGGCGGGGCAGGGCAAAGGTCTGGAAGCCGGAGAGCAGGAAAAACCCTAAAACCCGCATCAAGCACACAGGGAGTGTCGCAGGACTGGGTTTGTGGCGAGGAGTTCAGGGCGCCCAGCTCCGCCTAGGAGGTTGCTAGGAGCCGCATCCCGAGCCCTTGGTTGGGCTCTGGGCTCCAGGGACCCAGTTTAGGCGTTGGCTTCCAGTCCTGGCCACTGGGCTAGAGAGAAGGGGACCGAGACCCGGGAGAGACTTCTCTCCATGCCGACAGTCTCTTGCAAGCTCCTGTTGCAGGCTCCTTTGTAAATTGTTTCCCTTCCCTTTTATCCGCCCCTGGCCGTGTTTCTTTTTAGGACAAGACAGGATATAAACTGTTTGAAGTTCATCAGCACGGTGAAGTTTTATTGTATTTCCGGTCCCCAAGATTTACGCCCGAAGGGGAAGGCGGCAGCTAGGCAGACTCTCTCCTTACCTCCGACTTCCACGCCCGATTTTTAGCCACGCGGACACTCGCCTTCGAGGTGGGGCAAGGGGGTCGGACCCGGCTCCCTCCCACCCGGCGGCCTCCCCGGCTCAGGTAAGTCTCTCAGGCCTCTGACCGGTGTGGCATCCGCTGCGGGGTGTGCTGCCTGAGCACCTGTGAGGATGTGCGTATGTGGGATGGAGGAGACTAGGACCCAAGGATGTACGTGAGGACCAGAGGACAAGGAGGAAGCAAACTTGTCCTCCGCCTGCCCAAGCCAGGTCCTCAACACCTCCCTTCTTTGTAAGCTGGAAAGCTGTCCTACCTGAGGCTGTTCCGCGGAGCCAGGGTCCTAGCATGTTTCAGCAGAGTGACTGTTGAGCCAGCCTGCTGCCCTCTTTCAGCCCTACTGTTTGTGCCCTAGAATTCCTGATACTTTCTGACTGACTTCCTCTGTCACTTTTCCTTCTCAGCTCTACTTGGCGCCTCCGCTCTCCTGTCTACTCCCCTGTCTCAAGGCTGGGGTTGGTGTACAGTTGGAAGAGTTGACCTCTCAGAGCTGCCTGGGAGTCTGGGTAACCCTGGAGCCCAGGGACTGGCCAGATGGTGAGTGTATGCGAACCTTGCTAGCGGTTTGAAGTTAAGAATCCTTTTCATCTGGGGAGCCTTCCAGCCGCCAGTCTCTGCTGAGAGAGAGGCCACGCAGGTATCCCACAGAGGCCCTAGCCAGGCTTAGAGCTGGGCCCAGGCAGGGCCTTCCCCGGTCAGGGTTCTTGAAGGAAAAGCAAAGTTCCTGGAATCCTGGGTCCAGTCCTTGAGAATCCTTGGTTACTAGCAACTGGGGCTCTGTTAAGAAAAAGCAGAGGAAAACAAGTTAAGTAGAGGGAGTAAGTTCTGTGGCCGTTTTTGGCCCACAGGAGGGCCTCAGGAGCCCGCCCCCAGTGAGTCCTTGACTTGGAGCTTGAACTGGGACTGCTGAGTGAATTAGGTAGTTTCATGTTGTTGGGCCTGGCTTTCTGAACACAACGACATCCAACCACCTGATTCACGGCAGTTACTGCTTCTCGCTTAGCTGGAGGAGTCCGGTAGGGTCCTTCAGGACTGGCCTGTTACCTTTGCAAAATAATAAATGGGTTTGAGGTCCTCCCATCTGGGAGCAGCCAGGAATGTTCCCCAAGAAGAAACCTGGGGAGTTCTAAGGTGTCTCTTTGCTTCTGAGAGTGAGAGAGAGAGAGAGAGAGAGAGAGAGAGAGAGAGAGAGAGAGAGAGAGAGACTGGAGAAAGAGGTAGCTACTTTGGGGAAGACAGGAGCTGAGTGAGCTCTTTTGAAAAAGTCAGGAGTGAGTGGAAGCTAGGGTCTCAAGTTGGAGGCTCCTGTCTATAGTCAGACCTTCCCAGAAAGGTTTCTCAGCTGCACACATTTGGTTTCCAATAGTCTTTGTAATCTTTAGATGTTGGGGCCTCTACCTCAGCAAAAGTCTGAAGCTCTTCTAAGAGGCCAATAGGTCCCGATCGGATCAAGAAATACCATATCGGGTTCATTTGCAGTCTCAAGCCTCCAGGGCCCCAGAGTCCCTCCTAGGGCCCCCTAGTGGGACAGGACTTCTGGAGGTGGGGGGGGGGGGAGCCTTCCTTTCCCAAACTCCACTTGGTCCCTTACCCACTGGCTGAACTGGCCTGTGGGTTCCCAGGAGTCCCGAGGGCCACTTGGGCCTAACCAGCAGGAGCATCTCAGCTACTGGATTATTCAGCACAGCCTGGTGTAGAGGTGGCGCTGGGGCCTGGACAGGCAGGGCCCCGTTTTGTCCTCTCTGACCCCAGCCCTTCCAGGCTGCTGCTGGCTCTGTGCCCAGGAAAGGAGTTCCTAGGAGGGCTGGTCTGGTGGCAGGGCACTTGCCAAGCATAGGCTGACTTTTGTTCCTAAACTTTCCCTGCTTGAGGCAGAGGAAATGTGCAGAGGGGGCCCAGGAAAGAGGCCCCAACCGGATGGGACTCTGGCGCCAGGCTTATTGAGATGGTGGGGGGGGGGGGAAGTTGAACAAGAGGCAAAGGCAGAGGGCTCAGGGAGACCCACTCCCAGAGCAGGGGATAATCTGGCTTCAGGTCACTGTCTTGATAAGGAAAGGTCCTAAACTCTGTGCTTTAACATTTTTCTCATCTTCCCCTGTGCGCCAAGAGGGTCTGCAATGTTCCTTCTGCCTTACCTTGCTTCTCCCTGGACCTCTTAGAAAGCTGCCCAGGAACTAGGAGCATGACCATATCCCACCCCTTGGCTCCCACCCTAGCCACCTCCTCCCAGGAAAAGCGCTGTAAAAAAAAGAAAAAAGGGGATGTTAGAGAGAAAGGAGAAAATAAAGTCTTTGGAAAGCAGAGAGTTTTACAACAGCCAAAGGTTTTATGGAAGCAATTGTGTAATAGCCTCCTACCTGCTCAGAACCCTTTCCGCTCTGCCTGCCGCCCACCCCGTTTGGCCTCCTTTATACCTCCTCCCAAAGGACTCAGCCACCTCCCACTGTCCTGGATATCCATGGTGGCTGAGAGCTGGGAAGAAGATTCCTCAGGTCCAGTGGGGCCACTGACCTCTGACATCCTATGAGGGAAGTTTGTCAGAGGTTCTGTTACTTTCCAATTAAGGGCTCTGCTTGGGGCTGTGGAAGCACCCAGGTTTGAGCCCCAGTGTACAGATTGGTGATCCCTGTTGGAAGGTTATTTTGGACAAAGGATATGTGTTCTGGGATCTTGGTTTCCCCTCCAACGTCTAAAGGAACAAGTATCTTCAAACCTCACTGTATCCCAGAGTAGGTCTGGGCTCTGATCCTGGGAGTCAGAAGAAATGTCTCCTGTGCTGGGGGTCAGACACTGGGGACTTCAACAATTTGGTTGTGTGCAGCAGTGTGTTGGCATGACCGCCACAGTTACCTGAGGACTGTCACGCTCCATTTGTCTACTTTTCCGTCACACTTGTGTAAGACACAAGTAATGGTATTTCCACCCCTATGCCCATCACTGCCATGAAATAAGTATCACACAGTGCATCTGTCCCTGCCGCTTGGGGTAAGATATGCAGTAAAGGATTTCATGGTTGGATAACAAAAGTCACCAAATTTCATGACCTCTTCTGGGTCAGTTGGAGGTATTTCCTTCACCTCCAGGACAATGTTCTGGTAGGACACTGTAATTGAATCCAGCTTTAAGTCACACACATTTATTTGAAGATGTAATATGAATTTTGCTTGAATACTAAGAGACAAGATTTCAAGTGAGGTTTCTATATCAGTTAATATTTTATAGCCAAAATTTAGGTACATGAATATCCAGGATTTTGCCTTCTCCAGAGGTGTGTTGGGTTTTTGTTATTTGTTTGTTTTTGTTTTTAATGTTTTTTTAAATCAGGAACAGAATCACAAATAATCTACTTTATTCACAGGGGTTATAGCTATAACCACATATGCACAATTAGATAATAAATACCTGTGCCCAGACACATCTAGTATTACCATTGGGAAGATAGTTATATATACTATACATGTGTGGAATAGAGTATATTTGAACACTAGGTCCCCTACAGAAATGTGGGTTTGAAACAGATATGCAGGAGAAATACCTGCTCAAATCCAGCTGCATCAATTTCAGCTTTAGCTTATTAATTCAACACAAACTATTTTCACATGTACTGTTTTCCTTCCCCCCCTTTCTGCCCCCTTTTAGCCCCTAGATTTTCTCTGGTGACTGACAGAAACATCCGCCATACCCCTCACACACACTAAAGACTCTGCCCAAGAGCAAACACTTACCGGCTGGTTCTAGTCAGCATCCTCCTCCTGCTTGCCCTTGGCTGCCCTGGGCCCCAGCGGAGCGGGCTTTGCCTTCTTCTTCCTCCTGGCTTTTGCCACGCTTCCAGCCAAGGCTCCAATGTCAGAAATGACAAGAGGCTGCAGGGAATGCATCATTTTCTTTCTTCCTCTTTAGGATTGGGGGTGGTGTGCAGAGTAGCTCTGCTCTCCGGACAAAGTATGTGTGGTCACTTTTATTGAGTATCTTTAGACCCTGGGTCCTAGGGGCCACAATTCTGGGTGCTCTGCTCTGCCATGGTAGGCACCATGGCCTAGGAAGGAAGAGAGACTTAAGAGGCCCACAGGTTCACTGAGCAGCATCCCAGCAAGGGACACCCACCCCAGGAACATTTTGTCATTTGCTCTGAGGCAGCAATCCCTTCTGGCAAGCTTGGCACAAGGGAGAGTGAGACCCCCTGCTTACCGCGCTGCTGCACCCTCACCTGCAGGGGAATGAGATGGGCTACAGACCCCAGATGGGGGAAAAGTTCATTCTCTCCCCCCTATTATCTCCCCCCTGAAATCACCTCTCTGGAGAAGACAGATCTCCCAAACCTGTCTCCTCCACACTGTTCTTACCCTCCAGCATCATTAAGCAAATACCAAAACTGCTTCTGACCCAGAAAAGAGAGGCCTGGGTCTCCCCTTCACCCAATACTGGGAGCCACCAGGGATTAAGGACAACTCCTTAGGCAGTTAGAACACACATATCCGAATTCAAATGGATTCTCTCACTCTTGGAGGCCATAAGCCCAAATATTCTCCTCTAACTCTTTCCCTATACTAAAGGGGCCCCTTGATTCTTCTCTTCTGCAAAATCTACAGCAAGACCCAGGAGAGCAGCAGGCAGAGGCCAGAGTCCGCACAGCTTGGGTCTTAAAACCAGTCTTGCTCTATGGCTTTTCCATAAATAAAAATGCCCCAGCCCACAGCTCACGTGTCCTTTTGGGCCCTAATTTATATACTACAGAAAATCATATACCCACCTCGACATGCTTCATAACGCTGTTATTTACGGCGGGGGAGGGGATTTTTTTTTTTTGCCTGAAGACTATTTATTACAGGTGAAACTGATAGCAGACTCCATACGTCTAGCAAAGCAGGCACAGGTGCTTTGCCCTAAACGTGATCATTCGCTCCAGGCCCAGCTTCTCGCTGGCAGATCTGGGAAGCTCCCTTGACTTTCCCAAGCATCCAACCGCTACTTAGAAGAATTTGCATGGGATTTTTGTTTCCCCATTTGGATACTATGGGAAAAGCAGGTCTTCACGCTGTTTGGTTCCGGATCTGCTGGGCTGTCTCTCTCCAAGAGCGTGGGTGGAATTGAAGGGGCCGGCTGGGCGCCCGCATTGATCTTTAAAAAATCATTTTGAAATCGCCATAATGTGAAGAAATATGGCGCTTCGCCCTCGTATTTCACACGTAATGACACGAGATGGCTTCATTTGGAAAGACAAGCGGGCGGGAGTGTGTGTGCGAGCGCGGAGGTGATCCGCAGCCTTCCACTGGGCAGAGGGGGTAGTAGCCAAAAAGATATAACCCCAAGTTAGAATGGTTCCACTTTTTTTTCTAAAAGGAGGGGAGGGTAAGGAGGAGGTCATGGCTGGCGGAGCAGTCTGCCTGGTAACAGTCCAGAGTCCGAGAACAGCCAAGAAATCTGTCCCTAGACCTAACCCAAGGAAACCGAGCCTGTCTAGGGGCCCGACCTCCCAGAGCCCCACACCCGGGGAGGCGTCTGCACCCAAGCAGAAGCTGCAGAGGCAGTAGCTGGGAGAGCCGCCAGGAAGCCAGCTAGGGCCTCGGGGGAGTCCCTGCGCAGGGCCGCAGAATAGCTGCTAATAAAATGCACTATTTGGAAGCTCCACCAGAGGATTGTAGGGGGGAAGGCTGCGGGTGGAGAACGGACTGATCCTGGGGACTCCGCTGTACTTGGTACTGCCCTGTGCCAGCATTTGGATGTTTTCCAGAGCAGCAATTCCGGGTGAGAAGAGCTAGGCAGGAGTCTTGAGAATTTAGCTTGCCTCCTTCCCTTTTTGGATGGAAAGGAAAATAACCCAGTGTCGCTTACTGTGCT
Source organism: Onychomys torridus (assembly GCF_903995425.1). NCBI lineage: Eukaryota > Metazoa > Chordata > Mammalia > Rodentia > Cricetidae > Onychomys > Onychomys torridus. Next base: position 84,417,439 of record NC_050450.1, read on the forward strand.
GTTTGGGGACCCTGTCCCCAACTCTGGAGAGCTCCCTTAATCATTTCTCACATTAGCCCCCTCATCTGGACAGTTTTACGGTCTCAGAGGATTCTGGACGAAGGACTGAAGAAATGGCTGTGGACCCATCCTTTCATAAAAGGCCAAGAAATTTCAAGGAGTTAAATAAGACTGGTTAGTCCCGTGAAACTCTTTCGCAGACTAGTTACAGGGTCTGGTGAGTCCCTTTGGCCTTAGGCAGGCTCTAATTTTAGTCCAGATAATGGTTCTTTGGACACTGGTCCCATTGAATTCCCCTTCTCCTCTCCTAGCTCCTGAAAGATCAAGCGAAGAACCTAGTCCTGTAAATCTCCCCAAATTGTGCCCAGAACGAACCTCCTCCAAAGAGGATAACTGTCCTATAAAACCCCCAACTTCTTCCCCATCCCTTTACTTCATCTCCTGTGGGTCGCTGTGCCGTTGTTTAATAAACATCTCTGTCAAGGGGACAGAGGACAGGAAATGAGGGCCTGCGGGGTGGAGGTGGAGGTGTTGGGGGGGTGACAAGACTACCTCCTCTTTAATTACCCTGTCGGGCCTCTCCCGCTGCTCTGAGGCTGGGGCGCTCCTCCCCCCCACCCCTACCCCCGTGAGCCGATCCTCCTCCCCCTCCCTCTCCAACCCGCCCGGGGAGAGGGCTCCGCAGCCAGCATCCCTCTAGAGGCAGCCCGCTGCTTGCCTCCGCCTCTCCTCCGCCCCCATAGCCCCATGTTGAGAACCCCCCTTCCTGCAAAAGCGGGAGGGGCCCCGGGCGGCCCGGCAGCTCTGGCTGAGGTTACGTGGCCGCCGGAGCCCTGACGTGATAGCACATTGCATCAGCATAAAACAATCCATCCTGGATATGGAATGCGGTGAGGACGGTTGACAGGGCGAGCGCAACCCCCTCGCCCGATTGATTTATGTCGGAGCTGACGCTTTATCAGGCAGTCCGCAAAACTTTGACCAATCATTTTGCAAGGAGCTCCGAGCCGGGCTGCTCCACTGTACTTTGTTGGCTGAGAAGTTGAGCAGGGGGTGGGGGTGGGAGGGTGGGGGTCTGGGGGGGGGGGGGTCGCGTCCGAAAGCCCTCTTCCACCGGGTCCGTGGTGCCACCTCTCCCTGCTTGGGCGCCGAGGCGCGAGCGCTTCCCTTCCCCCTGCGAGCGCGCGGATAATGTCTGAGAATGTCCATTTCTGGGACGCTTAGCAGCTATTATGTCGACTCGATCATAAGTCACGAGAGCGAGGACGCGCCTCCAGCCAAGTTTCCTTCGGGCCAGTACGCGAACCCGCGGCAGCCGAGCCACGCCGAGCACCTGGACTTCCCCTCGTGCAGTTTCCAGCCCAAAGCGCCGGTGTTCGGCGCCTCCTGGGCGCCGCTGAGCCCGCACGCGTCCGGGAGCTTGCCGTCGGTCTACCACCCCTACCTGCAGCCCCAGGGCGCGCCGGCGGCCGAGAGCAGGTACCTCCGTACCTGGCTGGAGCCTGCGCCGCGCGCCGAGGCCGCCCCGGGGCAGGGCCAGGCGGCGGTGAAGGCGGAGCCGCTGCTGGGCGCGCCGGGGGAGCTGCTCAAACAGGGCACGCCCGAGTACAGTTTGGAAACTTCGGCGGGCAGGGAGGCTGTCCTGTCTAATCAAAGAGCCGGCTACGGGGACAATAAAATTTGCGAAGGAAGCGAGGACAAAGAGAGGCCGGATCAAAGTAAGTTATAAAAAAAAAAGTGAGGAAATCCCCCCCCCCCCAGGCTGCAGGCCGGGCCCAGGGGAGGGGAGGGGAGAGGCCATAAAGCGGACAATGTGAAGGGACAGCGCGCCGGGGGCCCCCGCAGGGCTGGAGGAGGAGAGCCAGGAAGGGACCGGGTTAGGGAGAAGCTGTGTACCCTGGAGGGGGGGGGGCACCGAGGCCGTCCCCACTCCTCCTAGTGGCGCTTGAACTGAGCCTCAGGGACCAAGTCTCTCCAGTCCTTCTCCCTCCTTTCTCCCCCGCGCTCCGGCTGGGAAGAGTGAAAGGGAGCTGCGACATTCGCTTGAGGAACGAGGGGACCGGGCCAGTGGCCAGCGTGGCCGAGAGCCCGCGCGGGCACGGGCCGGAGCGCACCCGGCAGAGCCGCCAGCGCCACGCGCAGACGGTCCCCGCCGGCCAGGGGGAAGGGGGAGGGGGCTCATTAGGATTTTATTTGCGATGCAACAGCTTGGCGGAGGATTGTTCCTAGCAGATCTCACGCAGTAGCCGCGTCGGGTCGGCAGCCGGCGCCGGGAGGGGCGGGGGAAGCCCAAGACACCGTGATGGAGCCCCCTCCCCGGTGCGCCGGCCCCTCCCCGGGAGCCTTCCCTCCAGGGTTCCCCGCCCTCCTAGGGCATCCTCGCCAGGGTGGCCTGCTACTCCCTCTGCGGTTCCCAGCGCTCTCCGCGGGGCTCCCGAGCACTAGCCAGGACAGTCTGCCTCTCAGAGAGTCTGGGAATCACTTGCTAAAGTCAGAGCCAACCTCTAGAACCGAGGAGGAGGCGTCCCGAAGGGACCCGGGGAGGGGGGGGGAGGACTGAGCAGGGGCGGAGAACTCTACCCTTGGTGGAGAGTTTCTTACCACCTCCCATTCCTAAAAGCACTCTTGCTAAAGCCCCAAGTGGAAAGCGCTGCTGAATGAGAGAGGACTCATTTACTTGTCTTTTTTTAAAGATGGGAAAAACAAACCGGTTGGGGGCTCTTAGTTCCCAAACAATTACGGACAGATTGACAGGTCAAGTCCTCACCTCTTACTTCTTGGGCAAGTAGTTCAGTTCTTGCTTGCCCTGTCAGATTTCCCACCAAAAGAGTGGCCAGTGGGTCCTCTGGAGGCTTGAATGCCCTCTGAAAAGTAAGGATAGACTCTACTCCCCCGAGGACCTTGCAGTCCCCATACCTCCAACCTACCAAGTTGAATCATTAGGAACTCATATCCCCAAATACGGCTCTTCCTCCTGCAAACACCCAAACAGAGCCCTCACCTCATGGCCCCAAACTCAGCCTGGAAAGCCCATTATTGCTCTGCAGCCATTTGGCTAGGATCAATTATTAACAGTTTTACCCCCCTCTTTCATATTTAATGTGGCTTCGGGTCCCATCCCAGGCAATCACATTAAGGAAATAGCGCTGCAAATTGGTAAGACACGCTACTTAGTGTAGGGTGAACTGAATTTAAAAATATACATAGATATTCAGGGCTTTTCTTTTGGGGAGGAGGAAACTGGTAGAGGATCTTATTTGCCATAGGCTCCGCTTTTGGGGGGCAACTTTTCTGAGTCCTGGGGTCTAGGCAGAAATGCAGGAGAGAAAAAGAAAAGCCTGTATCAGTTATTTTTTTTTCTTTTTGACCCTCTCCCACTCAATTAGACGTTTCCCTACCTCCGGACAGGGTCAGTTAGAAGGCTTGGTAAGCTGTGAGTGGCTTTCTGTTACCCCTGCCTCATCTTGGTCTCCCCACCTTGGGGCTGGAGCAATTTTGCTTCCCAGTTTCCCTGAACTTGTGTTAACCAAACTGAGCTGAGTAGCAGAAAAGAAGAGGCTATTGCCACCATAAGTTATCTGGGAGCCCCGGGGCTCCCCTGTCCATGGGCTGCAATTGATAAATGGTTGTAATTGGGTTTCTCATGAGTTGGGAGTGTGCTGGGTGTTTGTGGCTGTAAATGCGGATTCTTATTTGTGGTGTGTGATGGGGAGGGGTCTCTACACAGACTCACACACGTCTGCTGCCTTCTGGCCTAGAGCTGAAAGATTGCTATCTAGGCAGGGTTTACTGGGACTGGACTGAAGGGCCAAGAGATCTCTTGGCAGTGACTGAACAGAACTCCCTTCCCTACCCAATTCTTCCTCTTTCCTCCCAGACCTAGAGCCAAGGTCAGCCACCTTTAGCCGGGTAGTGTGGCTGCAGCTATACTGAGCTGAGTCCAGGTCTGTTTGGATACAAGCAGAGAAAGACTGAGAGCCTGGGCAGTGGACGCTTTGGGGATGCTCGGGTAGTTTGGCTCTATCCTTTTTAAAGGGCTGTATTTACATGGAGCTATCTATATTAACTCCTGGCCCACCTAGGGATGCTTTCTGGAATCTTGAAGGCCTGGGTGACTTTCTCCAATGCAAGATGGGGAATAGAGACGGGGTGCACCCTCTTGGTCTGGGGCCCTTCCCTCCCTTCCTCCCTTTGATTCTATGCCTACTTCTCTTTCAGCCAACCCCTCTGCCAACTGGCTGCACGCCCGCTCTTCCCGGAAAAAGCGCTGTCCCTACACCAAATACCAGACGCTGGAGCTAGAGAAGGAGTTTCTGTTCAATATGTACCTCACCAGGGACCGCAGGCATGAAGTGGCCAGGCTCCTCAATCTGAGTGAGAGACAAGTCAAAATCTGGTTTCAGAACCGGCGGATGAAAATGAAGAAAATGAATAAGGAGCAGGGCAAAGAGTAAAGGAGCCGGCCCACCCTTCCCTACCCCGCTGATTATTTATGTGACGGCCGCAAGGCCACTGCTGTCTGGGATGTAGCCAAGTGAGTGGGGAAAGGCGTCTCCTCCTTTAAAGTCCCGCATCTGCACCTGGAGCCTGTCTCCCCCACCCCCTTTGCCTGCCCCTGTCTCTCTCTTCTCCTTGGGTGTCAGGAGGAAGTTTTGTTAAGTTAGAAGCTAGCTCTAGTTGGTTCCTAGGAAAAGGGTGAGCCTCAAGGAAAGAGAACCCCAGGCAAGCTCCTAGCATCCCTGCTAACGTTTCTGGAAAACCCAAGCCCCTCTCTTCCAACTACCTGCTTGTTCCCTCCCTGAACCTATCCAGAAGTCACCCAGGAACAGTGTAACTGTCTACACCCCCAATAGACATCAAGTTTGGAGTCCACACTAATAATGGAGAAAGGAAGTTACACCCTATGTGCAGACATTGTTCACCAAACGCAGCTAGGCAGCCCCCAGATCAGATTCCTTTAGGTTCTACCCCTGATCCAAACACACAGGATGATGTCTAGAGACGAACCAAAGTCTCAACATCCATGTACTTATCCCTATGGAACTGCCAACAACACCCCAGGGCCTGGGGACAGATGGGGCCAGCCCAGTCCCCAAGCTGTTGTGAGCTGGAAAGGGCAAGAAAAAGCTGGGAGTGCTTTTATGAGGGTACCTTTAGTGGAGCCCTCTCCTACATTTTCTTTGCAGGAAGTGTTTAATTCTGCATGTTTTCCTCTCCTTCCAACTAAAGGAGGTCAAATTGTGGGTGGTAGAGCCTGCCCGAGCAGTTTATCCCTTCATAGGTCCCCTTGACAGACTTGAGCTTTTCTGGCTGACCACAGAAATCCTCCACTCCTTCCAGCTCCGAAATCAACTCTCCTTTTGGCTAAATCCATCTTGTAACAGCGAGTCAAGTCTCCCCCCTGTAGAAAAAAAATCCCTTCACCCCCCTACTAGATCAACCCTAGCATAGAGAAGGCCAGGTCAGGAGCGGCTGATTGAGAATTTATCGTGAATAATTCCCATTCCAGAGAGAGCAGTCAGGACAGGGGAAGCAGTGGTCTCAGCGAGTTGGGCTAGCGGGTACCCCCATTTCACTAGTTTCCTGGCCCATAAAGAAGACAGCCCCTTGGCATCCAGCCAGAGGGCCAAAGGAAGACTCCCCCAAAGCTCACCTCCTGCAAAATATTCACCCCCTGCATAATACACTGCGGTGCCCATCCAGATGATGCATGCACACATACACACACTCTTCTGGCAAACAGTCCTGTGTGCAAAGGAAAGAGGCAAAACCATGCCTCCCACCGGGCAGGGCTCACCCTCTGCTTCTCACCTCTTCCTGCTTCTCAATCCCGTCCACCCGTGGACTCTTTCTCCTGCTTCTCCTGACCCTGCAAAGAGGTCATTCCAGTAGAACTTTGAATTTTATTTTATTTTATTTTATTTTTTTGCTTTGTCAGTGGCTGTGGTGATATTGTGCTTGTGTTTTGTGATTTCTTTGGCAATGATTTTTTTGCTCATAAGGGAGGGTTTGAGGGTGGGAGTCGGGAGGGCAAGGGTCTAGAGCTCAATTGTTTGTTTTGGAAGAAAAAGAAAAAGAACAAAAAAATACATATCACTCTAGAAAACAAACCTCTCCTGTGTTTTGTTCTATGCTGCCTCTCCTCTGATCACCAAGGAAAGGGCCTGGGGGCTAAAAGCATGACTTCAAACAAAGAGAAGTTAGAGTCCACAGCCACAGGCTTTCTCCTTAGATCTTCCAGAAACATCTACCTGCTCTGGTGGCCCTGACACCTGGTGGGTCCCCGAGTCCCAAGACCACTGCTTAAACTAAGCAGACCCCTTTCAGTAGAACAGGGAGAGTGGAGGAAGACCAAAGAGAATCTCCATGATTGGGAGAGGGCATGGATCTCCCCAGAGCCAGAGTCTTCACCCAAGGTGGCTCTGGAGACCTCCCCACGGACTCAGGAAAAGAGGGTCTGACTTGTAGCTCCTGGAGATGCAGCACTTCTCAGATAACCACTTCAGAGCACCCTTCAAGGATGGAGTTAGTAGCTTTCCTCCACTATGGCCTGGAGGACCACCGTGGCAGAAAGCTTGGATGGTTGAAATGGTTGAACCTCAGGATTCCTTGTAGACGCCCCCCCCCTCTCTCTCTCTCTCTCTCTCTCTCTCTCTCTCTCACTCACACACACACACACACACACACACACACACACACACACACACACCTGGAGTCGGGCTCATAGGACAGCAGCCTTGGTCTGAGGCTTGCTGAGTCTGGAGGGTTGAGGCCAGGGTGTGCGGCAGTTCTCAAAAGGAAGCCACCAAATGTGGGACACAAATGTTTCGGGAGGGGAGGGAACAATACATTTCCAAAAGGACCCCCAGAATTACATTTGGCTTCAAGAGGCATCTCCTTGTTCCTCTCACACTGCGGTGTCCCCGCAAGAGCCTGTCGTGAAGTCTGCCGATCTTGGAAGCCCTGCTTTTCTTAGTCAGTCGTAAGGATCCCGGCTGCAGCCGGCCTGCAGCTCTGTCGCCGTCCTCACGTGAGCTTCTCGCCCGCTGCACACGCCACACTGCAGCCGAGACACTGTGGCTTGGGGTGGAGCTGGCGACAAAGGGTGGCCAGAGTGAATGAAGCCTGCCAAGGCTGGCCCTACCCCTCTCTAACGAAAGGGCAAGAGGATCCGAGAAAGCGGAGGCGGGAGAAGGGGAAGCTCCGGACCGCAGCTGGGACAGGCGGCCTGCCAGGAGGGTTATGTTAAAGAAGGAAAATTAATCTGGCTTTACAGCTGGTTGTGGCCTGGGCTGTTTCTGCATCCTTGGCTTTCCAAGCTCTGCCGGCAGCAGAGAGTGAGCCAAGGAAGCCAGCTTCTGCCAAAAGGGAACATAAAAAGCGAGGCTGGAGACTGGGTCGCGGCAGGGTAGGAGGCTAGGGCGTCTGGAATGGCCTGGGGCAGCGGCGTCTCGGTCCCCAGCCCGGGGTAGCTTCTTTCAAGACAAACAAAGGCGAAGGTGCAGAGGCTCAGAAGCCGGAGATGGGGAAATCAGTTGTCATAAAAGGGAGAGAGAGAGAGAGAGAGAGAGAGAGAGAGAGAGAGAGAGGCGAGCAAGAGAAGTGAGAGGCAGAGAGAAGCCGGGAGAGGAATTCAATGCCGTGTGCGCAGCAATAAAAGAATATGACCGCTATAAAAGTTTATAGGGTATAAATTTCTGAAGGTTAAAAAACTAAACAGCAGCAAAGCAAACAGTGAGGGGAAACTTTCCGGAGATGAGCAGAGGATGAGCCTGGGCTCTGGACCTGGTGGAAGAATAGGCGGGCCTTGTTACGAAGCCCCCACCCTCACACCTCTTGCCCCCAGGTCTGGGGCTTGGGGTCTGAAACTTGGGGATCATCAGGGCGGTGGGATGGGGTTCCGGGAGGGTGAAAAGTAAAGAAGCTAGCAGAGGGAGGATGAACACTTTGCTGTCCCCAAAGCTTCAGCCTTCGAAATTCTGACTGCTGTCTTTGTTCTTTACACACCCCTCTAGAAGCGCCAGTCATAAACAAGAAACCCTTGCACACGCAGGGACACACACACACACACACACACACACACACACACACACACACACGACCCCGCAGGGCCAGACGTCTGGGGGAGAGTAGCCTCTTGATCCTTCTCCAGTTCCGTTCCATCACCTCAGACCTTCTCGTCCCTCACAAAAAGGCCAATTGTTACCCCTCAGGACGTGAAACAATCAAGTGTAGGGCTTAAAAAGTGGTCCCCCTCTTTCTGACCATGAACAACAGTGCATTGCTCAGCATCTCCAGCAGGAATTAGGGGCTGGGTGGATTTATAGCTTCTTTTCCTTTTAACTTATCTGAACTGCTTCATGAACAGTTTCCTGATTCCGAAGCCTTCTCTCTTATCTGCTTTCATTTCTCTCCCTATTTCTAGTAATAATGAAAGTTTAATCGTTTGTCGCTTCCTCTGCTGGGTCTCAGAATCTGGCTGAGCAGATGGAGGACATCTTTTTGCAGAGCGGCCGCTAGATGGCACCCTTGCTCCATGTGAATTTTTCCAGGGCTGTGGTTGAGGGCTCCTGCGGCTCCACACAGCACTCTCTGTTCGGTCCTGTATCTAGGACCTCAGAGCTACCAAAAGTCATGAATAATTTGCACATAATAAAAATATAGGGTTTGTTATGGCCCTTTCCCCTATTGTATGTATTTCAATTATAGTGGCGTGTCTCTCTCTCCTCAACTGGTTCGTTTTCTGAATCCCTCACCCTAAGAAGGCTGTTTCCCAGTTGTTGTGTTTGGTGGGGCGAGAAATGCGTGGAAACCGGGGATAATATTAATAATAGAAATATGGAAATAATGGGCCCAAATCAAGGAGGCGAACTGGTTTGGAGAAATGAGATTTCCCTGCAGTGGAGGCGAGAGGAATGTAGTGCAGGCCAGCGGGTCAGGTGAGAGGGATGAGCCGGCAGGTCTGTTTGAGAGGAAGCTACCCCAGGCCGGCTCGCCACACCTGCTGGAGGAGAGCGAGTCCGATGTGCTACCCAGTAGACCCCCAAATTTGGAAGGAATGGGGACTGGGCTTTGATGAAGAGCCCCAAGCCAGAGGGCCCGCTGCTCCTGGGCTCTGACTCCAGAGCCTTTGTACCCGTTCAGGTCCGGGCTGGGCAAGTGCCTGGCCACCCAGGCTCGGCAGGGTCTCCCCAGGGAGGTGGGATGAGGGAGCCTGCCAGCCCTTGGGAGGCTCGGCCAAAACCCTGAGCATTTTCTGGATGGGAGCTGGGGCAGGCATGGCCTTGGGGGAGCAGCCTCTGAGTTTTCCTCTTTCTTGGGCTTCCAGGTAAGAGCCGCGGCTCTCTCCCGGGTGCCCAGGCTCTGCCCTTGGCCCCCCTACTCAGGCAAGCCCTGGGGAAGCCGGTCCTTCTGCGACGCAGCCGCTGGAGGCCTAGATTTTCGTTCGGAGGCCGTCGCTCTGACTGCCTACAACCCCTTCGGCTGATTCCCAATCTCCAGTTTCCTTCTCTCGGCCCACCCCGAACCTGTCTGTCTCCAACTTGAGCTGGGGTGGTGGTGGGGAATAGCAAGTTACCCCCCCTCTGTGACCCCAACTGTAGCCTCTTTTTCCGCAGGACCAGGTGCAAAGAAACCGCGGAGGGTCTCAACTTGAGTTTCTCCAATAAATCTGCGCTCCGTTGGGTGTTTATAAATTATCTCCGCGCTCTTTCTTGTTTTTTCTTAGAACAGAAACATTTTCCTTCCATCAGAAATTTCTGGCACGGTGAAGGGATGATTTAGAACCAGCCATTGAATTTCTACCTCACCAGTGACTCCTCAAATCATGACCATAAAATCCCCCGCACTTGATAAAAATGTTCGCTTCGGCAACAACTTGACTCAGCCTGAGGTTGTCTCGCACCGTCCCCTCAGCCTTGTGCTAAAAAACCCTCTTTCTCATCGTCCCCCTCTTTTCAACCCCCCTTTATTGGCTGGACTTACTTAGAAGATTGAGTGGAAACAGAACAGCTCCCTTGGAAACGTTGTGGTTTCATTTTTACAAAGGTTGGGGCTCATGGGATCCCCAAAAGAAGCCTCCTAGAGAATCAGCAGTAGATTGAATTTATTTGTAAAATCGATTCTGCCTTTGTTCTACAAAAAGTCTGTCTCCTCTCTGTCTCTCCGGCCCTTTTGCACATCAGCTGCCTCAGGAGGCCATTGGTTCGGACTCTCACCCTGGGCCTCCCAAGGTCTCTCTGCCACCGCCTGTGTCAGGTACACGGGGATAAGGCTTCTGTGCTCAGAGTGGGGCAGTCAGGCAGCCGGGCAGTTCGGTTCCTCGTTCTGGGTTTGAGGCTTCAGATCTTCAGATTTTCAGGGCTTAACTAAAGGCATCCCAAGAAAAAGGAAAATGGAGACCTCAGTGGCCTTGCTTTATTTGATGAACTCCTTTAGCCCAAGGTCGGTGCAGGTGGTCACTGGCTCTGGGGACACACAGCCATAACAGGTACCCTTTAAACACACACCTCGCAGCCTTGGCCTAGGGCACCGGAGGGTATGGCAGTAACCGAGGCCTTGACGCCCAGGCTCAGCCTCTGTTACCCTTACCTCTCTGGTGTGTTGATGAAATTGTCAGTGTCTACACCTGGAAGGTCTGTGGGGAAGGTACAGAGCATTGGCCCGGCTGGGGAACTGGATCCCAGACTCTGGGCACAGGTGTGGAGCAGCCATGGTCCTTTTGCTAGTATCAGACGCTCTCCTCTCCCCCAGTCTTCCCTCTAAAGTGCTCAGTAGGTCAAAGTACCTCAAGACCCCCCTCTCTTTCCCTTGCACCCCCCCACCAGCAGCAGGTAAAAGCGTGTAGTAAACTGCAGAATTGACAATCTCCTCACAACCTCGCTCTTCAGCGTCGTCCATTAACCAGAAAGTTTCTTCTTCCTCTCCCAGGCCCACTCAGACCCCCTTTCCACAGAAAATCCTTGCGCCCTTTGCTTAATGAGGGAAAGTTATGTCTGTGACTTGGGCGGGGACAGATCTTGGGGTGGTGGTGGTGGTTGGGGTCTCCAAAGAGGGTGTGGGGGCAGGTGTGTTTGCAAGGCTGAAGGAGGCAAAAAAAATCTCGGGAAACTCACCGTTTGCGCCGAAAAGAAAAAAAAAAAAAATCAGCAGCAACCCATAATCGCCTCATTTCAGCTTAGTCACCCCCACCGCGCTTCAGTTGGGCGGCGGGGGCGATCGAAGCTGCAGTTTTATAGCTGTAGAGGAAAGAACTCGTAAAATGCTAACAGCTTTTATGCGCTGCGGCATAAACAACAACAGACTCCGGCTTTATTGCGTTTTATAGTTTGTTAAAGAGTTTACAGCCGTTTTTTGGGGGCTGGTTACCCAGCCAATTCCCTCCACACGATAGTTAAACCTTTATCAATAATAAGGAAATTGATCATTAAAGCTTTAAATATGACTACCTCGTTTGTTTGAAAATATGTTTAGGAGAGGAAGCTGTATGATTTGATAACTTGTATTAAAATACCAATTACATTTATAGGACCTTTTAAAACTCGGCGCAATTAAACCGTGTTCTTTTACATTTTTCCGAAGCGACCCTGACATTTAGAAAGACTCCAATTGCCTCGTTAAAATCGCGAAATTAACAGCGTGCCTACGCCAGGCGCAGCGTTGTGGATGTGTGTGCGCGTGGTGCTTTTCCGTGACTCCCCCACATCAGTCTTTGGGGGTGGTCTGCGAAGGTATTTGATTTGTTGTGAGGCAAGAGATATCTCATTAATGTAGGTAGTTAAACAGATTTAATCCGCATTCGTTCTCTCTTCCCCCCTCCCTCTCCCCCCTCGCCCCCTCTCTCTCCCTGGGTGTTTTTCCCCCCTTCCCCTCCTTTTCCCCTGCCCTCTCCTCACTCCCTGGCGCTCTCTCGCTCTAGCTCTCTCTCGCGCTCGCTCGCTCTCTCCCTCGCTCGCTCTGCGTTCTGTCCGGGAGGAGTACCCAGAAGCCAATAGGATGCGGGGTCTCTAATGGATGCAAATGATGGAGAAAAGACGGGGCAAAATATGAAACAACTCATTTGGAGGGAAGTAAATCACCGAAAACTGTTTATGAACTGGCATCCCTTCTTCGAAATGTAAAGCGAGGACCTCTTTAAGTGGCGGTATATTTTTGTTTGGGGGGTGGGGGGTGGGGGGAGGGCGAGCGAGCCGCGGCTGCCATGCAGGCTTAGACTTTTGCAGGCTTCGCTCTTCTATTCCTGGAAATCACAAAAAGTGTAGCGGCTTAGAGATCTTCTTCGCCTTTTCTTTCTTTTCCTTCCTTCCTTCTCTCTTTTTCCCCCCTCCTCCTCCCTTTTCCTCTCCTTTCCTGGCGAGGGTGACTAGGAGCCGGCGAATCTGCGTTTTTTTCTTCTCTCTCTCTCTCTCTCTCTCTCTCTCTCTCTCCCTCCCTTTCCCCCTCCCCCCCCCCTCCCCAACAGCCCCCAACTACAGCCTGCGCCGCCGCCGCCGCCTCAAAATTCAATAAAATGAGCTCTTATTTCGTCAACTCACTGTTCTCCAAATACAAAACTGGGGAGTCCCTGCGCCCCAATTATTATGACTGCGGCTTCGCCCAGGACCTGGGCGGCCGACCCACCGTGGTGTACGGTCCCAGCAGCGGCGGCAGCTTCCAGCACCCGTCGCAAATCCAGGAGTTCTACCACGGGCCATCGTCGCTGTCCACGGCTCCCTACCAGCAGAACCCGTGTGCCGTGGCGTGCCACGGGGACCCCGGCAACTTCTACGGCTACGACCCGCTGCAGCGCCAGAGCCTGTTCGGTGCGCAGGATCCAGACCTGGTGCAGTACGCAGACTGCAAGCTCGCGGCCGCCAGCGGCCTGGGCGAGGAGGCCGAGGGGTCGGAGCAGAGCCCGTCGCCCACACAGCTCTTTCCCTGGATGCGCCCTCAAGGTGAGCTCCCGTCGGGCCTACCGGGGTGGGAAGGGGCCAGGAGGACCCCAGGCCGGCCGGGGGAGGGGGGCTGGGCAGGCCGGGAGCATCTTCGGCTCCTAGAGGACTTGTGGGCTCCGTTCCAATCATCTACCTCTTCTGCCTTCCTTCCCACTTTCTTTTCTTCCCCCCCCTTTTCTTTTTGCTTCCTTTGAAGGGGGGGGTCGCTAGGCGAATTTCCTGAATCCATAAACCCCTCACCCTGCTTTACTTTTCTGCCCTCTTCCCCCCTTTTACTGTTTTATGGGGGCTGTGGAGAAGGGGCGGTGGGAGTGGGAGCGCTCAGCGTTTGCACTTCTCAATTGCTTTATAGTTTAATTACCCTGAAGAAACTTTTCTTCTGGGGCAGAGGCTCTTGGGGGCTTTTCAAGGTGGGTTCGTGGGTCCCCACTCTGGCTTTTTATTCTTATTCCCTTCTCCACATCCTTCCTCCTAAACTTTATGGCACTTTTAGTATATTTGAACCCCCCCTCCCATTCTGGTGCTGGTTACCAGGGGAAGGGGCTCCCCCTCTTTGGCCCCCGCAGATTCAGGGCTGTCTAGTCCCCCTCAGCCCCCCCCCCTGCTGACCGCGGCCTCCGCGCGCTCCCTCCCGCCCCCGCATAAGGGTCCCCTGCCCTCATTATCCTGGTCTCCTAGGCTGGTTCACGAATCTTCCAACCTTCTCTGCCCCCCCCCCCACCCTCCCCTCTGTCTCGCCCTTTCCCCCCTTCCCAGCAGCCGCCGGACGCAGGCGAGGCCGCCAGACCTACAGCCGCTACCAGACCCTGGAGCTGGAGAAGGAGTTCCTATTTAATCCCTATCTGACTCGCAAGCGGCGGATCGAGGTATCGCACGCGCTGGGACTAACAGAGAGACAGGTCAAAATCTGGTTCCAGAACCGGAGGATGAAGTGGAAAAAAGAGAACAACAAAGACAAGTTCCCCAGCAGTAAGTGTGAGCAGGAGGAGCTGGAGAAAGAGAAGCTGGAGCGGGCGCCGGAGACCGCCGAGCAGGGCGACGCGCAGAAGGCAGACAAGAAGTAGGCTCCAGCTGGGACTGCTTTGGGCCGGGGCTTGCCCGCACGTCCGCCGGTCCCTCCCGCGACCACACCGCCGCCGCCGTCGCCGCCGCCGCCGCCGCCGTCGCCCGCTCCCCCGCCTCCGAGTGCTCCGGCCCCGCGAGCGGAGCCAGGAGCTGGGCCTCCCACCGCAGCGTCCCCCGCCGCGCCAGTCCCCGCTAGTGGTAGTATCTCGTAATAGCTTCTGTGTGTGAGCTACCGTGGATCTCCTTCCCTTCTCTTGGGGGCCAGGGGGGGGGGGGAAGAAAAGGATTTTAAACAAGGACTCCCTCGCCTTGCGAGGGTGAGCGACTGCTGCCTGCCAGAGCCCCCCTCGCCCCCACCCCGTGTAAAAAAGCCTCCTTGTGCAATGGTCTTTTTTTTCCTTTGAACGTGCTTCTTTGTAATGACCGAGGTACCGATTTCTGCTAAGTTCTCCCAACAACATGAAACTGCCTATTCACGCCGTAATTCTGTCTCCCTCTCACTTTCTCTCTCTCTCCTCTCTCTCTTTCTCTCTCTCTCTCTCTCTCTCCTTCACCGCGTCCTCATCTTTCCTCGCAACCCCGCTCCCCGCTGCCCTCCCTAGCTCGCTGGCTTTCTCTCTTGCTTCTCTCTTTTTCCTCCTGTCCCCCCCCCCCCACACCTCCTTTGGTTTGACAATTTTGTCTTAAGTGTTTCTCAAAAGAGATTACTTTAGTTAGCATGCGCGCTGTGAGCAATTGTTAAAAGTGTTCTTAGGTTTGCTGTGAAGAGAATGTATCCTGTATCCGTGAATTGCTTTATTGGGGGGAGGGAGGGCTAATTATATATTTTGTTGTTCCTCTATACTTTGTTCTGTTGTCTGCGCCTGAAAAGGGCGGAAGAGTTACAATAAAGTTTACAAGCGAGAACCCGAGACTGGCCCGGGGCCGGCGCTCCTCATTCGCTCCCAGGCGCCTTGCAGGGTTGGTGGGGGGGACAGGGGGGGGGGAGCTGGTCAGCAGGCTCCTGGGCTGGCCTAGGCTAGGTCGCAGAGAGGAGGGGGCGGGGGCTGGAAGCAGGTGGTACGAGTCCCCAGGCCCAGAGGCGCAGGGGGTGAGGGAGGCGGCTGCACGTGATTGGAGGAGAGAGGATCGAGGGAGGGGAGCCAAAAGAAACCCCCTCCCCTTGCGTTCCGAGGCTGCTGGGCCCCGGAGACTCCAGCGCCCAGGCCGCCCTGGAGAGGAGATGTGCCCAAGCTGGTGGCTAGCACCCCCTGTCACTTCTCTCTTTGTTTCCCTGTGTGTCCTGGGGTGGGGGGCGGGGGGAGGACGGAGGGGAGGTGGAGGAGGACGCTGAGTTTATATTTCCATTTTTCTCGGACTCAGGTTGGGGAACCAGGAGCAGAGGGAAGGGGTTCCTCCCTACCTCCCCTCTCTGGGACGCCGCCACTTTCTCCTAGTTTCTAGGCCGCGGCTCGCCGCAGCCTCCTTTCCTTCGTTGCCTCTGCCTCGCTGGCAGCCACGCTCCACTGAGTGAGGCATCCGCCTTCCGGAACCGGGAAAGCAGCGAGCCGGACCCAAACCGCCCTCCTCCCTTCCTTTTTCTCCCCACCCCCATTCCGTTCTTTTTATTAATATTTTTTTTGCATATCTTTTTGTTGGCAACCCATTTTTTTTTTTTCTGTAGTCACCAGAAATCTCAGCGTCCAACGCCTGTTGGGTTGGATTCCTGCTTTAGGAAAGCCTTGATCCACATCCAGTCACTACAGCTGGTGCACCGAGAGAGAACCAGGAGGCCAGGCTCACCTCGTCCCTCGTCTTAGAATAGCAGCCCGGATGAATTAGCCCGGATTAATAAATACTCGGCCAGCACCCACCCACCAAGTTGCGCACATTCAATCCCTGCGTCTGTCTGTCTCTTGCTCTGTAACCGGCTGGGGGAAATGGGGGGGGGGTGACAACACGGATCGCTCAGAGGTTATTTATTTTCCCTTCCACTCAATTCCTTCCTCCCCAAATCACGCCTGCAAGCTGCCTCCAGCCCGCGGGGGTCGACAGCGGCCCTTGAGCCCCCAGCCCCAATCCGCAGAGCTCGGCCTTCCCATTCATTATTGATCATATTTTATAAATCCAACGCCACACAATTTTTTCCACATTACTGAGAGCCGCCGGGAGGCCGTCAGATCATTGGCCGAGGGGATATCACGTGGGCCAAGGTCACGTGGTCCAGAGAGGAAAAAGGGGGTCCTTTTTGGTGTAAATCTGGACTCTAATTCTGTAATATATCAAGGAATCTCGTAAAACCGACACTAAAACGTCCCTGACTACAAATCATCCGGCCAAATTATGAGTTCATTGTATTATGCGAATGCTTTATTTTCTAAATATCCAGCCGCAAGTTCGGTTTTCGCTCCAGGAGCCTTTCCCGAACAAACTTCTTGCGCCTTTGCTTCCAACCCCCAGCGCCCGGGCTATGGAGCAGGTCCCGGCGCCCCGTTCTCCGCCTCCGTGCAGGGCCTGTACCCCGGCGGGGGGGGCATGGCGGGCCAGAGCGCGGCCGGTGTCTACGCGGCCGGCTACGGGCTCGAACCGAGTTCCTTCAACATGCACTGCGCGCCCTTTGAGCAGAACCTCTCCGGGGTGTGTCCAGGCGACCCCGCCAAGGCGGCTGGCGCCAAGGAGCAGAGGGACTCGGACTTGGCGGCCGAGAGTAACTTCCGGATCTACCCCTGGATGCGAAGCTCAGGTAACGCCGCGCACCCAGCGGTCCCGAGCCGCAACGTCCGGGCCACAGTCCCCGGAAGGTCCCCTTTCCCCGCAGGGCACCCCTCTCTGTGTCCAGGGTACTCCCGGCCGCAGATCGGCCATTGCCACGCTGTTTAAGTCTGGGCTGGGACCCCGCGCGCCGCCCCCACCCCCAGTTTTGCTCGGTGCTCTCTGGCCCTGGCGGATCTCTTTTTGCAGACGCCACAGCGCTCAAAGCCCCCAGCCCGCCCCCAACCCTTCCTCCGGGCCTTTTAGCTTTAAATATTTATCAGCAGCCCCGGCACGGGCTGGAGATGAGGCCGTTTGTCTTGCCTAGGAAGGCTGGGGTAGGCAGAGAATAGCCATTAGGGTCTCTCTCCTCTCCACCCCCCTTCCCAGTCTGAGAGCTCAGTTCTGGGTGTGTCCCCCCAGCCCTAGCCCGGATAAGATACGGAGGAGGGGGCCGTGGAGCTAAGCAGTTCTCCCCTCCCCCTTCCTTTCCAGCCAACCCCGCTCCCCCATTATTCCCATCAGGACAATTAGAGGTGGGCTCTAGAGGCGGGAGGAGGGGGTACAGAGGAGCTGAGGACCCAGCTAGAGACACAGAGCCAGGGAGAGGTGAAGGGAGTTCCCCTGAGGCCCAGAGCAATGAGTCTACTGACTCCTTCTGCCCCTGGTGGACTTAGGAAGGTGGGCTGGAAAAGGAGCAAGGGCCTCATGAGAGCAGAGCTTTCCCAGGTGTCTTTCCTCGGGCTCCGTGGACTCCTGGGGAAACAGGCAAGCAGAAGATGACTTTCCTTTGGGGAGAGGGGCTAGGTCAATATGGAACCAACCCAAGACTAGGGAGTCCCGAGTCACCAGCAGCTGCTTTAGGGACCATAAGACACCAAGGCTTCCTCCAGGTCTCCTCCAAAGCCCCTCACACATCCTTTTTATTTATTTATTTTTAATCTCCTCAAGGCAGGTGGGTTTGGGGGCCAACTTCAAGGCTCAGAAGACCCAAGACTGTGGTCAGAGACTCTGAAACTCATCAGGGTTGGGGGTCTTGAGCAACCCAGTTCTCACACCATGAGTATTGGTTTCAGGGCTTCTATTACCTACCCTGTGATTGAACTGACTTTCCAGTTGGTTTACCAGAGCCTCCCCCCACACCCCTTTCCCTCATAAACATTCAGCTTGGCTTATATTTGACTTGAACTTAAGGCCCTTAGTGCCCCATCCTCTCTCCTTCCCAAGAGTGCTCACACCAGCGGCTCCCCAAAGCCCCCTCAGGTTCTGGGCCTAAGCTGGAAGTTCTCAGGTACCCTTCAGCCCCACCCTAAGAATCTTCACCTTCCTCTTCCATCTAGGCCACGGATCTTCCTTTCTTCCCTGCAGTCCTGCAGGCCCAAAGATGGCTTCAGACAATTAGGTTCTCTGGGCAGGAAGGCAGGCAGGTAGCCAGGCCTTGTTGATACTTCTGAGAGAGAATCCTTAGAATGTAACTGCTGTTAGACTAATAATTTCCAGGTCCAGGGAAGTAAATTCTTGCCTCTTCCCCGTCCCATGACAGGTTTGGGTGGGGACTACACCTTTGTTTCTTTCTTTTTCTTTTTTTCTTTTTCCTCTCAGACTAGGCCTGAGACACTAAGATGGCTTCCAGAGCCCCTTATCCCAAATTTCACCTGAAAGGGAAAGGTCAGATTTGGAGCCTCGGGACCCAGAAAGTGACTGAGGATTAAATTGCCCCCATTCTATGCTACCCCCTTAGGAATAGAACCCTCAGGGGCCAGCAGCTGAGATCTACCTGGCTTTCAGAAGCTCCCGGCTGAGAAAACCACCCTTAGTGGATAATAGGACTATCTGGTGTGGTGGGGCTGGCCTGTAAATCCAGCACTTGTAAACCCAACAATCAGAAGGGTTACTATATTGAAGCCACTCAGAGGCTACATAGCAAGACCACCACCCCTGAAAAGCAAAATAACTCTTGTGGACACACACACACACACACACACACACACACACACACAGGAAAAGAAGAAAAGAAAGAAAGCGTTTGCCTTTGGAAGCTTAGAAAATTTTCTGCACATGGCAGAAAAAAAAAGGTACCATGAAGTGTGGGATAGACTATGGAAAATGATAATTTGGTTCCCGCAATGTGGTCTTTTTCTGCCTCCTCAGACCTCACTGCGAAGGAGATGGTGTTTTTCACCCACTGATTTTGTTTTTTTCTATCTCTCTCTCCTAAATACTGTGAGTAGGGACTGACAGAAAGCGGGGCCGCCAGACCTACACCCGCTACCAGACCCTGGAGCTGGAGAAGGAATTTCACTTCAATCGCTACCTGACCCGGCGGCGGCGCATCGAGATCGCGCACGCGCTCTGCCTCACCGAAAGACAGATCAAGATCTGGTTTCAGAACCGGCGCATGAAGTGGAAAAAGGAGAACAAAACCTCAGGCCCGGGGGTCCCTGGCCAGGATAAGGCCGAGGCAGAGGAGGAGGAGGAAGAGTGAGGGACAGAGAAAGCGAAGAGGAAGAGAGAGAAGAGAAGGAGAACCCAATTCTGGAAACTGAAGCATGAAACTCAAATAAGGGGGGAAACCCTATTTAAATGAAGCATTTTAAAAAATTAAGGAGAAGGGTGAAATTTGGGCTTCTCAACACTGTAAAAAAAATACTGCCTATAGGAAAGTGTGTTGTCTGTTTTGTACAGTGTGGGAAGGACATTAACTACCTGCTCAGTGGCTTTCTGGAATGTGCCTCCCCTTTTCTATGTTGCTAGTAAGGTCTTTGTAAAATCTCGATGTTTTGTAAGCCCTCTTAGACACTGTCTTGTGGACTGTGGTTCCTTGCCTACCCCCTTACTTCCCAGTAGCGACACTAAACGGGCCTTAGGGAGCCTAGAGGACCCGCTAGCTCCTGCGTCTGGTGCACTTGGCTGCTGATCCTGGCTCCTACCGTCCCTATGAGCCTCTTTCTGTATATCTAAAGGATGGAGAATAAAACAGGATTAAAACCCAACAGATTCTGTACTTTCTGTCCCCCTGTGGCTGGGAGGGGATGAGGGTTGGTGGTGGATGGGTGTCTCACAGCCCCTCAACTGGTCTCTTCTCTCTGGGTTCGGTTTGCTTTTATTTCCCACATGCCCCTGCCATAGACACTGCCAACTAATGAACCCCAGTCTCTCTCTCCCCTTTATACCTTCACCAAAGCACACAATTCCCATATTTACAAGCTGACAGTACACAAATGTATACACTGTTACAGTCACAAATAAACATAGACATCCATATATTCACAAATAGACATACAATCTTTCACACAATCCAGGCTCCATGCCCAGAACACATGCATTCACATTCACATACACTCACAAGTAAACACACATTCACAGCCACTCACAGACACATTGACACACACCAGTGTACATTCACACATTGAATCCTAAACAGAGACTCACATTTGCTCCCAAGTAAATCCATCCATGAGACCATATGCTCAGTTACACACTTCCAAACATAACACCACTACCACCCCCAATTTAAAAGCTTCCAGTTTTACCAGTGCCTTTTCTTATCCAGGCCTCTAAATGAGACAATGAAATCCGAGGCTGGTGTCCAGCCACAAATATTGTGATAAAATCCAAAATGGTAGGCCTCGAAAAAGACAAATGGAAAAGCGAGGGGTGAATACCCTATCCATCCCACCCCTGGAGTGGTTTGGGCAGAGGCCAGGACACCAAGTAGAGGCCTTTGGGCCCGCCCAGGGCAACCTCCTTGCCAGTGTGCTTAACAGCTTTCCGCTTGCTCATCGCCAAACATTTTGGGTCAGCGTGATTTTTTTAAAATTTTATTTCAATTTATTTTTTACTTTATGCCTTAAAATCTATTTCATTCTAAATTTGCTAGCATGATCCATATGAAACTTTAAAACTTAAAAACCGTGAGCGAGAGCCGAGCGAGTTTACCGGGTTGGGGTGGCCGGGATGGTCGCAGTGAGCTTGGCGGCGCCCGCCCCGCCGCCAGGGCTTTCTCTGCGTTGTTCAGCCTGTTCTTGAGTGCCGCCAACCTGGAACCTTCTGAGGGGCACACACGGGAGGGGAGGGAGAAGAAAAAGAAAATTTAAAAAGGAGATTATTTCCTTTTCTGCATTAGGTCACCAGAAGCCCAACATAAAATGTAGAGGTTTTGTTTTTGTTTTTGGAAACCTGGAAAAACAGAGTGGGTTGTTATTAATTTTTGCAAACCCTTGATCGCTGAACAAACCCCTCAACGATAGTGTCTTTACACCTAGACCCGCGGTGTTGATTTTTAATATTTATTCGTTTACAAACCCTGGATTGTTTAAAGAACACCATCTTAAACCGAAAGGGCTTGATAAAGGTGGTAAGGTTTGGGGGTAGGGGAGGAAAGTATGCTTAATTTGAATTTCTAGGACAAGGCCCTTAAAAACCTGCGGCTTCAATTTGTAAAAAAAAAAAAAAAAAAAAAAAAAAAAAAAAAAAAAAAAAGGCCCTAAAAACCTGCGGCTTGCCCCGCACCGACCGCCCAACTCCTGGAGAGCACAGGGATTTCTCCCAGGGAACCTGGTCCGGAGAGCTGCCTTTTAGGCGGGAGAGGCCGCTATCTGGCTTCCTCCTCCAGTTTCTGGGGTTCTGGGGTGGAGAATCTGCTTGTTAGACTAATCAGGTTTGGCCCCCATCCAGGACACCTTCCCTCCAGAGGCAAAAACTAGACCCTGAAGGCCGACGCCCCCCCACACCTGCAACGCTGCGAGCCTCACAGGTGGCGGAATCCCTGTCTCTAGGGTTAGGAATGGGGGCGGGTGTTCCGAGCGGGAGAGGGGGGGGATAGGAGCTTTCTTTTTACGAAGACGCAGATAGCAGCATCCAACACCGGCTGCTGCTCTTGCCTCACCTTCCTATTGCCTCAGAACAGTCCCACGTGCAAGATTTGGGGGGAAATTTTTACTATAAAAGGCAGGCAGAGCTCTTGAGGAAAATGTGGAGGTTCCAGAGAAAACCCCGGTTCTAGCTGGACCTCTATGGCTTCTCCACCCTGAATTCTTGCACCCCAAATCTCACCCCGTCTCAGATTGGGGTTTCCCTAAAAAGAGAAGGGGAAGAAAAGAAGATGGCGACTGAGAAAAGGGTTGCTGGTGGAGCAGCCATGAAGAAATGCAATAAATTCCTTGTTGTTTTATGAAAATTTACAACTTTGTGATAGAAGTTTATGAGTGGTTGAATCCAGCGATTGGCCGGCGCCGGTCATGTGGCCGGGCGATCGTGAACATGAACTT
Organism: Onychomys torridus; assembly: GCF_903995425.1. NCBI lineage: Eukaryota > Metazoa > Chordata > Mammalia > Rodentia > Cricetidae > Onychomys > Onychomys torridus. The sequence goes on from NC_050450.1 coordinate 84,439,436, forward strand.
TTTATCATCTCCCTGGTGGTTATAATGCAGCATTCTTTTGGACACCACACCTAGGTCGGAGCACTGTCGTCCTTCAGGGCTCCAGCCTCTTGATATTTTTATACCTCAATATCAGTTCGATAGAGCAAAAGAGAGAGAGGAAGAGAGAGGGGGGAGAGGAGAGAAGAGTGAGTGAGAGAGGGAAGGAGGGGGTGGGAATCACACAAAAGAGAGAACCAAAAATAATTTTGATTCCTAAGTTAATTTGCTCGCTGATCTGGGATTTTTAGTCATCATGAAGGGTAAATGGACAATCTGCCCAGGACTGAAGCCTGATACCATTTTTCAAAGCCAGAACTTACTCCATTTTCTATGCAAATGCCAGAAAAGCCAAACAACCTCTCTCTCAAGTCTGAGAGGGGAAACGACGGCTCTCAGGTTGGGACAATATTATCTGGAAGCTGAAGAAGAAACCGAACGCTCCTTTTCCCTCCCTCCCCACCCATTTGAATCCGGAGAAGGGAAAACCCCCCAAGTTCAGCAAAGGTAAGGGAGATTCTACAATTCTTATTCTTTTGCATCGGTTTTTGCAGGGGGTGGGGCTTAGGTTTTTCTCCCCCCTCCCCCATCCCAAGACCAGGTTGAACCCCACCTCTGGGCGATGCTGGGAGAAGCTTCCCAGGAAATTCTGTGGTAAAGAGAGGGGTGGCTGCTTCCTGGAGGGGGAAGCCGCTGCAGGGAAGATGCGGGGGGAGGGACGGAAAGGGGCCTCGGAGGCCAGTTTTATGTTGCCTTTTTAGCTGGGAGAGAGAATCCAGCAAGGGGGGCTGCGAAAGAGAGGGTGGGGGTGTCTGGGCTGCAGCCGAGCTGGCCAGTCGCTCTGGCCCTGGTGGGGTTTGTGCTCCTCACCTCCCTCCATCTCTCCCCGTTCCTGGCCTCCCCCCGATTGCTCCCATGCGGTTCTCTTGCCCAGTGTGGGTAAAGGCGATTTCCTGGCTGCATTGGCACAGGGGCGGTGGCGCTGAGGGACGTTCTGGTCTCAGTAGGGCCTGGAATCTCCGCAGAGGCCAGCCGAGGGCAAGGAGGCGACTAGGGTGACATAAAAAGAGCAATTCACAGAGAAACGTTCGCTGTCTTCCCTCGGAGACATTTCTGAAATTAAAGATTGTGGGTGAAGGAACCCAAAGACAGGGAGACTCCCCAGGAAGCTAGCCGAGGAACGCCCAGGTCTCTTGCTTCTCCCACCGCCTGCCCGAGGGAGCCTCGTCTGCAGGGAAAGAGTTGTGTGGTTTTTCATGCGGTAGGTTAAAGTCTGTCGGTCTGTGTGTTGGTAGATCTGTTACTTGTGTTTCTAATCGGTATAGGGTGTGTGGATTTTGGTGGAGAAAATTGCATATCTGATATGGAAGCATTTCAAACTTTCCTGGATTCAAATGTGGTGGTTGTGAAATGATTTTAGCATGCTGTTTCTGGCTTATACACAAAAATAAATTTGTTGAGTGTGTTGGGGGGGGGGCAAGGGATACAAAACAAAAGGAAACTTAACCAGAAAATCCAATGGTGTGTGCTAAAAAAGCCTCGGGAGGCTGAGTCCAGAGCTAAGCCCTCTCTCGCACCGCCCAATTTTGTTCCCTAGCTTCCTGGGGGGGGGGGAGGGGGAAGAGCTGCTGAATATGAGACAAATTCTTAAAGAAGCTCTTAGGGTTCAGGCCAGCCGGTGAGGGCTAAGAAATGGGGTGAGGGGGTCTCGAAATCTATACGCAGTGAGGAGCGTCACTTTGGGCACGAAGGACAGGAGACACTGTGATTTAGTTTGGTTTGTATGAACAGAGATCGATTGCCTTTCTGTTTGTTTCTTAAAAGCCTGCAGGTCGTTCAGGCTCAGGCTTCTGGTTGTCTGGGATTTTAGGATCCTGGGGCAAGTGTGTGGCTAGTTTGGTCTTCAGAGCTATTAGGAAAAGGAAACTCAGCCACTTGTGGCACAGGACTGGGGCTCCCTGGGGGGCCAGAAAAAACAGCTCTAGACACAGGCCTGGACTGGGCTCCTTGAAACACACTGGCTTCTTAGCAAGAGGAATTCTTCGCTAGCATCTAGGACGCTCGGACTCCATTCGCGACGGGAAAAATCCCCCCAAACCCAGTCAAAGTAAAGGTCTTTCCCCCCCTCTAGTCTTGGTGGATTATAAATCGTCCCTTAGACAATTTCCTCTGACCCAAATTATGCAGTTTGCTGCCATCTACCGTCCGTTCGGGGACAGGCGGCTTCGGCACAGCTGGCCACTCGACACCCCCCAACCCCTGCGGGTTTGCTTGGAGCCCGGGCCGCGGGGTTTCGGTGGGATTCCGGCCCATGCCAATGCTCTCTACTGCATCTTAGTCCCTGGGTGTAGATTAGAAAACGGAACGAGTCTCTTGTCACGTCCTCCTCAACCTTCTCCCATCTCCTGCAGACCTCCACTCGTCCCAGCCACAAACCTGGAGGCTGGCAGAGGAAGAGGCAGATGTCGAGAGAGGAGTAATAACTATAACCCACGGACAGGGGTACTGAACCAAAGGGTTAAGGGTTCAGACCCACGACCCCCACCACTACCTAAGACACGAGACAGGATTGGGCCGCTGGAGAGATGTGAGGCCAAAATCTGTTCAAGGTTTATTTAGTTTTCTTCTCAGCCAAAAACGGGGGCGGGAGGGGGGCAGTCATGGGGAGGCGCCGACCAGGCAGTTCCACTCGGTTGTTAAAAGACAAACCCAGTCTGTATTCTTCCAGTTGGTTTGTGGGTCTTGCCAATTCCTAAGCTGGTGAGCCCGTGGTGAAGGAGTTGAACTGAGTTTTCTGGAAACTGTTGGTGTCTGTAAGTGAGTGTTGGTCCCCTCCCCCATCCTCGATCGTTTCAAGCGAAATCGACGCAAAAAAAAAAAAAATGCTTTGGTGGAAAATCGGGAGTGAAGAGAAAGCATCAAAGAACCCAAACCTTTGTAATTTCCGATCCTGTGGAACCACTCACACCCGGTTAACGGAACCGCTTTCCCAAAAGTGGGTGACGAGGGGCTGGGTGCGCCTCCTCCGCCTCAGCATGGGAGTCTTGGCCCGGATCTCACCGGTTACTGATTAGCTCGGGCTTTCAAGCTGCAAGAGGAGGCACTGGCTGCGGCTTTCAAGGTGCAGTGGGCCCCGTTCCTGGGCGGGGGCTCCAGGAAATTGCCTGCGGTGCCAGGCTGGCCAAGGTGTTATTAAGGTCTGGCTGGGAGCTGTGGGTCGAGAGGCTGTGTAGAGCTGGGGGCACCCCCCACCACCACCCTAGACGACTCTAGAGTCTGAGTCTCACTGAAGCAGCTCTTTAAGCTTTCCCCCCTTCTGCTTGAGAGACTGACTTTCTGGCGGCTGGATGGCCAGGCTTAGTGAGTCGCTCTGCGGGAGGCCCCGAGGGATCTGGCAGGCAGATCTGAGGCCCTCCTAAATTTTTTTCCTTTGAGCAATCAGAAGGAAATGTAGGGAAGGGAAATCAAGCTATTACAGAGGCTTGAAACACTTCGGGGCTCTTAGGGTAAGGGTGAACCGGGAGGAGTGGAGCCCACTACTCCGAGAAGATCAGAGAGGATGCCGCTCATTTGCATAATGGAAATGAGGTCTTTGTACCTCGATTTGAACTAGTCGATTTTAGGGCAGGGTGTCCAAGCAAAGAGCCTCTTTCCAGTCTGTGGGAGCCACTACATTGCACCTCTGGGGAACATTTCAGACAACCAGAATCCAGGAGGAGAATTGGGTTAGAGAGATTTTCATCCGCCCCACCCCAGGTACAGTTGGGGGTGGGGCAGGAGAAGGTACCTACTATCCAAGGAGCTATGAGGGAAGAGCTTTGTATCTTAGAGGACATAGGAAGCCTAGCTAATGTCTCACCACCTCCTCATACAGGCAAATGCCATTCCCAAAACCATCACCTTCTGGAGATTTTCACTCCTGAGCTGCACATGACTTAGGCAACATTTCTCTGGGAGCTGGAATGTGCATGCTTACCCACGGGACTGCAGACTCAAAGCACAGAAAATCACAATTATAAATCCTGCCTGTGGGGTATCAGGACAATCCCTGTGCTGTGTACTCAAGACTCGGTATATTATTTACATCCCTCCCCCAGTGAGTTGAGGGGGGTGACAATCCTGACGGAGAACTGGCTGATGCCTGCTGTGTATTTACATATTTCCCAGTGGAGACAGACAAACTGAGGTGGATGGAACCACAGACAGATCAGTAGAGATCTGGCTCCAGAAACCAGGCGGTCTCTGGCCCAGCTCTGCCTGCCTGCTCTTTTTCCCAAACAAACGGATCAGATGAATAAACGCTCATAAATACCTCTGGGCTTAGATAAGAGCGATGAGGCGCTATTTCCTTTCATGCTCGACTCCAGGCGCCCTGCCCTGCCCATAGTGGCTCCATCTCCAGACAGGCAACCTGCAGAGGTGAGGTTAATTTGGAGGTTGCTACTCTAAAGGATAAAGCAATTATTTTCCAGCCTCTATCACAGGGCAAGGCCTCCTCTCTCACATCCTCTTTCTTTCTTTCCTTTTATTTTTATTTTTTATTTTATTTTTTTTTAACATGGGCAATTATACCATCTTTCCTATCATGAGGACTTTGTGACCAGGGAAAAGGGCTGAGGCCCAAGGCCCATCCTCAGTGGCAAGATGGGTGTGTGTGTACATATTCTTCTGCATCCTGTTCCTTTGCTGAAACAGCCCCTATTCAGTATAGGCCCAGCCATTTCTAGATTGGAGCGTTTCTGCTTTCTGCATCATTAGGAGGTATGAGATTCTTTTCCACACCCCCCCCAATTGATTAAGGCTAAAAGAGACACCCAAGGATGGTCATTGTGCCACAAAAGAACAGCCTAGCAGTAGCCTTGAGTTCAAAGAGCTTCAGAGGCCACTTTGCAGCCAAAGAAATCCTCACCCTTGATCACCCACCCTCAGCCCTTTCCTATTATCAGTGGACAGAGCTGGACCACAAAAAGGAGCCCAAAGAACAAGGCAGAGGTGGGTCCGCCTAGCCTGACCTCCGACATCATCTTATGACCCAGTACTCCCTATATTCAGGTTGGAAGGGAAGTTGTTACTCTAAACTGTCTGGCCTGTGTGTGCATATTAGAATGTGAGAAATACAGTGTGTCCCTCAGCTGGGGAATCTGTGCTCATTTTCTTTGGATGAAAGAGGAAGAGAGCTAGATAGAGCCTTTCATTTCCAAATTCTCACAGCAGCAAAGCAGACGATGCAAACATGGGGCATGGGAGGGGGGCTGAAGAGTGGCCGAGGGGCAGACAGGAGGGCTGTGGCTACAGTGAGCGTGCCAATTGAAAGATGGTTACTGAGTCCCTAGGAAGAACTAGCAGACTTCCTTCCTTCCTTCCAAAACTAAATCTAAACCACGACTTGGGAGGGGGTTTCAAAGGGAATTAACAATTTATAGAGAGAGCAAGGGAAAAAGAGAAGGTGCTTTTCAATGTGCTGTTCTCCAATATGAGGATCTGAAGACTCTTTTTTTTTTTTTTTTCAAAATAGGGTTTCTCTGAGTAGCCCTAGCTGTACTGGAATTAAAGTGCTGGGATTAAAGGTGTGCTCCACGACCACCCACTCATCTACTCACATTTCTAAGAGGGCAATTTCTTCCCCTTATCTAGATTTACTGGAACATCCTTGATGCTGAAGCTCTGCAGCCAGGAATTATTCTTACATCAGTTGGGGTGGGGGCTAAGTGCGGATTTGAGTGAGGTTGCAGGCAGAATATGCAGACAAAGTCACACAGGCTGGGCCGCACCTTACTCCTTTACTCTGCATCATCAAATTTAAGGATTGTTAGTTTCTTTCTCGGGGCCCTATTTCCAGTCAAGACTGCGGCTGAGCTGTCTTGGGCTTAAGGACCTGGTTGCCAGAAGCTCCTAGCCTAGTGGAGCAGCCTGAGGCTCACATACCCCTGATATTTCCTCCTTCTGGGTCTTCTAGGCAGAGGGATCTGGCTCGACCATCTAGCCTTGAGAGTTGTGGAGAAGCAGGGATGTGATAAACCTAAGCTTGCAAAGCGGAGAGAGACAGACCTGATAAGCAGGACAAACGATTTTCCAAACCTGCGAAGGAGGGTGTTTCTTCTTCCCTTGTTTCTAAAATGAAGCAAATTAGCGAACAACTTCGTTCCCCCTTAACCAGCACAAAACCCTAGAAATAGACCTTCCCCCCTTCCTTCTCTCTCAACGAGATTCCTGGGCATTTCCTCAGCCCTCTTTGAGGGAACGGGCCCATGCAACGCAGGGGTTAACTTTTCTGAAAACACAATTAACTTTTCCCTATTTCTGCGTGGAGTGTGTGTGTGTGTGGGGGGTGTATTTATTTCATCACTGGGGAATGGGGTGATCTCCATCCAAATGTTCCCTCCTCCCTCAAAAGCACAGACGTCTCTTTCGCAGATCCTACGTAGGTGGGAGAGAGAGAGAGAGAGAGAGAGAGAGAGAGAGAGAGAGAGAGAGAGAGAAAGGAGGGGGAAAAAGGTTGATAGGTTTGTGCGCGGGTCCCTCGTGCAGGCTGCGCTCCTCCTGGGTGCTATTTGACAATTCCTGCCTCTGCCATTGGTCAGTGTTGGATCAGATGGTTGTATTTCCTTCTGGCCCTCACTGGCACCTCGCCATCCCCCCTCAGCTAAAACCCAATCTCGGCTATACTACTAATAGGCGCGGCGCTCGGACTATAAAACACAACAAATCATAAACCCGGCGGAGCAGCAGCGGTCGCGCGCGCCTCCCCTCCCGATGAGTTCCTATTTCGTGAACTCCACCTTCCCCGTCACTCTGGCCAGCGGGCAGGAGTCCTTCCTGGGCCAGCTGCCGCTCTACTCGTCCGGCTATGCGGACCCGCTGCGGCACTACCCCGCGCCATACGGGCCGGGACCAGGCCAGGACAAGGGCTTTGCGGCATCCTCCTATTACCCACCAGCCGGCGGCAGCTACGGCCGGGCGGCGCCCTGCGACTACGGGCCGGCGCCTGCCTTCTACCGGGAGAAGGAGGCGGCCTGCGCCCTCTCCGGCGCTGACGAGCCGCCCGCGTTCCATCCTGAGCCGCGGAAGTCTGACTGCGCACAGGACAAGAGCGTGTTCGGAGAGACGGAAGAGCAGAAGTGCTCCACGCCAGTCTACCCGTGGATGCAACGCATGAATTCGTGCAACAGTGAGTGAGACTTCCTGCTGCCCCGAGCGGGCCCCCATGCAAGAAGGCAGAACTAGCGAGTGTCCCCACCCCACCCCACTCCCCCACTGGGAACTAGTGGAGGAGCTAGGTGGATATCTCAGGAGATAGGGCAAGATTGGGTCCCTGCCTCCAGATCGGGTCCCTTGTCCGCAGAAGTTGCAAAGTTTGCAAAGTCCCAGCTGCACAGTAAGGCAGGGGGAGTAAGTGGGCTTTCCGAGAGACAGGCCTGGGCTATGATTGCTGATCAGGAAGAGGACAGGGGACTCCCTCTCTGCTTTTGCTTTCCTCTGTGTCCTTCCCCTCTCTTATCCGGATCTGCCCGGGGTCCCCATCCACCCACCCAAAGACCACTCCATTAAAAACAAGAGTGCGTCATGAAGGGGGGGGGGTGTCATGACGCCGGCAAGGGCAAGTTTACTGGGTCCTGGACTGGATTTCCCTGGGGCTGGAGGTGTGTGTGTGTGGGGGGGGGGCTGGGGGTCGGTAAGGCACCCGGAAAGGGGTGGTAGTCTGAGGAAGGAAGAATAACAGGGGACAGGGGGAGGGAGTGAGAGGGACAAGCCGGCGCCTGGGTCTCAGGTTGGATTATCTGTCGGCTTCAAGTCCCAATTGATGTCCATTAGCTGGACACGAAAGTGAGGAGCTGTTAATGCGGACTATGGATCGATCCACGTCATTATGGATTAAGGGCCAGAATCTATCATCGAGTAGGGTAGGGAGAGCTGGATAGATAGAAAGAAAAGGAAAGAAAAGAAAAATACAGCTAGTGGGAAACGCACCTGGCCAGACCCTCCCCCTAAGCTCAGGTGGGAGCCCAACGGCCCCTCCCCTCCCCCACCAAAAGTCTAGACAGAAAGAAAGCACAGGCCTAGGAGTCCAGGAGGGAATCTGGAGGGGGCGCTGGAGGAGTGGGAGAGGGGGACCAGGGAATGGGAGAAGGGAAAGGGGACCAGCTAGCATTACGTTTGAGGGCTGAGTAGAGGAGGGGGCTGTGGGCTTGGTGTGGTCACCCCAGGCCTCAGTTTCTCCTCTCTGCGTAACAGGTTCTTCATTTGGGCCCAGCGGTCGGCGAGGCCGCCAGACATACACCCGCTACCAGACCCTGGAGCTGGAGAAGGAATTTCACTACAATCGCTACCTGACCCGGCGGCGGCGCATCGAGATCGCGCACGCCCTGTGCCTGACGGAGCGGCAGATCAAGATCTGGTTTCAGAACCGGCGCATGAAGTGGAAGAAGGAGAGCAAACTGCTCAGTGCGTCTCAGCTCAGTGCGGAGGAGGAGGAAGAAAAACCAGCCGAGTGAAGGTGCTGCGGAGGGAGAGGCCTGGAGGGGAACCGAGGGCACCCGAAGCCCCAGAAGGCTCTGCGGTCGGGGGGAGTCTGGGGACTTGCTCTGCCCCGCAAGACGGGCGGGGCCCAGCTCTCTCCTGGACGTCCCCGCCCGCAGAGCTTTTCCTGGGCGCTTGGAGGCTGCCCACCCAGCACCCCAGCGCCTCCTGCCTCCCCGAAGAACCCACCTTGGCCTCATCAGGCTCCCTGGTGAGAACTGAGAAGCGGACTCACTTGATGTCTCCCGGAAGCAGAGCAGAATGCTCTTGTCCTTGTCCAGTCTCATTTCGTCCATGTCCCCTGTGCACGGTTCAATGGTAGATTCGCTGTCCCCTCAGCGGGGACCTGAAAGACTCCCTGACCCCAGACTTGTCTCTCCTACCCCCTCCCCAAAGCCACTGGAAGGAGCACATACTACCTAGAAGTAAGAAGAGGAGCCTCAGAAGAAAACAAAGTTCTATTTTATTAATTTTCTATGTGTTGTGTTTGTAGTCTTGTCTTAGCTCTGGACGTGAAATACTTCGGTAATAATATTAATATTATTAATAATGATGATGATGATGATGATAATAATAATAAAGATGTGAAAACTCGCAGCTCAATCACATCCAGTCCTTCCCTGCCATAGTCCCAGCCACCCTGTCACCCCTGAGCCTGAACAGCAAAGGCAAAAACCGTGGTCCGCCTCAGGGCCTTTCCAGCCACCAGACTCAATTCCGGAGTTACAGTTGAGATAAAAGCAGGAGCCAAAAGCAGAGGCCAGCGACCGGTCCCTCCAGGCTCCAGTGCCTCCCTCTTGCTAAATCCACAATTGCCTCTCCCATTCAGACTTGAGGGATGGAGGGAAGCCTTTTCCTTCTTGTTCTCTAAGCTTGCCTAGGTTTGTGAGACTCTGGAGGGATGCCACTTGAGGCCTCCTAGCTCAGAGCCCTGGAAAGACCTAGCTGGGCAGGTCTGGGCGCCTCTGCAGCGTTTTTCTGTCTTCTGCTAGCCAAGGCCCCTGGCCTTTGGCCCGCCCACATGGCTGTATCTGCCGGCCTTGGCCCTCGGCTCCCCAGCCTATTGCTCCGGAGACTGAAAAATGAGGCCACTGGGCATCTCTCCACAATTCGTATACAGGCTCCAGGGTGCCCCTTCCCATATTAAGTAGGAGCACGGTGGCAAGGGAGAGAATGAGAACCCGGGAGCAGGAGGCTGCAAGGGCCCGACTTTATCTGGCTCTTTGGAGACCTGAGGCCACGGGGCCAGGTGATGAGGCATTTGGTCTCATCTTCTCTACCCAAAACGGCTTATGCTCTCTCTACTTCCACCCACACCCAAGCCGCAAGCTCCAGGCTCCGTTTTCTTTTTTCCCTCCTCCCTCTCCCTTTTTATTTTTAAAGAAAATAGCCACCTGGCAGAAGGGGCCAGCTGCCGAGATCTCTGGCCGCCTAGCGGGCTCAGCAAGGGGCCGCCGGTCTTCCGAACCCCTTCCCAGGAAGGCTGTAAGGCGGATGAGCAAATTCTCTGTTAGCCACCAGCAACACAAGGCTTCGGATCTGGCCTCCGAATGCCATAGCTGGCATCTGGCGAGAGTGTTAAGGGGTTCTGTTTTATCCCCAAACCCTCACATATGAGTTACCACCCAAATCTAAATCGCCTAGGCGGTGGCTGCTCTGGTCTTGGCCGCTTTCGGCTGCCTATTCCCGGCTGTGTTCTTCTTCTAGGGTCCCTTATCCAGCTCGGTTCCTAGGCCTAGGCTAAGGAAGCCAGGTCAGGAGCAGAATTCCAAACTTCCTAGGGGCCCAGGAGAACGAAGAGCTTCTCTGCCTCTTCCAGCCTCCTGCCCAGCCCAGCGGCTCTCTGGTGCTGTGGACCTGCCACCAAAGCCCCCTCGCCAGGAAGGAGGCGCCTGGTTGAGCTAACGGAGGACATAACTTGTAATAATTGTTTTTCACATACAACTTCAAGCCCTTCTCCCCCGTTTCCTTACCCAACTTTGGGACTGGCGAAGCTTAAGGAGGGAAGGTCAGGCAACTAATTCCTTGATCACACTATCCAGAGTTAAAATAATAATAATAATTATAAATGATGATGGTGATAATAATGTCAGAGAGAAGGACATAAATCGAGGAAATAACCGCACTTTAGCAAAGTGGGCAAAAGATTCAAACCTATCTTTCTAAAGATTCAACCCTGCGGGTGAGCCGCGGGCCCGGGTTTCTTTCTTGCTTGGCTGTTGCACAGAGCCAGCTGGGAGGCTGCCGACGCCGCCATGGCGGCCTGCTGCCCGCGCTCCCGTCAATCGCCGGGAGGTGGCGCGCTCTGCTCAGAGGCCAACGCCAACCTTCTCCCTGTTTCTCCCCCGTCTCTCTTTCTCTCCCCCCACCCTCTCGGAGGCTCGCATTGAATCGGCCCTAACGATTCTCGGATCGTCATTATTTGTAACCATAGAGCATGAATTACCTCTTGAGGTCATCAGCGAGAATTTACGACTGGTCAACAAAAGCACGTGATTCCCTAACGCCCCCCCATCCCCCTTCCAGCCCCCCCCCATATTTGGCCGCATACATAGCAAAACGAAGTACAGTGCATCGCTATAATTCATTAATACATCATAAATCGTGAAGCACAGGGTTATAACGACCACGATCCACAAATCAAGCCCTCCAAAATCACCCAAATGAGCTCGTACTTTGTAAACTCCTTCTCGGGGCGTTATCCAAATGGCCCGGACTATCAGTTGCTAAATTATGGCAGTGGCAGCTCTCTGAGCGGCTCTTACAGGGATCCCGCTGCCATGCACACCGGCTCTTACGGCTACAATTACAATGGGATGGATCTCAGCGTCAACCGCTCCTCGGCCTCCTCCAGCCACTTTGGGGCGGTGGGCGAGAGCTCGCGCGCCTTCCCCGCGTCAGCCCAGGAGCCCCGCTTCAGGCAGGCGACGTCCAGCTGCTCCCTGTCCTCGCCCGAGTCCCTGCCCTGCACCAACGGCGACAGCCACGGCGCCAAGCCCGCTGCTTCGTCCCCTTCCGACCAGGCGACCCCAGCCAGCTCCAGCGCCAATTTCACCGAAATAGACGAGGCCAGCGCGTCCTCCGAGCCCGAGGAAGCGGCAAGCCAGCTAAGCAGCCCGAGCCTGGCCCGGGCACAGCCAGAGCCCATGGCCACCACTACAGCCGCGCCCGAGGGGCAGACTCCACAGATATTCCCCTGGATGAGGAAGCTTCACATCAGCCACGGTAATTCTCCATCTCTTTTTTTGTCCTCTCCACATCCCTGCCCTGTGTTGGGGGTGGGGGGGGTGAGGAAGGCTTGACTTTACCTCAAATATAGATCCACCCCCCCCCCAAGAGGAAGAAGTGTCTGAAAGGGTCCCCACAGCTCCTTAGATAGAGCCAAACAGGGTCTTTTGCTGGGGGTGGACATTTTAAAAAGACAATTTGTTGCCAGGCTCAGCTTAGGTTTTATTTACCCAGCCAGTCACCGGCTTTAGGATGAAAGATGGGATTTGTGTATTGTGGGGAAGGGGCTTGTTTATTCCTGAAATTTGGAGGCTGCGGCTAGCAGAGGAGGAATGGGCTGTAAATGGAGCTTTCTAGGGTGAAAGTGAAGCGGCTCTCCTCCTTCCGGGGCTAACGGCCGCCTGAACCCAGCCTAGGGTGAGGCACTGGGAAGGAGCCAGAGACAAAGCGGGGAGCCTTCACTGTCACCAGAAGTGGGGGCTGCTGGAGAAGGGGAGGAAGAAATAGAGGCTGGATGCGGGCACTTGGAGTGAGGAGGATTGGAGCTGCGGTGAGCTGGGTGCTGGGGACGCCTGGGTCCTGCTCCCTGCCCCCTCCCACTCGGTGCCCCCTCCTTTAACCGGAATAACTAACGTTGCCTCCGGGGCGCTTCTCTAACTGCTCTAGATATGACTGGGCCAGACGGGAAAAGGGCCCGGACCGCCTATACTCGCTACCAGACCCTGGAGCTGGAGAAGGAATTCCACTTCAATCGCTACCTGACCAGGCGACGACGCATCGAGATCGCCCACGCGCTCTGCCTGTCCGAGCGTCAGATCAAAATCTGGTTCCAGAACCGTCGCATGAAGTGGAAGAAAGACAACAAACTGAAAAGTATGAGTCTGGCTACAGCCGGCAGCGCCTTCCAACCATGAGCCCATCCGGAGGAGCCCTGGGCGGCCCAAGAGCCCGCGCCACCCCCAGCCCGACCCTTCCAATCCTCCCTGCACTGCGGCTGCCCGCTGGGGACCTGTTCCCACGAGCCTGTCTCGCCCCAGCCTTGTATTACAATTTTTCGTTTGGTCTTAGGTCTTCCCATGGCTCCCTCTCTCCTGGACTGGTTCTCTTGTTATTATTGTTAATAATTATTATTATTATTATTTCCCCTCCAAGCTCCCCACTTCCCTCGGCTCGCCCCCAATTGCCAGTGTTTCTGAATGTCCTTGTGTCTGTGGGTGCACCCCTTCCCCCAGGAAAAAGAAAAGAAAAAGAAACTCGCATGTTTAATGTGACTCCCCCGCCCCTGTCTGTGTTCTAACTTATTTATAAAAGGATGATGGCTGTATTTTGAGTTTCAGCTGGAAACTTCCATAAGGGGCAGCAGTTGAGGTTGGGTAGTGCTGGGCCCAGCTGAGCTGGCCTGAGAAATGGAGTCTGTGATTATGTGTCTTTTCACCCACCTCTTCCTTCTCAGCTCCCACTCCCTAGGCCCAGGTCTCCCAGTGGCTTATTCCTGGGGTGGGAAGGGGCCAGGGAAGGACCAAAGTGTGGCTGTTGGGGAGGAAAAGAGGAAGAGTCCAGCGGCGGCTGCCTGGTAGGCCACACAAGGCCTCATCTAGGAGTGTATAGAATCAGAAATAACCCTCAGTGTACAATGTCTTGTGATTTTTTTTTCCTCTGTGAATCTGTGGGTCTGGTTAGAAGGCCCAAAGCTTGTAAATATGAGGATAGTCTGGGTCAGGCCAATCACTTCCTTCTTTACCCATTTCCAAGACCATTTGTAGTAAGCAGGTGGGTGCTGTGTTACTGTTCCGTGTGGACTCTGTCTTTGCCAGGCCTGTCTCAGTGGTTAGCTTTTGGTATGTTTGTAGCTTTCCTTGAAGTCAAATAAATGTCTCCCCCACTCTATTGCCCTTGTCTTTTATCCGAGGGTCTGCCTCTTTGACCACTGGGCACAAACTATCCTAAGACCATCTTCCATAAACCTAGGGCATAGAGAAGGGAAAGTAAGGTGCCCACCAGAAACTCCTTGAAGCCAACTAGGTCCCTAGCTTGGGCCAGGAGACAGGCCTTCGTGCCTGGGGCGCTGAGAGGCCCAGGAACTTCAGATGGGCCTTAGCTGAAATCCATCCTGACTTCCCTCCAGCTGAGTGGCAAAGCCTCTGGGGCGGGTGGGGGCACTCCAGGAAGTCCTGAGCAGTAAGGATCCTGATCTTTTGAGGCTGGTAAAGGCCTGCCCAGATGCCCTGTCTCCTGTTCCAACCCCCAGTTCAGCTCTGCCACCCACTAAGGAAAAAAAAAAAGCTCAATTTCAAAGATTTCTTTCAAAGATTGGCCTTCTCTGCACTTTTTAAGAGGTCCTCCTCTCCAGGGGTCCCGACTGACCTTCCCCTCTTGGTTGGGGTTCCTCCTGAAAGACCCCTGGTTCCCCCTCCAGCCTGGTTCAGGACCAGGGCCCAGTCTTCTTCCATCCAGTTCAGCCTCCACCCTGAGCATTAAGATCAAGTCTGGACACTTACCCGGTCAATCCCTTCCAGCTGGGCCCAACTTCTTACAGGACCTGGGGGGAGGGGGAGCCGGTGAGGAGATGGCGAGGGTCTTGGAGGGTGTATTGGGCCCTCCTTCCCTCTCACCCCATGACTTTGTCCCCCTTTACCGAGAGCAAACTATCCCAAAAGTCGCTATGACATTTAGATGTCAAATGGATAGGGGTTTTATCTCGAAGTTAGATCGTAAAAATCGCCGAGAAGTCAGACAGATACCCCTCACTGGCTCGAGAAAGTCACGTGAGGTCCATAAAGTTAGTTTTATGGTTTTGGGGAGTTGACACCGCGCGGTATATTTCACATTCTCCAGAATGTTAAGTGACATTTTAACTGCTCACTGTGGTGGGGAAGGGGGCAGAGGTAGGTGAGCGCTCTTCCAGCTTGGAGCAGCCGGAAAAGCCCAGGAAGGCAGTGGCCAGAGCCCAGGCCCAGCACGCCACAGTAAGTCGCTTCCAGCTTTCGATTTCTCCCCTTGCAGTTTTGGGGCTTGGGATGGGAGAAGAAAATTTTGTTTCCAGTTGGGCTGTGGAATGATACAGGGGAAATTTAACAGCTTTTTTTTTTTTTTTAAATATACCTAGTTCTGAGAAACGGGGTGCCCACAGTGAGGGCTGAGTTCTGTAAAGCTTCAGTGGTGGGAGGTGTCTGTTGCTTATTTGCGGAACACCGGACTCTGTGGAGAAAGGGGGTCATGTGGGATCCATGTTCCTTCAATATCTTTGGAAATTAGGGGCCAAGAAGGAGGGAATATGAACAGCTGGAATAAAGCTTGGGTGTGGTGGAGGGGTGTTTCTCTGCTGGCTATCTGCATGTAGATCTCCTCTTAACCCCCAGGAAAGAAACATGAGATTTGTGCATCTGGGGTGTGTCGGGGTACCCGGCGGGCACTTTTACCTGGATATATTTGAGAGAAAGAACCAGGGAAAGGCGGTTGCTGTGGGCCACCTCATCCTAGAATGCTCTCTGGGTTTTGGATGTCTGTTCCCCATAAAAGCATCCCCCTTGCACTCCCTGTGGTCCCCTCAGGGTTATCTAGAATGGGGGAGCTCAGTGTTTCCACAGCCACCTTCAGCTTGTGGGTCTCAATTTGACTTCTTTTGCGGGTTTCTGAGAAGGAGCTTGAGTCAAAAGGAGGAGCAGACAGAGGGCTTCATAGCCTTTAGCTCCAAACCTAAATTCCGACCAGGTCTGGAGGACATAGGCAGGTCTAACTGGTCTGTCACAAACACAACCTGCCCAGGAACACAGGTCCCCAAAAGTGCTATCTTTTCTCTTTGCTCTTCCTGCCCCCTCTGGACTCTGAATGGTCTCTTTGTTTTGTATCACCACAAACCAGAGGGACTTCAAACTTGCTCCCCTCCATGGGAACCTTGTTTTCTAAGGAAAAGTCACCCTTCTTCTAAAAGCCAGAATCCTCTTACCGATCAAATGGATGTGTCTCCCCACCCTCTTAATTAAGATCTCTGGGGCCAATGAGTCTGGTGGTCCTGCTTCCGGCAAGCTCACTGTCTCTGGATTCACCAACGCTGGTGGATAATCCCTTGGACAGGACTTGGCATTTTGAAGGGCTTCTGATCTCTGACAAAGAAGGGCCCCCTGTTTTCCACTAAGGGGGTACTGATGCCCCCCTCTTCTAGTTCTGCCCCTTGCTCTTCTCTATTCTCTCTCTCTCTTTTTTTTTTTTTTTTTTTTGAGCTCACCACTCCTTGCCCACATCCATCTTACAGGAGACCCTCAGTGAGCTTTAAGAACAGAGGAAGGAGACCAAGGGCTTGGGATCCTCACCCAGGTATCTCCCTAAGAACTGTGGACATTTACACCCCTTGTAAAGGACACTCTTTTCCACTCCCAAAGGATCAAAGGATGCCAGCAGTACTGAAAATATGAATATGCTTTAGAGGTGTGGCTTCTGAAGGCTTCAAAGCCACTGAAAAAAGTGCAAAGGAGGTATGCAGCAGCAGCTAAGCTAACCCGGGGCTTCCAAGAGAGTCCTTTTTCCTAGTTCCTTCTGGCCTCACTCTGTCTTGCTCTCTACATCCTTCTTAGGGTCCTGAAACTCTAGATGGTCAGGTTTGTCCCTGACAAATGTCCTCCCTGCACTTTGCATGTCAGATTTGCAGACTCTGATAGAATGTTCCAGGCCGACAGCCTTGAGACATCTATGGAGCATGTTTGAATCCATTTTTCAGAATGGCAAAGAACAGTCCCGGGCACTTTTCCTTCAGACATAATCCCCTTGGAAGGTCTCCTATGGCCCTAAGTAGACCTCGGAGAAAAAAACCCATGGGCTTCCTTTTCACTCAGCGAAGCTTTCTGGGGCAACTGTTCTCTGAACTGGGGACAAGCTGGGGAAGAGTATAGAAGGGTTTCTGGTACAAAAACTGCCCTTGCCTCAGACTTGTGTGCTGCCTCTTCCTCCCTTCCTCTTCTTTTCCTCCCTCCTCCTCCTCCTCCTCCTCCTCCTCCTCCTCCTCCTCCTCCTCTTTTCTTCTCCCCCACCCTGCCCCTCCCTCGCTTCCTCATCCTTCCTCTCCTCTTTCACCCTCCTCTGTTTCCTCTCTGAACACACCACCGCCACCGCTTTACTGCTCCCAGATCTCTTTTCTCTCTCTCCTCTCCCACTGCTTCCTCTCCCCACATGTCTAGGCCTCAAACTCTGAGGCACAAGCCAAGCCAGGACCCTCTCACCCAATCATCTACCCCAGGGGCAGAGCCCAGCCTGGCCACCACTTGGAGGACAATTGGATTTTGTTTTGTTTTATTTGATTGTTTGTTTTGTTTTGTTTCTCTGTGGCCACAGGGATGGGAGGAAGTATAAAGAAGTGTAAACAGGAAAGCCGGCCTAGCCTGGAGTTCCAAGGGCCCATATTTCATCAGCTTCCTCTCCATAACTGCAGCAGGGACACTTAACCCTTCCCTGGCTGTGAGAGGGCAGAACGGGAAGAGAGCCAACAGCCAGTTTCTTTCTCTGCCTGGTCCTTTTCTCCCTGAGATCTGGATGCTGGGAGAGAAGCCAAGGATCCCAAGCAAAGGAAATGGCAGAGTATCCCCAAATTCAGTCCCTTCCCAGGTCAGCTCTCCTTGAATAAAAGCATCCCAGCCTGGAATCCACCAGGCCCACCCTGAGAAGACAGGGCTCATAAGAGTCTCCCCTCCCCCATTTTTTAGGAGTAGGCACTACTGGTCACTTTATTCATTTTTGGAGGTTTTTAGAGTAATTGGATTTTTGAAGCTGGGATCTGCCCACAGCAGGGTTTATCGATTGCTGCAACACAGTTACACATCCATATTAATTAACCCAGACACCACATGGAAACTGAGCTGTTTGGGGAGGAGGAGGGGAGCAAGGGGGGCTCTTTAAGGAGACTGGACATTTCTCCTTAAGTATCCCCGAGGCCCAGATGAAAGAGTTGCTTCCCACAAGAATCCTGTGACCCTCCCAAGCTCAAAGTCCCTGGACTTCTCTGCAAGGGTAAGCCTGACTTGGTTGCTGCAATTGAACTTCCCCCCAAATCTCCTAGGGGTAGATTAGGCATCTCCTAATGTCTCTTCCTTATTTAGGCCTGTCTTCCCAGCCCTATGATGCTGTCTCTCCTGGAGGTTCCCAAAGTCATCTTTCGAGAGGACTTAAAGGCCCTCCTCACCTTTCTTTCAACTTCCCAAAGGTAGAAGCTTCCTGATGCTTTCCAGGGTTGTTTTGCTTGGTAGTTTTGGTGTCCCATTTGTTGTTGGTGGTAGTGATGGTGTTGTGGCCTTCCCTTTCCTCCCACCCTTCCCTCCAAAAAGTGATTAAAATCTGTTAAAGGATTTAATTAAGAGAGTTAAATGAAAAGGAAGGAGGCGCAAATGAGTTGGGGGAAAAAACTCACACCAAAGCTATTCTCAACGATTAAATCGCCATTTTAACAATATAATGGAGTTTGCATCCTGAAAGGGGAAATCAACGCTCATATCTCATCAATAATTCATAGAGTCCGGGATCACGCAGAGGTCAGCAGACGGGGGTGGGGGGGTGCACAGCGCCGGCCAATGTGGGGCTCCAAGCCTCTGCCGCATGCATACATTACCCGCTGCTGACCACACCACCACCTCAGCCGCTAGCAGGACAGGCGGATATGCCTACAGGTTTAGGTGATCTTTCCTCCTTTCTTTAGGCAGATTCATGGAGAATTCATTGAGTTAGGAGCTCCAGGAGGAGGAAGAGGAGGGGGAAGGGGAGGAAGAGGAGGAGGAAGAGGAGGGGGAAGGGGAGGAAGAGGAGGAGGAAGAGGAGGTAGCGGTTGTGGTGGTGGTGGGTTTAAAGTCCAGGATAGGATAAAATTCGGGGTGATTTGGGAACCTGTCCACTAGCACATAGCACCCCCTCCTCAAGTTTTACTCCCTCTGACTCCCGCCTCTTTCTTTTATACCTTAAGTTCCTCCCTTCCTGTCTCTCCTCTCTTAATTTCCTTTGAGAAGGAAGATGTGTCCTCTGAAGCACCTTGCAGCATCTTGCCCTTGGCAAAGGCTCCTAGGCATCCAGACCATGCTCTAGCCTCTTAAAGGCCTGGGGCCCCGCACGTGGCTGCAGGCTGTACTGCGGCCTTGGGGGCTCAGCGGCTGGGGCTGGTTGCAGTAGCAAGCCAAGACTTCAGATCCCGGTGGGATTGGATGAATCATCCAGCGAGGAATAATTCCTAGGCCTGAGGCTGGCTTGCCTAACCTCCAGATAACCCACCTCCCCCTCCCCCTAAGTGGAAAAGGGGGCAGGCAGTCTGCATGGCATCAAGCACTTAGCAGACCGGTGGAGGGAGAATGACAGCGTGAAAGGGGGGGGGGGTCACCTTGCGGGGCATTTGGAGTCACTTTATGCACCTATTTTTCTTTTTATCTCTATATTCCGCCCTCCTCCCTCTTTGCCCCCTTCTCTCTTACTTGGTTTACGGTTCCCAAGGAACCCACACAAGGAGAAACGAAACCTTGCCCTGCAACAGATGGGAACCTGAGAGGTGGTATTTGGGCAGATGGGAAACCGAAAGCGTGCTGGTCCATTGCAGGGCTGCTGCGCTGGCCGGGAGGCAGAGGCTGTAACTTCCCGGATCTGCCAGTAGAGTCCGCCTTAGACCAAGTTCACAGCCAGGCTGGGGTCTCTGAGACGCCAGCGAGCGACCGCTCAAGGTGGCCCCGGGCCCCTCTGGGTCTGCATTGTTGGAACCCAGCTCTCTTTCCACCCCGAAGGGCCCAGTAGGCGCCTCCGATCCCGATTCCCAAGGAAGTCCTGCTTCAAGCTCTTTCCATTCTTCACCTTAAAAACCTCTCTTCTCCAGGTCAGCCCACTCTGCGGTTCCCACAGGCCCCTCACTCAGCAACCTCGGCCGGTCTTCTTACTCTTCTAGACAAGAATGAAGGAGGGTGGGCAGTCAAAAGCCCTTGCTGGCATCTCGATCAAAGAGACCTATGAAAATGCAGGAAGTGGGGCCTGTACCCCCCCCCCGGTTGTTTAATAACCTAATACGCTTATTCCTCAGGTCTAAGGCTTCTTAATTGGGCTGGGAGGGGGCACAAGGCGGCCAAAGGGGAGGGGCAGGGAAGGTGTTTTGCTCTTGGGTCTCTGCAGTCCACACAGCAGAAGGAGACTCTGGGCAGTGAGGCCAGTGTTATTGACGGAGGGGTCGCAAAGTTGGAGGGTCAAAAGTTTACGTGCATGCGTGATCCCGGCGGCCCAGGCGTCTAGCGGCGGGGGCGGGGTGGGAGAGGGGGAGGGGGCTGTATGTGTGAAGAGAGAAGAGAGAGCTTGCTGGAGGTAAGGAAGGCGAGGGAGCTGGGAGATGTGAGGGGTGGAGGCAGCAGAAGTGGGAGAGGGGAAAAGGCAGAGATCTGGGGGAGGGGAAACTGAGGAAGGAAGAAACTATTCTGCAAAAGCTGCGGGCTGCTGGTGGAGAGCTGCACAAAAGACAGCGCTCCGGGGCGTGGCGAATCCTCCACGCAATTTTCTCTCCCAAAGATAACCTTTGAGTCACCATATAAAATTTAATTAAAACCTACCCAGCCGCACACATTTAAAAAATCCAATTACCCACACGTCCTTGCAGGACATTTGGCAGGGCCAAAGAAGGCTTCCAAGGTGAAGTCTTGATTCTCGCTAACATCAGCCCCACCCTGCTTGCCCTAGAGGCCAAACTGCGTGCTCCACCTCGCCTGGGGAACGTAGCCCTGTCTTCCCAGACCCCTAGGTCCTAGATTAGTTCCAGGTACTGGATTTCAAGACTTTGGGCCAGTACCAGACATTTTTAAAATTCCTAATCCTTCCCTTTAAACTGTGGTGCTTATGAAGTAGGACATTGAAACGTAGTTAGCTCTCTCCTTCTCTCCCCAGCCTCCATTTGGATGTTCATCCTGATTCCCTCTCTAGCCCTCTTTAGAAGAGGGAGGGCAAGCGTGATGGAAAAATACTTAATGGTCTCTTGGAGATCTTTGTAACTGGAGTTGAAAACAGGCGACCTGAAATGAACCTTCAGTCTATGCATTAAGCTTAGCTCATAAGTAAAATGCTTCCTAGAGACCATGATTATAACGCTAAAGCATATGCCTATTTTGGGTCTTTAAACGACTGTTGCATTGGGAGATGCCATCACAGTCTCTTCTAAGCATTCGCTATAGGAGGTGCACCGTGGGTGTTTGTCCTTCTACAATAGACATAAGCTGGGAGCTTTTGTAAAGATGACTTTTGAAATAAAGCCAAAGAGAAAAAAGGTTAATAGCAAATTTCAAGTCAATTTAACCCCAGTTTCCCCTCCCCCAACTAAAGGGTGTGTGGAACCCTGTTTCCATTTCGTTCTCAAGTGAATTTCTCGGGGGTGTCCAGAGAAGCACTCTTGGGTCCTGAGGAGCAGAGGTCATGGCGCCAAGTGGAGAATCTATTTCGTTTGGTTCCTTCCTTAGTCTCCTTTGCCTTTATCTCGGGAGAAAATGTTGACAGATTTAGAAATCTGGAATAGACTGGAGTGGTCCAAGGTCCCAGGCTAATAAGACTGCAGGAGGGGAAGGTGACTTCTGCTACCCCAGACCAAAATTGGCTGCCTTACCCTACCCATCCATTCCAGAGGCTACCACCCTGCCAGCACTCACTAGGCGTGGGCTAACTGAACTGGGTGGAAGAGGGGTTGTCTAGACTACCTCAGCCAGTCAACTGGGGAGTGGGGGGAGAAAGGAAAGATACAGTGTAGACATCCCACCAGATTTTAAAACCCGGGTCATTCTGATGGTGATGGAGCAAGGCACAAGAGTGGCTGAATGCATGACAGCTCTGTCCTTAAAAAAAAAAAAAAAAAAAAAAAAATGGAGGGGGAGTGTTTTGTTTTTAGGGACCATTAAAGCCTCTGAAAGCCAGGTCCTCAAGCTTCCTGCTTTGCCCAGTGCTGTCTGTCCCCTCTCCCTGAGACCTCTCTTTCCCGATTGGGATCTGGCTGTGGATCGGACTCCCTTCCAGAGAGGTGGAACAGTCATTTCTGGAATTCTGGAGCCTCTAAAGTTTTGGCAGAAGTGGCAGTGTATTTGGCATCTGGAGCGGCAAATAAAGTGGGTGAAGGGGTAACAGGGTAGCAGCCGGCACAGGCCCTGCGGGTGCAGGCGTTAGAGGAAGAGCCCAGGGAAGGAAACCCTTGGCTCAGGCCGGTTTTCTAGGGTTCAGATGCCCAATGACACACTTTCTGCCCTTCAGGTGCCAAGGCCGGCATAGTTAGCTAGTGCTCAGGCCTCAGAAGGATTTCCTCCACGGGATCACACGCCCTTGCTCTCAGTCCTGGGAACCGTAGCTCATAAAAATATAGGAATGATTGAAAAATCAAAGCGGGGGCGGGGCTGCCTGAATAGTATTCCAATGGAGGCTTTTTGGGGTGGGGGTTGGGGGGAGGAAGAGAAAAGTCGAGCTGGAGAGGGTAAGCTGAATCAAATTCCTGCTCTGTCATTTTTCTCCCAAGTAATGACCTGCGCAAAATTCAATATGACCGAGCGAACTGCGTGAGCATATTATAGTAACTGCCTGCTCGTGGGGGAGGCCCGGAGAGGGGTGAACCGCAGGTCACGGCGTCTAAAAATTATTAAAATGTTCGAGAGCCTCGTGACGCGCCTAGCTGTTTAACAAAGACTGCCAAAGTATGAGATTAATACGAAAACTTGCTCTTCAAAAACAAAAACACACCAAAAAAAAAAAAAAAAAAAAAAAAAGTCTTTTTCCGGCCTCCGAGGGGGCCTGTGGTTCCTTTGCCCGCAGCCGCGGTTCGGTTTTCCGGACACACAATAGTGGACGGGAGGGAGCTCAGCTGTTTCTCAGCGGGCCCACGGCGGGTCGCCCGGAGCAAGCAGGGAGCGGCTGGGTGAGTACTCTTGCCGGCTCAGGCCCTTGCTCCGTTAGGCGCGCTTGGAGTGCCACCGGGCTGCAGGGGACTATCCTCAGCTTGGCCCTCTGCTCGGGTTTCTCTTCCTCTCTGCTTCTCTTCCAGCTCGCCCATAGAAAGGTGGATGCTTTTTTCTAGGCCGGGGCACGCCTGTGATGGCGCAGGCAGGGTGGGCTGGGCAGCGAGAGAGGACACACTAGCAACCTGTGGCTGCTTGGAGAAGGAGGCCAAGTGGTCTTCGAAGAACCTAAGAGCACTTGGGAGGTAGCACAGAAGGTGCCTACGCCTCTGGCTCTGCGTATTTTTATTGTTATGCTTTATTGTTGTTGGTATTCTGGGTGCAGAGGGGTGAGGCTGTCTCTAGCTGCGGTGAAACCTGTTACTGATAAATCCTGTACTCCACCCCTGGTGTCTACACAGGGAGGGAGTGTGGATAGGGGTTGGTGTGAGAGCAGGTGGTGGCTCTCCAGTTCTCAGAAGCGAAAATCTCAGTGATCGGGCCTAAGTTCAACCATACCCTCTCTCTTGGCGCTCTGGACACCTGGGCCACATCCCTTGTTAAGTGTAGATCAGAAAAGAGGCCAGCTCAGATGCTCTCCCAAGCCGCAGGTGGGGTGGGTTAGACCGGTGTCCAAGAGTGGGAGGTATGGGATAGGGAAGGGGTCTGGACAGTTGGGGTGGGTCATGGCACCCCTAAATACCCTTTGAGAAGACTTGGTTTTTGCTTGATATTTGGGATCTGGT
This sequence comes from Onychomys torridus, assembly GCF_903995425.1. Lineage (NCBI taxonomy): Eukaryota > Metazoa > Chordata > Mammalia > Rodentia > Cricetidae > Onychomys > Onychomys torridus. Next base: position 84,462,843 of record NC_050450.1, read on the forward strand.
GGGAATCAAAGCAACACATTTTGTCTATGGGTGCTCAGAATGAACCCTGCCTGTCTTTGATGAAGAGGGAAAGTACAGCTACAGGTATTCTTTCTCCCCAGTTATGCATGAGTCTGGCCTAGCGAGGAGGGCATTGGGTTTAGCTAAACCCAGAGGCCCTTATTGCAATGCCTAGATACAGGATGTTAAAAACAAACAAACAAACAAAAAACAGAAACAGAGGTCTCAGGTGGGATCTCTCCTACTCAGCAATGGTTCTTGGTCTCTGCATGGGTGAGGTGGTTGAGAGGGTTGTTTTGGCTTGTTTGTGTATGTTCATGAAATTGGCAGTGTTCTAATTTACTCAGTAAGGACAAAAGTATTTCTTAAACCTGGGTGGAGAGGAGGCTTCTGCTGAGCACACCTCACCTGGTCACAGCTCTCAGCATTGAAGCCGCAGTTCCTTCTAGTTCCCGTTTTTTCTAGTTTAGTAAACCAACAGTCACTGGGAGCCTCAGGAAGTTCATTCAGAATCCCATTTTGGCCCCACTGCCAGCAACCCAAGCAGGTGGATGGGCCCAGTTAGCCCTCTAGACAGAGAATCTCTCTCTGGGGCTAAGAAGTAGGTAGTGGGGGCCCTCCTCACACCTCTGTGGGGTTGTCTCCCTCATTCCAGCCCCCAGGAGGTATGAGGGATAGGGGAGTTTGGGAGGGGCCTGCGCATCATCTGGCTGCAACTTTTATGGTTCCTCATTGCCCTTCATTCGGAAATGAAGCGCCTTTGATCTTTTTCTCAGGTTGTAAACGGAATTGCCCATCATTAAATATCCGGGAGCCCCCATCTGCTTGGTCTCCCAGCATTTTTCCTCACAGCTGTTTCTCTCTCTTTTTACCATTCAATTTTTCCAAAAGGACTTTTATTACACCCCTTCACACCCAGCAGCCCCTCTCTCCTCCCTTTGCTTTGGAAAATATCTAGATATGCGTTTGATCACAAACTAAAGACTGTGGGGGCAAGGGAGGAGAGCTGATTTTTTTTTTCTTAAAAAAAAAAAAAGTCACAGGGGGAGGGGAGGGACCGAGGGCACCCAGAAAGGCCTGATTCTGACTTCGAGGCAGCCTCAGGCTGACCCTTCCTCCTTTTGTACTTAGCTAATGTTTACATCTCATAATTCATGCGCCACCGAAAGTCCAGCGGCAGCCACGAGGTTCGAGTCCCTTTGCCCAACAGCTGCTTTTATTATTTTTTATTTTTTGATAGGAGAGTTGAAAACCTTGTAATCCTAAGAATGGACCCACAGTGACTTTTCTGCTCCCAGAGATCAAAATTAAAACAAAACGAAATAAAAAGAAAGCATTCAAACTACACCCCAAAAGAAGAACGCACCGAAAGTAAGAGAACTGGAAATTTCCTGGGCCAAGAAGACCTGTCTGTCTTCTGTATATACCCTGTAGATCCGAATTTGTGTAAGGAATTTTGTGGTCACAAATTCGGATCTAGGGGAATATGTAGTTGACATAAACACTCCGCTCATTTTTTTTCCAGAAGAAAAATAGATTATTTTCTAAATGAGGACAATCCAGTGACTGGCTTCGAGAAGACTCCTTCTTTTTCTTTCTTTTCCTCCCTCAACTGGTTAGGGAGAAATCTCATCTACCTGAGGTGTCCCCCATGCCTGCTCCTGGAAGCTTGGGTCCTTGTTCTCTTAAAAGGTTCATGTTACTGGTGTTTTAAAAATGTATCCTGAAGTCCAAATCTATGTATTTTCTATTATGAGTCTAGGGGGCTTTATTGGAAATCATGGGGGAGAAAAGATTGCTTCTGCCACAGTGTGCAAAGGCAAAGGAAATTTGCTTTTCAAACGTATGCGGAGGTCGTTACTTCATTGGGTTCAGGACAAGACGCCCTGGAAATACAAGGTTGCCGTGGGTGTTCTCGTGCATGTGTCCTTGGTGGGGGTGTCACAGCTGGGGCTCTTTCCTTAGATCACAGGGATGTGAATTTCTCCTGGCCACACAGGCAGAGGCGGCGGCGTTAGCGGCAATCAGAATTCCTGGCGCCACACTTAGCATTGCTTCGATGAATCTGGAATTAGCAAATTACTACTCAACTTGTTTTCGAAACTTGCAGGTTTTGCTTTATTCCAGCTTCTATCGTTAGTGCGGGAACTCAAGTCGTTTCTCCGAGCTTGGGCCTTGTGCGTCAAAGGGAGGGAGTGGTTAGGAGGAGAGGACAGACTGACGGACACAGCGAAGCTAATAGTGCAGCTAAATGCGATTTGGAAGGCGAAGTCTCCCCGAATTAGTGCGTGAATTTCCTATCGATCTGCCCGCGGTCCCATTCATCTCTGACACGTCCCTCCGCGCCCCCGCCCTCTAGCTCCCGAAGCCTCCTCGCTCACCTCCTACTCCTCCCCATCTGGCTGCTGGGAGAAGCCCCAAGCTCAGCGCCCCTCTAACCTAGAGGGTGCCCCTTTCAAGAAGGAGCCCCCTGGCCCTCCAGTCACTTAACTTCCTACACAGACACCCGGTGCGTGAGCTTCCCACTCACCCTGGGGAGGAGATGGGGCCCTATGGAAGGAAGAAAAAGGTTGACAGAGGTGAGGTAGGGCAGGGGGGCTACACCCGGAGCCCCAACTTCTGAGAGGATGCAGGGATTGTGCTCTCCCCGCCCCCCTAAGACAGGCCCTCCAGTCTTAACCCGCTCACTCCTTCCTAGCTCTTCGTCTCTCTCCTCCGCGGAGAAAGCCAGGCGAGGAGGGGGTCGCCCCGCAGGAGCCCTATGTAAATCCTGGTGTTGGATGGGTGGGGAGGGGGAGAGAAGGGGAAATAAACCTCTTTGGCTGGAGTAGGGTCCGGGTGAGCAGATTTCCTTATCCGGGAATCGCAGGCCGGGTGGCCATTGGCTCGGAGGATCACGTGGGCCCCAACTTTGTTCACTTGACAGTAAGTAGGAGGGCTTTCGGAAACAGGAAAACGAGTCAGGGGTCGGAATAAATTTTAGTATATTTTGTGGGCAATTCCCAGAAATTAATGGCTATGAGTTCCTTTTTGATCAACTCAAACTATGTCGACCCCAAGTTCCCTCCGTGCGAGGAGTATTCACAGAGCGATTACCTACCCAGCGACCACTCGCCTGGGTACTACGCCGGCGGCCAGAGGCGAGAGAGCGGCTTCCAGCCCGAGGCGGCCTTCGGGCGCCGTGCTCCGTGCACCGTGCAGCGCTACGCGGCCTGCCGAGACCCCGGGCCCCCGCCGCCTCCTCCGCCCCCGCCGCCCCCGCCACCGCCCGGGCTGTCCCCTCGGGCTCCCGTGCAGCCACCAGCCGGGGCCCTCCTCCCGGAGCCCGGGCAGCGCTGCGAGGCGGTCAGCAGCAGCCCCCCGCCGCCTCCCTGCGCCCAGAACCCCCTGCATCCCAGCCCGTCCCACTCCGCGTGCAAAGAGCCCGTCGTCTACCCCTGGATGCGCAAAGTTCACGTGAGCACGGGTGAGTGCGTGGGCACCCCTTCCCCTCCCACCCCCGGCGCTTTACAGCAAGGGACCTCCGAGGCATGTGGGGGAGGGAGCTGGGGGAAGCCAATTGTCCCCGCTATAAACTCGCCATTGCCAGAGATTTACGGTCTCCTGTTTTCAGAGTCACATAATTACATCGCCCATAAATTTTTATGGCCTGGTGGGCCCTGCGCCTTTGAAGTCATCCTCTTTTCCAATCTCCCAGCGACTTTTTCGCCTGGGATACGCAGTCCCAGTGAAGTTGGAAGTTGGGGAGGGGTGTGGGAGGAGGGGAAGAGGAGGAGGAGGAGGAGGAGGAGGAGGAGGTAGTAATCCGTATTTAAGCAGAGGGTTGAAGCATCTACCAGTATTTCTTTTTTCCCTTTCTTCTAGCCTAGTTCCTTGGCTGGAGAAGTGAGCAAAAGTTTTTGGGGGGAGAAGGCGCTGTTTGGAACCTGAGCAGTGAGGGTGGGGACTAAATCCAGGAATGGTCTGGGGCAACACCCCTCCCCTCTCCCACCCTCCATTCTCCCACCCGGGGTCCTCAGGCCAAAGAGTGAGATGAAATCTTTCCAAGATTCCTCACAGTGCCCCCTCCCCCAGGCAACAAGGACGACAGCCCAGCCTTTCAAAAGTTTGAGGTTTTTCTTTTCTGTGTGTCCCGATGTCTGTCTTCCTTTTTCGACCCCTCCCTCCAAGATGAGGTGGTGGGACCTGGAGGCTTGAAGTTAGCTGAAAGAAAAAAAGAAAGAAAGAAAGAAAGGGTTTTTCCCTCCTCCCTTTCGGGGGGCAATAAAACTTTCTCTTTCTCCTTCTCTGTGTGTGTCCAGTAAACCCCAATTACTCCGGCGGGGAGCCCAAGCGCTCTCGGACCGCCTACACTCGCCAGCAAGTCCTCGAACTGGAGAAGGAGTTTCATTACAATCGCTACCTGACGCGGCGCCGGAGGGTGGAGATCGCCCACGCGCTCTGCTTGTCCGAGCGCCAGATCAAGATCTGGTTCCAGAATCGGCGCATGAAGTGGAAAAAAGACCACAAGTTGCCCAACACCAAGATCCGCTCGGGTGGCACCGCGGGCGCAGCCGGAGGACCCCCTGGCCGGCCCAATGGAGGCCCCCCCGCACTCTAGTGCCCCCCCAAGCAGGAGCTGGAACCTGGGGGGCGGGGGTGGGCAGCGAGCACCGAAGGGGGGTGCGGGGGTATGGGAGGGTCCCCAGGCTTGAGCCCAGAAAAACCTATCTACCCTACCCCCACTTTATCTATAAGTAATAAACGCAGAGAAGGGGGGAGGGTAGGGAAGCCTTATTTATAGAAACGACTATAGGGAGCAGGGTGAAACCATCCGGAAGCAAGATTCAAGTCTCTTGCTTTCTTCCTTACAAAAAAAAAAAAAGAAAAGAAAAGAAAAGAAAAAGAAAAAAGAAAAGAAAAAGAAAGAAAGAAAAGAAGAAGGAAGAAAGGAACAGACAGAAAGAGAAATGGAGGAGCCTGCTGAGCCTGGTTTTCAGCTTTGGTGAAGATGGATCCACGTTTCATCTTTAATCATGCCAGGCCTGGGCCCATCTGTCTTGTTTACTCTGCCGAGGAGAGGACGAGCCTCGGTGGCGACCATTACCTCGACACTCGCTAACAAATGAGGCCCGGCTCGGCCGCCGCCGCCGCCGCCTCTGCTGCTGGACGGCAGCCTGGATTGTCTTTCTTTGTCCCTTACTCCTGACACCCAGCGAAGGCACCCTCTGACTGCCAGATAGCACAGTATTTTGGCCACGGTAACAGACACACACATAACTTCCCTTCCTGTCGGTGCCCACCTTGGGGGTGTGTGTGACTGCTCACCCCCTTCCACGCTAGGCTTAGAAGGGGGGACAGAAGGGAAGCGAGGGGCGGTCTTCCCAACGTGGGTTCCGGAATCTGAACCCAAGAAATATATAAAAAAAGAGATTGAGACACCCAGGAGGGCCTTCTGCTGCAAGGTCCAGCCAGGCCTGGCAGGGTGAGGGGCAGTTGAGTTCTGGGAGCTGGGAATGTCTTCTGGCCAATCCACAGTTCTACAGCAGAGGCCTTCTCTTAGACTGCAGATGAATGTGAAATTAGGGAATAAAATGCTGTGGCCCTCCTACTCTGGAAGGACAATGTTGCAGAGCCTTCTCCCGTTGTTATCACTGTTGCATCCTTTATTGTTATTATTATTATTAATATTAATATTATTATTATTATTTTATGTCATGTGTGTCCTCGCTCCTGTTCTCTTTCTGACATTCCAAACCAGGCCCCTTCCTACCTCTGGGGCTGCCTGAGCCTGGAACCTTTCATTGGTGTGAAAATTTGTGTCCTGTACTGAGTGACAACAGAAATAAATGTTTGGTTTCTTGTGACCATCACATCGTGGTTTTGTTGGAATGCTGATGTGAAGGATATGGACACGTGCCGCCCAGTGTATAAGCTAAGCACCTAGTGGGTTTGGCCTCACAATGAGTGGGGTGGGTTTTTTTTGTTGTTGTTGTTGTTTTGTTTTGTTTTGTTTAAGGCTCCAACGGGAATTTCTGCCTCAGAGGCTTCCAAATTGTGGTAGCTGGTTTATTTTCCCTTTGGAGTGATGTGTTTTGTTTGAGGCTTAAAATTTTTCCTCCTCCAATCCAAAAATGGATCACAAGGACTGGGAGGGCTAATTCCAGGCCCCAATGGGGGGGTGTGTTTCATTGTAAGACACCAGAGGCTTAAAGAGAGCAAAGTCTTTCATACTGTGATTTATTTGTCATAAGCAAATAAAATGCAGTTAAGCTGTCTCCTTCTAGACAGCCGGCTCTGGTTATTAAAGTTCGAGAGAGGACTCCATGAGCCGACCTCTTTCTTCCCCGCATAAGAAGGTATTGCTTTCCTCTGAGGTGTTTAAGGCTTTAATGAGTCTAATTTTTTGCACAGATGTTTCTGGATGTTTGCAGGTTTTCAGAGTATTTTTATATTACAAAGGAACTAGCCGGTGCCATAGCTCAAACTCTGACAAGCAAATAGATAATCAAGAAGACAAATGGCCTCTTTTGTGAAGCTCTGCTCCTGTATTAATTTTCATTTTCTTTCTCATAGAAAGTATCGAAAGTGAGGCTGGGGACCAAATAGCTGTCTGTGTCTGAGATCCCAATTACCCCTAGAATGGAGTGGGGGAGGGGAAGGGGTCCAGGTGATCCTCACAAACCTCTGACAGGTTTGGGTCACTTTTGTCCGGTACAGGCTGGAGCTCTAGCCTTGGGGTCCATGGTCTGGTGATGGCTCAGGGTACAGCCACATTCTTCTCCAAGAAGCTCCAGGCTCTAAAGAGCATGTACAATTAAAAGTTGTTTCGTTTGGTTTTTGGCTTTTTTGTTTTTGTTTTTGTTTTTGTTTTTCCCCTTTCTTTCCGTAAAATAAAAAGCCAATACCATCCACATGTTTGATTGTTTATTTTGCATTTCTTTGGTTAGCCTGTAAGGGGAGCAGGAGTCTGAGTAGGCCAGAGAACCCATCGGGCCAGTATCTCCAGGGCAGTCGAGTTGCCCATTAAAATGAAACCAAGAGATTAGTTTCAAAAATCAAGAAAGGAAGGAAGGGAGGAAGGAAGGAAGGAAGAGTTGCCTGTAACTTGGAGGAGGATGAGTGGATTAGTTTTGTCTCTGGTGTGGTGTAATGTTTTACTTTTGAGGACATAAGATATTCCCTTAGTTGAGGGGAAAAAAATAGTTCTCAAAAACCATAAGGTCTCCCGCAAGAATGTCTCTAAAGAATCAAATCAAAGCTGCCTCTTAGAAGGTATGAATAGAATCTTAAAAGAAAAAAAAAGAAAAGAAAAGAAAAGAAGAAGAAGAAGAAGACGAAGATTTCTATGGTGTCTAAAGTTCACAGCCATTCTGTGCAGACAAGAGCTAAGAAAAATGTGAGAATTATACAGAAAACCATTAATCACTTCTTTTCTTTAAATACGTATCCTCTCTCCTTTGTTATTATTCAACAGCAAATCTCCGCAGACCGGCTGTTGGGGGAAAAAAGTGTTAGCCGCCTCTCCCGGATCTGCGAGGGGGAACATTTTTGGAACCCTAAAGTTGAAAACTTTTTTCCCTCAGTTTGGAAGAAGTCTTTCGTCATGAATGGGACCAGAGAGGCTCAGGCGAGAGGCACCAAAAGAAGGTAACAAAGCCCTGGCTTGGGGTGACTTCTGTTTTGTTTTGTTTTAAATAATTTTATGGGCTCCTTTTACAAGTAAAAGGGAAAAAAAAGCTCACCTCCTCCTTTTTCTTTTTCAACTATCTTTGTGGGGTTTTTATGGTGGATGCTTGAGCAGGTTTGCTGTGTTTTATGATGACTGATGTTTGGGAGAGAGTGAGAGAGACAGAGGAGAGAGGCCTGGACGCCTGGAGAGTGTTTGAACCAGTTGGGACAGAGGTGTCAGGGCCCCTGAAAAACACCAGAGAAGAAGGTTGTTTGGGCCGCTCTTCAGAAGTGCTTTCTGGCTTTTGAAAAATGCAGGCGCGCTTGGGGAGAGCCTGTATGTGCCTGTGCGTGCCTGTGCGTGCAAGGTGCACACTCAGTGAGTTCCTGGGACTCTGATTGTCCGCACTGTTTGCCAGTGAGATGTTGACACCGCAGCCTCCTGGAGAAATGAAATGCAGTTCTTGAATGAAGCCTGGGAGCTGGTAGAAGTGAATTTGGTTGCATTTCCTTCTGGTGTCTAGCTTGGAATTCTAGACAAATCCTTTACTCTCTGAGAGGGAGGAACGGCTCAGGGCCAGGTGCACTGACACAGAAATTCTCTTTTGTCCTGCCCCCCCCCCCCACTTCACCCCCCCCCACTTCACCTCACACTCTAGGCCTCCTGGAGGCTCAGTGTTCAGTTCCTTCTTTTTGCTTCTGGGTTTGAGGGCTCTGTTCTTTCTCCTGGTGCCTTACTTCTCAGGCTGAAGACTCAGTGGGCTCTGCCTCAGACCTGAATATGCTGGCCCCTTTTCCCTGAGGCCTCACTTGGAGTTTGGAGGCGGGAGGCTGGCAGGATAGAGAGTTCATGGAGAGGCCACGTTTTCTAGGCGATTAGCTTGGTATTAGAACCACAAAATGACCTCGGAAGCCCCTTGACCTCTCTGAGACTGGACATTGTGCTAGCTCTGGCTTCCTGCCCCAGAGGGAAAGTCACACCTCTTCAGGGAGGGGTTCCAGCTTCTCCACCTCCCTAATGGTGCCCAAATCCTGTGCTATATCAGAATTTCTGGATCATTTTCTATTATTGTGGATTGGGAAGAAAGGTGGTTTTCGTTGCTGTTTTTTGTTTGTTTGTTTTTGTAAGTTAGCCCAGAAGTCCTGTGGGTGGGCAGTAGAGTACTGGTTTGTCTGTTTAAAGGCCCTTCCCTAGGTTAGGCTTCAGCCTCCTGCCCTACCCCAAGTCCATTTGCACCCTCTCTTTTTTAGCTTTGCCTAAAGCAAGCTGAAGGAAGAGGGGCTAAAGGATACAGTATGAGAGGTTGGACAGACACTGTCAATGAGACTGCATGTAGACCACTAAGAGGAAGAAGCTCCTGAGCAGGAGAGAAATTCCTTCAGAGATTCTCTCTGTCTCGTCTCTGTCTCTGTCTCTGTCTCTCTTTCTCTCTCCCTCTCTCTCCAAATCTACAGTCTCTCAACCCATTTTCTGAAGTTCCTTTGTTTAGGAAACTATATCTTTATAATCACATTTATCTTCCACACTCCAAACTTCCATTTCTAAGTCCTTGGGTACCTCAGCAACCAGAAGAGCAAGCGAAATGGGAAGAGGTCTGTCCCAGTTTGCTCTGACCGCTTCCAGGGCCTGCTCTGCAGAGCTGACCAAAGTTTGCTGAAACTTTTTAAGTTAAGAGACAGAGGGAAGATTTGCTAAGGGGGGGAAGCTTGATCATAGACCCCTCTATAATCAATGTTCTTCTATCTCCCACATTAAACACCCACATCAGCAGCACGCATCAAAGGGGAGGAAAGGAGGGAGGGATGGAGAGGGGGAGGGAGAAGTTTTTCTAGCTGGGAAGAAAAGTAAGCCCTACTCTCCTTAAAGTAAGAAAGGAAGAGACAGGGCTTTGCTGAAGAGTGTGTGAGGTGTCCCTGCTGACTCACATTGTATAAATCTTGTCCTGTAATTTGGGGACTCTCAGACAAGAAAAAAAAAAACTGAGCTATTGCCTTTTCTTTTGTCCCTGGGTAGCATAAATGGAGGAAATGAGACCTTGGGCGGGGAAGGGGTGGGTGGGCAGTGAGGTAGACTGGACCACTTTGATATCGAAAATATCTGCCAGGAAAGATATATAACCGATAGCTGATTGTGGGCCCTCTCTGGGCTCAAATGACAAAGACCTAGAACTTTAAACTGCTCTCTGAGACGTGAGAATTAGGTGTACACCAAAAAGAACTGAAGTGGAAAGGCTGGGGTTCACCAAAGTCTTACACACACACACACACACACACACACACACACACACACACACACACCCAGGCTCACGGTATAAGACTCCTCTTTCTCTCGTTTCCAGACCTAGACCTTTTTAGAACTCACAGCTGCTGGGGCTCACTTTCCACGGCTCTCCAGTGGCCACCCACCACCCCTGAGGCCTTCCCATCTTTTGACCTCTCCCCTCGGTTCTCTGGGCCGCTTAGCACTCCCTCTCTTCCTTCTGGCCTCAGCGCCTGGTGGGTCTCCGTGGGAAGCGGTGACGGCGAACGGGTTTGATTGGAAAACGGAGTTGGGAAGTTTCCCAGCGTGAGTTGAGCGCTGACGGATTTGTGATCGGCCATAAAACCGGCGCGTTCAGATTCGTAAATCAATCTCGCTTTTCTCAGTCTAAACGTTCGCTTTATCGGCAGCAAGAAAGCGCTCAGCTCGCGCTCACTCGGGCGCTTGTTTATTTGAATGTGGACGGTTCCCAGGATCCGAAGGGTGTGCGCACTTTAACAACCTGGCTGGCTTCTCTTACCGGTCACCAAGGCTCTCCTCTTTCTTGTCTTTAAATATAATTTCTCCGTTTTAAGGATTGCTATCTTCGGTTTTAAAGATTGTCATTTCCTCATGTTCCAATTTATTCATTTATAGCCCTCCCCTCTCTCTCCCCCTCTCTCTCTATCCAGCTCTCTCTCTTCCTCCCTCCCTCCCTCTGTCCTATCACACACACACACACACACACACCCCGCCGTTTGTCTTTGGGGGAGCATTTTCCTTTTAATGGATTTGTAGCCAGGGACCTTGTAGACTTGCCCTCGCAGGAGACGGGAGCAGGCCTACATCAGCATTAGGCTGAATTCAATACCAGTCTGTGTTCAGGATCTGGACAATCAAAGCCGACTACCCCCCCTACAGAGTCTGAGCCCCGCCGGCGCCCCCTCCCCGTGGGGCTGGGGCAGAATTCCAGTACTTTCCGCAGGGGTCCTGCTGCCTCGAAACCTCCGTGGCACACGTGGGGAGACTGTGTCTTTGGGGTGGTTACATGAAGAGGTCCTTAACCTTCTTTGAGTCGCTTTTGGTTCAGACAAACCAGCGGAGACCCCTCATCCCTATCCCCCAGCTCTCCCACCCTACATTGCCTTTATTCTTTCCCATTACACGGATGCCCTGTCCGCCTGGTCGCAGCTACCCCAGAGCTGCCGAAGTAGATAAGGCTGGGAATGTTCAGCGCAGGGGCTTCTTAGGAATGCCTTTCTACTTCGTTTGCATCCCTCTGCCCCAACTATGCCCCCCTGCCCCAACTATGGACTCAGATTCACTTATAACTTGTGAAGTTTGGGGGTTGTTTGCTTTTGTTTATTCTTGAAGAGAAGGAGTCCGTACATCTCTCTCTCTCTCTCTCTCTCTCTCTCTCTCTCTCTCTCTCTCTCTCACACACACACACACACACACACACACACACACACACACACACACACACAGCATGGGTCTCTTCCATCCAAATGTTTACCACTTTAACGTGTATTATCCCCATCTTTCTCTCACTGATCAATCTCCATTGTCTGTTGATTGGAAGTCCAGAACACTAACACCTGGGAAATATAGACCCTAGGCTGCCAGGCAGGCTTCAAAGCGTTCCTTCTGGTTTTGTCCAGTCTTGTTTCGGCCCTTCAGCTACCTTCATTAGTGTATTTCAGAGACTGAGATGGGGTTGACATAGGTAGAATCTGGGTGTCTGCTTCTTTTGTATGGAAGCCGTGGTCCCTAGGTCTTTTGTCTCTGGAGCCTATTATCAAATCGCATTTAGTTCCCTATGGTAGTAACAATGCTAGGGGGAAAGTCCCCCTCCTGGTTTTTCTCTATCCTGGGAGCTTCAGAGTCACCTCCTCACGCTGTGTGTCTGACCTTTCAAAGGTACACTACAAAAGATCAAAAGGTGAATAAAAGCCCCAGAAGTCCCACTATGGTACATACAAGGTAGCAAGGACTTGCATGGAGTCTTCCTCGTCTGACTGTCTGTCGGTTCCCTTAGATACACTGTTGATGAGTTTGAAGAGAGTGAGTGGGTCCTGCTAAAATAAATACCCCAGTAGTAGGGGCACAGAATGGAGTTGGAAGGGGCTATCTATTCTAAAGGATACAACTAGGAAGCTGAGAAAAATCAGGGGCTTGGAGAAGGGCTCTATGCCCACCCCACCCCCACCCTGACGCCCCAGCAGACTATTCTGCACCTCTAGGAACTAAGCAGAAGCAGGAGGAGAAGGGAGAGAGGAGAGGTGGGCTGTGGGTAAGTGTGTGCCTGTGGGGGTAGGGAGTTAGAAGCAGAGTACTAGAGATGTGCTTGTGGGAGAGAGACCTTGCTACTATTCCATTGGTGGGTTGGGGGGAACCTATTTTACAGGAAAATTTCTCCTCATGAAGGGGAAGGTCATAGTGGTCCTTTGAGCCTGAAATCGAAAGACCCCCTTCCCCCTCCCGGTCACGTGATTCATTAAATAATTAATGCCGAGGTTGCAGAATAGATATGTATTCGTCAGGAAAATCGCAGGCTCGGTCTCCCTGTTTCTGACGTCCAATTCAACTGTCCTTTGAAAAACAAGCCTGTACCCTGAGAAAAAAGAGAGAGAGAGAGAGGGAGAGAGGGAGAGAGAGAGAAAAAGAAAGGGAGGCAGCAGTTAAACAGCCCCGCAGCTGGAGCCGCACCCGGGCTGGGGTACTGTAAGTAGAAGGGATTTTTCACTACCTACCGTGTCTTATATGTCCATGTAAATTTATTGTTTGTTATTAATGTTATTGTCGTAAAATGTGACAAATAGCCATCTTCATTTCCTGCCATTTCTCTTCACAGGATGCTCTCTGTTTATACCCATTGAGGCATTGCATAGAGATTTTAGGAATATTTCTCTCTCTCTCTCTCTCTCTCTCTCTCTCTCTCTCCTCCAACCTTTTTCTTGATTTATAGCAATATGGGTGTCAGCTTCTCAGCCAGCATGCCAACCATTGTGTGTGTGTGTGTGTGTGTGTGTGTGCATGTGCACTCACGCGTCTGCATGTGTTTGTGTGAGTGAGTTGTGTTGTTTATGGCTATGTCTTCGATAAATCATTTCTCACAGAAAATGATGGAGAAGCTGGGCTGGCTCTGTGGCTGGGAGAGAGTCATTCTTGGAGGCACTTCCTCTCTGCTCTGCTCCCAGGAGTTGGTTATTTCGGACAATTTACAGCAACGTATCAGCAGTTAATAGGAAAGCTCTGTAGCCGGAAGTTTTAAATTACAGCATCTGTAATGATCAATTAAGATGAGATTTGTATAAATTTGGTAAACCAGAAATGCCTCGTTGGCATATAAACCCAGTCAAAGATCATGACCTAATAGAAAAATGATATTTGCAAACCCTATAGAGGCAACATTCCAGCGGCAAATAATGCTGAATTCTGCTGCGATCACCCCCTCCCCCCCCCCCCCCCCCAGGAGTTTGGAATCTCTAACTCCAGTCCTGGGTGAATAAACACTACTCTGAAGGCAGAAGGAAGCTGGGGGCAAGAAAGGTGGAGGCATTGGAAGAAATTACAGGGCTTTAAGGCAAAGATTTTTGTATTTGATGGGGACTGAACAGAAATGCTGTGCAATTGGTAGGGGCAGGGAGAATTCCGTCAGGGTAGTAAAGCTGCATTTAAAGATTTGGTATGTATGGGGTTATTGAGGGTGGAGAAGGAGCTACCTAATTTGGGGGAGACAATGGAGGCTGGCAAAGGGTGAAGGGCAGGGAGACAAGCTGAGAAAGCCTTGGCTTCCCACCCTCCAGGCTAACAAAACAAGGAAGTGAATTCACACCCCAGGAGTCTCCCTTCAACCTACTGAAACAAAGAAAGTTTCCTGGGCAGTGAGAGACTCTCCTGTGTGTGTGTGTGTGTGTGTGTGTGTGTGTGTGTGTGTGTGTGTGTGTGTGTGTTTGCGGGCTTAAGTGGGAGAAGTTCTCTTAAGTTTTTACAGAAAGAAATATTTTAGGAATCAAGTGGTTCTGAAAAGTTGAAGAGTGTTCCAGAATATTGGGTGTGTTTCTTTGCCTTAACCCTCAACCAAAGACTGAGCAATTAGGGTGCATATCAAGAGGCGGGGGAACTGGTAACTTTCCCTTGGTCCTTTGTATGGACAAGAGGTAGCAGCTGGTCAAGAGCAAAATCAGATGTGTCAACTTTCTTCTTCTTCTTCTTCTTCTTCTTCTTCTTCTTCTTCTTCTTCTCCTCCTCCTCCTCCTCCTCCTCCTCCGTCTCTTTCTCTTCCTCCTCCTCTCCCTCCTCCTTCTTTCCCAGACAGAGTCCCTCAGTGTAGCCCTGGCTGTTCTGGAACTCCCTCTGTAGACCAGGCTGGCCTCGAACTCAGAGATCCACCTGCCTCTGCCTCCCGAGTACTGGGATTAAAGGCAGGCGCCACCACTGCCCAGCTCAGATGTGGCTTCTTGGGGACACCCTGTACTATGTCCCAAACTTGTGATGGATAAGATGCAGAGCCTTTGCCAAGTGATCCAGCCTGCCAGCTGCTCTTTCCTGACTGGAGTCAGGCCAGCTCACTTTATAGTCACTATTATCTGTGGTATTTAACTCTGCCTGCTAGTGTAAACCTTTGAGCAGGAAAATTAGAGTGATACTGTACAGGTGTTAATTATTCATGGCATCAGCCCCTCACGTAGTAGGCCCCAGCTTACGCAGCATCCAGGCCCCAGCTCACGCAGCATCCGGGAACTTACTCTACACTTTGCTCTGACAGTTGAGCCCTTGGCCCTCCTGGCTAACAGGAGATTTGAGGGTGAGGGGCTGGCAGGTCAAGCCTCCCAACTGGAGTCTGGGTAGAAAGAGATCTGGAGAGAAGAAAGCAGAGAACTGAGGCTGGGGTGTGCTTATCCAGATAAAAGGAAGTGGGAACAGTCTGGATTCAGAGACAACTCAACAATTGTGGGGCTAGCAATTATGGGGAGAGAGAATGGTTGGGAAAAGTATTCAAGAGTTGGGACCCCCAAACCTTTTAGTTCTATTCTCCATCTACACTTAAGTGTTAGGGAACCCCAGTGTGAGAGACAAGCGTATTTACTTTTCAACTAGTGTGTGTTTTTACATGTTCTTGTGTAAAGGTGAAGAAGGTATATTTACCCTCACTTGGTGCCCCAGAATTTAGGCCAGAATCTCGGGGTCTCTAAGAGGGAGTAAGACCCGTAAGTCCCTTCCTCCTTAAAAGGGGGAAGAATAAGAAGGAAAGATGGTGGAGCATCAGCTGCGCTAGCTTCCAAACTCAGCCTGCCTCAGAGCATAAAGAACAGAAGTGGGAAGCCGTCTATCTGTGGGAGCAGATCATAGCTAAGAGGCGGTTGGTGGCAGCTGGTCCTATGAACCCCTTCCCCCATGTTTCCAACTCTTCTTCTACTGACCCCCCTCTTCCCCCTTGCCACCTTTCCCTGTGAGATCTGCACCCCCACCTCCCCAGCATTTTCTTCTCTCTTATGACTTGCCTTTGTCTCCTCTGGCCCTGGGGAAAGGAGATGGCACCGATACCCCTCCCCCAGCTCTCATACAGACTTCCCCAGGAGACAAAACAAAGAGACCACCCTTTATTACTATTATCTTTCAGGCCTCTCTTAAAGCCCCTTGTGTGAGGCCTGGTGTTCCCCACTCAGGCATCTAGGCCTTTCCCCAAATCAGCAAGTTTGAGAAGACTGTATTGTTGCATGTATGTGTTTGCTTCATTTAGTCTTGATGCACCCCACCTCTTCTATCCCGAATCCCCCCCCCATCTGCTTTTATGCCACCTAGGGACAGAGTAACATGTATTTGGTGGACGGACAGACGGGACTCTAGTAAAGTTGCTGATCTGGTCTTTTCCCCAGCATGGGCTCATGTCCTCTTTCTCTGTACAGTGGTAGCATCTATCACTGTGCCTTTAAGATGCCAGGATGCTGGGCTCCTAACGTTTTAATGACCAGATGAGTGGGATAGAAAGAGGGAAAACAGCAGGCTCACTTTGGGGTGGGAAGTCAAGGCTGAACTCAAGGACGGGGTGATGGGAAGAGAGGAGACAAAGGCCAGTCAGTCATAGTCCCCTATGATTGTCCTTGAAGGACCAACTTGTAGGCACACACAACACAGTTAAATGAAAGAAGTGGAAGGAAGCTGTTCATTTCACCCTCTTCTCTCTAGAGGAGACTCTCAGAGACAGAGTAGACTCTCCCACAGAGGAAAGGTCCCCAAGATGAGAAGAGGGGCCTAAGGAGAAAGCCCAGAAGTGATTCCTGGAGATTCTCCGAAGTCCTTCCCAGGGCACAATTCAGATTCGCTGAGAGAGGCAGAGTGTGAGAAGACAAAAGGGTTTGTGAGAAAGGGAGTGACATACACAGACACAGACACACACACACACACACACACACACACACACACGGGAGAGGAGAGAAACACAGCCTAAACCCTTTGGAAACTAGACTCCTTCAGACACCATGAGCCATTCTCCAACCCTAGTACATTAAAGCCTTCTTTACAGGAAGTTGTCAAAGCTGAGACCGGCTTAGAAATTACTGCCTATAGAGTAGGCCCCAAACCGAGTGTATCTGGGATACAATCTGACATGCCAGGGGATGGCCAAGATGTTCTGGACACTCTAGTCTCCTCCATCCACCATTGGTACCTTAATCATTGGGATCTTTCCTAAAACAAATGCCTTCCCGGAGGGGAGATGGGAACAAGGCTCTGAAACCTGGGGTGAAGAATCCTCAGCTTCTCTTCCCTCCTGTGAATGTGGATTTTGTGTCTTTTTTTTTTTTTAAACTCTCTTCTGAAGCCAAGGAGGAGTTGATTTTAGAAGAACTTTCACCTCCAATCCACACCTCTTTCCTTAACCTTCTAATTCAACAAACGGATGCTTCCTTTTCTGATCTCCTCCCTCCCCCATCTTTCAGGAAAGAAAAAGAAAAGGGGAAAGTTCCAGCTTAAGGAGCTTTAGAAAGCCTGAAAGGGAAATGGAAAAGGAAGGAAGGAAGGAAGAAAGAAAGAAAGAAAGAAAGAAAGAAAGAAAGAAAGCCATCCTTTTGGCCCCCTAGTCCTTCCCAGTACCTCTGTAGCTCAAGCTCTCCTTCCTGCACAGTACCCCACCCCCTCCTGCCCTGCCCAGGACCGTCTCCCTTTCCCTCCCTTCTCTTTCGGGTTGGACATATGGAACCCATTTCGCTGGTGACATTGAAGAGCCGCCGGTGCGCCCGCCTTCCGCCATGGCGCCCCCGAGGCCCCTGCGCCTCTCCGTGGCCCTGTCAGTCGCCACTCCTTTTGCCGGGCGACTCGGTCAACTTTCAGGTCGGGTACCGCACTGGCCTGGGATTCCCGCAGCTGGGCGCAGGCCTTGCTGGGACCGCGGCCCGCCGCCTCCGGAACATCCCTAGCCAAGAGCCCTGCGCCCCGGCCCTGCAAGCCGAACAAAGCCGGGGGAGGCGGGGGCGGGGCGCGAGCTGGCCTCTACCCCCACCCCAGCACGGCGGGGTGCTCCCGGGGCCGAGGGACCAGGATGTGGCCGGCCCAAGCGCATCCCCAGCCGGGACCGAGGGTCCCCGGGGCTGGCGGTCAGCTCCCGCCTGTTCTCTGCACTGCTGCGGCGGGCACCCTAGTCTGAGACCGCGCAGGTAAGTGAGCGGTGTTCAGTCCAGCGCCCTGGGACCGGTGGGTGTGGAGAGGGGGACAAGGATATCCCCTGTCCTCAGTCAGCATCTGAATTCGAGACAAAGATCAGAGCAACTTAGAGGAGGTGTCGTGGGACTGAGAGTGTGGTCCAGGGCCCTAGTGTGTAGGGCGAATGTACAGGAATGTGGAAGTGTACCTGTGGGTAGACAAGATCCGACCAGGATTTGAGGAACTCTCAGGTTCAGGATGGATAGAGACTCTGGAGGGTTTTCCAGCGGGTGGGGATGGGAGCTGTGGGTGGTGAGAGATATGTGAGGCTGGGCCTGGCTCCCACAGCCCAGCTGCCACCGTGGTCCAGCCCTTTAGCACCTAGGAGTTATTTGAAGCTGAAATTACAAGGGCTTTCGCTGAGGCTGGGTGTTAAGCTGAGAATGTAGGAGAGGGCTTGATTTATGGCTTTCGGAGAAGCTGTGTTTACTATCTGCCTGCTCTGGAAACCAAAAACCAAACAGAGAAGAGGCGGGAGAGGCCCTTTTCCTTGGAGTGGGAGGCGATGCCAGGCTGATGCACTGGGATTAATTTTCTCAGATGTGAAGAGATCCTAGGCATCACCTCTTTACAGGCAAAGGGTGTGGTGCTTCTGTGAGGCAATAAGGAGTGTGCAGAGACACACTTGTGGAGATGTGTTCATGTATTGTGGGAGTGGGTCTGCACACTGGGGCATATATATATATATATATATATATATGCCCCGATTGCAATTTGCTTGGATGTGTTACAGTTACATAAAATCAGTTAGTGAGAGTGGAATCCCAGGGAGCCAGGAGTGAGTGAGTCTGTGTGTGCTCTGCTCCTGGCACTTTGGGATGGGGTAGCATTGGATACCATTCACCTGCCCCTTTAAGTTGTCCACAGGGTACTGCTGCTTCTGCCCAGTCTTTCTTTCTTCTCAAAGTCACAGGCAGCAAAGGCTGCTGGTCCAGGCCTCTGGCCACCGTTCCTCTTCCTCTCCATATGTACCTGCCTGCCCACACCCACGCTGCCTCCTCTTCACTTTGGATCTCTAACTTTGTAGTAGGACACTAAGAGCTGAGCATATTTGCTTGGGTGAAGGGGTGTGGGGACACATGGTGTATGTAGTAAGGGAAATGGTGGGGGCATGATTGGAGTCTGGCTTTTGGAAGGGTTGGATCCTATTATTACTGCGCACATTTTTCCAGTCTCTGTTGGGGGGGGGTGTCAAATGACCATGATCAAAAAGCAGGAATCATGTAGGATGGTGGGGGTGGGGGGGGGAAACATTTTGACCCTAGATAGTTATTTCCGCAGGCCAACTAGTGGCTCTTGTGTCTTGTCCAGACACCGGCTTTGCCTGCAAATTGTTTTGCATTAAATTTTCTCAGCCACAGAATTATCTTTCCTCGCCTCCAGCTAAACTTGCATTTTTCCACCAGACACTTGGGCCCGAACCAATGAAATCTGAGAGGAAGCGGCTGGGCCCTAAGTGGCCGTAATTTAATTGATTTTATCATAAATCATCAACTTGATGAAGAACCCGAGGTTTCAGTGAAGTAAATTGATATTAATGGGAGTTTCTTGAAATGCAAACCCACTGCATTGTTGGGGCATCTCGAGCTGAGAAGGTAGATTACATGTTTCTCAAGGGCTGGGAGCTCGACCTGGAGCTTGGAGCAGCTTGGGGTGGGTGTGGAGAGAATCAGGCTTGGAGGGGCAGCTGCCTGCAGATGGATCTCTGGGGGAACACGGCAGAGAAAGGAACTTTGTTGGGATGGGAGCAAATTCTGGCTGTGAGGACAGCCCCCAACTCATTGACCATCCTAGAAATGCTGGTTGTCAACTGAGGAGTGGGGGGGGGGGGCAGGCAACAGGGGAAGCTGGTAGGTGTGTGGGCAGAGGTGGGGGTATGGGGTGAGAAGGCCAGACTGGTACAATGGGCTCATTGATGCCTGGTTAAAAATTGCCAGGTTGAAGCCTTCCTCCTTTAATTATACAAATTAATTATTTACTGCTCAGATCGTTGCATCCAAAAATAGCACTTTTGATTTGGTAATGAGGGTAGAAAACAGGCCATCCTCCACCAGAAGAGGAGCAGTGAGATGTAGTATTTCTGTGAGCTAGAGAGGACCAAGACTGGGGTGTGTGCTCAGTGGTAAGAGAATAAACATGTAAATCCCAAGAGGAAGTATTTTGCATCTGATAACAATGGCCATGGTACACTTATTGTCTGAACTCAGTTTATTATTGCTTATTGTTACTGATATTTACATATTTACACGACACAGAGAATTACAAATGTTCAGCCTGAAAGAGAACCTTGGAGATCATTTAGCCTAATCCTCCTCCTCCATACAAATACCTTGGATTTAAAGAAGAGCACACTGAGGCCTGAGGAGTGCTCTGCTTCAAGTCACACAGCCAAGCTTCCATAACTAAAGTCTGAGTCACCTAGTGCTCAAGCTGTGTAGCAAAAATAACTCAAGATCAATTTATTTTCCACTCTGGGCCTCACTTTCCCTCTCTGCTACAATGGCAGAGTTGGACTGGACACCCCATGTTCAGTCTGCTCTTGAGTACCTCTCTGTATCTCCATCCTTTATGGGATGCAGCTTAGAGGCAACTTCGTGTATGTCCTGGAGTTCTGTGGGCATCTGACTGTAGAAGTTACTGCAGGATGTGTTTGCAAAATTCTGAGTTTGTCTTTGCTTGTACCTCTGGAAAATAAGTCTTCTGGACTGTCTTTTCAAAGAGTCCCTGTTCTCAACAGAAGGGAAGGCCAGGTGAAGAGCAGCGGCAACAGATGGATGACTAGGTAGTTGAACTGAACTAGGATTGGCACAGGGTCTAAGGCAGACAGGCAGACAGGTGTTAGCCCCACCAAACAAGACTCTTCGTGTCAGATGCTAAGCTGAGGCTGGAGTCATCCAGAATTCAGTGGTTTGGAGTTCTGAGGTTCCTCTTCTCACCCTAGCCCAAGACCTGAATTGTGGATTTACAGTTTAGAATCTGTGAAAAAAGGGTTCAGCTTCCCCACAGATTCACCCCTGACCCCTGGACACTTAGACCTTCTGTATCTGGGACAGGGCATCTGTAGTTGGCCCTAGCACCATGCTGACTGTCCTTCCAGGGTGACTAGGACAGAGAAAGCTCCCTACTTGGTTTTTGCTCTGTTTTCCTTCTCCTCTTCCAACTGCAGAGACATACAGCTTGAGGGCAGCTTCTCAGATGCACAACTGTGTGAAGGGCAATTTCCTGTGGGATCCAGGCTATAAGGAGGGTGGAAAGGTTGAGGAGAGTTCTAAGGTGCCCAGGGAAGTGTGGCTTGGGATATCAATTCCGAGGCAGGAGATGGAGAGAGCTAGACAACAAATTTCATCTTTAGAAATCCTAGGCACTGCTCAGATAACCCAGTCCTCCAAGCCTATTTTAAGAGAGAAAGTCTCATATATATATATATGACTGCCAGACCCAGACTCTGGCCCTGTCCCATTGTGACTTTGGCATTTTATATTTGGAGGCCTTCCACTGATTGGCCATTAATCCAGTGAGTTATTGTCTGCTAAACAGAGGTCATTGGGAGAGAGACATCCAATCTGTCAGGAGAGACCCTGCCTGCCAGCCCCATGAAGTGGACTGAGCCCTTCGGCCAGGCCAGTCTTGCTATGATACCCCCCCCTTCCCTCTCTCCTTCCCTCCCCTCTTTCCTCCCCCAGCTGTCCAGGATTCACAAGTGTCTCCCCCATCTCCCCTCTGCCTGTCCACCCTGCCTACCTTTGTCTCCACACTGGGTAGGGGTGGGGTTTGCCAGGGCTGAGCGGCTAGATGTCCCTGAGTCAGAAACAGATCTTTCAATACCAAAGAGCCTGCTTGCTTGCTGCTGATGTCACCCCAGGATTGTGGGCCCATCATTATTTGGTTCAGGAGGCTTCCACAGGCACCCAGGAGACCTCATAGGTCCTTGTAGTCTTTCTGCCTCTTTCTTTCTGCCTCACTCCTCTTCTCCTCAGGCCGGAGTAGGGTGGCACAGCCTGGATTTTCTTTTCTTCTCTCATGGGGACAGGCCTTCTCTCCTCCCTCTTGGAGTTATCATCAGCTGTCTCTACACCCGCCTTGGGGAAAGCGCTCAGATCCTCTCCTTCCTTTGTTCCTTCCCACTCAAGCATTTTTAGAGAGCCAGGGAGGAGGGACTAGTCTACAAAGCCATCTTCATTAATGATACCTCCTTTTACAAACCTTTAAGCTTTAAAGTCTTTATTGATAGTTAAGAGGAGATGGAGACGTGCATGTGCATGAACTTTACAGTACTCAGTGGCTGCCACAAAGTTGGATGGCCACACTAGAAAAGAGCGTGGGACAGGGAACCCAGACAAGGGTGAGCAAAGAGCAAATTGCTAAACCACCAGCCTCATCTCCAGCAGGTCCAGAGGGCCTGAGAAGTTTTCTTCTGTTTAAGCTGAGATCGGGACCCTGGGTCACCAGAAACTGAGAGCAGAAACGGGTTTAGAGGAGCTAGCCCTGCTTGCCCTTACTGAGATAAATTTTGTTTACTCTTCGATGGATTTTTGGGGGGATGGGTAGGGGTAATTGCACTGAGGTTCACAAGGGTGGGCAGCCAGTGACTGACCACTCAAAGGTTGCTTACAGTGAGTGCTCCTGCTCACCCATTACTGAGTACCTAGGAGAATTCGGGGGAAGAGAGGGCCAGAGCTCTCACTCTGTCTCTACGAGAGAGAAAGGATGTCTGTGAAGGGGGATGCTTTCCCGCAGTTTTTTGTTTGTTTTTTACACTTATTATTAATTTTTGTCTTTATTAGTTCACATTAGCTGCCTGTCTCTTAATTTTTTCACTTTTCCTCTTTCCTCTTTCTTTCTTTCTCCTCTGACAAAGTTACGAAGTTCTCTGACTCAAGAAGAAAATTGGTCTGTCTCTAACTACCCCTAAATCAGGCCGGCTATCCTACATGTCTTCTGTCAGACCTCAGAGACCACCTACCCTCAGACCCTTCTGAGGTCCTCAAGCTCCTTACCCTGCCTTTGTTTCTTAAACTTGAAAAGACTCCTAATCTTTCTGACCAAAAAACGCTCCCTCACAGCTGCTGGCATGGTCCCCTCTGTACCCTGCCTTCTCCCAGCTTCACGGGGCAGCTCCCTGTGGCCCAGAAAAAAAGGCAAGCAAGAAACCAAAGGAGGCTCTAAATGGGTGCTGTTTTCAAGAATTGGTCAGGAAACCTTAGATTCAGTCCCTACCCCACTCGGGGGTGCATAGCTTCTGGAACTTTCTCCCAACTCTGTTTCTGGGTCCCCAGATCCCCCTTTGGCTCCCATCCCCAGATACCTCTCTTCATCCACAAGGGACAAAGAAGGCTTGGGCAGAGAGGGCTTTGGCTCACTCTGGAGCGCTTTCCCAGAGCAGCTCCACTTAAGGCTGCAGTGGTTAGTTAGGTCACACTGCAGGCTCTGTGGTTATTCCTTCAGACAGAGTTTGTGCAGTCGCGAAGATAACCAGATACTTTTCTCAATTTCATGATAACTGTCCCTAGCCAGTGGTGGGAACTTTTAGAGGAGATAGAGAGTCTGAAGTACATTAAAAAAAAAAAAAAAAACTTTTTATTTTAGGGAACTAGAGAAAAGAGTTAGTTGTCTAAGTTCCCCGAAACCTCTGGAAGCACCATTGGCCTGAGCTGCTGACCCATCAGGCCTAAAATTCTTTGGCATCTTACCCTTTAGATCTCTTACCAGAGTTGTTGGGTACCAGAACAGTTCCTCCGGAGGCTCCTGGCTTGAGCCCCAACACTTCAACGTTTTTTTTCTTGAGACTATTAATAAAACAGCAAATTGGTTCCCACCTTCTCTACTTAACCCCTCAACTCCCATCTACACCCAGCCACCAAGTCTCTAAGGAACTACCAACTCTGGGCAGACAGCAGGATCCCAGGTATCACACCTAGGGTTCTGCATGTGACTCCTGTTGCTGAAGGCCACAGGTTCCTTTTGTGTTAACAGACCCCAGAAAACCAATCGCTACAGCCAATTTGAAGTGATTTGATGGGCTTAGACATAGTGGGGGGGGGGGGCGCTGGAAGCCAGGCACCATCCCCCTTTTCACTCCTAAAGAACAGCTTTTGAGTGGGGAAGGGGGTAAGGGAGCTCTTGCTGGAGTCAGACCAACGGTGCTCCCCGGGAAGGGAGACAATAGCAGGAGATGTCTCACCTTTGTTCCCCCAGTGCCAGGGCCTTTCCTGGTGCATCCAGATGGCAAAAACCGAGTGTCCCAATCACAAATCAGCACAGGGTCCTGGCTGGATGTGTCTACCCGAAGTTAAGAGAACCAGTTTCCAAGCCGTCTGTCCACATAGAAAAGAGACACACCAGCAGCCTCCTCGTCAGCCCCTAAGTCCCGAGTCAGCAGTTAGGCAGCCTGCACCCCCTGGGCTTGAAGAAATGGCCTGTGCTCTTTTTTGTGTGTTTTGCCTCTACCGCCAATGGCTCTTTCCCCACCCCCTGCCCCAAATTTGCAGACACCTACATTCCTGGCTCCGGTCTTCCTCCTCCAGGCCTCCTCCAGGCCTCCTCCTTGCCTTTGCTTGCCCTGCTCAAACACACCCTAAGAAAACTTTGAGCTTTTGTAACCTTCTTCACTTGTGCCAAGAGTCATAAATCTTGCCACGCAGAGCGGAGCCGTAGGAGAGAAACAAGCAGGTTTGCCCCGAGTAGTCATCATCATCTTCTTCTTCCATTCTGTCTGCCAGTGCATTTAAAAGGAAGCCCTTCTGGAGTTCTTCTCAGGGGTACAAATGTCCTTCTCACCTCCTACTCACCTCCTAGCCCCTTCTGCCTGTCCCGAGGTGAGAATCTTCACAGAAATTACTCAGTGAAGTTCTCAGAGCCCTTCTCCTGACCGTCTGTCTGGAGCTCAAGCTACACCACGGGGTCTTTCCTTTTGTCAACCTCCCATCAACCTACTCCCCCTGCAAGATGTTCTGGGTTTTTTAATCATCACTCACCGCTAGTTGTCTGTTCTCAAAAAAAAAAAAAAAAAAAAAAAAAAACAACCCACCAAAACGGGGGGGGGGGGGATATGTGAAAAAAGTCAGGCCTTGCCCCCTCCCCCATTAGAGACTGGGCATGGGGAGATTTAGGGGGTTGGGATGGAGAGGATGGAGAAGAGAGAAGGATCAGGAACTGAGAGATTCAGCAAGAGGGCCTGAGACTCAGCCAGCAGATTCCTTTAAAAAAAAAAAAAAAAAAAAGTCCCTGTGTGCCCACCATGAATGAGGACAGGAGAGGCACCCAGCGCCCCTGGCCCAGCCAGGCCAGCCTCTGACTAGGTCTCCAGAGGCCACTTCTCGGATTAGCATAATGGTCCAGTAGAGAGGCCTGAGTGGGGCGGGGTGTGTGTGTGGGGGGGCAAACTGTAAACTCCACCAGCTTTCTCTGCATTTTGTTCTCTTCCTCTCCCATCTCAATGTAAAAAAATTTACCTGTTTTTAAAACAAAACAAGACAAGACCACCTTCTACTTTCTTTGCTTCGCACTCTTATTTGGGGGAGGGGTACTCCCCCCCCCCCCCCAGCGCTCATCACCACAATCACCTTCCTTCCTTATCAGGCAGGCATCTATGCTTGCTAAAGGGGGAGAGGTGGGGGGGGGGTGAGCTAGTGTGTGTGTGTGTCTGTGTGTGTGTGTCTGTGTCTCTCTCTGTGTGTGTCTGTGTGGTTTTTTTCCCTGTGCAAAAGCAGAGGCCATTGTTACGGAGAGTAGGGCGTACCAGTCTTATAGGGCAACCACACTGTGGCGGCTTGGCCGAGCTGAAGCCCGGAGCTGGATTCTCGGCAGCCGAGCCTCCCAGCACCTTTTGGTCTGCTATTTTTTCCCCGCTCCCCTACCCCTCCCTCCTGCGCACCCCCGCTCCAAAGCCGAGTGAATTGAAGCGGACGCCGCGCGGCTCCTCTGGCCGGTCTGCCCCTCGGGCTCCCCAGCCGGGGTGGCTTTGGGGAGGGGGGGCGACGCAGCTTTAAACAGTGGTCTTTTTTTCCTTTGCCTTCAAGGAGGGGAGATTTCTCGCCTGCCGCTCGCGCTGAGGCTCGATGTGAATATATATTATGTCTGCCTGTTCTCCCCTCGTCGGTGGCTAAGGTAAGCCGGACTGAAATAGGCTATCAGTTTGTGAATGGCGGAGAGTATGTCTCAATGATTTATGGCCCATATGACTCCAATCTCGGTTCAAGAAGAGTTCACAAGCTTTAAGCTTCCTTCCACGCAGCGACTGACTCTCTCTCTCTCTCTCTCTCTCTCTCTCTCTCTCTCTCTCTCTCTCTCCTCTCTCCCCCTCCCTCCCTCCCTCTCTCCCTCCCTCTCTCTCTCTCTCTCTCTCTCTCTCTCTCTCTCTCCCCCTTCTCTCCTTTTCCGCTCTCTTCTTTTCCAGTAGCCAAGTCTAAGGCTGAATCCCCTCGCCCCCGTTTGCTAAGAAGAGCCGAACCTTTTTCTTTCCCTTTCTTATTCTTTTATTTTTTCTTCCTTTCATTATTTTTTTTAAAGTCCTGGAAGGTGGCCTATCTTCTCTCCTGGGGTTTCTCCGGCTATTGTTACCCTTCCTGGCTCTCCCAGGAGTGTGTCTGGAAAGGTGGGGTTCTGGAGGGAGGCTTGCCTCCCTTCTCTAGCGAGACCCTGAGAGGAAGCCGGGAACCACTGTCTCCCTCCCACCCTTCCGAAGAGCCATATGGAGCCTGAATTTTTCCAACATGGAGGCAAGGGAAATAGACATGTTTGGCTGGGTAGAGCGGTTCCCCACCCCCTCTTCTGGATCCCAGCTCTCAGATCCCCGCGGCACCGTCCCTTCCCTTACTGTCCCCGTTAGGCAGGCCTCTGCGCCTTCCAGCCTGGAACCTTGCTGGGCAAAGTCCCGGAGCAGAGTTGCTAAGGCGCCTTTTAATTCGGTTACCTCTAGCGCCAAACTTGCCGCCGCGGCTCGGGCCCGGGCCCGGCCCGGTGTGCTTGGAACCTGCCGCAGCTAACCAGTTCGGCGTCCCGATCGGTTTCTCCTCGCTTCCTTGAGCCTGAGCAGGAGGCTGGTAGCTTCTCTCCAGCCACCGAGGCAGCAGCGGCCAGACAGCCTGCCAGCAGCGGCAGCTGGAGGCTCTCCGAATCCACAAACCTTCCTGGCCCTGTCTCACCGCCAGCCAGCGGAGTCTCCATTCTTTCCTATCACGTCTCTGGCTCCTTCGCTGCCCACACTCGCCTAGCCTCTTGTCGTGCGATGGTTTGGGGCTTATTGCTGGGGGAGCGACAGAAATTTCAGCCCCAGGCGTCTAGTCAAATTACTAGGTTTTTATTTATTACTATTATTATTACCACCACCGTCATCATTATTCCTGGAACAATCATTTAGACTAAATAAAGCCAGGGCCCAGCCAGCTAACCCCCTCCAACGTTTTTTATTTCATTCTCTTTTCTATCTATTAATAACAATCTCAACTGATGCCGGTTAATTAATTCTCCCTTTCAGCCAGGGCTGCTCCGAAGCTAATTTTGGTTAAATCATCAGAGGCTAATGGTAATAATAATAAAGGGATTGGGTCAGCCTGGTCAATTGAACTCCAGTACTCCCTGGAAGGAAGGACCTGCTGCTTAGCAGACCCATGTGTATTAACAGAAACAAAAATTTCTCGGAATCCAATCGGAACTCAGAGCTACATCAGCTCCCTTTTAGGTGTAAATCTGGCAGCGTTTATGTGCAAGGGGCACACTCCACCGGCATATTCTTTCATTTTATTTTTACTGACTTAAGTTTTCTTTGGAGTTGACCAGCTGGGCTGAAATGATATTTTAAGTTCTTCCAAAAGCACATGACACAGAAAGGATCAGTCTGGAGGTTTTAGGGACGTACCCACCCACTGAGGGCTGGAGAAGACACAGAGAAAGGGGCGATACAGTCAGAAATCTGGGACCAAATACAAAATCTCCTGACACGGTCAAGCTTTATTTTTCTGGTGCACTTTTGAAAGGCTGTATTAAAATAGTGAGCATAATCTTATTTATTTATTTATTTGTTGTTTATTTATTTTATTTTATGCTGTTGGGAACCTCAGTAAACAGCCCCGCTTCCAAACCCAGAGAAGAATAGTGCTCACATTGTTTTATGAGTCTTTTTCATCCTGAATAAATTTCCCCCCACCTCAGTAGAAAAATTCCAGCAGTTGTGCAATCTTTTCTTTTTCTTTTTACTTTTTTCCTGAGAAAGAAAAGAACACAGTCTATTATGGAAAGGTTGGGGGAGACTCAAGCCAAATGGTCGGGTAGCACCAACCGGTCTTGCCTGGGAAATCAAAACAACCAGGGTCCATTTGGAGGCTCCACAGGGGCCGCTGGCTGCTAGGTCCCGAGCTTGCCTGAGCCAAGACTGGAGGATGATGGTCCCTGCAGATGGGACATAGATGGATGAAGCTTGGTTCCATTGGCTCTGAGGGTTAAAAATCTTCAGGAATTTTCTACCTTAGGCTGTTATGATCTTCCTGGAGGGAAGGGTCCCAGATGAACTTGCTTTTCAGTCTGGCTTGGGTCCAAGATCTGCAAGTTCCTTCCAGGCTAGACTTTGCTTAGGTGGAAGGATCTGGAGAGAGAAGAGGCAGAGGCCTCTTCACTGGGAGGAGGGCCTCCAAGATTCTTTTATTTTGGAATCTGATAGTGCCCCCTCCCTGGAACTGCCCTTTCCCAGAGTTGGGGGAGGTAAGTAGAAATTGTAGGAAAGGTCAGAGGGGCTGGTGTAGCAGGAGGGAAGGAAGGAGCAATGGTATCCTATTCCTAAGCATTCCCCAAAGGAGTACAATTCTTTAAAAAAAAAAAAAAAAAAAGAAATGAAAATCAGTGTTTTGTTTTATTTTGTTTTTCCTTTAAAATTAAAGTTGAAGCAAGAAGCATCCATGTCAGGTCAGATACTTGGGCCCAGCGTCTGCTGCAGAAAGACTGGCGAGAAGAGATGAAAAAAATCCCTATTGATGTCAGTTCCCTTTTTAGTTCCTAAGATGGATTCGAGGCCCAGTCCTCTTCTCCCCGTGTGTCTCTTCTCTCGCCCCGCAGGTCAGCCGCTTGGAACAGACCCCGGGAGGAGGGGGGCAGAAAGGGGAGGGGGGTCCGGCGTGTCACGTGACCCCCAGGGGTGCCAATGTCCGGTCGTGAGGGTATCAGGCCCTTGCAAGTTGCCACCCACTGCCCGGGCCTCGCCCAGCGATGCAGAAAGCCACCTACTACGACAACACGGCAGCTGCGCTCTTCGGAGGCTACTCCTCGTATCCTGGCAGCAATGGTTTCGGCTACGACGGGCCTCCCCAGGCCCCCTTTCAGGCCGCTACGCACCTGGAGGGTGACTACCAGCGCTCAGCGTGTTCCCTGCAGTCCCTGGGCAATGCCGCCCCACATGCCAAGAGCAAGGAGCTCAACGGCAGCTGCATGAGGCCCGGCCTGGCCCCAGAGCCCCTGCCCGCCCCGCCGGGCTCACCCCCACCCAGCGCCGCACCTACCAGTACCACTAGCAACAGCAATAACGGGAGCGGGCCCAGCAAAAGCGGCCCCCCCAAGTGCGGTCCCGGCTCCAACTCTACCCTCACCAAACAGATATTCCCCTGGATGAAAGAGTCGAGGCAAACGTCCAAGCTGAAAAACAGCTCCCCCGGCACAGGTACCAGCTCTCTGCCTTCACCATCAGCTTTTGTCCAGTCCAGGAATGTCACTGTTATTCTAGCATTCGACCCCTAGGCGCCCACAAGGCGCCTGGGAACAATATTAGGTGGCTGCCATCCGCCCCCCCTCCCCCGTACCTCTTACCACCTGACGACCTCTGACCCTGCCAACACCCAGTCCCTCCAGCCCTCCTCCGCCTGGATTTCCAAGAATTTCCAGGAGGTGGGAAGGTTGGCCTCAGAGCCCTTCCTTCCAAGGCCGAATCGCCTGGAGGGCACAGAGTCATCAAGGATAGATTATTATTAAGTATGATTATTGTGGGTATTAATCACCATCGCTCAGGAGGCCTGGGGTCCTGGCCTTCAGCCACCGCAGTCTCTAGTGACACACTTCCAGGCCCTGCCCACCCGTGTCCAGTTCCCCCAAGGTGTTTTCAGTCACCCATCCTGTAAAAAGGACGGTCAGAATGAGGAGATCATCTCAGACTTGGATTTGGATATATGGGGAGGGGTGCGCGCACACGCAAAAATCTAACCCTAAATAAATGGCCACGCAGCCCTGTCTGTGTGACATGATCAAATTTTCATAAGCTGGGGCAGTGAGAGGAGAACAGGTCTCTTAATAAATGCCACTATTATAGAGTGTCCGCTAATGCGGCGGGAGGTGGGAGGGGGGTGTTGGGGAGGAGGCGGGGACGCGAAGGGGAGGGTGGCGGGGGCTCCGGAGTCCAGACCTGGATTTATTAAGAAACGATGCATTCAATTTCGGCGTGTTCAGTAATTATCTTTTATTTCATTTTCTCCCCTTCCCACTCCTCCCCCTCGGGTCCAGCAGAAGGTTGTGGCG
This sequence comes from Onychomys torridus, assembly GCF_903995425.1. Taxonomy (NCBI): domain Eukaryota; kingdom Metazoa; phylum Chordata; class Mammalia; order Rodentia; family Cricetidae; genus Onychomys; species Onychomys torridus. The sequence goes on from NC_050450.1 coordinate 84,492,928, forward strand.
GCGGCGGCGGCGGTGGCAGCGGCGGCGGTAGCAGCGGCGGGGGCGGCAGTGGCGGCGGGGGAGGGGACAAGAGCCCCCCGGGGTCGGCGGCGTCCAAGCGGGCCCGGACGGCGTACACAAGCGCGCAGCTGGTTGAGCTGGAGAAAGAGTTCCACTTCAACCGCTACTTGTGCCGGCCGCGCCGCGTGGAGATGGCCAATCTGCTGAACCTCAGCGAGCGCCAGATCAAGATCTGGTTCCAGAACCGCCGCATGAAATACAAGAAAGACCAGAAGGCCAAAGGGCTGGCCTCGTCGTCTGGGGGTCCCTCTCCGGCCGGCAGCCCCCCACAGCCCATGCAGTCCACGGCCGGCTTCATGAACGCCTTACACTCCATGACTCCCAGCTATGACAGCCCGTCCCCGCCAGCCTTCGGCAAAGGCCACCAGAATGCCTACACGCTGCCCTCCAACTACCAGCCCCCTCTCAAGGGTTGCGGCGCCCCGCAGAAGTACCCTCCTACCCCGGCGCCCGAGTACGAGCCCCACGTCCTCCAAGCCAACGGGGGCGCCTATGGGACGCCCACCATGCAGGGCAGCCCGGTGTACGTGGGCGGGGGTGGCTATGCGGATCCGCTGCCGCCCCCTGCCGGCCCCTCCCTCTACGGCCTCAATCACCTTTCCCACCACCCTTCGGGGAACCTGGACTACAACGGGGCGCCCTCTATGGCCCCCAGCCAGCATCACGGACCCTGTGATCCTCACCCCACCTACACAGACCTCTCCTCTCACCACGCACCACCTCAGGGTAGAATCCAAGAAGCGCCCAAATTGACACACCTGTGATGTGAGGGGCGGGTGGGGGGTGTGGGGTAGGGGCGAGATCAATGGCCAGGGAGGTGGTGGAGCTGGTGGTGGGGGCAGTCTGGAGGCCTGGAAGAGGTGTGTGTGTGGGTGGTTGCAGGCTTCCAGAAACCAGACAGGCCTGGGGCGCCTTCCCCTCTCCCTGGCCTGATTCCTCCACGCCTGGTTCCATCTGTCCTCCCACCCCCTTGGAAAGGAACCCACAGCAGGTTGGAGGCGACCACATCAATCCCAGGGCTCCAGCACTACCGAGCTGGGATTTCAGATTGGAGAGGGAGGAGCTGGGATTTCAGATTGGAGAGGGAGTCGGGTAGACAAACCAAGATAGGCAAGCAGGGCAGAGAAGCACATTCAAAACTTAAGGCTTGGCTTTCATTAACCAACCAACCAACTTACCTTCCATCTCTGTGGGCAATTCCCCCAGATCTTGATTTTTTTTGTCCCCTCTTTCATTCTCCTTATGAAAAAAATAAGAAAACACATTTAAATCTAAGGGCACAAAGTGTTTCCTTTCCACACCCTTAAAGCCTCAATTTGCCCCCATCTATTAGGGGCTTCCTGCCATGCCCACCATTTGTAGCTCCATGATTTTCTGATCTAAGGACATAGCTATACCCCACCCCTATTGATTACAAGTTTCAGAGGGCTCAGGGATGGTGAGAGATCCTGAAAGTTAGAGCTGCCTATAATATAAATAGATATATTTTTTTCTTTTAAGGAAAAGTTAAGAGGCTAAGGCAGGCAAAGGTGTCAGGACTGAGGTCTGCCTGCTCCGCAGCCTCTCAGCTCCCACCCCATCCCACTCTCCCTCCACGGAAAGCAATCCACACGGAGCTCTCCACTTTCCTTTTTCTTCTGTTACTCTCTTGACTTAATGTGAAAACAGGGTATATTTGAACAAACTGTCTGTCCTCAGCAGGGGCTGCAGCGGGGCCTGTGAACCTTGCTCCAGCCCCTGGCAGGACGCTCTAGTTGCACTTGGAGTTTACATTTTAATGGATATTAAAAAAAAAAAAAAAAAAAAAAAAAACCAACTGTGAGAGATGCCTGGGCCTGCAAAAGTCCAGCTTCGCTCAAAAAGCGTGTGTTCTAGTGAACATTTTCATATATATTTATTGGTTATAGCCTGTTAAAATATTTTCTTTTTTTGTATTATTTATCCCCCCTACATTATGTATTTATATGAGGAACAAAAAAGGAAAACAATGTACTTTTTTAGTATTTACTTGTTATAAAAGATGTGTTTCCTGTCATGTAAAACCAACTATTTCCGTTTTTGTTGTATTCTAGACAAGAGCTGTAGATTTATGTTAAACTCGTACTTATGAGCAATTGTAATTAGTTCTAAAAGGCATGAACTCAGCTCCTAATGGTCACTGTATAGTCCTGAATTTGTAGACTTAGAGTTAATTCTCTCTTGGAACTTTCTTTGTTCTTCTGTAGTTACCCCCCCCCCCTTAGTTAAAAGGGTTGTCTGTCAAAACAATTCTTGAATAAACTTTCTGTTATCAATTTTATCTTGTCCTGGTAGTCTGATTCAGATTGCAGAGAAAAGGCTCCAATTGCCAAGTGTCCCCTAAGAGAAGGGCATTGAAGATACTTTTCCTGTCTTTTTGTCTACTGCTCAGGCCCCTGTCTCCCTCCCCAGCCTTTCCTCCCGGCTTAAACTCGGTTTTTGACATTCATAACAGTCTAGACCATTCTGCCAAGTGCTGCAGCAAAGGTTTAAGTAACAAGTTGGGGAAAGGAAGGGAATCTTGGGCTGTCTGTTTAGCTTCTTTGCCTCTGTTTTCCTCAGTCCTTGGCCTGCCTTCTTTCTTTGACCAGCACCTCTAGGCATCTCTCTGCCCATGTCCAACCAAATCAAAATCTAGCTTATTACTGCTTCTTCCAGGCAACCTAAACTTCATGGTTCTCTTCCGGAGCTACAAGGAGGCTGTCACGTGACCCGAAGCCCAACCACCATTGGGTCTAAAATGAAAACAAAGGAAAATGATTAATCTGGGGAAAAAAACAACAACAAACCCAGGCCTAGACTTCTCAGGTCAAGCCTTAGAACTGCAGCAAAATCAAATCATTTGATGAAGCCCAGGGCAAAGGCAGAGGAGGCCAGTTTGATTTCTCTTGCCAGGGAAAGGGAGAAGGAAGCCAGCGAAGCTGCTGAAACCAAGCGTAAATAAAATGGTCCCCAGGCTAGTGTGAGGCTCTGTTTCCGAGACCCTCGGAAGAACTTCATTTCTTAGTCCTGGCTCCATAAAAGTTTTATCACATTGGAGCGAGGATAGAGAGGGTCTGTCAAAGATGAAATGTCACCACCGCATCTCGGTATCCGATGAGAGCGAGGAGACAGGGAGGCTGAAATATGGAGCTAATTCCTTCAAAGAGAAGCGATGGCTGCTTGCTGAAGAGTTACATAATTCTAATTGTAAGCGTTGCACCCGCATTGCTTAATTAGGAGCATATATTTGGTGGTAGTGGTGATATGGGGGGTGGGGTGGGGTGAGAATCGTTCCAGGCCCTCAGCTTTAAAGCGAGGGCTGATTTTCATTTTTATGTTGCATCCTGGCAGTCCAAGGTTAGTAATTACAGTCTTTATGCAACAATAAATAACAATAAAAAAACAACCTGAATAATACACCCCCTCCCCACCATGTAGGATTTTTTTTTTTTTTTTTTTTAAACTGGACTTGGCTCATCCAGGCAGCAAGCAATTTAGCATTGGGTCAGGCTATGCATTAAGAGCAGAGGAGCGTGCAAAGCTTGATTGGGATCAAATAACGCTCAAGGGTCTGTCTTTCTTTTCCTTTTTCTCTTCCCTGAGTAACTTTTCCTGAATGATAGGCCTACATGAAGGGTCATGTTTGGCTCTGCGGATGGAGGGAGGGGTGGGTTGCTTATTTGTGTAGCTGGAGAGGAACAGAATAAGAGAGACTTCAGCTAGATAGACCAAAAGCTGTGCCTTGGCTTCAAGCTAGGGCTATAAACAAAAATAGAACCTACCCTTCTGTCTTCAAGACTCCAGGTACTCCGATAAAGCTGTTAAAAACGTGGCTAAAAATCTATGCTGTAAGGTTCCTAGAGGACAGGGAGCAGGAGGAATGTCTCTGAGAAGGAGGGTTCCGTCCCCCACGCCCTTTTTAACACCCAAGTTTTCTGCTGTTCACTAATCTGGCCATAAAATCTGTCATCAAGGGTTAGAGAGCTGTATTTTCTGCGGGACAGTCTGGCCCCTGATTGCCTTAGAAGAACCCTGGATAGTGCAGCCAGCTGGTTTCTTAGGAAATTTGTAGAGGTGTCCAAGGGCACCTCCAGGGAGAAAGCTCCCTCACAGGCCTTACTGTACAGCCTGCACAGCTACTCTTTGGATTCTCCCCTGCTAACCACCACCCAAATGGAATATATATTACATATAGTATATATTATATACATCACGCTTTTTTAAACCGACTTACACACCACCCTCTCTGGCCCTCTGGCCCAGTTAAGAGCAGCTCTTCAAGAGCCTGCCTCTTTCTGTCCTTGAAGCGGCCAGATCCGGGTCCCCCCCCCCCACCTTCTAGTCAGACTTCTTTGCCTTTTTATTTTCTTTCCTTCTTTTTTTCTTTCTATAAATACTCACCACCACCCACGCGGACGTTACACTGACAGAAAGTTTCTAGTTCCAGCTCTCCGCTGACTTGCCATTTCTCTGCTAACCAGCCTTCTCCTCTAGGCTGGGCGGCAGAGAGCTAAGAGGGGGAGGGGAGGCCAGAGCCGTGGGAGTTCTCGGGGCAAACTTTCCACCCAAGTTAGCGCCTTCCCTCTGTCTCCATTTCCCATCTGTTTCCTGGCCCTCCCAGAAACACCCTTCTCTTCTGCTACCCCCTCCCTCAGGCCTTTTTAAGGGATGTGGAATTTAGGCTGTTCCCTCTGCTTTCCCAAAGAGCCAAATTCTTTGATGCAATCGGAGGGAGCTGTCAGGGGGCTAAGATTGATCGCCTCATCTCCTCTTGGTCCCTCTGACCCACTTATTTAAAAATCTTCCCCCAGATCGACTCTTCGTTTTCAGCTTTGAGGCCTAGTTTCCCACCAAATTGCTGTGGCTCTGAGTTTTGTGTCTCCTCCCTCTAGTAAATTACAACATTGTAAAGTTGAGCCTATCACAATAGAATACATTGTTTTCCCCCCTCTGGGGGCCATAAACCGAATATAATCTCAGTGGTGGTCTTTATTTCTTCTCCCTCCATCTATAGGGATTTTTTTTTAAACCAGGGATTTGAAAAAAAAAATTCACAATGGCAAATATGGGAAAGTCCCTTTGTCCTGAGGGAAAGTGCCCTCCCCCATACATTAACTTTAGCTTTGAAACTTTTGTGGACAGCTACCTTGGTGCCCTAGATATAGATACAGACACAAGCTGAGGGGTATGAATGTATCTGCCATCTTAGACCTTCTTGGACCCTCCTACTGAACAGTGCTGGGGTGTCACAGGGTGTGAGTATAGATGACAAGTGGACATAAGGTATTGCCTGTAAATACTGGGCAGAGGACAGAATCCAGGGCACATGGCTGGGAGGGAGACCAGTGTCCCCAAGTGCTCCAGGCATCTCCTGCTTTGTGCCAGCTTGAGCATTTCTTAAGTTTGAACTGCTGCTTCCTGAGGGTGGGTGGGATGCTGCTGCTGCTGGTGGTTAGAGCTGCTGTCCATCAATCTCCGTTCTGGTTCTGATTTTCACCTTAATACTGACCTTTCCCCCAAAGAGTGGAAGCCTCTTTTTACCCCCACTTCCTCCCAAATGGGTTTTTGCTCTTTTGGGGGGTGGCTGGGAGGGGGAGAAGATACTATTGATGGCCACATAAAGAAAGCATATTCATTGACTCAGTTAAAATCTTTAGACAAGAAGACCATTTCTCCTTAAATTTGGTTGTTTCTGCAGGCTCCCACCACCACACAGTCTCTGAAGGGGAGGAAGCAGTTCTTCGGGCTTTTCTGGGAGAAGAGAGCAATTGGGGAGAGTGTGGGGCGCTGGGGCTGGAATAGGGGTACAGGAGGAAGGCTTATGGTATCCAGGTCGTGGTCCTCTGGAGTTTTTGAATCAATTAAAGCAAATAATGCCTGTGTTTTCCACCAGGCCCAGACGAGCGATTGGCGGAGACCGGTCCCGTGACCATGAATTCCCTGCAATTTCGTCGGAGTCCTGGGTTTAATAGAGAGAGTCCCCATACGCTTGTATTTATCAGCAATATACAATTATAAAGGCCTAAATTTAAAAAAAAGAGAGAGAGAGAAATTCCCCTCCCCCGCGAAATCGCTTCATTGCATAAACCTGGGGGGGGCGGGAGAGGGGGTCCCTTCCGATCCTCCCTCCTGACGCCCCCCCCAGCAGGCCCCCTCCCCCACCATTGAAAGCCATGAATTTTGAATTTGAGAGGGAGATTGGGTTTATAAACAGCCAGCCATCGCTCGCCGAGTGTCTGACTTCCTTCCCCGCTGTCTTGGAGACATTTCAAACTTCATCAATCAAGGAGTCGACATTAATTCCTCCTCCTCCTCCTCTGGAGCAAACCTTCCCCAGCCTCCAGCCCGGCGCCTCCACCCTTCAGAGACCCGGGAGCCAAAAGCAAGCCGAAGATGGGCCTGCTCGGCCGCCGCCGCCGCCACTCCCCGCCGCCCCCCAAGCCCCCGAGTTCCCCTGGATGAAAGAGAAGAAATCCGCCAAGAAACCCAGCCAAGCCGCCGCAGCTCCTTCTCCAGCCGCTTCCTCCGTCCGGGCCTCCGGGATCGGATCCCCTTCAGGTGTGTGAGCCTAGTGGGGGCGGGGTGAGGGGCAGCTGCAAGAGAAGGGAGAAAGTAAGATGGTGGGGAGTCTGGTGGGGTTCCCCGGGTCGATGGATTCTGGGGTTAAGGAAGCGGAGTATCCCGCTGGGGTCCAGGCCTAGCCAGTGCCAGCAGCACCACCACCACCCCTCAGCAGATTTTGGAAGCTGACTTGGGGGTGGGGGTGGGTGGGGTGTTTTTTTTTTTAATGTGTGAAAAGAAAATGGTTCGATAGAAGTCTTTTCCCATTATCTGTGTAGAATGAAGTGTTGTGCCTGGGATTGAATCTGGAGCCAGGAAAAGATGCGATTCTCCTACTTCTCCCAAGCTTTGGAGAGAAGGGGAAATTCAAAAGCTAGGAAGGAAAGGGGTGAAGATCCCTCTCTCCAGATGGAGGTGGAAAGTTCCGAACTGAGGGGTCCGTAGGGAGGACTGGGGGAGGGAGGCTCTGAGGTTCTGGACGCGAAAAGGCATTGCTCCCCGCCCCCTACGTGGCCCGTGGGCGGCTCTGAATGCACCGACCTGACCCGGGCCGGGTCTTCCCTGCGTGGGAGAGCGCTAAAAAAAAAAGAGAGAGAGAGAGAGAAAAAAAAAGCCAAAAACAAAACAAAAAACCCCAAAGACACAGAGAGGGAACCGGTTTGGGGGTGGGGTGGTAGCTCTGGTAGGACTGTTGACTGTCTTTTTAGCGGATGCGGTGTTCGTGATGCCAGCTAAAGCCAGGCTGGGTTGAGATCTCTCTGATACGCAGGGTGCTTTCTTCGCAGATGGCCCGGGACTGCCGGAGAGCGGCGGCGGCGGCGGCGGCGGCGGCGGCTCGCGCAGGCTGCGCACGGCCTACACCAACACGCAGCTGCTGGAGCTGGAGAAGGAGTTCCACTTCAACAAGTATTTGTGCCGGCCGCGACGCGTGGAGATTGCCGCTTTGCTGGACCTCACCGAAAGGCAGGTCAAAGTCTGGTTCCAGAACCGACGCATGAAACACAAGCGGCAGACGCAGCATCGGGAGCCGCCGGATGGGGAGTCAGGCGGGCCGAGCGCCCCGGATGACTCGGGAGACCCAGCCGAGGAACCCGCAGTCAGCCCCGGCAGCACCTCCGCCTCTCAGCTGCTGCGAGAAGCCTGCTTCCTCCCGGCCGAAGCTGCGCAGGGTCCCCGGGGTGCAGCGCTACCTGCGCCTCTTGCCACTCCCCTGGAGAGTGTGGGCGCGCCCAGCCCCGGCTGCACGGTGCTCAGAGCCCGAGGCCTGCAGCCAGAGCCCCTGCCCGAAGACACCTGCCCTGAGCGGCCGGATTCGCCTTTCCTGCCCGACCTCAACTTCTTCGCTGCAGACTCCTGTCTCCAGATGTCTGGAGGCCTTTCTCCCAGCCTGCAGGGCTCTCTGGACAGCCCCGTCCCCTTTTCCGAGGAAGAGCTGGACTTCTTCACCAGCACGCTCTGTGCCATCGACTTGCAGTTTCCCTAACCTTTTTTACTTTCCCTGACCCTTTCCACCTGGTCCTCTTTGGCTGTTGGGGGAAAAAAAAATATCGAGCCTTCTCCACCCCTAGTCACATTTACGTGTTTTGCTAAAATTCAGGTATTAATGAATTAGCGCTTAATCCACTCCCCCCCTTTCACTTTTTAAAAACCACACAGAAAAAATTCCATTTGGTAAAACTCCTTCCAACGAAATCTCAGGAATAATTAAACTCTAGTGGGGGAGGGTTTTCTTAAAAAGAACTAGAGGGACCTATTTTCCTCTTTTTTTAAGTTTTAGATAGTAGATTATTTATTAAAATTGTTTAATAATAGGAAAAGGGGAAAGTATTTATTGTACATTATTTTCATAGATTAAATAAATGTCTTTATAATACAAAAACGAGTGTTTGTGTTGGGTTCCAGCTCTTTTCCCAAGACTCTATGGCCCGTTTCGCTTTTCCAGGCTCGGCTTGAGGTTGTTCTGGCTCGGACGACCTAACAGTAGCATGGCCCCATCTCCTGGGCTGGCAAAGTCCGGGTGGTACAAAAGTGACCCTGCTTGGTGGCCACTTCTCTGTCCATGACACTAGGAAGAACTGGTAGTTTCGTGGAAGCTTGGTGACTTACTCGTCCGTCCGCCCACAGCCGGCCTTTGGCCCTGCCCAGATGTTCCCTGGCTCCCTGCTTGGAAGTAAAATCGGGGTGGGTGGAAAAAGAGAGCGTGGAACAGAAGCGGTTGCAAGAAAATGTCTCAGGGGCACTTTCCAGCCAGCTTCGAGCCTTGGAGGCGGCACAGAGGGTTAAGGGAACGGAAGGGAGATCCTCTGGCTTGCTAGTCTGCAGGCTTCAGGTGCAGAAGCCAGGCGGGGATTCTGCAAGCTTGGGCCGAGGCCTGCGCCGCCGGGTGCTGCTGGGCTGCAGGTCGCTTGGGACTGGAATCGGGGTTAGGAGTTTTGTCGGGAAGTCCGGAGGCTGCTGTTGGGAAGCTTTCGGCCTACCACGAGGGAAGGTTTAGCCAGGCGAGCGGCGGCGGGGAGAGCTGGAAGCAGGGAAGATGCTCAAAATGGCGCTGGACCCGGCAGCTGGGAGCGCCGGGGAAGCAGCGGTGGCCGCCATGACAGCGGCTGCGGGATGCTCGGGGTCGGCTCCCGGCAGGTCCCCACCCCCACTTTCCTGAGGCCAGATCTTTCACACCGAAGGAAAACAGTCTAGGAGCCTCCCAGCAATTGTGGGGTTTTATTTTATTTTACTTAGGAAAAAGAAAGAGGGATGGAGAGGACAGGGGACACAAGGGGAGGCCCTGCGGCGTGGGAGGGGGAGGCGGGCCTTGGGACCTGGGACCACTTCACACCGCGTGGCTTTTGATCCTTTGCTCTGGGCTTTGAAACCGTGCCAGAGCGTTTTCCAAATGCAAGCCCACCTGTCTGGACCAACAACTTCATTCTCCATCTCAACACGGCTCCCCGGTTCTTGTCCCCCACCGCACCCTTCCCGGCTCCGTAAACTCAGGAAAGGAGAAGCAGGGATCGCTCTTCCCTGTCTGCCTCTTGGATTGTTCTCCGGAACCAGGAGATTTAAGGGACCTTGGAAAACCATTCATCTTCCTCGGGTTTATTTAATATTTCTCCGGCTCAGAAACAGATACCTAGCTCCCCGGCAGATGCTGCCTTTTTTTCTTTTTCTTTTTAAAGCAGTTTATTTCCTGGGCCTCCTAGACTTTTCTCTCAGACCAGCAGGAGCTAACGTAGGTGGTGACATGGAGGGCTAGGCCAAGACACTGCATTTTTTTTTTTTTCCAATGGGTCCCTCAGTGTAGGAAGTACACACATTTTATTCAGCTGGAATTTAATCTTTTAAACTGTCTTAATATAGAATTCACCTCATACATTAAATAATCTTATGTCATGTTAAATTGCACTTATTTCTTTCATAAATAAATTAATATAGAACAATTAGATGTGTTATTATAATAATATCGTGTATCTTATTAGTTTATTTTCCCTCATAAAATATATAGGTATGAAATAAATTCAATATATTAAAGTAATAATACACAGCTTATTGGCTTGTGTGTTTATTTTCCTCATAAATAAGTGAATATATAATATATTAAAACCACACTATACATCTCCTTGGGCTGTGTGTTTATTTCTCTATAAAATATGCCTACAGGCAGTGTTTAGCGTCTTAAAAATCACAGCACATAAGCCATCTCTATGCTAGCAAAATGAGAGAGACATATCAGTTGGGGCTTTGATTTCTATGGACAGCAGAACTAGATAATTTAGTCTAATTAAAAATGTTCCTGCATCCTTGCTAGGCTGTTACAAAGATCAAGGATACCAGAAAGATCTCACTAATTACCCACCTTCCAGCTTTCTTTGGTCAGAAGGAGAATACCCTTCATCAATGCCAAAAGGCAGGAGCTACAGAGAAACCCCATTCAGGGATGCTGGTCTGTAATACCCAGGGATCCCTGCGGCTTCAGTTCTGTAGATGATTGGTTGTTCCATGGCCTAGCAGCACCAACATTACCTGAGCTAGTTAGAAATGCAGAATCTCAGGCCCTACTCCAGACCTCCAGAACCTGAATCTGCAATTTAGCAGATTTCTAAATGATTTATAGGCACATTAAAGTTTGAGAAGGACTGCTAAATTACATTGCCACCTTGCTTTCTACCTTCCTCCATGCTTAAGAAATTTTGAGAGTTGGGCATGGTGGTACACACCTATCATCCTAGCACTCAGGAGGTCTAGGCAGGAGGAACATGGGTTTCGAGCTAGCCTACATAGTAAGGCCCTGTCTCAAAATAGAAAAAAGCTGTTCGTGGTTCATATCTGTAAACCCAGCTCTCAGAAGGCTGAGGCTGAAGGGCTGCTGTGAGTTTGAGGCTAGCCTGGTTTACATAGTGATTTCTAGGCCAACCTACAGAATGAGAGTCTATTTCAGAAAACAAAACAAAACTCAGGGGAAAAAAACCCTCAAAAAATAAGATAGAAGGGTCTGGAGAGTTAGTTGGCTCAGTAGTTCAGAGCACTGGCTACTCTTGCAGAGGACCTGGGTTCGGTTCCCAGCACCCACATGGTGGCTCACAACTATCTCTAGCTCCAGTTCCAGAGGATCTGATCCTCTGTTTCTGACCTCCACAGCCACCAGGCACACATGTAGTGCACAGATATATATGCAGGTATATGCAGGCAAATATCCTTACACTTAAAATCAATCAATCAATCAATCAATCAAATAAATAAATAAATAATAAAATAAAAGACACACACACATATGGAGGGAGATACAGATAGATGATAGATAGATAGAGAAGGACTTTTGATCCATTTTACTTGGCTATGACCTTCCAATTCTTCCAACCTCGTTGTTCAGAGAATCTCAGCTATGCTGGCCTTGCTTTCTCAGGTTAAAATGAAAGGTCCAGCAAAGTTCAATCTACCTGTTTAGATTCATGTGTTTTCTTTATGCTAGGGAAAGTCATTTCCAATTCAGGAAATCAGGGCATCCATCTTTCCTCTTGGTGATTATTAGAGAAGAGTTGAAATTCTGCTTCCAATAAACTCACAGCCTTTTTGTCTTTATCCTTCCCCAAATTCATCAAGTCACCATCTTTGGTGATAGCCCAGAAGAATAAAAGAGGCAACACATTTCCAGGAGGAAGAGACACCCATCTTCAATTTCCCCTTTCAATTTCAACATCAGGGGATCCCTGTCAATACGGAATGCATCCCACTTAGCTCCTTTTCCTCTGTGCATCTCTAGGGCCATTCCGCCTACTTTATGCTGAGATTTTGCAGTTGAATGTAGAGGAAATGGGAGAGCAAGACTGGTTCCTCGGTAGGGAAGTTGACCCCTCCAGTGGTGGCAGGCTGGGACATGATTCCTCTTGGGTCAGGACCAACTATGAGTAGCCTGTAGCACAGACAGGTTAAAAACTGGCTGTGGCTGGAGCAGGAAGGCTTCAGTGCAGGCCCGAAAGCGGCCGGTCAGTCTGCTGTGCTCTTTAGTGAATCCTTCTTGCAGGAAAAATGGCTCATTAATGCTACAGTGAAAGCAAAGGACCATTAAACTGAGAAATTACTTGCAATCATGATAACCCAGAGTCATTTAAAAAAAAGTTAACTTATGCCTGGGCAAGTCCCTTCCCCTTTCTGGACCTCAGTTTCTCTGTCTGTGAAATAAATGGAAGAATTAAATGTTTCTAATGTAGTCTACATTAGTTTATGCTAAAAGTGTATTTGTTAATCCTCACAGGTGATGTTGTGGGATTTATTATGGCTGGGGTTACACTCTAAAATGACTCTTTGTTTTGTTTTGTTTGTTTTGAGACTGCGTTTCTCTGTAGCTTTGGAGCCTTTCCTGGAACTCACTCTGTAGCACAGGCTGGCCTCAAACTCACAGAGATCTGCCTGCCTCTGCCTCCCAAGTGCTGAGATTAAAGGTGTGTGCCACCACCACCCGGCTAAAATGACTGTGGATGTTTGAGAGCAGCCTACCTCCACATTCCTGGTGGACCATTTTAACAAAATGTAATGTATATCTTTGCACCTAGAACCATGTTCACAATCATTTATTTACAGCTTTTCAATGAGCATGCCACCGGATACAGTGTTATGTGCCAGGAGCCATATATTCATTAACTGTAAGTGTTCGGAAGAGTCCTACCCAAGTCTCTCTGTGGCTTTCATCCTTTGCCATCTTTCCAAATATTTGCCTATGTTTATCACTATTTAAAAAGACTAGTCCATTTCATCTACAAAGGACCACTGGAATTCTTTGACACATGGTGTAACAGACTTTTATCAGGTTACTGGGCATCAGAACATAGGCACAAATTATGAATTTCTCTAAATATCCCTGCAGATTTCTCTAAATATCCAGACCTCTGATAAGCATCATGGGCTCTACTTTGTAGCTTTCTGAAGTGTGCTGTCAATCAAATGTGTGTCTGTGGTTTGCAGAAGGTGGCCTCTAGGGCCCTACTTTATCCTTTCTGCCTTCTGTGGCCACTCTAGCCTAGATCCTCCAGTGACCTCCCACTGGTTACTTCCGGTCCTCTATTCTCCATAGTGAGGCAGGATTTCCATACTCCTTCCTCAGAGCACAGAGTGAGGAGTTGAAGGAGTCTATTTCTCTTGCAACCTAAGCCAATTTGGATACTCATTCATTTCTGAATTTAGCTTGATCAAGTTTAAAAAGATATATTATTATTATTGTTATTATTATTGTATAAGTGTGTGTGTGTGTGTGTGTGTGTGTGTGTGTAGTCACACCTTGACTCATGTGTAGAGGTCAGAGACAACTTTGTGAAACTGATTCTTCCCATATCTATGGGTTCTGAGGATTGAATTTGGGTTGGTGGGCTTGCACAGAAAGTGATTTTACCTGCTGACCTATTTCTCCAGCCATTAATCAAGGTTTCAAGAATATTATTGTGAGCAGGGAAGTGGTGGTGGTGGTGGTGGTGGTGGTGGCGGCGGCGGCGGCGGTGGCGGCGGTGGCGCACGCCTTTAATCCCAGCACTCGGGAGGCAGATCCAGGTGGATCTCTGTGAGTTCAAGGCCAGCCTGGGCTACCAAGTGAGTTCCAGGAAAGGCGCAAAGCTACACAGAGAAACCCTGTCTCGAAAAACCAAAAAAAAAAAAAAAAAAAAAAAAAAAGAATATTATTGTGTGTGTATGTACCTGTGTGCTCAGGTCAGAAGGCTGCAGAGGTCAGAAGAGAAGGTGCTGGATTCCCTGAAACTGGAGTTTCAGATGGCTGTGAGCTGTTGTGTGGGCACTGAGAACTGAGCAGATCTTCTGCAAGAAAAAGTATTCTTAACTGCTGGGCCACCTCTCCATCCCTGATCCTTTTCTAAAAAATAAAAAGTTACATTCATTCATTCATTCATTTTCATCCATCCATCTATCTATCTATCTATCTATCTATCTATCTATCTATCTATCTATCTGTGTGTGTATACATATGTGCAAGGAGCAAATGTGGAGATCAGAAGACAACTCGTGAGTCATAGATACTGAACTCAGATGGTCAAACTCAGCAGCAAGTACTTTTACTCACTGAATTATCTTGCCAGTCAGTTCCTTGATCAAATATTGGTGAGTTTTCCAAAGTATATATTTTGGTCAAAAATATTACATTTGCTCAGGCATTGTGGCTCATGCTTTTAATCCTAGCACCTGGGAGGCAGAAGCAGGAGGAGCTCTGAGTTTGAGGCTAGTCTGGTCTACAGATGGAGTTCCAGAACATCCAGGGTTACACAGAGAAACTCTGCCTTCAAAACAAAAACAAAAAAAGAAAAACCAAAAATAAAATCACATTTGACTAAACATAATTATTATTCTTTTCTTTCTTTCTTCCTTCCTTCCTTCCTTCCTTCCTTCCTTCCTTCCTTTCTTTCTTTCTTTTTTTTTTTTTTTAGATAGAGTCTTATTATGTAGCTCTGGTTGTCCTGGAACTCACTATGCAGACCAGGTATCTTGACCTCCCAGATGCTGTGGGATGTCTTTCTGTATGCTGTGAATATGTGTTGCTCTGATTGGTGATAAATAAAGTTGCAATGGTCTATGGCAGGGCAGCTTAGAGGCAGGCAGGAAATCCAAGCAGATATATGGGAGAAGAAAGGAGAGGAAAGAGACACCAGCCTGCTGCCCAAGGAGCAATATGCCAGCAGACTGGTAAAGCCACAGAACATGTGGCAAAACATAGATTATTAAAAATGGGTTAATTTAAGCTGGGTGGTGGTGGTGCACACCTGTAATCCCAGCACTTGGGAGGCAGGGCCAGCCGGACCTCTGTGAGTTCAAGGCCAGCTTGGTTTACAGAGCGAGATCTAGGTCAGGCACCAAAACTATACAGAAAAACCCTATCTCGAAAAACCAAAAAAAAAAAAGGGGGGGGGGGGGGGGGGGGCTGGAGAGATGGCTCAGAGGTTAAGAGCACTGGCTGCTCTTCCAGAGGTCCTGAGTTCAATTCCCAGCAACCACATGGTGGCTCACAACCATCCAGTGTCCTCTTCTGGTGTTCAAGTACATACAAGCAAGTAGAACACTGTATAGATAATAAATAAATAAATCTTTAAAAAAAAGAAATGGGTTAATTTAAAATATAAGAGCTAGCTAGCAAGAGGGCTGTCATAGGCCATAGTTTGTAGAAAATATTAAGCCTCTGAATGATTATTTTATAAATGACTATGGGACCAAGAGGCCGGGTGGGACTGGAGAAAACTTATGGCCACACAGAGATTGCCTGCCTCTGCCTTTCAAGTGCTGGGATTAACAGGCATGCTCCAGTATGTTCTTATTTTATGTGTATGTATGTTTTGCTTCCATCCATGTCTGTGCACCATGTGTGTGCCTAGTGCCTTCCAGAGGCCAGAAGAGGGCGTCGGATCCCCTGGAAATGAAGTTACAGACCTTTGTGAGTTGTGCATGGGTTCTGGGAATCCAGGTTCTCTGGAAGGGCAGCCAGTGCTAGAGCCAGCCCTCTAGCCATTCTCTTTTATTATTATTATCATTATTATGATTATTATTATCATTATTATGATTATTATTATCATTATTATGATTATTATTATGATTATTATTAGCTTTGCTTTTTTGAGATAGGGTTTCACTATGTCGCCTTGGCTGTTCTGGAACTGGCTGGCCTTGAACTCACAGAGATCTGCCTGCTTCTGCCTCCTGAGTGCTGGGATTAAGGGCTTGAGCCACCACAGCCTGGCTCCTTTTATTATTATTGTTACTAATTTTTTTTCATAGTATTGTGAATCAAACCCAGGGCCTCATGCATACCCAGTAAGTGCTCTACCACTACATGATATTCTCAGCTGTGGATAAGCTAATCAAGTAGAAAATTATCTTAATTCTTCACACTATGCTAAATTTTTCTTTGAGAGCAATCTCAATTTTGTTTGATCATGTGACTATCGAGCCATGGACTCCAGATACATGTTCAGCCTGCATCCTTCGAAACTCCTTAAACCCACCACCTCAAAAGGACAGTTTCTAACTCCAAGTGCTAGTAAGAAAGGAACACCACCACCCTCCCGAGAAAATTTTCATTAAATATTTGGAGAATCAAGACTTTCCTTTCTAATATGCAAACTCAAACCTTCCTTCTGCAATTTTTAATCACCTGAGTTCTTTGTTAAGTGTTAGACTTTAATTTTAAAACAAAACCTAAAATAATACAAAACAAAAATTGCTTTAGCTTAGCAGAAAATTGTCTGCTTAAATAGGGCCAACCCTCTCCATTTTCAATGAAATTTGCATATGATACAATGCACATTGTGTAATATATGGTGATATGTTACATAAAAGGGTAGCATTGTGCTGTTCTCCTATCTCCCATTTCCATATTTTAATATGCTAGTCATATTAAAAAGCAGAAGACTGACTCATAGTATTTCAGAGTGTGCATGTAATGTTATTATCACACATCTACAGAATTCTCTATGGTTGATATTTTCTTGTTTGCTTTAATCCTACTAACACTGCAGCAGGGGAAGTCATATTAAACCCATTCTTCTTCTTTGAGCCTGAGACTCTGAGAAGTCAAGGAACTTGTCCGGAGTCCTAATATTTCAAAATGGCCAAGCCGGGACTTGAACCCAAGTATTCCAGACCAGTCTAGGACTCATCCCACTGTAGTATTGTCCTTCTTACCACCTAAAGTCTCTGCCAGCTGCACTCCAATTAGCTCACATCCGAGGAAAGGACACCAGCAGCAGGTGTTATTTCCTACAGTGGGAGATTGGTAACCTGATCACTCAGTCTTCTTATTCTGAAGGGCCAGTCTTTGATCTTGAGGATTTTGCCTTTCAAAATTTGGGCTGGGATGAGCACACAGATGTGCTTGGGGCCTAATTGTAGCATGAATCTTGAAAGGTCTTATTAATAAAAACAAACCTGGAGATGGGTATTGGGGTGAATGCTGGAAGATCAGAAAAGCAGAACAAGCCACAGCTACCTCACCTTGCCAGTTAGTTCCTCAGCTGATCTTGTTTCCTCAGACTGGAAGCTTCTGAGTCCTCATCCAGAATGAATCTCAGCTGAACTGCTGCTCAAAGCCTAAAAGCTTAATCAGGCTCTAGTTCCTGGTCCTCACGCCTTAAATACCTTTCTGCTTCCTGCCATCACTTCCTGGGATTAAAGGCTCTTGTTACCACACCTGGCTGTTTTCAGTGTGGCTTTGAACTCACAGAGATCCAGACAGATCTCTGCCTCTGGAATGCTAGGATTAAAAGCGTTTGTGCCACCATTTTTTGGTCTCTATATCTAGTGGCTGTTCTGTTCTCTGACCCCAGATAAGTTTATTAGGGTACACAATATTTTGGGGAACACAATATCACCACACCTAATTGTCGCGCCCACCTCGACCAGCAAGGAAGAGGAAACACCGAGTTCTTCTTTCAGCAGTTTATTCAGGAACCTTGAACAATCTTCTGACTTCTCATCCTGGGGAAACCCGCTCACAGTCTTAAGTAATCACTGGGTAGCTAACCCTGATATGTCAAGTGGGCACTACCAATAGGTCCAGGTGCGCATAAGCAAGCCAGATTCTCTGCCTTAGCCAATTAAGGGGTTGTTTATCACAGAGAGCGCTCACCGTCGGGAAGGTGGAAGGCAGAAGCCTGCACCATCTTTGAGGCGCGGCTGTATGCAGCTCTCTACACCTAATGTTAGAGTCATTAGACTGATTTTGCCAACTCTGCCTGCTTCTTTCCTAAACAGCTTCTTCAACAAAAAGGACCAGAATCTGAGATGCAAACTTTTAATATATTCTTCTTCTGTTAGACTGACTCCCATGTCTGTGTTCTCAGCCTTAGGACCAGAGCCCTCAAAGAATTCTAGGCAAGGCATATTAGGACACCTGCAAGGCCAACACTAGGGAGGCAGAGACTGGAAGATCAGGAGTTCAAAGCCATCCTCAGCTACATAGGAAGCTCAAGGCCAATTTGGGTTACAGAAGAGTCTGTCTTAAAAAACAAAACAAGGGCTGGAGAGATGGCTCAGAGGTTAAGAGTGCCGAATGTTCTTCCAGAGGTCCTGAGTTCAATTCCCAGCAACCACATGGTGGCTCACAACCATCTGTAATGAGATCTGGTGCCCTCCTCTGTATACATAATAAATAAATAAATCTTAAAAAACAAAAACAAACCAAAACAACAAAGGATAACTTCATATCTAAACATGCTCATGTTCTATATATGTCTAAGCACATCATATATAGCAGGAAATCAACTTTATTTCATTTTGGGCTGGGTCTACTCAGACCCTCAGGCGAATTTCAGTAGACCAGCTAGAAAATTCTACACTTCACAGTGAAACTGTGAAGGAGAATGGGGAGCTAGGGGGGTTGGGCTGCTAGGTTTCTGACCTTTTCTGCCCGAATTTCAAGAGCCAGCAAGAGTTTAGGGAACATTGAGGGTTTTTGTTTGCTTTCCTGTTTCTTTGTTTGAGACAGGCTCTCATTATGCAGCCTTGGATGGCCAGGAACTTGCTACATAGACCAGGCTGTCCTTGAACTTACAGAGATCCAACTCCCTCTGTCTGCAAGTTCTGGGAGTAAAGGCCTGTGCCCCATGCTTGGTAATTTTGGAAAGTTTTAATGTTCTTACTATCAGAAGAGCGGCAAGGGGGGCTGAACTAGGCAGCACAACACATCCAGAGAATGGAGCCCAACACCAACACCCGCTGCCACTGACTGTGACTGAAGTACCTTTGGCCTCCCCTTTTCTTTTCCCCCTTCTTTCTGTCATTAATCACTGACTATAGGTAACACTGAGTTCAACGATTAAAGAGGAAATGTACCTTCCCAACTCCCAGGCAGATACATGCTGTTTATTAGACACCTTCGGAGTTTACTTTTTCCTTTAGACCCCACATTGGTTCCTAAACTAGTGGGAGAGAAGGCTCTCCCTGGGATGAGAGAAAGGTAGTGAATGAAACAAAACAGCCAGGTCACACTTGGGGCTAACTCAGGTTGGGGTTCGGGAATAATGCCTAGTCCTTAGACTCAAGGGTCCCGGCCTCCGTGGAGAACATTTGAAAACAAGAGGACAAGTTGGAGGGAAGCTACAGTGGTCCCCACTCCCACCCCCAAGTGTGAATGAAATAGGGAAGGAACCAAGGGACCAGCTCCCTCCCACCTCACTAATCGCCTTTCAAGCTTCAGTCCTCTGCAGGCCACCCTTTCCACCTCTGTGCTCTTCTCCTTTGTCTGCACACATGCCTTTGGCAAGTGAACATTCTCTCCTCTCCCCCCACAGTCCCATCGCATCTTTCTAGAAGTTACTAGCTGGTCCCTACCCTCTGCTGCTTGTCTGGGTCTAAAACAGAGCACATGTGCAGAGAGAAGGGGATGAAGAATCAGAGAAGTGTTTTGAGCTCTTTCTCCTTGAGGGCTAAGCAAGACTCAGAGTGGCCAGGAAAAGAAAGTGGGCCGGGGAGACTCTGATGATACAGAATAGAAAGGCTCGGTGACTAGAGAGCCAAACAAGGGCCATGGCGGGAGGTGGGGGGGGGGGGGGGGGGGGGGGATGGGAGCCAGCAAGGCAGAGAAACACAAAAATGGAGACAAGTTGGGGCCCTCCAAGAGAGGAATGTGTGCCTGGCTTTTTTTAGGATAAGGAAACCTGAGAGGTTTCAAGGATTGCCCCAGACTTGTCCCACCTGCTCTAGCTTCCTCCCCCAGCACCAGTGTTTACTGAGATCCCTCCCTGAACTCTTGCCCTCCTGGACTTGCCCTAGCTCAGGCCCCAGGCCTGTGGCCAGGCAGACACCCTGACATGTTACAAATGAGAGTGGGTGTTGGATTCTTGTCCTCAGAGTACGGAGGAGGAGAATCAATGGCCTCTACCCAAGGGCTTCTCTTTTAATCCCAACCTGGGAGAGTCACTTCCTGTGTTTCCTCCCCCAATCTTAACCCAACAGGCAGCAAGAAAAGGTGAAGTCCCACTTCTAAACTGTAGTTTAGAAACCAAAGCCTCAATAGCTCTGCACCAATTCTCTCGTTCCCAAGCAAACTAAACTTTACCTTTTCTAGAACACTCATGGAAAATTTGGGTAATCGTTAACACTTAACTAGCATTGGATTTATAGATTGGAGGCTTGAAATTGAAAAAAAAAAAACTTTCAGAGAGACTAAGGATAGTGTGTGGGGGAACTAGAGGAATGCAGGGTCTTTACTAGTTTTAAGCACTTTTGAAAAGAGAATAAAAATTCCCTTCCTTCTCATCCCTCTGTAAACATCACCTGGCTCACTCATTGCTGCTCTCTGGAGAGATATAGGGAGTTATTTAAGCCTGAGTGAGTGAGCCAGGTACAGCTATGGATGGCTAGAGAGAGGATAAATACATCTAGAGAGATGAGTTGATGGATAGGTAGGGAACGAATATAAATATGGAGAGAGATGGACGAAGAGAAAGATGAATTGAGACAGAGAGAATATAAAGAGAGGCTGAGGGAGAGAAATGGATGTGTGAATGAGGAGAGAGCGTTTATGCAGAGAGAGGAATGGGGCGTTTCTCATCTTCCTCTTCACGTTTCTGGAGTCCTCGCTGGTCCCCTTGAAATGCCATTTTCCCACCTCTTGATTCCTAATGAATTCTCCTGGATTTTAGAGCCTGGCTCACACCCTGAGGTGTTTTTACAGCTTCCCGGCTTTCTAGTCATCCCTTTGTCCCATGATAACATACCTCACCAGGCTGCCCTAGCCCAGTCATCCCAAGACAAACTGGGAGAAAGAAAGGTAGAATGGGGGTTCTGGGCAGAGCACGGAGTCTGCCTCTCCCATCTCTTGCTCTGCTTGCCTTGGGTGGGGGTAGGTTTCTTTGAGGGGAGAAGAGAGTGAGGGGCAGCTGGGTTGAATTTGTCCAAATCTAATAATCCAAGAACCTATTGAAGGCCTTGGGGGTTGGGAGGGGAGTAAAGTCTTGAATATTCTTCCAACTTCTCCCCCCTTCTCCCTCTGGTCCCTTCTTTCCAAAAAGTCTTTGAAGAAAGATGTTTTTGACGCTTCCACGTCGCTCTCAGATGGATGGGCTGAGAGTGATTGAAATGTCTTTGTCATGCTAATGCTTGGGGGGTGATGGATGGGCGCCGGGGCTGCCAAACTCTGGCCCGCTTAGCCCATTGGCCTGGGAGAGATCACATGTGCCCCCCCACCCCCACTCCCTGTCCCTTCCTAGGGGAGCGCTGGCCGGGGCAAGCTGGCCCAGGCCATGGACTCAAGCCTCAGAGCTGTGACATACTGCCGAAAGGTTGTAGGGCAAGAGGGTGTCTCCCCCAAACTGCCGGACCCTCCTTCAGCCTCTACATGGACTATAATAGGATGAATTCCTTTTTAGAGTACCCACTTTGTAATCGGGGACCGAGCGCCTACAGCGCCCCAACCTCCTTTCCCCCCAGCTCAGCTCCGGCCGTTGACAGCTACGCAGGGGAGAGCCGCTATGGTGGAGGGCTGCCCAGCCCAGCGCTCCAACAAAACTCGGGGTATCCTGTCCAGCAGCCACCTTCATCCCTGGGGGTGTCCTTTTCCAGCTCCGCTCCCTCGGGGTACGCCCCAGCGGCCTGCAACCCCAGCTATGGGCCGTCTCAGTACTATTCTGTGGGTCAGACGGAAGGAGATGGAGGCTATTTTCATCCATCAAGCTACGGAGCCCAGCTAGGGGGTTTGCCCGACAGCTACGGAGCAGCGGGTGGAGTGGGCCCAGGGCCGTATCCTCCGCCGCAGCCCCCTTACGGAACTGAGCAGACCGCAAACTTTGCACCAGCCTACGATCTCCTCTCTGAGGACAAGGAATCATCCTGCTCTTCAGAACCCAGCACTCTCGCTCCTCGGACCTTCGACTGGATGAAGGTCAAGAGAAACCCACCTAAGACAGGTAGGGCTCAGGGTGGTCACGTCCTCACCTAGGCCTAGGCATGCACAGAGGGCCCTGGGCCAGGGCTTGGTTCATCCATTCAGCTGCTTTGGTATTGGCAGGTAAGTATTCAGGTCAGCTGAGATTTCCCCCGTCGGGTAAGTCTGGGGCCACCTCCTTAAGGAGGTCTCCGCAGTCTACTTCCTTGTCCACGTGCCCCGTTAGGAACCAGTACCTCATGTTTCTTTCTGAAGGTGAGTATGGATGGGAGATTGGTTCTAGATTTGGAAACTGCTAATGGAGGGTGTGTGTGGTTCTGTCTAGGGACTTAAGTTTGAGTAGAATGATGAATGAGGATACAGAGTAGATTAGGGGGGGGGGGGGGGGAGAAGGAGGTGAGAGAACTGACGTGGCTTTTCTCCCCGCCCCGCCCCTAGCGAAGGTGTCGGAGCTGGGACTAGGCGCTCCCGGTGGCCTCCGCACAAACTTCACCACGCGCCAGCTGACCGAGCTGGAGAAGGAATTTCATTTCAACAAATACCTGAGCCGAGCGCGGAGGGTGGAGATCGCCGCCACCCTGGAGCTCAATGAAACACAGGTGAAGATATGGTTCCAGAACCGACGCATGAAGCAGAAGAAAAGAGAGCGAGAGGGAGGCAGGGTGCCTACAGCCCCTTCGGGTTGCCCCAAGGAAGCGCCTGGAGATGCCTCCGACCAGTCCACGTGCACCTCCCCAGAAGCCTCGCCCAGCTCCATCACCTCTTGAACTATCCGGCTTCCAGGGCTGCACCCAGCCCCCTCGTAGACTCTCCCAAACTTCACAGCCCGGGTTATCCTCCTCAAGGCTGAGCAACCAGTTTAGAGCTGTCTAGGAAACTGGGCAGGAGTGGGAAAACATAATTTTTCTCAGATCTGGGGGTGGAGGGATGACTGATAGCTGGAGATCCTACAGGTCTTGGGATTTGGGGAGTACCCAGCCATCAAAGGTGGAGAAAAGGCCTTTTGCCTTTGATCTAGAGATTGGCTCAATGTCAACACTCTAGTGGGGGTAGGAGCCAGCTCATCCTGGATTCTCCTTTCCCTTCCGACTCAGTGCCTTTGAGCTTGGAGAATTCTCTTTGAGCACTCTTACCCTAACTCCCCTTTCTAGGCCTGGGATAGAGAGAATCCTCAGGATTTTCCTGTGGGGATATGCTGGAGTGCAGGTACATTACCATCAATTTTTAATCTTAATCCTTAATCCAGCCAACTCACCTCAGACCTTACAATAGCACCGAATGCCTTGTGACATACCAAAAACAAACAAACAAACAAACCAAACAAAACCAACCAACCAAACAAAAAACACCCTGTCCCAAGCAATCCCACAAACACTTTCCTGGCACGGCTCTATTGCACTAACGCAGCCTTCAGAGGCTGTTTTGTGAAAACCACCTCTTCCCACCGGCACCGCCACCACTAAAGCACCCAAGTGTTTTGGAAGTTGGCATCCTGTTTCTGGAACATCATTGCAAGGACCGCCTCAAGCAATCCTCAACCAAGAAGGGGTGGGCACTACCCCCTCCTCCCCCCCTCTCCCCCTATTTATTGCCTCTGGAACCCCCCCCCCCAATTCTCTTTTCCACAAGCTGCCCTACCCCTGGGGCAGTCTGGACAGGTCCAGGAACAGCGGCTGAGTTCCCAGCATTTCCCTGAACTTTGAAGACAGCCGAGTGGCCATTTGAGTATCTGGAAAACTAAGCCCCAAGCAAGCCAGTTTCCCTTTGTATCTAAGCTACCTCATCTCAATAAAGTCTGTTTCTCCCTTTCTTTCTGCTTCTGCTTCTCTATCTTGGGCTGGAGGAGACCAACCGTGAACTTTACCAGCCCATTGGCTGTTTGGGCCAGGAGAAGTCAAGATAATGAGGACTGAGTGGGCCCCAACCAAGGCAGAAGTGGGCCCCAGACACCTAGTAGTTCACTGGTCTTTCGGCAGAACCCAGAAGCACATGGCGGAAGATGGTAGAGCTAGACAGTTCTGAGAGGGTCTTGAGAAACGGATGGGGAAGGAGGGAAAGAGATCTGTTAGAGATGTCTGAAAGAGGGTGTAAGGGAATTTGGGGGGGAATGGCAGAGGGGACTCTACCTGCCCCCTTTCTCTCTACTCCCTCCCCACCTCCCCTAGGGCTTGCACTGGACCCTGGTAACTGTAAAGGCAGCAGGCTTGAGGCTATGGGATGTCACGCCCCTCATTCTTGCTCCCAGAGTTGGAAGATGGGTCATTGGCGAAGTCCTCACTAACACACACATTAAGCCCCAATTCCAGCCCTTCCACACATGAATATCAGATTGAGTCATCTGCAATTGACCAGACATTTGGCTAAGGCCCAAGGTACTGAGCCACTGGAAGGAGGTGGCTTTGGAAGAGATACGTGAGGGATGGGGGTAAGGAGGTGCTCAAAGGTGGGTGGGTGGGGGAGGTGCTGGGGACTGGGTGAACAGTGGGGCTTGGGGGTGGATAGAGGCAGCGGAGGTATACCAGGACCCTGAGCTGACCTTTTTACCTCTAAGCACCTCTAGGCTTTCCAAACAAGCCTGCAGTGCGCCCAGGGGGCAACTATTGTCTCCGGCCAGTACCACTGGCAAATCTTTAGTAAGCAGAGGCAGGGGGCCTCGCCTCTGGACGCTCCACAGAGGTGGCAAACTGCAGTCACTCTGGGCTCCAGAATGCCATTGAAATGACAGGGTGCTCCAGGCTCTCAGCCTAGTCTATTGATTCTGGTGACCCAGAGATCCCCTAAGCTCTAGGGCCAGGACCATACCACTGGGGTGCAGTGATGGTGAAGACAGGTCTTATCTGCCCCCCAATCCATTTAATTCGTGACCTTTCAAAGGAAGACAAGCAGTGAAAAGGACTGAAGGCTTGTAAGCAATACTAAGCGTTTGTTTCCTCGTGAAATTGGTGCCATTAGGGAGAGGCAACGTTATCAATAATTGCACAGCTCAGCTGGAGAGGAAGAGAAGCATTTAAGAGGAAGCCCAGCTTTCCCAGAGGTTGCTTTCTTGTCCTGTCTTAAAAGGAAAAAAAAAATCTATTAACTGCTTTTCTCCATTTAATTGAAATTGCCATCAAGCTTGGCTTCCCCCAAAGGGGTCACCTTGACAGAAGAGGCCAGAGCAAGTGTCTTCGAAACAAATTTCCTCTTGCTTGAAGCTGTTTAATATCAACTGGTTAGAGCCCTTGGTTGGGGTATTTATGGAGCCTCTAACTGTTAGCTCCTATGGACAAGTGAGCAGTGGTTAGGGCAAGGCTGGACTACAAGGATGGTAGACTTAGAGGAGTCTCAGACTTGGGGTGACAGGCCCCAGGGGAAGGGTGATCGAAGGGCCTGGAGAAAAGCAGAAGGCCTTTGATTTTTGGTCATAGCAGAAGGAACCAACAGATTCCTCCAGGGAAGAGGTGTATGTGTGTGTGTATGTGTGTATGTGTGTGTGTGTGTGTGTGTGTGTGTGTGTGTGTGTGTGTGTGTGTGTGTGTAATCAATTCTTCATTAACAAGAGGCAGGCTGAAGATAATCCACAAAGGTCAGAGTCTTCCATTCCCTTAGATACAAAACTCCATTGCACTCTTACTAGAATCCCACATCCAACCCAAGGCCCTGGGATGAATGGGTTTACTGGAAGGTATTTATTTGGAGAAACAAACAAGCAAACAAACAAAAACATCATGGTATAGTCTTCTCTCACAAATGTCAAAAGAGAGTCTGGTAAACAGAAAAGCCAAAATGCCTTTTGTTCCTATTGACTCAAATTGGTGGTTTGCATTGTCAAACTCCCCAAAATAGATGCCCAAATATCTCAATCATAGACTCCTCCATACCTCTCAGAGAGGAACATTTTTTTCTGTGTGCACAAATTGAAAACCATCTATTCCCACATCTCCACTTACTAGATTAAAAAAAAAAATCCAGTTTTGCAAATGAATCCCTCTCCATATAATCTCGGTTTTTCAGGGGAAGGAGAATTCTCAGGGCTGGTTGGAAGTTTGTTAACATCTCTAAGAAGCCTAGCCCTTCTGATCTCCATGCGTGGGCAGTGATGTGGGACCCCACCCAATCTACACCATCTGTTCTCCGCCCAAGTGCGAACTTTTCCTCTTTTTATTTGCCCTTTCCTCAACATTTGCTCTCTCAATGTGAGGTCCTTTGATCTCTTGGGTGGGGGAGAAAGATTTTGAAAACCTCCAACCTCTTGTTTTGACTTGTAACCCCTGAATTTCTTTGCTATGGGCATACCTTGCCCGAGGCAGTACCCTTGGGTGGTTGGTCAGAGTCAGGGCAGAGAAAAGGGAGTAGATGGAGAAGTTAAGAGGTGATGAAGGTCAGAACGGTCTAGAGGGAAGGACCACAGAGCTGGGAAACTATCCAGGTTGCAGTGCTGAAATCTAAACCCTGCATCTTGATAGAGTTGTGGGTCTTGGGCTAGGGGCTGATTTCTTTCATCCAGTTTCATTGTCTGTGGAGTGAGGATAAGTTTAGCACCAGCGTCAAAGGACTGATGTTGCAATTAAGTTAGATAACATGTTGAAAATGTTTCACAAATAAAGGTGAGTTAGAACAACTATTATCACTGTATAAAGGGATATATTTGCTTCCCTTCCTGTAGCCCCGTCTATTGCAAGGAGTATCTTGGCTCTGTCACCACCCACACTTACTCTTATTGGATCCCTGGCAGGTGCATAGGGCTAAGGACAGGTAGAAGAGGTTCCCTTATCAGTGGCCGACAACACTTTATGTCATATGTCTCCTCCTTTTCCTTATTTCATCCTGACTACCTATCAAGGAGGTGAACTATCTCAGCCTCTTCTCCTCCTTCCACATCTGCGGTATGGGAAGATGGACAGAAAGCCTTTAACAGTCCTTTGTATCCTTTTGAAGATGGATGCTTCAAATTCTTGATTAGAATGGCAGAGGGCAAACATTCTGAGCTACAAGTTAGTTTTCAGTGTGGTCCCCATTCTGCTGGGTGGGTGAGCTCATGCCAGTCTGTTTCCTTAGGTTCCAGTCCCTCAGATACAATATAGATGATGTGGAATCCATATATATATGTATATATGTATGTATACATATATATATACACATGTATATATACATGTATATACATATATACGTGTATATACATACATACATACATACACATACATACATATATACATATATACATACATATATATATATATATATATATATATATATATATATATATATATATATATATATATATATGAGAAGTACTCAGGATGCTGTCTGGCACAGAGTTAAGTGTGCAGAGCGATTTCTCGTTTTATGTGGCTACAGAAATACATTTTCTATTACTCTCTTACACCGAGCTAATTATAACCCTGGCAAAATAGAAGCAGGCATCCTCTAGCCTTCATCCTTTATACTGCACCTACAGACCCATTTGGTACTCAAGCCACAGGACTTGCTGCCGGGGAATAAAATAATTATGAATGAAAGGATACAGACTAGTCCTACAGAACACTGCTTAATAGTAAAGGCAACAGTCACAAGGAGGGATGTCCCTCATAGGATGGCTCCATTGCATCCCTCTAGACCGCATCCTCATTGCAGTCCATGAGTCTGGGGCTCCCTGCACTTGTACCAACACCCCCCTTCCAGTGACTCCGTTCTGGCTCCAAGGAATTCTTTGCACTATTTCCCTTATTTGACTAAACTCATGTCCCAGCCGCTTCGACTTTAGCTGTTTCTCCATTTCCCAACACATGATATCTAACCAGTATGTCCCGGACACAACAGGAGCTGGCGATGTAGAATCTTTAATTCTTAGAAAACCAGAAAGGCTTAAACAGCTTTGAACTCCAGCTCAAAAGCCCCTGGCTTTCATTCATTGTCATTGTCTTGGTCGGAAAAGAAATGGACCAGATCTTCTGAAGAAAGAATTTCAGAAGATCTGAGTTTTTGTGACCTCGGAGAAGTCACCAAGTTTCTCTAGGACTACTTCCCTAGTATTTAATATAAGTGGGAATATTCTTTTGCCCCATAGATAGAGGAGATGGATGTAAGAAGGAATGGAAACTTGGGGGTGGGGGTGTAAGGAGAGGGATAATTTGAGTAGGAGGCATCCTGGAGAATCTATTCTACTGACTTAGAACTAATTAAAAATCACTTTCTGTATTTCCTTCAAGCTCTCATGATCACTGGCCTGGGTCTGGAGTGTTCCATGCCCCCAGCCTTTTCTGCCTGGAGGGGAGCTGAGGAGAGAGGCCGCCCAGCAAAGCCTGCGCCCTCTGCTCCTTAGAGGCCAGATGCTCCCTTCAGTTTACTCTGGCTTGACAGCTCCATTTCAACCCCCACCTTGGAGATGAGGCAGCTCGATATTTACTCAGTCAGGAGAGCTGCTCTGAAGACTGGCCCCTCCAGGCTGCCCTTGCTGGCTTTCCTTGGTTGCCCTCACCCCTTCCCTTCCTGGTTCATAGAGAGTTCAGCTCTGAAATGGCTTGCAGCCCCCCAACTCCCCAGTCCTGGAGAACTAACTGTCTGTCTGGGAAGGGGGATTCCTGAAGCCAGAAAGGCAGGAGGGGCAGGTGTAGGGGGTGGGGAGGAAGAGCCCTGGTTTTGGGGTCATGCCCTGGTCTCTCTTGCTGGACCAGTAGCATGGGCCTCCTGGAGAACAGGATGGACTCAGAAAATAGCAGTCTTTTGGGGCAAACAGGGCGTAGAGAGGAACTCAGATGGAGCTGCCTGGCTGGGTTGAGGAGATGGTCTAGAATTGTGATTAGTATTACAAACCATTCCATTTAGTAGAGAAACTTAGTGAACTCTGACAGCTCAGACTCTTCCAAATATACTAAAAAAAGCAAATACCAACAAAGAAATGACCCGCGTCTCATAGCACACATGAAAACTGATTTCATATCTCCTAGTGTCCTAGAATATAAGAACCATAAAGACAAAGATTTTTCTATGGATTGTGGTATGACTGTACCCAGGTGCTGACACACATATGTGCCAGGCAAACTCTCTACCCACTGAGCCACATTTCCAGCTCTTTGTTTTCTCAGTTCTTGCTCTGCTGCTCAGGCTAGCCTCCAGCTCACAGCCTTCTGCCTCGGCCACCTCGGTGCTGGGATTGCAGATATGATATGCCACATAAGTAGGGATCTTTGTTCTACTCCTTGATCCAATTCTAGTCCTCAGAACAACACCTGTGACAGATGCTCACTCCATGCTTGCAGAATAAACAAATACTAAAGCAAAATTCTGCCCTCTAGCAGATACACATCCCCCCAAAGGGATCATAAAATCATGTTTGCTTCAGATGTTTGGCTGGTCCGGTAGGGCAGCCACCACCCACGTGCCAACAAGAAGCTAATGGAAGTAGGGTCAGAAACGGAAATGCACTGTGAGGTCCTTCATTATACCCATCTTATTGCTTGTTCAGGATTTCCTTTGCTTTAGCAAGTGTGAACCCAAGAAGAGATCCAACTTTGGCAAAATGAAGAGGTTTTGTGTCGATAGAAAATGGACAGAGAGGCCGCCCAGCAAGCCTTCCACTTCTTTCCATGGTCCAACATCCCCTAGAAATTTCATTTACTCCTTTCTAGAAATAGGAGGGTTTTCTTTTTCCATTCCAGTGCCATTAAAGAGACTCATTTGTTGGGTATCGGAAAGGAGACATTTCCTAGAAGCATTAAACTCAATGCCTAAGGGAACTGGAGGGAGAAGACAGCCTACTGATGCCAGGTTTGGTGTGTGGCCAATTTCCATGGCTGGGAACTTCTGGGAACTGATGGCTTCTTCCTGCTGTGGCTCTACACAGGATCGTGATGCCACAGAAATGGGTTTTAGAAGCTGAAGTCAGAAGAAAAGGCCTCTTGTGTAACACCTGCTCCATGTTATGGGTTCCCCAAGGAGAATGGAGCAAGGTTTGAGATGGACTGAATAATTTTGTCAAGTGTTTGCTGGTTGCCCTTTTGAAACTACCCCAAAGCTTCTGCCAGGCACGTTGGTTTCTGAGATGAGGAATCTGAAGAGGCAAAGTTTGGATAAGATGCTGTGGGGAGGAAAGCTTTCCTGGTCTATGTTCTGGAAACATAGGCTGGCTGAGGGCAGGGATTTAGTTCATGGTCCTTGCTGACACGATTTTCCCTCCACCATTTTCCAGCACTCTTATTTATACCCAATCTTTGTCATAACCAATATTTCGTTCTCCACACTGGAGCATGGCAGCAGAGACCCTCTCCAGGTTGCAGAGGGGACTAGAAAGAGCAAGAGGATGACAGAAATGGGCTGGGTGGGTGGGACAGTGAAAGCCAGGATCTAACACAGGATCTCTATTCAGAACATTTAAATTCAGGGATTTGGATGCTTTGGAAATGGAAAAAAGCTGAAATGACTTTGAAAGGGAATTGTGTCTGTAGGCTCCCACCCACTGAGGAAACACTTCAAAACTAATTGAAAACCCATTGAAGTCGGCACCTTGACTCCTTCCCTTGGGCAGTGGTTACCTATCTGAAAATAAACTGACCTTGTACACAGCTTTGGCGATAGGCCTTCCACAAAATCAAAGAAAGCAGGTTAGAAGTACCTTGCCTGTTGGCCCTTCCCTCCCACTCACGGAAGTGTATTTTGACTATGTGATCTGAAGATGAAACTTCAGATGAGGATTAGTGGAACCAGAATTGTTCTAGGCATGTAGCAGTAAAAATAAACTGGGGGGGAGGGGCTTTTTGCTAAGGAAAAAAAAAAATCTCTTAACCTAATTAATCTATTTTTGTGATAAAATAGCACAAAGCAGAGTAAGAAGGAATAGAGTTAAGATTCCTTTCCTTGGCCATCTGTGTGTGACTCGACACTAGGGGAAAAGCAAAATTCAGAGAAAGGAATGCAAAACCAGAAACCCAGATGATGATAAACCGTTGGCTGACATTTTCTTCACGGAACATCAAAGCTCTAGATAGCTGCCATTCCCTTGATTTCGATAGGAGTGTTTTGGACCAATCACTCAATAATATTTAACTGAGTCCTCCTTCTTGAGTAGGGAAAAAAAAAAAAAAAAAAAAAAAAAAAAGCTTGGCTTTATCCCCTGCATTTAACCATGAAGAACAAAGGTACTAGCGTACACATAAAAGTTAAGTGTCCACAGTAGTGTCCAATACTTCTCTAACTTTGGGGTTCCTGGTACCCTTACCGATGTCAATGAATGTGAGGATTCTGGGGCTGGAGAAATGGGCCAGCAGCTAAAAGAGCACCTGTTGCTCTTGCAGAGGACTTGGGCTGAGTTCCCAGCACCCACTCTCACGGCAGCTCACAACCATCCTAAGTCCAGTTTCAGGGAATCCAACATTCTCATCTGGCTCTTCCGGTAGCTGGCAGGCATATGGTACGTAGATGTACATGGAGGCAAAGCACCCATACACATACAATAAAAATAAACCTCTAAAAAATGTTCAAGAACTTCTGATGTGGAACTGGGGGTATAGCTCAGTCAGCAGACAGCTTGTCTGGCATGCACGAGGCTTTGGATTCAACCCTCAGCAATATATGTACAAGAATAGTGGCACCTGCCTGGAATCCCAGCACTCAGGAGGTGAAGGTAGGAAGATCACAGGTTCAAGGCCACCCTCTGCTACATGAAACCCTATCCAAAAAATAGGGATGGGGGATGCTTTGGCACACACCTTTAGTCCTGACGCTTGAGAGGCAGAGGCATATGAGTTCAAGGCCAATCTAGATACATAGTGAGTTCTAGGATAACCAGAGCTACTTAGTACCTTTTCTCTAAAACAAGGGGGGGGGGACTTTGAATATGCATTAAATAAATCTACTGAACTCGATCTTTGAGTACTTCACAAAATTTCTTTGTAAAAGCGCCACTTCACTAAAGAAATTTAATTTTTCTTTAAATTTATCTAACTTCTTGGTGTGAAGGTGTCAGGTCTCCTGGAACTGGAAATACAGACAGTTGTGAGCTGCCACGTGGGTGCTGGGAATTGAACCCAGGTCCTCTGGAAGAGCAGCCAGTGCTCTTCACCACTGAGCCATCTCTCCAGTCCTGAAATTTAGTTTTTAAAAAGTTATTTCTTTTAGGTATGGGAGATTGGGAAAAAAAATTTAGAACAATTCTCCCCTTACCTTTTATTAATTCTTCTCTTCCCTGAGTCCTCACAAATGCACATTTCTGGATGAAAACAGGGTCCTCTATTTGGATTTTACTTAAGGAAGACGAGCCTCTGGCTGAGTGTGTCCCCTACACTGGGCAGGTCTTGAGCTGCTCTCAGTACCAAATTCCTCCCTGAGGGAACAGGAGAGTCCCTGGTTCTTTCTTTTTAATTCCCTCCTCAGGATCTTTACATTCACTTCTCAGCATTATTTTTAATGACAAGTGTCAACATTTACCTAGCCACTGAGAAATAACTTGGATTCTTGTTGCAGGTCACAGGGAAGTCCTGAGGAACTTTCCTTTCAATTAAGGCAGGATTTTAGACTTAGGGGATCTTCCCACAATCACAAAGGATCTCGACTCAGTTCCTCTGGAGTCCCTTCCCTCTTCCCATTCCATCCTGGAGTGGTGAGTGGTTTGTGGTTTGTTCAAGCATGGGGTCCACTGCAGCGGTCTCTGAAGCTGCCTTGATGGCAGTGGGGCCAGGAGACAGAAAAGCTCGCAGGTCCTGTGAGTCTGAATATCAGGTTTTTCTATGTTAGGTGTGCCTGGTAAAAAAAAAAAGGATATTTCCCAAAACACACACACACACACACACACACACACACACACACACACACACTGCAGTTCCAAGCTTCATAGAGGAGCCGTTGTTTAAGGAAATGGAAAGAGAAGATTGGTGAATTACTTGAAAATCTGCTTCCAGCAATAGAGAAACATATTTTTTTCATGATCTTTGGCAGGCATAGAGAAAAATTCCTGCTCTGGAAGAAGATGTTGAGATGTTGATCCCAGACCATCATTGCCTTTGGATATCTCCTTTTACCCCATGAAAGATCTAGTGTATCCTAGGCTGGTTTTGAACTTTCTATGGAGCCGAGAAGCCCTTGACCTGCCTCTTCCTCCTGACTGCTAGTGAGTGTGCCATCCCATTTGTTTTTTTGCCTTTGGCAAAAAATACCTTGATGATCATCTAGGGGAAGGGGGGAAGGGGAGAGAGACAGGAGAGGGAGAGGGAGAGGGAGAGGGAGAGGGAGAGGGAGAGGGAGAGGGAGAGAGAGAGAGAGAGAGAGAGAGAGAGAGAGAGAGAGAGAGAGAGAGAGAGAGAGACTGGTAGGCATTTGCCTTCTTGGGGCTTGTACTCATTGACTTAACTTCCTCCTCCTCTTCTTCGGTTTTTCAGACAGGGTTTCTCTGTATAGTTCTGGCTGTTCTGGAACTCTCTATGTAGACCAGGCTGGCCCCAAACTCAGAGATCTTTGTGCCTCCACCTCCTAAGTGCTGGGAATAAAGATGTGGGCCACCTAACTTTCTGAGGCCTTCTTGAGCTGATTAAGTAATTTGTACCTTCTTTCCTACAGGTCACTCCTCCAACATTTTCCTTGTGGGTCCCTGGGGCTTTCTTTTTAAAATGAAACAATTAATTTATCATTTAATGTGTCTGAGCACTTTGTTTACATGTATGTCTGTATACCACATGCATGCCTGGTGCTCAGAGGCCAGAAGAAGGCACTGGACTCCCTGGAACTGGGGTTGTGTATAGTTGTGAACTGGGAATTGAACCCAGGTCCTCTAGAAGAGCAGCCTATGCTCTTAACCACTGAGCCATCTCTCTGACCTCTACCCCAAAGCTTTTTTTGGGGGGGAGGGGGAGGGCAAGGTCTCTTTATATAGTCTTGGCTAGCCTGGAACTCACAGAAATCTACCCGACTCCATCTCTTGAATGCTGCAACTAAAGGTACATACCACTGTACCACCGTGACAGCTTCCAAAGCTTTCTTTCTCAAGAGTAACACATTTCCAGTATCTTCATTTGTTCATCCTGAGACCCAACTCCCAGGTCCCTCCCCATCTCACCCTCCCTGTCTTAGTTAATATTTCCCACTCAGTGAAGTGTCTAGAAGTGAACATAAACTAAAAGGTGTTAAACACTGCTGGAAGTAGAATGGGAATATATCTGTCTCCTTTGATCTGGGCATTGTATTCCCATGGACAGAAGCAGGATAGCCTAGGCAGGGACGGGCTAAGGGGCAGGCTGGTGATGAGAAATGGGAGGAATTCTCCTGCAAATCTTGTCCATCTACTTGACCTCTAGGGCTACAGCAGTCACTGATACCATCCTTAATCCACACAAATCCCCAAGCTCAGGATGAGAGCTGCCGCATCAGCATCAGCAGCCGTTTGTGGGGGGGAGGGGGCAAACATTGGCCATGCTGTCTGTGTCAACTGTGGGAAGGAAAAGGTGGGCAGGTGCTGAGAAACAATGCAGGGGGCTGTGAAGAAGCAGCCTTGTTATCTCCTGGGATAGCAGTACAGGTGACCCAGCTGGGGCAACCCTTCAGTTCCACTCTCCTTTATCACTGCTGGCCAGGTAATTCCACTTCTCTCCTGACACTTTGCCCTGACCTCCCTTTTTGGTGGTAGCTGTTATTATTTTTGTTATCACTGTTGACGCTATTGACATTTATGGAGCACTTTGCTGTTAGCTCTTACTCCTCGCCATATCTCTGGGAGGTTAGTGTGATCATTATTCTCACTCTACACATGAAGAGCCCGAGGCACAGAGAAAATAAGTAGCGCGCCCAAGATCACCACAAATATCTGAAAAGCAACATATCATTTTCTTTGTCTGCCTCTGGTGCTCAAGTGTTTACATAAATTCACACATGTGGACTACACAATGTGTTTAGGATGAAGGTTTCTCTTACCACTTTGCCCTATTCTCAACGACATCCATGGCTCTCAGACTACCACGTGTCTCAGGGTCTTAGGTCACTGCCTCCTCCTTTTCCTTTCCAAGCAGTTATTCCAAATAGCCAAGAGCTGCAGCTTCATCAAGGGACTATCCCTTTCTAGCTTACCTGTAGAGGCTGAGAATTTCTACAAATGGAGTCTAAGCCACTCACATATTTGTTGATAAATAGATTCTGTGAAACTATTGTTCACTCACAGTTTGGGTGATGGGGGATTTTGCTTTAGAGATCTTGTTGGGTGGTCTTCTCCAAGTTAGGAAAGATGTAGGCACTTTGAACCTGCTTGATCCTGAAGCTGAAGGTCTCATATTTGTATAGTACACTGAGTCACAGAAAATGGTGTAAGAGGGTTTAAAGTGCATATGTGGTTCAGGGATAGAGTAGTTGCTTAACATGTGTGAGACACATCCTTTGTGTGACAGAGAGAGAGAGAGAGAGAGAGAGAGAGAGAATAAAAAAGTAGAAAGTCTCCTTAAGATATCAGAATTATTTTTTGGTGCTTTATGTGGCCCAGGCTGGCCTTGAACTCAATATAATCAAGGATGACCTTGAATTCCTGACCTTTCTGACTCTACCTTCCAAGTGCTGGGATTGCAGATGTCACCAGACCTGGCTTAATGTGGTGTGAGGGATCAAAACTAGGGCCTCGTGCATGTGATGCAAGGAAACGGTCCTGCTACCAACTTCAGCCTGTTTGAGATTTGACTACTTAAAATTCATGCAACTGGGCTATTCTATCCCAGAATGAGCTTGTAATTACCTCAGCTTCGATTTCCAAATTTTCCCTATGGGCAAGGAGACGATATGATGTCCCAGGCAGTGGCAGCCACGATATAGGCATGGATAAGAAGTAGAGGTTTTCATCCCAGACTAGAGCCCAGAGCGCTGACCAGTTGCCTGCTCTCAAAGGAATGCGCCTTCCTTTTTATCTCTTTCTTCCTTCTTCACATTGCTGGAGATCCATGTCATGGTAGACATACAGGTCAGCGCTTTGAAGACTTTGGAGCATAAGCAGATCAAAAGCCCAAATCTCTAACTCCCAACTGTGAGCTGCAGAGCCAGGCACAAGGCAGATGGAAGGCAGAAACCCGGGGAACACAGCAGCTTCCCGTCTTGTGACTTAGCACAGGTCCTGAGGCCAACTTCAGTGGTCCTGACAGCAAAATTAACAAGTGGGGGTATCTGGGGGAGACCCAAGGAGGGGAGGGAGAGGTGCAGAGCCAGATAAGGGCAGTAGATCACTTGGGTCTGCATCTGTTCTCACACTGTATGCAAATGTTGCTTTCCCCCCAAAGAAGCCACATTCTGGGCCCAGCTTGCTGTTTATTTAAAAATACGCCGACTTTGCAATCCGTCTGGAATGCTCTGAAGGGGCTCTTGATAAGGGCATCTGGGCAGTAAATCCAGAACATGCAGAAACATTAAAAAAAAAAAAAAAAAACAAAAACCAAAAAACAAAAACCCTTCCTTGATGAGATGTTGTAAAGAATTCTGCTATCTGTAGTTAAGTAGATGACCATAGGGAGTGTGCTTGGGCAAGTCCCTCAGAGTTAGCCTATTTATTTTTCCTTTGCCATTACCTTCTGCTCTCTAGATGAACTGAGCACACACTCAAAAGGGGGAAACAGGAGGAGGCCCTGGTAGTGAGCCCACCCAGTCCATGGAAGCACAGTCTCTCCATGCCCACCCAGTCCATGGCAACACAGCCTCTCCATGCCCACCCAGTCCATGGCAGCACAGCCTCTCCATGCCCACCCAGTCCATGGCAGCACAGCCTCTCCATGCCCACCCAGTCCATGGCAGCACAGCCTCTCCATGCCCACCCAGCTTGGCAGCATGGCCTCTCTGCACCGAGTGCTCTGAATGAACATCATGGAAAGTTCTTTCCTTATCTTTTTATAAATAGAAGATGCAGAGACTCAGTGTTTGCCGAGGTAATAGGCTATCACAGAGTAAACACCTGAGTAAGAGAGACGTATTTGAGAAAGAACAGATGACATTTTCAACATAGCTACTAGAGATTCTAGCCTTCATCCAAGTTCAGTAGTTGTCTTTGGGGTTTTTGCTGGCTCTGGTAAGAAGATTAGACAGTTTATAGGAAGGCAAGAGCCAGGCGTCTTACCAAACTTCTCTTTCTTTATTTTTTCATACTTTGGAGCCTGCCTAGACACAGCCATGCTGGAATAATGGGTCTTGATAAGTTTCACAAGCCAAGGGACTCCATAGTTCACTTACTTTGCCAATAGTCACTCAGCCCCTTGACCAAAAAGAATACCAATTTGTACAGAGAATCAGGAAAAATCACTAAACGACATGGAGCATGTTAAGGGGATGGGGTGGGATTTAGAGTGACTTTCCATAAGGCCAAGTTAAAACTTTGCAAGTCTCCTCTCCTCTGCTCTCAAGCGAGACTCTCCCATCACCAGCCCTGACTGTGAGCTAGAGAGACAAAGGTCAGCTAACTGGGAGGAGATTTGGGAAGAAGCCAAGAGAGGCAGACAGACAGACACAGGGGGTACTGTAGTAACCTGGGACTCTCCATGGTTTGGATTTGGAAGCTCCTCTCTTCTAGTAATCCACTTGGCAGCCTAGCTCCTTTACCTGTGCACCCATCTCTCTCCGAACAACGAATGCGCACCTAGCCACCTCAGACCCCACCTGCACTAGGCTACACAGACATTACTCTCTGAATGGTGGGGTAGGTTTCTCTTCCCTTCAACAGTTCTTCCTCCTCTTCCTCTCCTCCTCTTCCTCTCCTCCTCCTCCCCTCCTTCTCCTCCTCTTCCTTCAAGACAGGGTTTCTCTGGGTAGCCCTTGCTGTCCTGGAACTTGCTCTGTAGACCAGGGTGGACTTGAACTCCTGAGTGCTGGTTCCCTTCAACCATTCTTAAACTTAGATTTTGTTCCTGGATATAAGCCTTATATCCAGGAATGAGACCAGAAAGGCAGATGCAGCTTGAACCAGTTTGGGGTGCATATGTACACAGGCAAACTATGTCCTCAAAGCAAAGTTTAGGAAGAATCTTCAACTGACCACTTTAAAAAGTACTAGTCAGGCGGGGGTGGCAGTGGTGGTGCACACCTTTAATCCCAGCACTCGGGAGGCAGAGGCAGGCGGATCTCTGTGAGTTCGAGGCCAGCCTGGGCTACAGAGTGAGTTCCGGGACAGCCTGGTTATGTAGAGACCCTGTTCTAACTCCACCACAACTTAAAAAAATCTGAAAACTATAATCAGGAAGAGGGCAATAGTCTGCAAGTTTTCTTAAATTGCAAGAAGCCTGGAAAGACAAACACCTGTAGGTACTTAGCGCTTTAAGGAGGTCAGCACCATAGAGTTGGAGATACTGGATTTTAGACACGTTCTGAAATGTGAAGAAGAGGTTGTGTTTGCCGCCTCTTCCTCCTCCAACTCCTGACCCCTTTGCTTCCTGCCCTTCCCTAACAATGCCTTTTTTTTTTTTTTAAGTTTCCTTGCGATCCACTCTTACTGAATACTTGCCTCTCTGAAGCCCATCCTTTTATCCTGGACTTTTAATAAGCTGTTCTTCTCGCCCGAATGATTTTCTATCCAGTCTATGTCTAGACAAATCTTTATTTATCTTCTGAGTTGCAGTTCAAATAGTTCCTTCCTCAAGGAGCCTCCCTGCCATCCCCAGAGAAAAAGGCAGCCACTTTCTCCTGTGCCTCCCCTCCCCGCCCCCGCCAGCACTTATCACATTGCTTTTATCGCTTATTTATCCATCTATTTATTTTCGTATCTTTAGTACTTAAGAAAATATATATCCTGTAAATATTTATGAAGTATTGAAAAGATAAGTGAATGCACATGAGTGTAAAGATTGGGCCGACCCAACACTCGGCGAAGATAGCATGATATTAATAGCTGACAGGCGCAGCAAATCTATTCAATTTTTGGTTTTCTCACCTTCTTCATATAAAACAAAGATCTCGTAGATTTAAATAACAGGCTAAGTATATTAAGGGAGACATTTGTCTCACTAACGTTAATCTATAGCATCGCATCCACATATTTTAACAGCATCTTAGAGTACACTAAAGGACCATACCAATCATCTGGCCCAGCCGTCTTCTCTTCACCACTTAGACAATGTTTCCATCCAGTGGTTGTCCAGCCTCTGACGGTAACCTACCCATCACCAGGACTTCGTGCGACAGTCAATTTTCTCTTTAAGCCACCCTTCCTTATTTAACATGAAATTTATTTTACAGAAACATTTGCCCTTTGTGCCCAGTGCTATTATGAGTTCAGCTATCATAAGGTAGTCACCATGGCTTCCCCCACGCCAGTTTCCCACTCCAAGTGAAATAAATACCCTCATCCCTCAGCTGCTCATCACACACTATAGCTGTGAGGCTCACCCAGGACCCAGGGCATTAGCCTCTGGGAACACCTGGAATATAATCAGGAGTCACGATAACACTTTTCTTTCTCTTCTTTTCTCTTCTCTTCTCTTCTTCCTTCCTTCCTTTCTTTTTTTTTTTTTTTGTTTTTTGTTTTGGTTTTTGTTTTTTTTTTTGAGACAGGGTTTCTCTGTGTAGTTTTGGTGCCTGTCCTGGATCATACTCTGTAGACCAGGCTGGCCTCGAACTCCACAGAGATCCTCCTGGCTCTGCCTCCCGAGTGCTAAGATTAAAGGCGTGCGCCACCACCGCCCAGCTATAATAGTTTTCTTAGCAGCCACTTGTGGAATACTTACTGCACACTTTTATTTTTAACTTTTTTTAACATTTAAAAAATTGTTAGTTATCCCTGTTTTATGTACATTGGTGTTTTGCCTGCCTGTATGTCTGTGTGAGGGCATCAGATCCTCTGGACTGGGGTTACAACAGGTGTGAGCTGCCCTGTGGGTGCTGGGAATTGAACCCAGGTCCTCTTCCAGAGTGCTCTCAGCCACTGAGCCATCTCTCCAGCTTCATCCTTAATTTTCAAAAACACTTTTCCACTGAGATTTTAAAACTGTTTATTTTGTATGTATGAGTGTTTTGCCTGCATGTATGTCTATGTACCATATGTGTGCGTGGTGTCTGTGGATGCCAGAAGAGATCATTGGATCCCCTGGAACTGGAGTTACTGATGGTTGTAAACTGCTGTGGGTGCTGGGAACTGAACCCAAGTCCTCTGCAAGAGCAGTTAGTGCTCTTAACCATTGAGCCATCTCTCCAGCCTCCGACATGCATATTTTCACCCCTTCTTTGGTTTGGATAGCCCTTGTGTATCTTCTGAGACCCAGTCCAGTTGCCATTTCCCTGGACTCCATCTGAGTCAGGAGCTCTTGCCCTGTTCTTCTAAAGGTCAGATACACATACATGTAACCGTGGCTTTTATTCTGTAGCACCCAAGTGTGGGGGTAGAGTGGTGATAGTTGCCTTCCACAGTGCTCTGATTACCTTATGTTAGACCATCTTGTTAGTCCTTATTATCCTACTGCTTGGCACAGTGTTTCTCTCATAGATGCCCATTGAGCATATTGATGCCTATAGATATCAAATGTTACATGTAGCTGCACATTCTTTTTTTTTTTTTTTTTTTTTTTGAGACAAGCTTTCTCTGTGTAATTTTGTTGCCTAGCCTGGATCTTACTCTGTAGCCCAGGCTGGCCTGGAACTCACAGAGATCCGCCTGGTAGCTTCACATTCTTAACAACAAAGATCCATAGGAGATCAGCTAAGATGGAAGAGAGTGATGATAATTACAAAGCGCGCGCGCGCACACACACACACACACACACACACACACACACACACACACACTTTGTGTACACATGCGCATACTCAGGAGGTGGAAGCAGATTGGAGGCCAGTCTGGGATACAGAAACTGTTGAGCCAAAGAGAAAGAGCATGAAAGAAGCAGGTAAGGTTAGCTGAGTGTGCTGTTACCTGTTTGTAATTCTAGGACACTGGAGGTAGAGGTTGGGAGTTGTGTTCAAGGTATATTTGGCTACATAGCAAATTCCACAGCAGCCTGAGCTACATGAAAGTCTGTCTTTAAAAAAAAACAGAAACAAAAACAAAACAAACAGCTTGGCAGTGGTGAAGCTTGCCTTTAATCCCTGCAATTGGGAGGCAGAAGCAGGTGTATCTCTGTGAATTTGAGGCCAGCCTGGTCTACAGAGTGAGTTCCAGGACAGGCTTCAAAGCTACACAGAGAAACCCCCATCTCTAAAAACCAAACTAAACCCAAACAAAACGAAATAAAAAAACCCAAACAAACAGAAAAACAAAGAGCATGCGTATAATCTCCATACTATAGAGGAAGAAAGTAAATTCAGGGAAGGTAAAATGACTTCCCAAGTCACTCAGCTAGTAGTAACTATTGAAGCTAGGAATTTAATTCAGGGATTTTCACATCTAGTCCCTTACTGTTTCTCTGTATAGGCTAATGTTGAAGTAAGCAGAGGTACTTTGCTCGGAGTAAACATATTTAGAGTATACATTATATGTGTTCTCAAAGACCTGAAGGAAT
This sequence comes from Onychomys torridus, assembly GCF_903995425.1. Lineage (NCBI taxonomy): Eukaryota > Metazoa > Chordata > Mammalia > Rodentia > Cricetidae > Onychomys > Onychomys torridus. The sequence continues at coordinate 84,534,310 of NC_050450.1, forward strand.
TTGTTAAATGTGCTTCTTGAAAGGACTTCCATTCATCCGGTTTGGCTTCTGTGAGAGCAATTAGGAAGTTAATAGGAATAATTAATTTCCAACAATTAAAAGCTGTCCTAGTTGGAATCAAGCTTCTGAGTGAGTTCTTTATGACTTGATCAGTGAAAACATCCTTGATGCCATAAATATAACAGGAGGATTTTTGGGTGAAGTTATGGCTTAGATAAGTCTCCCAAAGGTCCATGTGTTCAGGGGCTGGCCCCAAAGGGTGTTAATAGGAGACAGTGGAGTATAGGAGGTAGGGTCTAGTGGAGAGTGCCCTTTGAAAGGAATTGTAGGACTACAGCTTCTTCCTGGTTGATAGGATGCCATGTACTCCTGTAAACAACTGCCTGGTCCCAAATAACCCTAACCGACTCAGAGGCTGAATATGAGTTATAAATGCTCGCCAATAACTCAGGCTTGTTACTAGCTAACTCGTTCACTTAAATTAACCCATATTTCTATCTATGCTTTGCCATGTGGCAGTGCCTTTATTAGCATGGTATGTTCATCTGCTCCCTCTGCATCTGGCTGGTGACTCCTCTGACTCTGCCCTTCCTCTTCCCAGAATCCTCCTAGTCTGGCTCTCATGCTCAATCTCTTCCTGCCCAGCTATCATCCAATTAGCTTTTTATTAGAAAATGAGAGTAATACATATTCATAGTGTACACACAGCATACTCCTGTCACAGACTTGGATGGAGACCTCTAAAGAGTGAGCCAAAATAAACCTTTCTCTTTGTCAGTTAAATATCTGCAGAAGTTCCATGTTGTAGGCTCATGTCTGTTAGCTCAGTGGTGGAGAGGCAGCAGCATAAAATAAGATAATAAAAATAAGCCCTGCTGGGTACTGTACACTTTTAATCCCAGCATTCGGAAGGCAGAGGCAAGCAGATCTCTGTGAGTTCCAGGCTGGCCTGATTTACATAGCAAATTCCAGGCTAGTCATGGCTACAAAGAGAGACCCTGTTTTTCTTAAAAAAAAAAAAAAAAAAAAAGAAAGAAAGAAAGAAAGCAAACAGAAGTTAATTCTCTCAAGGTTTTGTTTGCTTGTTTGTTTTTGTTTTTTGTTTTTGTTTTAGTGGTGAGAGCTTACACCAGGTCATCCTGATTCATCTTATTGACTAAATAGGTGTTTTGTTTTGTTTTCTCCCCAGTGCTGGGAATTAAACCCAGGGCCTTGCACATGCTAGACAAGCCCTCCACCATTGAAATACACCTCTACCTTCCTAAGAACTCTTTGGAATATTCTCTATACCTCATCACATGAACTTTTGCGCACTTAACTGAACCTCCATCCATTAAAGGTGGACATCACTTCCTTGTAGAGAAGTAGGTAGTGTTTGCTCCTAGAGGCAGCTAAAAGGAAATACCAGAATACAAGAAAAAGACTGGAGTCTATCAGAAAACCACACTCCTTCCAATGATGCTTAGAATTAGCATGCCAAGTAAGAAAGCTCTCATTCTAACTGGAAACAGAAAGTCAAGATCCCCAGCATTCAAAAGTATCCCCAAAGGGAATAAGGAACATACTTTTGTGAGAGGCAGGCCAGGCACTGAGTGGGACTTCCACCTGCAGATCTACAGGCTGCATCCTGCTTGAAACACTTCAGGAACCTGGCCTTTGACTGTTTCTGGGCAGAAGGAAAAGCTAAGCATCTCAAGTGTCAGAATGGGAACCAAATTCTTAGGACACACCCTAACTGCCAGATGTTCTTTCTATTCCTGTGACAGCACAAAGTCAGAGGTGTCCAGGAGATGGGGTTCCCTACTGCCGAGAGCACCGCCGAGTGCACCACCGAGCCCCAGAGAGGGATGGATATTAAGGAACACTGATGTGTGCGCAGTGAGGATTTAATAATCTTGACACACAATGTGCCAGCCCTCCTGTGAACCTTGACCTTGTTTTCAAGTCCCCTAGCCTCCATGTTCATTAAAAAATCGGATCACCTGACCTGAGCCCTAGAGCAGCTGACACAGCCTCGGTCCCTTCATTTCGGCTCTCACCCTGTCGTGCTTCCGGGATACAAAGCAGCGGGGCCCAGGGGAGAGCAAATCATCGCCTGGAGAACTCCTTCTGCAGCATGTGTGGAGCTAAGACACTGGGAAAGGACAGATGGAAATGGGAAGTTTTGCCCCGCTGAGCAAGAAAATATTGTTGTCATGGGCCACCAGGAGGCAGAGGTTGGGGTAAAGATGCAATTCTGAAATTCTCTTTTCTCAAAGGGATGAAAAACACAGAAGAAATAGCATCTCTCCTGCTGCAGCCGGTAACAACGTGGAGGTCAGCCTTTGGGGCACATGCTGCCCTTGCGTTCCCCTCTCTCTCTCAGTATTGGAGTCTGTATCTAATGCTTTCCTCGAAATGCTTTTTGAAAGCGTGACTTGGGTTGTGTTCACAACAGATTCTTTCTCAAAATGCAATTTTGAGGTCTTGCCTACCGGTTCTGTAACTCTCACTTGGATCCTTAATGGAGATACAGGTCTGGAGACTCTCGGCATGATACGGTATTTTCTGGACTTTGACATTACAAAGAGATGTGAGATGAGAAGTGATTTTCTTGGTCCAACAGGATGTGTAGTTTGAGGGCCTGGGGCTCACACACTTACAGGGTACATCATTCTCTGGCCTACTTGTCTCACTGACCACATTGGTAAATGACCAGTCTAAGACTGAAAAGCAGTTGTTTTTTGCATTACCTATAGTACTTAGCAACTACAATTCATGTTCCTTGAACACATGCTTGGTGCCACCAACACTGGGAGATGGAGCCTAGATTGATGTTTACATAGCACTTGTTTTGAAAGACTATAGAGTGTAGCAGGATCTTAAAAAAATAAAATCAAAACTGGAGCCAGGTATTGGGGTGAATGCTTGAAGATCAGAGAAACAGAACAAGCCACAGCCACCTCACCTTGCCAGTTCCTCAGCTGATCCTGTTTCCTTAGACTAGAAGCCTCTGTGTCCTCATCCAAATAAATCTCAGCTGAACTGAGGATCAAAAGCCTAAAAGCTTAACCAACTCTATCTAGTTCCTGGTCCTCACGCCTTATATACCTTTCTGCTTTCTGCCATCACTTCCTGGGATTAAAGGCTCACTTCCTGGGATTAAAGGTGTGAGTCACCATGCCTGGCTGTTTCCAGTGTGGCTTTAAACTCACAGAAATCCGGATGAATCTTTGCCTCCCAAGTGATAGGATTAAAGGCGCGTGCTAACACTGCCTAACCTCTATGTTTAATATTGTGGCTGTTCTGTTCTCTGATCCCAGATAAGTTTATTAGAGTGCACAATATTTTGGGGGAACACAATACCACCACAATAGAGTCTTTGTATAATTAGTCTCATTATGATTATCTTGATTCTAGAGATAAAGAAACTGAGTGGTGGATAGGGTCTCATTGTGTAGCTCTGGTTGATCTGGATTAGCTATATAGACCACTTGCCTCTGCCTCCCGAGTGCTGGGATTAAAGGTGTGTACCACCCAGCTGGGCTTATTTTTATGTTCTTATTAATGTATATATACATTCACAATACGCGATATGTATGCAGGAGCCCATGGAGGCCAGACCTACTGGGTCTGGAGTTACAGGCATTTGTGAACTAACCTACATAGGTGCTGAGAACTGAACTCAAGAGCACCCTTTCAGCTGAGCCACCTCTCCAACCCCCTCATTTCCAGACTTAAATCCTACATTCTTTCCCTTAAAAAATTACTGATACTTGTCAAAATAAGCATCTTAAAACAGATTGTACCTACGTAGGGGTTAAGAATGATATACAGTTTGCCTTGAATGGCGATAATGGAGGCTGGAGGAAGTTGGATACACATGTGATTTCATTTATTCTTTTACTCATGTGTTAATTTGAAAATTTCTTTTAAAAAATATAGTGAAGAAACTGAGCTATTACCCACTGAGGGAGTTAATGAAAACAAGCTCTTAATGAAGAGCTTGGTCCAGGGACACTTTTAATCCCAAAACCCGGGAAAGGAGCCGTCTCTGTGGGAGGAGACCAGAACAGATCTGAGCACTCTGTCTGAGGCCAACCCAGGGCCCAGATGCTGATCCTGTGAAACCCAACAACTTGGAGGTGTTGATGAGATTACCCTGCTCAGCTGAGATCCATCCAGGAGAGAATTCAGAATCCTACAGTCTGCAGTCTGAGGAAACAAGATCGGCTGAGGAGTTGTCAAATGAACAAAACGTGACCTGAGAACACAGAAGAAGGCGCCGCCCAGCCACCGAACCAGATCACCAGAATCGTAAGTATACACTTCACCAACTGAAAACAGGTAAGCCCCCATCTCCAGACCGGCAGATCAGGTCTCTAGCCCCTAGGCCCCACCCATTGGAGTCCCAGCAACCAGACAGCTACCTCTTTCCCTGTTCCCCCACCAAAAACCAAAACCAAAACAAAACAAAACAACAACAACAAAACCAAAACCAAAACCAAACAAAAGAACCCTAACCCCTACAAACCTAACAACCACTGAAACCATAAGCACACCCTACACCAACTGGGAACAACTGCTCCCAGAGACAGAACCCACTAACACTGATTTGACTAAGCTGATCCTGAAGAAACAGAGCCCAACAGCACCGATTTAACCAAGAACTCCCAGTGAACCAAGACTAACAATTAGAACAAGAGAAGTACCTTCAGACACAGATACCCCCTGCACCGAACAGAGGAAGAGATGAGTAGACACCAGTGCAAAACCACAGGCAACAACAAGTCCTATATGACATCATCAGAACGTAGTGATTCTACACCTGCAAGACCTGAACATGCCAAGGCAGAAGAAACAGAAGAAGTCAATCCTAAAAATGACTTTGAGAAGATGATAGAGGCCCTTAAAGAAGAAATAAAAATTCCCTTAAAGAGGAAATAAAAATTCCCTTAAAGAGGAAATGAAAAACTCCATTAAAGAGGAAATAAAAAATATAGTAAAAGCTTAAAAAAATTGATGTGTATACACACACACACACACACACACACACACACACACACACGTGCACTCGCGTTTGCTCATGCACTGGAGCATATGTATGTGAACCATATATGTGCATTCTTGGAGGTCAGAAGAGGCATTGGCGACCCTTGAACTAGAGTTCCAGATAGTTTTTTTTTTGTTGTTGTTTTTTTGTTTTTTTTTTTTTTTTTTTTTTTTTTTTTTTTTTTTGAAACAGGATTTCTCTGTGCAGCTTTGGAGCCTTGGAGCCTTTCCTGGAACTCACTTTGTATCTCAGGCTGGTCCTGAACTCACAGAGATCTACCTGCATGCTGGGATTAAAGGCATGCGCCACCACTGCCGGGCTGAGTTCTAGACAGTTTTGAGTCATTATGTGAGTGCTGGGAACTGAACCTGGGTCCTCTGCAAGAGCAGTAAGTGTTCTTAACTACTGAGCCATCTCTTTAGCCCTTAATTTGAAAAAAAAATTTAATATAAAAAGTTAAAAAAATTAAACCTGTGCTCTGAGCTGACACTCTAATCCTTTGAAAGATTATTTTTTTTAAATAAAAATTTATTACATTGTAATTATTTGGTGTGTCTGCATGCACACACACACATACGAAGTTGGCTCTTGACTTCCACCACGTGGGTTCCAGGGATTGAACTCAGCTTGTCAGGTTTGGTAGCAGGCACCTTTATCTCCTGAGCTCTTTTGTCAGCCTTGAAAGTTCCTTAGAGGAAGCATTCAAGGTTTGGAATTGGGAATTAAATCTAGGGCTTCAAACACACTAGGTAAGTACTCCACCAAATGAGACACACTTCTGACTGGTCTCCAAGTTTATCTATATCTCTGTCTGTCGTCTATCTATCTATCTATCTATCTATCTATCTATCATCTTTCTATCTACCTACCTACCTACCTATCTTATTTATTTATTAATTTAATATGTGAGTATTTTGCCTGCATGTATGTATGTGCCCGTGGAAGTGTAAAAAAGAGCATTAGATCCCCTGTAACTGGAGTTTAGAGATATTGGGAACTACTATGTGAGTGCTTGGAGCTGAACCTAGGTCCTCTGCAAGAACAATGGTCCTCTTAACCATGGAACCATCTCGCTAGCCCTCCAAGCTTTATTTTAATGGTTAAGATTTTACTACTCTCTCATCTTAAAAATTTATTTGTTTGTTTTCTTATGTGTATGTGTGTTCTGCCTGAATGTATCTGTACACATGGATGCAGTGCCCTTAGGGGCATTGGATCCCCTGAAACTGGAGTTACAGGTGGTTGTGAGCCACCACGTGGGTGCTGGGAATCTCTGGAAGAGAAGCCAGTGCTCTTAACCACCAAGCCCTCTCTCCAGCCTCCACATCTCAATACCCTCAGTGGTTGCTGTCCACTGAGTGTTTCTTATGTCAAGGACTCCAACAAGTGCCATCTTTGCAGGTGACCACTTAATCCTTGGGACCACCCTACACCTTGGTACTACTGTCCTTCCTCTGCAGATAAGGTGAGTGGAACTCAGGGAGCATAATATTACACTTTTAGTAGAAAGCAGAGCCGAGACTTGAACTCTGGCCCAGGAGCCTCTCATAGTTTGTGCTGCCTTCCAACATTTGTCCTTCTCTTGGAGGCAATATTATTATTATTTTATTTTATGTGCGTTGATGTTTTGCCAGGGGTGTTGCATCCTCTGGAACTGGAGCTACAAACACTTGCCATGTTGGTGCTGGGAACTGAACCCTGGTCCTCTGGAAGAGCAGTCAGTGCTCCTAACCTCTGAGCCATCTCTCCAGCCAGAGGCAATATTATTTTGAAATGTAAATTCATTCTCTTGTCTCCAGAAGAACTCCAAACACAGAAATAGAGACGCAGTCCTCATCATTGCTGGAAAACACCGTTTGTGAATGGAAGACCTTCCGCTCAGCCAGGCAGGTTTGCCCCCACCTCCCTGAGGGGATCCCAGCACTTAGCTTTGCTTTGTTAACTTCAGGTTGATGAAATCGTCATCTATCTACCATCTGAGCACAGGGGTCACAGTTATTTTTCTTTTTCAGTTCTTTCAAGAATAACTTCTGTTAAAGAAAAGGGTCAGGGTAGAGAGCAGGTGTAGAGTAGGGAGGGGAGAATTGCCTTTGAAAGGGACTTAAACTCCATTTCTCTTCAAGGATTTACAGCGGGGGCCCCTGTCTTTGCCCCTACCTGGGCAAGGATGTGCCTACCTTCAGCCCCTGTCTATTTGAAACCAAGTCCAGGTGTGGCTAGGCCTTTCTCCTCTCTAGGGGCAGTTTTTCAAGCCAGTGGGAAAAGCCTTGGGCTGTTATCTGATGTGGGATCAAATATTTAACAGGAGAACTTTCAGAGTGCTTCGGAGACACAGGGAACTGTTTAGATATCAGATTCTCTCCTGCCAGGTCAAGCGAACCCCCTGTTGACAAATGGCTGTGTTTCCTCAAGCATCTTTCCCAGCAGCAAGCTATCTCTCCAGCGCCCTCTAACTCTCTGTCCAGCTGAGAGGCCCCAGGCCTGCAGAAGCTGCTCCTCTAATCCCCATGGCAACCTGCTGCAGTGGGCCATGGGCGATTGTTTACAGAAGACGAAGGCGCACTGCCTTGCACCTGGTTTCTGTCTGGCCCACGCTGATGGGGATGAAGGATACTTCATTTATCTCAGCCTCTCTTCTCAGGCAGCTCCTGCTGTCATGGCAAGCTTGGGCCAGGCTTTCATTCCCTGATAAGCAGCTTTCTGAGGAGATGGGGAGAGCCACTTACAGGCTTTACATACCTTTCTCCAGACCTTTCTTGGAGCTATTGGCCCCCTATCCCAGTTGCCAGGGGCAGCAGGGGTGGGAGGTGCAGGGGTGGGAGGTGCAGCAGGGGTGGGAGGTGCAGGGGTGGGAGGTGCAGGGGTGGGAAGGGCAACGAGCAGCTGAGGGTCGACAGAAGAGGCCAGGAGGACCTTGCATTCTAGGTATTTGGCTGGATGGCTAGGCCCTTTCTCCGTTTACAAAGTTTTGGAAGTTAGTGGCCCAAACAACCCATCTGCTCCTCCTTTCCTCCAGGGAATTAAGAAAGAAAATACATTTGCTGGGCAGAGGCCATCAGAGCTAATCTCATTTTATAATGAAGAGGACAGACGGACAAAGACTGAAAAAGACCTTCTGGGCTCCACATAGCCGTCTGCAAGGATGGAGTCGGGAAGTGGGACGGAAGGAGGCCCTCCCCTAAGAGCCTGGAAAGGGAAAGAAGCGGCTAATAGCTAACTTTTATGAGGTGCTTACCATGTACCCAAGCCCTCTGCTGAGCACTTGATCTCATTTAATCCCAAGAGGTAAATACTCTCATCACATCCATTTAACATACAAGGAAGTAGAGGCTTAGGGAGATTAGGTAAACAGCTAGTAACAAGAAGAGCTGAGATTTAAACACAGATAGCTTGGCTCCAGAGTCCCAAGTCAACAACAGCCTGCAGTTGCAGAGACATGCCACAGGGGGCAGAGTCTGAGGGTGGACACTAGTGTATTGCTCGGACAACCTGGTGTGCTGACCCCACATCAGATCCTGTGGCCTGTAGAGGTCCAGCATCCTGGCTCACGCCCTTTCTCCTCTGCTACCTTCAAGGGGCAAACAACTACGGATTTAATATAAGGGGCCATTGCTTTCTGAGTTGCTTTTCCTCATTTGCTTCTAAAATTTCTTAATCGTTGAGTTAGCAATCGTAGGCATTTTCACCGTAGACAGCCAACAAGCTCCCAAATGGTACAGCACCCTCGTTGACAGCCTCACCCTCTCGGGTCTTTGCCAGCACACCCGTTGAGCCTGGCTGCCTCCCGGCCAAACTAGCAATTCTCTCTGTCATGACTCTACTTGCCATTCAGGATGCACACTGTGCTTAGTTTCTCTGTTATGGAGAAAGAGGGTTATAGCATCTCAGATACCAGTGTGAAATTTCTCAGGAATATTGGTTCCTTGTTTTACTTGGTGATAAACTTGACATTTGAGCCTGGAGGCAGCAACTGCAGGTTAGCAGGGAGGGGAAGCAGAGTGTGAAGAGCAAGCAGGACACCCCTGCCTCAGCCCACCCCTGCCAAAAGGGAGCTGAACTTGGAATCCATAGGCCCCTGGCAGATTTGGAGGGTTTTAAAGAACCAGACTTCATCAAAACAACCAATTCCTTTACCTGGATAAATGCACAAACTACCTTTTATTTCCCTGGGAAAATGCAATAATCCCTTGGAAGCAAATTCCAATAGCAGACATGCCAATGGTATTCTTTGGGTAGAGTAGGAAGTTGATCATCTCAATATTTAGGATCTATGCCAAATAGTTGAGATGGAGGCTGCAGCCTAAGGGCAGAGTGCCTGCTTGTCATGCACCAGGCTCCAAGTCAATCCTTAATACTGACAAAATTCCAAGTACAATGTTAATGCACTGGAGACTCTTTCCTGGGACAGGTGTTTTGAGTTATTTAGACAAGCCCCTGTCTTCTCTTCCTAGGAGAAACATTGGAGCTGGCCAGAGGACGCTCATCCCTGCTCACAGCAGATTTAAGCTTATGCAGACCCATCTGCTGTAGGATGATTCTGAAGAGCCAGGCTAGAGAGTACAATGGTATAGGGTGGTACATTCCTTCTCTCAACCATTGCTAGCTCAGGAAGGGCAAGGCTAGGACTCAGAAGGTTTGTGTTCCATTCTTGATTTTTCTATACCGAGCTCCTGGGGGAATATTAAGAAAGGCTCTGGGCTGTGTATGGTGGCACTTGCTTGAAATCCCAGCATTGAGGAGGTGGAGACAGAGGGTCAGGAGTTCAAGGTTGGCTTCAGCTACAGAGTGGGTTTGTGGATATATGTTGCTGTGATTGGTTTTAATGAAGAAGCTGACTGGCTCACAGCTGAACAGGATAAAATGGGAGAGCCCAACTGAGAATGCTGGGAGAAAGAAGGGTAGAGCTGAGGAATCTGGAGCAGAAGCCAAGAGAAGCAAGATGGGCATCCGGTACTGAGAAAAGGTTTCAAGCCACATGGCAAAGGCAAAGTATATATAAGAAATATGGGTTAACTTGAATGTAAGAGTTATCTAGTAACAAACCTGAGCTATTGGCCAAGCATTTATAATTAACAATAAGCCTCTGTGTGGTTACTTGGTAGCAGCTTGCGGGACAGAAACTTCCACCCTTGTGGGTTTGAGGCCAGACTGGCTGCATCATGAGATCCTAACTTTAAGTCAAACAAACAAACAAACAAAACCAGCTTTGCATTCTGGCCTTCTTAGGACCTATGGGAGTTTACCCCATAACCCATCATGAGAATGTGCCATGGATAAGGGCAAATGGGACAATTTAATACAAGTGTCATTTGCACTGAAGTCAGGCAGCTTATAAAGGTAAGAGCATTTTCTTTGTCCCTCCATCCCTCCACTGAGCACCTCCTGGATTGGAGCAGCCAAATGGCATGGGGTGGGGTGGGGCGGGGCGGGGAACCACCCATTGTCCCTGAGGACACAGGGCCTTAAACTTCTTCCCTGCCATTGAAGCTCTTATCTGACCCCTTGAGGACAGGCAGTTTGAGACCAGAAGAGACTGAAGTGGGGGGAAGGGAGGAGACTCAGGGTTTCACACCCTTCCAACCTGACGCCGCCAGGACTGGGTTGGTGACAGGCCCTGACTCAGCGTTCAGAGCAGCTGACTCTGTGGACAAGAAACAGATAAACTGCACCAGGCCTCTTAATGAACCCAGCGCCGGCTTCAGATAAACTGTCGCCACTTACTCCTCCCGGCCCTCCCTCCTCTGGTTCAGACTCCACTCTGCTTCAAGGGGTTTGGAGGAGAGCTGGAGCCTCCACCCAAGCTGCTCTCCCGAGAGGTTCTAGAGGGAACCAGATTCCAAGACTCCTCGTTATAACCTTGCTTGATTTTTCTTAATTCTCGTTAAACCCGACTGTAGAGGTTAAGAGAAGCCAAAAACTAACAACTTGTTTTAAAAATGCAGGTAAAACCCACAGGAATGATGCCAACCTAAGAACCAAATCTTTCTTGCCTTTGTTTGTTTTGAGACAGGGTCTCATCATACAGTCTTGGCTGGCTGGAACTCACTGTGCAGATCAGGCTAGTCTCAAACTTAGAGCGATCCACCTGCCTCTGCCCTCAAGTGCTGGGATGCCAGGCATGCACCACTGTGTCCTTCCCTGATGCTTCCTAGCTTTTGATCATGTGTCTTCCTTTATCCCATGCATCCACTTCATCCACTAGAGAGGGATGTGTGTTACAAGGGGATAAATTCTGTTTACGAAGAAGGCAAGGCCAACATCTGGGAGCCCCGACTCCCACCCAGGACTGACTATTTCAGTGTGACATTTCCATGTAACTTGGTAATTGCCTCTGCTGTATCTTGTTTTGTTCCTGGGAAGCCCAGGCCTGCAGGGGTTGAGAACAGGATCATCTCACTGGAAGGAACTGGGCTGAGCATTCGCAAACTCCGTCTTTCCAGACAGCAATGCTGCTGGGAAAGTCCCAGAGTTATACACACAGTAACTAATTAGTATTCCTGAGGGTGTGAGCAAGCAAGTCACTTTTATTAGGGGAGTAAAGAAATGTTTTCTGAAGGCATCTGAGGGAAAAGAGAGACTGTTTCTTATCTGGTGTGATGTCAGTGTCCAGAGAAGGGTTAAAATAACCTCAGAGGTGTCTTTGAACACTTGGGTGGAGTCCAGTCCGGGGGTGGGGAGTGTCTGTACAGTTTAGTTCAGTTCACCTGTTCCAGTCTTAAGAGTCTGGGGCTGGAGAAATGGCTCAGTAGTTAAGAGCACTGACTACTCTTCCAGAGGTCCTGAGTTCAATTCCCAGCAACCACAAGGTGGCTCACAACCACTTGTAATGAGATCTGGTGCCCTCTTCTGGCCTGCAGGGACACATGCAGGCAGAATACTGTATACATAATTAAAAAACAAACAAACAAACAAAACAAAACAAAAAGAGTCCACGGGACAGGCATTGTGGTGTTCGCCTTTAATCCCAGGATTTGGGAGCCAGAGGCAGGCAGATCTCTGTGAGTTCAAGGCCAGCTTGGTCTACAGAGTGAATTCTAGGATAGCCAGAGCTATGTAGAGACTGTCTCAAAAAAAAAAAAAAAAAAAAAAAAAAAAAAGGTTCCATGACAGTTCTGATGTACAGGATATGGTCTAGCTGTATCAAGTATCTTTTTAAATTTATTATTATTGTTATTGTGTATGTGAAGGCCTGAGATTGATATCAAGTGTCTTCCTTACTTGCCCTCCAGTTTATATATTGAGGCCTGTCTCTTTCTGAACCTAGAGCTTGACATTTTGGCTAGTCTGGCTAGCCAGCAAGCTGTGTGTGGGGATTCCCTGTCTTTGCCTCCTGTGGACTTGGATTACAAGCTGCCACCATGCCCGCCTGGACCTTTTGTTGGTTCTGGGGAACTGACCTCCAGCCCTCACACGGTGTGACTAGTAAACCCGCCGAGGTGTCTTCCTAGGCCCCCCCTTTTCCACCTGTTTCCGAGTCAGAGTCACTTTCTGAACCTGGTGCTCCTGCTTCAGCCAGGCTAGCTGGCTATGGAGCTCCAAGCATCCTTCTATCTCACCTTCCCCAGGCCGCGGTGGTGCACGCCTTTAATCCCAGCACTCGGGAGGCAGAGCCAGGCGGATCTCTGTGAGTTCCAGGACAGGCACCAAAACTACACAGAGAAACTCTGTCTCTAAAAACGAAACAAAACAAAACAAAACAAAAAACAAAACCCTTGTCCTCAACTTCCCTAGTACTGGGATTATAGGTCCATGCTGCTGTTTTTGGCTTTTTAGAAAATGTATTTTTTTTTTTTTTAGAAAGCATCTTTTTAAAAGATTTATTTAGTTATTCTACAGTGTTCTGCCTACATGTGAGAAGAGGGCACCAGATCAAATTACACATGGTTGTGAGCCACCATGTGGTTGCTGGGAATTGAACTCAGGACCTCTGGAAGAGCAGTCAGTGCTCTTAACCTCTGAGCTATCTCTCCAGCCCTAGGAAATGTATTTTTTATTATTTTGTGTGTATGGGTGTTTGGCCTGCATATATGTCTGTGTACCACATGTGTACCTGATCCCTGGAAGCCAGAAGAGGGTGTCAGGTCCCCTGGAAATGGAGTTACAGAAGGCTGTGAGCTGTTATGTAGGTTCTAGGAATTGAACCTGGGTCCTCTAGAAAAGCAGCCAGTGCTCTTAACATTGAATAATCTCTCCAGCCTCTGCTCTTGGCGTCTAATATGGACATTGGAGATCTGAAACTATATCCCCAAGTTCATTTAGCCATCTCTTCCAGCCCCTTTTAGTTTATCTTTTGACCAAACTTCTGTGTTTGGATGGTTTGATACTCTCTAATAACTTCCCAGTGTAAGCAATGATGATGCCATTGGTCATAGCTCTCATCACTTAGTCGGGGCTTGTGGAATTATCAATGTGCTTTGGATATTTACATAGTTGGCACTGTATAGTAGTCAATCCTTTCTTCTTTTCTTTTTTCTTTTTTTTTTTTTTTGAGACAGGGTCTCTCTATATATCACTTGGCTGTCCTGGAACTCACTATGTAGACCAGGCTGGCCTTGAACTCATAGAGATCCACCTGCCTTTGCCTCCCTAGTGCTGGAATTAAAGGGGTAGACCACCATGCTCCACTAGTCCATCCTTTCCATTTGGCTAACAAGTAGCTTGTGTCCTTCGACTCCAAGCACAATCCATGGCCTGTCCTCAGAGGCATTACCAGGGAGCATATTAGACATGCAGACTCTCAGGCCCACGTGGATGTATTGAGTGGGAGCCTACAGTTGAACAAAATCTCCAGATGACTCACATGCACAGAGAATACTAGTTCATATTACAGTACCTCACCTGCTAGGCAGAGTAAGTATTATTTTCATGTCATGTCCACGGAGCTGGGACTCAGTGGTCAGGTGCTTCTTACCCATTTGTACGCTTCTAAGTGGAGGAGTTGAACCTGGATCTTGTGACTTGAGATCCCAAACTCTGTCTACTATGCTATGAAGCAGATAGGCGAGAGAAGCAGCCAATTCAATGCCAATGAGTTCTCCTGAGAGAGGCCTCCTTTGTGCTCACGGTGGGCCATATGAGAGGCTCTTTGAAAAGAGACTTGTGATGACAGGTTTGGCTCTGGCTTCAGTCCTTCTGTCCCCTGCTACCTAATAGCATTTCTAACTATGGCCAACCAGTTCACAGGCACAGGCTGTTAGCAGTAATTACTGAGACCTGTCACAGTGCCCAGCACTCAGTCGACACTCAACAAATGTTTGTTGAGCCAAACAGAATCACCTAGCATTCACACAAGCTCTTCGCTGTGGCTCTCCAAGAGCGCACTGGTAAAGGGCACAGTGGGCCAAGAAACTTCTGAGTTACAGGAGCTCCTGGAAAGAGTAGTATCATCACCTTCCTGACCCAAAGGTCCGATTTTCAAAGCAGATTCTACTGTCTGTGTCTCTCTGTTTTCTGAGCAGGTCTCAACCAGAAGCTACAGAGCATGTGGACAGTGAACGTGGTGTTTACATGCTCACACGGGAAAACAGGCTTTACTACATTTTCTCTGGCCGGAAGCACAGACTGTGACCCCAGTTTGAAGGCAGGGGTCAGCCGGAGGAGGGTGTTTGGTGACAGTCACTTGGGTTTGTCTATACTTGGTGGCCAGAGTTTGAGGTTTCCCCTGAGGTTGTCGACAATGGAAAAACCCCCAAAGAGAACCAACAGGGATTTCAGAACGTCTTAAAGGAACACATGGGCGCTGAACAGGAAATGCCTCAGTTTCTACGCTCACTCCCCCCCAAGAACAGAAATGAAGCAAAGCTCTGCGAAGGGGGGGGTTGAATTATTATGCTGCAAGAACTTTTCTGAGGACCTGGGCTATGAAGACGGATCCCATTAGTAAATCTGACAGCCATCCCACGCCTCCCTGCGCTTTAGCAGCTCACACCAAAACATAAATGAAAGGAGTACACTATCTTTTAGAAGGAAACTATCAATCCTTAAGCTCTCTGAGCAGCTGCAGATTTTTTTCTTCCCTCCCCTACCTGGGTAGGAATGGTTGTGTAGCCTGATCCCACAAAGCTTCCTCCAGCTTTTGTGTCTGGCAGAATCCTGTAATTTTTGTCGTCTGTGTGTGTGTCAGATCCTCAGCCACAGAGCGAGCGAGTCCCACATGCAGCAAGATGCAAGGTGGCCTTTGATCACATGAGGAATGGAGAGGCTTGGTTCATCCTCATCCAACTCCCTTGGAAGCCGCACAGTGACTCACAGGGACTGTTTTCTTTAATGATCTTGGGAGGCGGGACTCAGCACTCCAGCATGGGCGAAGAAAGCCCTCCGTTTATGCTTACCCCGCTCAGCATGTTTTAGAGTAATGCTGGTTATCCTATGGGAATGGTAGTTATAGCTTGGGATGCTCCAAGACCTGGAGCAGAAGGAAAGGTAGCACCACTGGGCGCGCGCGTGTGCGCGCGCGCGCACACACACACACACACACACACACACACACACACACACACACACATGTTTCTGGTTTCAAGGGGTTGTTGGCAAGAAGATCCATCTCTTATTACTACTTTCTTTAATGTAGATGGTTTGCCTCATAGCATTGTTGGGGTTACATTTTTCTCCAGATCTTCCATCCAAGGCTGTTTGCTGCTGTATCTCTTCATCTAACATGTATAGAGCACTGCACTGCGAGAGTGTTCCGGCCACTTCCTCCATGACACTCCAGGGTACCCCTTGCAGATTCTGTCCCTGAACTCTGGGCATTTTGTTGCATTTATTTGCTATACTTTTACGTCTCTCTTTAAAAGACCTTAAACGCCTCCAGGGAAAGATTCTTAACCAGTATTCCCTCTTATCTTAAGCATCTAATGAGGGTGTCTAGCACATGCCATACACATTGACTAAATGCAACAATCAGAAGAGAGAAGACAAAGATAAGTTAATCAGAGGGATCCTGGTCCAGCAAAACAAAACCAAGCTCTACCTGCAGCAGAGCCAAGTTCTTCAGCATAACCTGAGCCTGCAGCAGACATTCACAATGATCCTGGGTTTGGTGATTTGACCTTGTCAGTATTGACGTTGCTACCTCTCACTGTCACCATAGTGCTGTTAATAATGTCACAAAGAAATTTGTCAGGGCTGAGGACAGCTGATAACATGCCGTCATTTTGAGTATGACATAATTCATTTCTCAACGATAGAGCATCATTTAGGAACAAGAGTGCAACAACACATTCTCTAAATTGGATTTGTGAAATCGTTAACACACTGCCCAATGTTCACATTTTACATACATTTTCTTCTTGTATATATATGTTGTGTGTATGTGTTTGTGTGGGTATATATATGCATGTGGGTGTACCTGTACACTGTGCTTGTGTGTGCTGCAGGTGTGTGTTTGTGTGGGTGCACCTGCACATGTGTGCTTGTGAGTGTATGTGTGTGTGCAGGTGAGAGGTCATCTTGGGGTCTTGCACTTATCTTGGAGGTCATCAGTTTGACTAGGCTGGCTGGCTAGTAAACTCCAGCTGTCTCCACTCCAGTGCTGGGGTTACAGATGCTCGTCACTGTTTGGCTTTTATGTGGGTACTAGGGATCTGATCTCAAGTCCCCACAATTGTACAGTAGACAGTTTACCAGCTGAGCTATCCCCCCCAGCCTGTGCATGCATTTAAAAACAAACTGCTTTGTTGGGGTGTACTTGACATACAAAAAGCTTTAGATGTTTAATGTATACAGCTTGATGACTCTGGAGACAGGTACGCAACTGTGAAACCATAACCACAATCAGTGCCATAAACACAACCACGTTTCCAAAAGTCTGTATGCCTTCTGGGGCAGAACTTAGCATAGAAATGTCAGAAGTGAAATTATCCTAGACAGTGCCTCCTCCTTGACCACAGCATTCCTTTAGGTAGGCCAGGCTGATTTGAACTCACAATCCTTTTGCTTCAGTTTCCCCAAGGCTGGGATTGCAGACCTGTGTCACCATGTCTGGCATGTCCCCCTTTTTGGAGAAGAGAAACCAAAGTCCACTGAGCAAACACATATTCCCTCTGTGAGAGGAGCTAATATTTGAATGAAAGTCTCCTAATTTACAAGCAAACCCTTAGAAACCATGCCATTGCCCCGGTGGTCTAACTTGGATCCTGCTAGTTACAACTAGGATTGGAAACATCTACCTGGAAAGGTGCCTGGTCTAGAGACAGATGCGCTGGCTCTTCTGCTAGGGAAAAGCCTCTGCAATCCGTCTGTTCTGCAAGCTTAAAGTCTAAGCCCCATGGCCCATTGCCCTTCCTGCTAAGTGGGCCTCGCTGCCCCAGGCCTAGGTAGAAGAGATGGGTTACCCTCTGGTTCTTCGCTCTTTCAGATGGCCAAGGAGTTCCCAACTCCTGCTGGGAAGCGCCATCCCAGAATGTGCTCTCCGATGGGCCTTTCCACCCTAGCCCCAGGAGACGCAGACAGACGTATGAGGCGAAAGGACGCTTCCTTGTACTATAAATATTTCTCCAGTGTCTCCCGTAAATCTCCAGCTGTGTCAGAGAGGCAGGGGGAAGAGTTAGAGCCGATTAGAGACCATATTCTCCCAGAGGAGGGCAGGCCTGCCCGTCAACCCATCCCCACTGGGCCTCGGGACCACCTCGGGAGGAAGCTTTCCCTGACAGCTTTCCAAGCAGCTGCTGGGCACTGATTCCGGGGCGCCGAGAGCTTAGAGAAGGACAGACATCACCTTCCCCTGTGCCTCCTGCCCTTTGTGGCGCGGGCTCCTGGGTCGTCCAGGCTATGCCCTCTTCCGAGGTGACTGGGGGGACTGGCAGGGCACGGAGCGAGAACTGAGACAAGACACAAGCAAACTGCCCGGGCCGGTGGGTGATTTATGAAGTGCTGAAAAGCATCTTCGAAGCTGTCATTTATCTTACAGCTCTCAGCCTAAATAAACACAGAATCCGCCTAATTATAGTTACAGTAGAAACACAACACCGAACCTCCTCGCCATCACTGCCAGCTCATCCCCGGCGCGGCTCCGCCCCTGGCGCGGACCCCACATCAGCCCACAGCTGCACCCTAGCGGCTGCCGCGGCCAGCCAAAGGCTCCAGGTTTCCGCGACGCTAGCTTGGCTCTGACACTCGCCAGTCCCTTCTCTGTCCTCACACCACTTTCTCCTTCCTCGCCCCTTGTCTCTGTGCCATGCAGCTGCAGCAGGGTGGAGAGGGACCCTAGGCCTGCATTCTTTTTCCCGGTACTCGGAGCTTTCCTGGGTTGTGGGAACCTGGCCCAGCTAGGTTCTGCAAGAACAGGTGAACTCTCTTGGTGGTTAATCTGGAAAGACCCCCTCCCCCCACCCACATGTTACTTTGGACGGAGAAAAGGCATCCTTTTGTTGCTTGGTGACTGTGTTCTCCCTGAGGATGGAAGGCTCTACCTGCCTTACAGTTGGTCCTTCCTTTCTCTAGCCTTGTTCCTGGATTTGAACTTGGAATTCCCCTTTCTTTTTTGCATATTGGAGGCCTCTTGCCTGGAGACTCTGTTCTATGCTGGACTTCAAAGTGGAGAGGTAAATGCTTAAGGAAAAACAAAAAATAAAACAAAACAAAAAACTAGAAATCCAGGACAGTGATGGCCCAGGGTGGTTCTGAATGAAGTGTTTATCCATTGAGTCACTCTCTAACTCAGTCCTTGTCCTGGAGAGCTGGGGTATAGTGTCAGGACTGTGTGTGGCACAGTAGAAGAGCCCAATAATACTTAACACCCAGAAAAATCAGTCCCTACCACTTCCTGAAAATTGAGAATTTCAGAGCCCATGGCAGTGTATTGGGACAGCTCATGACTTCATCCTGAGGGTGTTAATTTACACGTGGGCATATACATTACACAGGGTGGATAGCTCACTCCTAATTTACTGTGCTGTCTTTCTCTGTGTGGCGGATTTTGTTCTTGTCGACAAATTTGGGGGTCTAATGACAAAGTAAAGGAAAGATTCATAAGGGCAGGTGTAATCTGAGCCGGCCCCCTGGAGGATGTGGGCTGGAGAGAAGGGTATAAATAATGGTTGCCACCCACAAGTTGAGTGGGAATGCAGAGGAAGAAAGAGAAGCCAGGCCCAGGAAGCAGAGTAGAAGAGGCACAGGTCCTTCCTGAGATCCCAGGCTGGGAGCTCTTGTAGTGTTGGGCATGGACCAAGGGTCTTGTACCTTCCAGGTGGACCCTCTGCCACACCCTGAAACCCATTTTTAATCCCTGTTTGGGCTCCTCCCTAATGAGAAGGTTAGGATGAACCTTTGCTTGTTTGTTTTTGGTGGTTCTTCTATCGTTGAGACTACAGCTGCCAACGATTGGCACCATCTGACTATGGAGGGGCTTAAGCATCTTTTTTGTTTGTTTGTTTGTTTGTTTGCTTTTGTTTTTTGAGACAGGGTTTCTCCGTGCAGTTTTGGTGCCTGTCCTGGATCTCACTCTATAGACCAGGCTGACCTCGAACTCACAGAGATCTGCCTGGCTCTGCCTCCTGAGTGCTGGGATTAAAGGCGTGCACCACCACTGCTAGGCGGGGCTTGGGCATTTTGACCCAAGTTTTGGCTCCACACCAGCGGTCTTCCTCTTAATCTGTGGATCCTTTCCCTCTTGAAAGAGCAGGGTTCCCCATCCTCATAATCTAGCCCTTTCTCTGAATCCCACTCAGAGAGTGGCCCGGCCTTTCCCGTGGTTCTCTCAGGAGTGTAGGGAAGGAGAGATCCATTTTTTTCTAGTTATGCTACTGCTTATCCATTAAAGTAAGATAAAAATACCTGTTCCCTGCCCAGTTCCCAGAACGCCAATTCAAATGAATGAGGATGTAAAGGCTCATGGTAAGAGAATCTCTCCCCAGGTAGTTCCAGATGAAAGAACAGCTCTTTAGCGCTTCCAGTGAGTTAGACAATGAGGCCTCTCCTTAGAGCTGGCTGGAGTAATATCTGCATTTTTTTCCTTTTAAGTAAGAGGGAGGCATCACTGCTCAGTACGGCTGAGCGACTTTCCTGAAGACACACAGTAAATCACTCTTGAAGATCTGATTCTTTATCTAATCACGAATAAGTTTTAAGAATATTTTGGTTTGCATTATTAACGCTTGGGAGGCTAAGAGAGAACAAAAACACACTCAAAAATAGCACATCTGGGGCTGGAGAGATGGCACAGTGGGTAAAGTACTTGCCGTGCAAGTGCAAGGACCTGAGTTCAAAGCCCCAGAACCCAAGTAAAGTAAGTTGTGGTAGCTTGGGAGTCTGCAACCCTGGTACTCCCACAGAGAGATGGGTGGGGGTAGGAGGGAGCAAATACTCGGCTAGCTTGGCATACTCATTGGGAAAAAAAAATAAAGAGACCCTGTTTCAAGCAGGGTAGAAGGTAATGACTGACACCTGGCTTCCACTGGAGGAGGAAGAGGAGATGAACCTGTGAGTCCATAAGGAGATTTTTTTTTTAACAGAAAGGGGAGGATGTTATGTTCTCTATGTTCTGTTTTGGTGGTTTCTCTGTCTTTCCTGTTTTTCTCTCTCCAATTTTCTCCCTGCCTTGAGTCTTCCTTTCCTTCCTTCCTACTTCATAGAAGTTCAGTCAGCAGGTTTATCCCCAGGATGCTTTGCTTTATTTGTTTGGTTTTCTGCCAGTCTTTTCCTGACGCCCAGGCTCTCCCCTGGCTTCCACTTCCTCAGCTGACAGTTGTAGGAATTGATAGCTTATCAGCCCTCAACAATGAGAAAGGAGACAGTCTGCAGCCCCAGAGCATCTTGGGAAATAGTCTGTCCCAAAGAAGAGTCTCCCCCCACTTTCACCCCGAGGAAAGGGGTGCCCACAGACACTGCTTCCCTCTCTCTATTCTATCTGATCCTGCAGTAAGAGAGGACAGTGGATTCGACCATGTGTTCCCTGTGTTTCCCATGTCTTTCCTGTGTTCAGTGCCAAGCTGGTTCAAGTCCTGGTTTCATCTTTGAAATGCTGTGCAACATTAAAAAAGCCACTTGGTCTCTGGGTTTCTCTTCCTTAGCCAGTCAGGATACAACCAGAGTGGACCTTTTATGTACTTGACCCCAAGTTCAGAGCACTAGCGGAACCTGTCTGAACTTTGGGAATTAATTGCTCTTTCCAGTAACTTCTCAGGAGGCAAGACCTCATACTCCACTACTTCCTCTTTATCACCTCAGTGATGTGGCAGGAAGAGTTTCTTCAAGGCAGGAAGTCACTCATACGGAACCTTCCTTGTTTCCATTCAGAGAGACCCAAGGGGTGCAAGCATGTTCCTCATCAACTCCCAACGCGATGAATATTCCCCCTCTCTATGAGCAACATCTCTTCTGTTCCCACAAGGCAATAAAAAATGGAGGATTCGCTTCTCCTCCTGCTTCACCCTCAGCCAGTGGGTCTCAGCTTCCTATGCCTTCTACCCACCCTGAGGGCAGCAGGTGTTACCTGGTGCTGTCTGGAGGAAGCATTTTAATCATCGCAATCAGGATGCCATAGGTGACTAGTGGTTTGAGGCCAGGAATGTTGCTAAAATCTCTTATAAATGTCGTAGGATGCAGTGAATGGCCTTGGATCAAAGGCTTATCTAGCAGAGAGCATCAACAATGCCGTAACTCAGAAACTGTGATCTAAGAGTTGTCATCAAGCAAGGTCTTTGATAAAGTTTTGAGGGCTCATAGAGTATGAGAGCACATGGCCTTGGTTTTGTCTTGCAAATGCCCAAATATTAGGCAAAGGCAGCCACTTGTTAGGAGACATCTTACCAGATAGAAGAGATAGCTCTTAACCCATGCTGAGGATTTTAGGATATAAAGAGAATCATACAGCAATGACACATTAGGTGGGCACAGTGGTATCCACCTGAAATCTCAGCATCTGGAAGTAGAGGCAGGAAGATCAAGAGTTCAAGGCCATCCTCGATACACCATGAGCTTGAGACCAACCTGGGCTACTTGAGGCCCAATCTCAAAATAAATAGCCAGCACCCAGGAGACAGAGGCAAGTAGATCTCTGAGTTCCAGTCTAGCCTGGTCTATAAAGCAATTACCAGGACAGCCAAGGTTACATAGAGAAACTGTGTCTTAAAAACAAACAAAAAAATAGGTAAGCAAGCAAACAAATAAATAATACATTAAAACCAATGTTTAGACATTCAATGTACTTTTAAAATTAATTTTACAAGTTTATGTGTGTGGATGTTTTGCATACATGTATGTTTGTAGCCCCCACAGAGGCCAGAAGAGGGCATTGGATCACCTGGAACAGGAATTACAGATGGTGGTGAGCCACACTGTGGGTGCTGAGAATGGAACCATGGTCCTTTGGAAGGGCAGTCAGTGCTCTTAACTGCTGAGCCATCTCTCTGGTCCCCAAAGGAGGAAACTCTGATCCATGCTGTTGCAACATGGATAAAACTTGAGGACACTCTATTAAATGAAGTCAACTACTTATGAAGAGATAAGGACTGTGTGGATCCACTAACATGAGTATTAAAATTCCTTGAGACACAAAATCTGACCCTGGTTTCCAGAAGGTGGCAATGAGATACAGGAGGTGTTGTTCAATGAATGTGTCATTAATGAAATATCATTAATGTATTAATATCGATGAACTGGCCATTCCTCAAAGTGCTTAGGGAATGGGAGAGTTGGCTCAGGGGCCTGAGGCACCACCTGCCAAGCCAGACAACCTGAGTTGGAGCCCAGGATCCACACAGTGGAGAGAACCAACTCCTGCAAGTTGACCTCTTGTGCCCACATGAGTGCTGTGGTGTGCCTGTCCCCTCTATAATAAATAAATACATGTACTAAAGTTTAAATTAGCCAGCTGGTGGTGGCACAAGCCTTTAATCCAAGCACTGAGAAGGCAGAGGCAGGTGGATCTCTGTTCAAGGCCAGCCTGATCTACAGAGTGAGTTCCAGGACAGCCTGGGCTACACAGAAAAACCCTGTCTCAAAAAACAAACAAACAAACAAAAACTTTAACTGGTTAAAGTGGTGAGTTTTATGTTATTTAGATTGTACCACAACTAGAACTTACTTATTTTATGTGTATGTGTTTGTTTCTGAGTGTACATATGTATACCGTGTGAGTGCAGGAGTCCATGGAGGCCAGAAGAGGACATCAGATCCCCTGGAACTGGAGTTGCCAGTGGTTATGAGTTACCACGTAGGTTTTGGGAATTGAACTCAGGTCCTCTGCAAGAGCAACACTTGCTCTTAACCACTGAGCCATTACTCCAGTCCAACTAAACCAAATTTGAACTGTTTACTAAGCCTGAAGTGGATGAAGTCTCAACCCTCTCCCAAAGCCTCTGCTCCAGGTCTCCACAATGTCTGACACTCACCTGCCCCTCATTCTGCCCATTCATGCCACTCTGCAGCAGCTCACTGGAGAGTCCACGGATTTTGAAGTCAGGAAGTTCCGTGGAGAGCTTGCCAGCCAGGCAGTTTGCTGCTCAGGCCCTGAACCTTTCTATAGCTGGCCCAGAACCGAGTTAGGAGGTCAGAGTCCTAGTTTCTGCTGTTAACTCTGTGAACAACACCCTCCCTCCTCTGGGCTACGGTTCCCTCATCTGCAAAGTGACAGGTTTGTTCTACATGGCTCTGAGGCTTCCTCTCCAGTCCCGACCCTACAGAAATTTTGAACCCTTTAGCCCCATGAATCCCCTACCGCTTTATGGGTCCTCCAGCTTTCTCGAACCCTTCAGTAAAACTCCTGTGGCCAGGTTCTGATACATCCATTCACCACACATCCATTCGCCACAGGCAGTCACTGGCTTTTTCTACTTGGACCCACATGGAAGGTAACAAGTCTTTAATTTAGAAATACCTTTTTTTAAAAAAAAATTATTTATTTTATTTATTTAATTTTTTTAGTGAGCAAAGGAGCTCACTGGAGGGGTAGTGTGGAGGTTGGGGGAGAGGCCTTCTGCCCAGCCTCTGATGCAGATTTTTCTACGCCCCTCCACGTGTGGCTCAGGCATGAAGCCTCCACACAGGCAGCCTCCTTTTTTCTCAAGGACTCTTGCACAGTTGGTCAGTAGAAATGTTAGCAGCCTGGCTGGCCCCAGAGAATCGAGGTCCGGCTTGGATACCAATGAGGTCATCAAGACTTCTGGTCTGAGCTGGAGTCTGGCTCACAGGCAGCTGTTTGTGGTTTTATTTTTTCCCACCTGAAGAAAGTCTGAGCAGATGATCATCCCTTCAGTGTCTCGTGTTTCCATGTGAGGGAGAGGCAGAGCGTGGCTTGGGAGGAGTGGAACGGGTCGGGATTTGGCAGGGCTACGCATTTCACGATACGAGAGATCCCAGCCTCTCTCAGATCACTTCCTCCACCCTGCTTTTGTCTTCACTAATATTTATCCTTGGGTTTTTATTTTGTTTTGGAGAGTTTACTAAACTGCTGTTATGTGGCTGAGGGAATATTTTACTGTGAAAGAGCTTTTTTATGGATTTCATACAACTGGGACCTTCCACACCGACATCATCCTTTAAGCAGCTGTGGGGCGGGGTACAGTTGAGTGGGGCTGATGCACAGTTGTGGGGGACTCCTGGCATCCTCCACTCCAGACCAGGCAGCTCTGGAATCTGGAGGTTAGGGCAGGGCAAGGGCCACTTCCAAAACAATAGGGAGGTGGTGGTGGCACATGACAGTGCCGGCGTCCCTGCCTGGGGAACTCAGAGAGCCTTGCCAGCCGACAAAGCATTGTACTGGAGGCACTGAAGCCTGGGAGTTAAGACTGTTGGCAGTTTTCAGGGGTTTATGTAGCTAAGGGGAGAAAACAGGTACTCCTCCAGGCCAGAGAGCAAGTCCAGGGCAACGGAAAGTAAGTGAACAGAGGGAGAGCCAGGATGCTTCAGATACACGGAGAGGATACAGACAGAGCTATGTACACGGTGGTTTTGACAAAGTTAAGGGCAACATTGAGCTCCAGACCAGCCTTCTTCACGTCTAGATGGAGAAACCATGAGCTTTGACTTAATAGAGTCTGCATCGAAAATGAAATTAAAGTGGTTTTCTTAATTTTTATTTTGTGTATGAGTGCTTTGCCTGCCTGTGAGCATGCCATGCATGCCTGGGGTCTGCAGAGGCAACAAGTCTTTGGATCCCCTGGAACTGGAGTTAGGGTTGCTTGTTAGTCACAGTGTGTGTGTGCTGGAAACCAAACCAGGCTCTTAAGCACTGAGCCATCTCTCCAAAGATTTATTTTATTTTTATTTATGTGTATGTGTATACAGTGTGTCTGTGCATGCGTGCGTGCGCGGATTATCCACAGAGGCAGAAGAGAATGCTGGATCCTCAGGAGCTGGAGTTAAAGGCAGTTGTGAGCTTCTCAGAGTGGGTGTTGGGAGCCAAACTGACGCCCTCTTCTGGCCTCCATGGCCACCAGGCATGCATGTGATGCACATACACACATGTAGTCATGCCCCGAACACATAAAATAAGTAAAATAAATCTTTGAAGAGTTTGCTACTGAGTGCTTGGCATGCGGGCTGATCCTCTCTATACTTCTTACTGACTTGGTTTCCTCTTACCAAAGTTGCACATGGTCCTGATGCCATCAAAAGTGAAGAAAAGGGGCTGGAAAGATGGCTCAGCGGTTCAGAGCACTGGTTGTTCTTCCTGAGGTCCTGAGTTCAATTCCCAGCAACCACATGGTGGCTCACAACCACTTGTAATGAGATCTGGTGCCCTCTTCTGGCCTGCAAGGACACATGCAGACAGAACACTGTATACATAATAAATAAATAAATCTTTAAAAAATAAAAAGTGAAGAAAAGGCTGAGTTGTTGGTTAGCTGCACTCAGTGGGGATATGAAGGATTCCTTGTATGAAAGAACCAAAAATATCTCTATTCTCTATCTGGTATTCCAAGGGAGGCTGAGAACCATCAAATTGAAATAAAGATTAAGGTCATGGCTAATATTTACATTCAGGGTAGAATAGGGTCTAGAATTCAGTCATATTTGGACTTTGAATTAAGTTCATGTTCAGACTGGGGTCAAAGTCAGGGCTGGGAAACTATCTTTAGGATGGGTTCAGGCTGGGTTTAACATCGGCACTTGACTTAGGTTTAGGCTAATGCTTTGCCGAGATGAATGCAGAAATACAGCACAATGGCTTCTAGGTCTAAGTGGGAACAGTGGGGTTAGGAGGCTGCCAAATCACTGTTTGTATCAAGGAGCTCTTACCACACTTGAGTACTAAGACCTGCCTAGGGAGCTTCCTGCTGAGCCTGTGGAGTAAGGAGTTTTCCATTGTTTTCTTTGCTATTGCTCTTTTAAAAAGGGGCTTACATATCTCCAGCTGGCCTCAAACTTACTATGTGGCTGGAGGCAACCTCATCCTCCTTGCCTCCACCTCCCAGTGCTGAGATTTCAGATATGCTTGCCTGTGGAGTGACTGTATAATGCCCTTCAACTCTAAGTGGGGGTAAGCACGTAGTTATTTGGATTTGTTCCTTGTCGCTTCTGTGAGGCCTAAAATTTGGAGAAAACTAGCTGCCTAAAGAAACCAGTGCATGCTAGGGACTCTCCTGCAGAGTCACCCCTCCTGACACAAGGAAACACACTGGAGGAAGGCATCTCCCCCAGACAGTAGTAAGATGACTTTGGCCACAGGAAGGTGCTGGAGATGGTTCCACGACACCATCCCCACCCCCCCCCCCGCCTTATTGTTCTGTGTGTGAAACTGCAGACAAATCCTCTCTCTGCCTTAGTTTCCCCTTCTGAGAATGATAGGAAAGAGCCTTACCTGAAGCCCTCCATCCATCTTCAGTTCGGTTTGTTTATCTCAATAGCTCTCTAAGTGTCCGTGGAGGAAGATGCTGGGTCAACTCAAAACATTTTTATTATTCTTTGTTTCCAGAAGGAAGTCTGGCACAGAGCTTCACTGGCACAGCACCCATCTGCCCACGTCGGAGGGTACAGGAGGGATGGTAGTGTCAAAGGCAGATGCAACGGAGAGGGAGCCATGCTTCAGCAGCTTGTCATTGTGTCATTAGGGTGTTCCTGTGGGAACTGAGAGCAGAGGCAGGAGATGTGGGAGGGAGTGAGGAAGGAGGAGGGAGGAAGGGAGAGGCATGGAAGAGATGAAGGGGTCCATGCCAGTACCGCATTCATCCCTGTCATGAGGAGAGTTCTATCAAACCAAGGCCAGGCCTATAAATCAGACCATAATTAGTTGCAAAGAGAAAGCTTTAACATCCTCATCAAATTGATTAACACATCTTGCAGCTCAGGACAGGCTGGCCCTGCCTTGCAAGCTCACCCAGCTAGGTGGGAATGGAGTTGGGAGAAGGGTCAGTTCTAGCTGGGGAGGCAGAGAGCCAGCTGAGATCTGTCCCTCTGTTTACCCACTAGAAGAATGCTCTGGCAGGAAGTAGGTGTGGTGGGCTCTTAGTGCAGAATCTGGAATCTGGAGAATCAAATGAATATACTGGCTTGCCCAGAATTAGCCCTAATATGACTGGCAAGTTATTTTGCTTGCCTGTGTCTCAGTTTCCCTATCTGTAAAAGCACTGGAAGAAAGAAGACTCTTAAGGGTCCTACTATTTATGACATCATAATATCTATGGGCATAGTGGACACATATTTGTTGATGGGGAGTCATGGCCAAGACTCTATACAAATTCGATTTCTGGGACATCTAAGGGAGGATGAGTTTGGTGTAAGCTAAGTGATTAGTCCTTGCTTTCAGCTTGGGATAACCAGTTGTTGCCTAGGTGTCCTTTTCTGAGACCCAAGCAACAGACCCCCTCCATCAAGGCAACACAGAGGGTGTAGGTAGCAGGTCGACTGGAGTTCATATCCTGGCTCATCCAGCTGTGCACTTGGGAAGTTACCTAATCTAATGGCCTCAGCTTCCTTCTTAGCCAGACAGGCAAAGAATAATAATGTCTGCTTTTTGTGGGTCAGTGTAAGGACTTGGTCACCTAAAATACACATAAAGTGTACAACTTAGAGCCTGGCACATAATAGGGGGCCAGCCAGAAATAACCAGAATTATTACTGTATGAATGGATCTTAATGTTATAATAATGGCATCTGAATCACAAGGAGACTGAAAGAGCCAAGCCCAGTGAGCAAGCGATACCTGATAACTGAGGGGATGTCCAATTAGTCAGTCTCCCAGAATGGAGTCCAATGGGCAGTGTTTTGCTCTGTCAACAGCACTGGGCTTGAACTTGAAAGATGGGGTTAGATCCCACCCTCACAGCTGAATGAATTATATGACTTTGCCCAAAATCCTTCACCTCTTGAGACTCAGTTTCTCTAATAAGGAACATTTTCAACATCTGGATGGTCCTTTATGAATCTAAGACATTGCTTAAGTACAAAGTATTTTCTAAGCCATTGCACAAACACCTGCTGCTGACAGCCCCTGAAGCACCCTGTTGAGAAAAATCAACAAAGCAGGCTCTTTCAAAGGCAGGCTCCATTGTTTGAAGGGATCATGTGTCCTTGTCCTCTATGGGTTGATGCTTGCTGGTTCCTGTTTCATTTTTATTATTATTTTTTAATGTGCATGGGTGTTTTGCTTGCATATGTGTCTGTGTACCACATGCTTGTCTGGTGCCCACAGAGGCCAGAAGAGGGTGTGAGATCCTCTGGAACTGGAATCGCAGACAGTTGTGAGCTGCTGTAGAGGTGGGCGTTGGGAAACAAACCAGAGTCTTCTGCAAGAACAGCCAGTGATCATAACTGCTGAGCCATCTTTCCCACCACTTACTAACTACTTAGTATAAATGAAGGTTTTCTACATGATGATGTTTGGGTCATAAACAGAGATTTATGTAATGACATTGTCCAAAACTCCATTCTTGCTTTCTTCTTTATTGTTAGGGGTGGTGATGTGAGAAAGTTCTTCATGACAAATTTTGTAAGCAGAAACAATGTGGCTCTTAAGGAATGAAAGTGTCTTGTTAATATTTTTTATTTTTTTCTCAAGACCCAGAAGATGATCTGTCTAAGACTTGGAGACAAAAGCCTCACTCTTGAGGATGTTGGAAAAGAAAGGACAGGAATCTGGGCCATTAGATGACAGTTTGGCCTACCTGGAATGCAGAGATTTTTGTGTGTGTGTGAGAAAGAAATTAACTTCCACCTTACTGAGCTGTGGAGTGTTAGGATATCTTTATTAGAAGGGTTTATCTATTTATTTAATGAAGCAGCACTAGGGATTAATAAGGACATTATAATAGAAGTTTAAGCACCAGGGTTAGGAGAAAGAAAGACACCCAGACAGAAAGACAAGACAGGCCAGAGTGTGGGTGTGTGGATGTGAGCTTCCCAAAGAAGAGTCACAGAAATTAAGACAGATCAAGTGTGGGCCCAGCCTCCTCAAGGGAGAGTCACCCAGAGGAGTTTAATCTGCCATTCTAACTGATTATTTATTTGTAGTGAATGCCCCTCAAAGGACTACTAAGTTTTTGGACTCATCTTTCTCTGTCTAGGCCAGCTGCAATCCATACCAAATGTTTGAGATGTTCTCTATTTTTGATTACTTATTTTTAATTTAATTTTATTGTGTCTTGAGACCAAGGCTCACTCTAGAGCCCATGCTGGCCTGGAACTCATATACAGTCCATACTGACCGCTAACTTGTGGCAATCCTCCTGCCTCAGCCTCCCTAGTGCTGAGATTACAGATACGAGACACAACATCTGCTGACGCTATTTTGAAAGAACCAAACGAGCATGTTAAAGCTCCAGGTACCCAATTCGGACTTGAAGGCTGGGCTTGTACCAGTCTTAGAATCACTGTCTCACAGTAATTTTATAAAGAAATTTCCTACACGTCTTCAGCCTTTCCTCCTCAAAAGAATTTGTTTCATTTCCTTCTGCGTTGTGCCATCACAGCACATGAGACCTTATTCTAGTTCTAGAGAAGGCCAAGGGGAGAAAGAAGGAAGCAAAACAAAAAAAGAACTGTATCTAGAGGGACCCACAGATTTCCAACTCTGACCCTGGGCTGGAGGAAGGGATAGGAAGTCTCAGGGACCACAGGCCTGGAGCAATTTGAAGCGTGAGGGCCCCAGGGACTTGTCATGAGCTCCAGGAAGAGGAAAAGTTCTTAAAGCGTGGACTCTCCTTCCTTCAGCTTCTGCTTCCCAGGAAAGCTGACCCACTGAGGGTCACCCATTAGCTTCCCCGTCAGCTCGCTATCACTCGTCAGAAGTTTCCACGGAGCCTACGGCCTTTAAGAAGGGCCTGTCCTGAAGGTCAGCCCTCCCTGGAATGTGGTCCTGTAAAGACTCAGAATTGCTCCTCAGAATGTTTAGCTGAGCAGATGGTTTGGAATGTGAGGACTGAAATGCCTCCCTTGAAAAGCCAAAAAGCTTTGGGAGTCTAGCAGCCCCAGGATTGGGGGGTGGGGAAGGGAACGAAGCAGGGGCATTCTGCCAAGTGGCCATAGGTGGGGAGCCAGAGTGGAAAGGAGGAGTGTCTTCTCTTTGTCATATCACTGGCCCAGATCTTGGACCAGGGCTGGGAGGAAAGAGCCAGTTGCAGATGCTCCCACCTCATCTCACAGCTCACCAAGTATTACAGCCTTGCACATAAAAACCAGAGTGCTAAGCTGTCAGGAGTGTTAAACTCAAGGAGCTGTGACCAGAAACAGGCGGCTTCTGGGGATGGGAAGGGGAGGCTGCAGCCGGGCCAGCAGCTGACACCAGACCCTCTTGGCTTTGAGGTGGTGGCTGAGGCTGAGCAGCAGACAATTGCTGAACTCACCTCTGCCTCTTGCCTCTCCACAGCAAGAGCTTTTAAAGGAGCCCTGCAACTCCTTCCCAGGAGCCAGGCTGCCTCTGAGCTGGAAATAAATGCCTTCAAGCCACATAAATCAATGAAAATTAGTAGGAGTCAAAGTAAAGATCCATCCTTCACCACTTGGATGTTTGAGCCAAGGTTCTTCTCGGTGATTTAGAGCCGTATAATTGAGTGATCTGATCTCACTTGCCTCCCCCCCCCCCCATCCCTTTTTCTTTCCAGACAAAATCCTCTCCTATGAGGTTGGTTCCCACTGGCCCTTAGCTCCTCTGGCTGGAGCAGGTGTGCGCACCTGTCAGCTTGGCACCCTGATGGATCTCCCTGTTATCTTGGTTGGTCTCCTCCCTGCCTGCCCCTTAATGAATAGTCCGCCCCAGGCTAGGCATGAGTTGTGGGTGGGAGATACCATTCTTCACTGGGGTGCTCTCCTGTCCTTGCAGAAGTGGCCAGGTACGGCCGCTAAGGCCTGACTGGAACATCATGTCATCCTGGAATGTGGGCTGAAGAGAACCTTTGACCCATGGACTGGGGAGAAGATGGATAATGGTATGAAGATTTCTCAGCTTCACGGCCTCTGCCAGTCCGAGAACACATTCTATTAGTTGAGTGATGTGTGAGGCAAGATCCAGAGAATTTAGGAGCTTGCATTCCCATCAAAATACAAAAGCAAACAAACAAACGAACAAAGCAAAATTAAAAAAAAAAAACAAACCAAAACCCCACACAAGGAAAACAAAAACAAAGCAAAACAAAAACTCATGGGGTGGGGTGGCATGTATCTTTAATCTCAGCACTTGGGAGGCAGAAGCAGGCAGTCCTCTGTGAGTTTGAGGCCAGTCTGGGCTATAGAGAGTTCCAGGACAGCCAGAGCTACACAGAGAAACCCTGACTCAAAAAACATGCAAACAAACAAAAAAAAGGAGAAAGAAAGAAAGAAAGAAAAAAGAAAGGAAGGAAGGAAGGAAGGAAGGAAGAAAGAAAGAAAAAAGAAAAAAAAGAAAGGCTGAGTATGCCATGATGAACAAGCCAGTAAGCAGCATCTCTGCATGGCCTCTGCATCAGCTCCTGTCTACAGGTTCCTGCCGTGCCTGAGTTCCTGTCCTGACTTCCTTTGATGATGGACAGTGGTGTGGAAGTGTGAGCCGAATTAACCCTTTCCTCCCCAAGTTGCTTTGGTCATAGTTTCATCACAGCAATAGTAATCCTAACTAAGACACCTTATACGAACAAGGCCTTGTGTTTGATTACACACACACACACACACACACACACACACACACACACACAAAATGTGGAATAGAAGAAGAAAAATGAGGGTAATGAGGGTAGAATATAGAGTCAGGGAGACATGGGTTCGAGTCTCAACTTTGTCTCTTACTGTTTGTTTATATGAACTTGTATAAATT
The DNA here is from genome assembly GCF_903995425.1 of Onychomys torridus. NCBI lineage: Eukaryota > Metazoa > Chordata > Mammalia > Rodentia > Cricetidae > Onychomys > Onychomys torridus. The sequence goes on from NC_050450.1 coordinate 84,566,505, forward strand.
TCTTCAGCTCTTTGAGCCAGTTTCCACTTCCATATGATTTGAAATTAAGATAGCGATACACTCTCACAGATGTCTAGAGAGGATTAAATGTTGTAATTGGTGTTACCTGGTGTATGGTTCCTGAAACATAGTCTTTGCTTACAGCATGACCTCTTCCTGCTTCTCCAGTCTTGTTCACGGCTGACTATCACACCTATAACAGACTCTATTATGGGTTTCCTAATTCCTAGAATCCAGCTCAGTCTACTAAGGGCTGAATAGCTGACGGATACGCAGAGAAGTTTCTAGAAGAAGAGGAAGAGGAAGAAGAAGAAGGGGAAGAGGAGGAGGAAGAAGAAGAGGAAGAGGAGGAAGAAGGGGAAGAGGAGGAGGAGGAGGAAGAGGAGGAGGAGGAGGAGGAGGAGGAGGAGGAGGAGGAGGAGGAGGAAGAGACGACCAGAACATACCCACTCTGGAGAAGGAAGAGATGAAAACCATGTGGTGTTGTGCTTGGTACTTCTACCAGCTTCAAGTCCAGCCTCAGCCACTTATAGGCTCTGATCCTGGGAAATGCCTTGGACCTCGTTATCCTTCAACATAAAATGGTTCTAATCATAATCCTTGCCACATGGTGGCTCTGAGATTCAAGGGAACTAGTGGATGAGAAATCCCACTGCAAATCACTGTACATGTATGAAGAAGTGGTAACTTATTTTATTCCTTAGGGAGGGAATTCTGCTTCGAAAAATGTGTGGGTATCTGCTTATCATACGAACAATGTTACTAACACTTTAGAACCGGTATGCTTGGTATGAGAGAGGAAGAGGAAAAAGGAGGGGAAGGGGAGGAGGGGAGAAGAGGGGAAAGAGGGGAGAGAAGAGACAGAAAAGAGGAAGAGTGAGGCATTAACAGAAGGTTAGGACAGTGAGGAGACCAGTGAATCCCTCTGCTAATGGACTGACCTGTGGGCATTTTAAGAACAGTGGTGCCCACTGTGCCCTTTAAAGCTGTTTTTCTGTTTAACAGTTCTGGAGCTGGTGAGATGGCTCAGTGGTTAAGAGCGCTTAGTGCTCCTTTAGAGGACCTGGGTTCAATTCTTAGCACCCACATGGCAGCTCACAACTATCTGTAACTCCAGTTCCAGGGTATCTGATGCCCTTTCCTGGCCTCCATGTATGCATGTGATGCACAGACATACATGCAAGCAAACACATAAAGTAAAATAAAAAATCTTTGCTAGGCAGTGGTAGCATATCTTTAATCTCAGCACTCGAGAGGCAGAGGAAGGTAGATCTCTGGGCTAAAGGACAGCCTAGTCTACAGAGGGCATTCCAGGACAGCCAAGGCTACACAGAGAAACCTTGTCTTGAAATCCACCCCCCTCCCCAAGTTTGTCCTTTCATACCCCTTCAACATCCTTGGGTCTATCCTCTTCCTCCTTGGGTCTCTGCTTATCATACGAACAATGTTACTAACACTTTAGAAGTAGCAGGAGTCAAGCATTTCTCCTATACAGACATCACAGACAGAAGTGACCCCAAAGGTAAAATAACAGATTTAACAAAGTGATTAGAAAGCAACAATAAGTCATATTTATTTTGAATTCTGTGTATGTGTGTAGGTGCATGCACATGAGTAAAGGTGACTGAAAAAGGCAGAGGACTTTGATCTTCTGGAGCCAGAGTGACAGGTGATTGTGAGCCACCTGACATGGGTGCTAGGAATCAAATCTGGGTCCTCTAGAATATTTACTTTTAACCTCTGCACCATCTCCAGTCCTGTAGTATTTATTCTTTCTCTCTTTCTTCCTTCCTTCTTTCCTTCCTTCCTTCCTCCTTTCCTTCCTCCCTCCCTCCCTCCCTCCCTCCCTCCCTTCCTTCCTTCCTTTCTTTCTTTTTGATTTATTTTTATTTTATGTGTATGAGTGTTTTGCCTTCATGTGTGTCTGTGTACCACGTGTGTGCCTGGTGCCTGAGGAGGTCAGAAGAGGGCATCAGAACCCCTGGCATTGGATTCCCTGGCCCTAGAGCTATAGACAGTCATGAGCCACCATGTGGGTGCTGGGAATTGAACTTGTGTCCTCTACAAGAGAAACAAGTGCTCTTAATCGCTGAGCCACTCTCCAGCCCATAGTGTTTATTTTCAAATTCAATTTGCTTAGTTTTAACTTTTCACCATCTTGGGCCTTTTAAAAACAACTGTTTCTGAAAAACTCTTGAACATTTAACATTTGGTATCCACTGGTCAAAATGTGACAGCTCCAGGCCACCCCTAGTGACCCACACTTACACACACAGACAGACAGGCTGTAGCCTTGAAGCTAAGGCATGTGGGGGAAGGTGCCAAATGTCTCTTTGATATATTTTCTTGCTATTTCAGAAACAAGAATTGCACAAGTTACAGTACAGTGAACTGAAAATGGTTATTTATTTCGATCTCTAAGATCCCTAAACTGGAAATGCTCATGGAGGCCAGTTTCCTAACCAGAAACAGGAGTCCATCTGCGACTGCTCTTCAGGATGTGGCATTAGTCAGGAGTGTGTTGGGAAATGTATGGCAGACTTGAACAAAGCTTGAGAAGAGGTTTCTATTGTTTGTTTGTTTTGGTTTGTTTTTTGTTTTGTTTTGTTTTTGAGACAGGGATTTACTGTGTGGCCCATGACTGGTCTGGAACTGTCTTTGTAAATGAGGCTAGCCTTGACCTCCCAGAGATTCATCTGCTTCTGCTTCCAGAGTGCTGGAATTAAAGGCGTGTGCCACCATGCCTGGCTGAGAAGAGTTTAATAAAGTCATATTTACAAAATCACAGGCAGGAATTCAGAAAACTCCCTGGGGAAGGAGAAGTCAGCCAGAGTGGGAACCATTGCCATTTCAGGCCTGAAGGGAAACAGAAGCCACCAGGGAAAGGGTTGCTCTCCAGGAGTGGTGACCCTTGTCAGCCTGAGGCCTAGCAGGGCAGAAAGCTGGAATATGAAGATCTGAAGCTGTGGTCCCTTAGTGTCTGCCAGGGACCTTCTTCCTGATATAAATACACTCTCCAGCCCCTCTCTAGAAACTTCAGATAAAGCCACTCTCTGTTTTGAGACAGGGTCTCACTGTATAGCCCTGACTGGCTAAAAGTTCACGCTGTAGACCAGGCTGGCTTTGAGTTTACAGAGATATGCCCACTTTTGCCTCCCAGTGCTGGGATTGAACGTGTGCACCACCATGCCTGGCTTCTCCCCTTCTATTTTGGAGACAGCGTCTTGCTGTGTATATCAGGATGGCCTGGTCTGGAACTTGCTGTATAGTGAACCAGCTGAAGAAATACGTAAGACAGTGAGTTCACAGATTTATTTAATACCAAGAGTGAAATGGTTTAGGGTAGATGGGTGCTAAGTGCTTCTGGAAGTGCAGAGACAATGTCCAACTCATCGCAGGTAGTAATTTCCTCCACAGTATCAAGATAATGCTTCAAAAAAGGCAACTTTTGCCTTGGTGAGATGGCTCAGACAGTAAATGTTGTGTGGCAGTCTTTGTACACTGTGAAGATTGTCTCTGCCAAGGCACCCTCTGATGGGTTTAATATGGTTTAATAAAGAACTGGATGGCCAATAACTAGGCAGGAGAGGATAGGCAGGACTTTTGGGCAAAGATGGGAACCCTGGGAAGAAGAGAGGCGGGGTCCACCCATGAGACACAGAGCAAGCAGGACAAACAATATGGAGGAGAGGTGACAGGCCATGTGGCAGGACATAGATTAATAGAAATGGGTTAATTTAAGTTATAAGAGCGGTTGGGAACAAGCCTAAGCTAAGGCCACGCTTTCATAATTAATAAGACATCTCTGTGTCATTATTTGGGAGCTGGTAGTTCAAAGTCCAAAGTAAAGGTGCTTGCTGCCAAGCCTGACACATTATGGTAAGAGAGAACCAATTCTTGCAAGTTGCCTTTTGACCTCCGCATGTTTGTCGTGGCATGTGCACATGCTAAATTTTAATAAAGGGAATTTCCTTCTTCCCTTTTCCTGTCCCTCTGTCCCCCCTTCTCTTTCTCTCTTTCTCTCTCCCTCCCTCCCTCCCCCTCTATTTTTCTTTCTTCCTTTTCTTTTTCTTTTTTTCTTTTTCCTCTCTGTGTGGCACTATGTTGCAGGGTCTGGTTTCAAATTCCCAGGCTTAAGCAATGCTCTGGTCTCAGACTTCAAGTGCTGGGACTGTAAGGCGCCACGCACTGCTATGTCCAGTTACAATGTAACTTCTGAGCCAGCAAAATCTGTGTCTGGGCTAAGAGACTTCCGAATGCTAGGACTGTAAGCCCACAGGACCAGGTCCACGTCCAGTTACAATGTAACCTCCGCCACGGCCAGTTACAATGTAACCTCCGCCACGTCCAGTTACAATGTAACCTCCGCCACGGCCAGTTACAATGTAACCTCTGCCACGGCCAGTTACAATGTAACCTCTGCCACGGCCAGTTACAATGTAACCTCCGCCACGCCCAGTTACAATGTAACCTCCGCCACTCCGGTCACACTGTAACTTCCGAGCCAGCAAATGTGCCTTCGGGGCTAAGGTCTCAGAACCAGGTGAATTGAAGTGGATGGCCAAGGACTACCCTCTGAGTAACAAGGTCCTACAACAGACTTGACTATCCCAAGCTCTAAGTCATAAGCAAAACCCAAGCCCCTGGTCTTTCCTTTTCACTTCCTGCTTCTTTTTTTTTTTGTTTTGTTTTTCGAGACAGGGTTTCTCTATAGTTTCGGAGGCTGTCCTGGAACTCGCTTTATAGACCAGACTGGCCTTGAACTCACAGAGATCCATCTGCCTCTGCCTCCAGAGTGCTGGGATTACAGGTGTGCACCACCACCGTCCGGCTTCACTTCCTGCTTCTTGTTCTTTTCCTTCTACCAAAATGCATTTCCTGTGCAACCCAATCTTCCAGCATTCAGTCCTCGGACCCTCCCCCACCAAGGCTATGGATGGCTGGAGGAATACCTGCGCTTAAAGGCTCGTCTGTCCAGAAGAGAAAGTCCTTAGAGACTATTTCTAATTCCTTACCTGCATAGGTCTTGTCTTTGTTTCCTTATCCTCATTCTTACATCCAGGATGCTGCAGAAAACCAATTATCTCCCAAAAGGAAAACATCAACTAAACCACAGGATGTGATGGGGCAAGAGAAATGGGCCCGGTCCCCATTAAAATTTTTCTTTATCTGGAATACCAGTGCCACAGTCACTCCACTTTATGGATGGGCTCTGGCCACAGCTGACCTCCTGCTCCCCATTCCTAACACCTCTGGCCAGTTGTTTGGAAGGCACAGCTCTGGGAATTGCTCGCAGACCTTGGACGTCATGGAAGAGGTGTATTTGTATGTAGAAGTGATGGTCAGAAGAACAAAGGTCATGGTGATGCCCTCACTCAGCTAGTGCCAGAAAGCAGGTTAAGGTAGCCCTTAACTCCTTATTGACTGGACTCACTAGAGGCTCAGGAAGGAAACCCAAGGCAGGAGGGAAGCAGCTGTGGCCTTTCCCCCTGCCTCCTTGGTCCATTGCCTGGTATAATAAGAAAGTCTGACCCTAGGAGTGAGTGTCCCCACTAATTCTGCACGTGACAGGGATGTGAGCCAGTGAGTAGCTGTATGTGATGTATGTGTACAGGGGACAATTCATGCAGGAAGATGAATCAAGAAGGCGTAGACACAATTCCTTCACAAGAAGGCCTAGACACAGGGACCAAAAGAATCTGAAAGATGAGTTCTGAAACAACAGTCTCTGGACCTTCCTCAACTTCCCTGGGGCCTGCGTCCACATCCTTGTAATGGTCTCCTTCTTACCTCCAGGAAGAAGAGCCCCAATGACTTGAGACTCTCATGCAGGTGGTTGGCACATACAACAGAGCTCTAAAGTCTGAGAGACCCCCGCTCCCCGAAAAAGACAAATGTTCAATAGTCAGGGGACAGTCCCTCTTCTCCATTTCCTAAAACAGAAGCCATGTGAGTCTCTGGATTCCTAACTGGTAATGTCCCATCTCATAGCACTCACTGTGCCATTTAATAGGCGTGTACCATAAACACACAGAGGCTGCAGAACAATTTACAGTTTACAAAGGACTCTTCAAATGCACAGCCACATTTAATTTTTACAACTAATCTGTGAGATAAATTTCTTTACCAATAAGAAATGAAGTTGAGGGACTAGAGAGATGGCTCAATGGTTAAGAGCACTGGCAGCTCTTCCAGGGGGACATGGTGCGTCACAGCTGTCTGTAATCTGACTCCCTTACACAGATGTACATGCAGGCAAAACACCTGTGTACATAAAAAGATAAAAAGGAATCATTTTTTTTAAAAAAGGAAATGAAGGTAAGAAAGTTAAATAACTTGCCTTAGCTCACAGGCATCTTAGGCAGAGCAGACAAGACTAGAGTTCAGAATCCTATCACAGTACCCTCTCCTGTGCCTGCCTTCCTCTCCAGATACTTGAGAAGATAGTCTGTTTGTCTTTATCTCTTTTTTTCTTTCTGATTTTGTCTCCATAAGAGCTGGAGGGATGGCTCAGTGGTTAAGAGTACTGGCTGCTCTTACAGAGGACCTGGGTTCAATTCTCAGCACCCACGTGGTGGCTCACAATCATCTGTAACTCCAGTTTCAGGGGATCTGATGCCCTCTTCTGGCCTCCAAGGGTAACAGGCATGCACTTAGCACACGTATATACATTCAGGCAAAATACACACACACACACACACACACACACACACACACACACACACATGAAATACATGAGTACATTTTTTAAAATTAAAGCTTTTTTTTTTTTTTTTGGTCTTCTGACAGACGTGCCCACAGAACAGAGACTTTGTCTCTTATTTACTAATATTACTCCAACTACTATATCAATACCTGGCACATAGTATGTGCTTCATAACACTGTGTTGAAGGAGGGAATTAATGAGCTAGAACAGATGCCGCCAGAAGTGGGGGGCTCTAACTTGGATTTCTTGGCATCTCTCAAACAGCCACACAATAGGACAGTAAATGAAATTGGTAAGAAAAAAAAATGACCTAATATTCACTGGATGTGATGACTCACGAAGTCACCACCTGCAAGGTAATATGTCCCGAGGAAAAGGGTCCCCAACATTGCTCCCAGAATTCTCAGGGCTGGCTCTATTCTTAGCCCTTCTTGTCACCTTCAGCTGCCCCTGAGCCTCAGGGTGAAGACATTTGCCCAGAAGTCCACCTGTGTCACTTTGATTTAGGAAGCAGGTCCTCTGAGTCTCACAACAATGCCTTGTATCTCCTTATGTTCCCACTGCCACCAGAAACCATGAAATGGTTTGTTTCTCTTGGCAGCCTCCACCCGACGGTTCCCCATGTGTGTGTAGCTTTCTTCAATTTTCCCCTCTACAAAATCTGGTCATGTTTAATAACAATAAATCAGAGAAGAGATCACAGCCTGGAAGAGAAGTCTAGGGCAGCCAGTGTTTCCACATCTGGGGCCCATTCGGGTCGAAGTGATGACAATTTCTAATAAATGTTAATGGAGAGCCTCCTCAGATTCATACACTCCAGCCATAATTTACCCTGTCTCCATGCCAGATGACCTTTGAACATCCACAATACACCAGTCACAGCACCAGCTACGGCCCTGGATTACTTCCTGCATACGAAGTGGAAGAAAACAGAGTTTGTAGTTACTGTTTGCGTATCTGCGTTTTCCCTGCCCTGGGTCTTTCTTCAAAGGCTCACAAAGCCCCCTTCTCTTGCACCCAAGTGGGTATAGGTGAGGAGTCTGGGTGAGGGATGCTACCCTGGACTTCTGAGGGGGCTTCTGTGGTCCCCAAAGAGAAGTCGGATCTGGACGTCCAAGCTACCCTCCTTTCTTGACTCCTGGACTCAAATCCTTCATGTCCTTCACTCCCCATTGGCCATGTTGCCCACACCTCCCTTCTAACCCAGCAGTCTGCAGGCTGGCTTTGGTATTAGCTTTTCTTTTCCTACAACGGTTGCCTCTATCAGCCTCTCGCCATTCCTCAGCTGCTTCTTCCCTCTCAAGACACTGTCCCAAGTTTCTAACTGGTGCTGGGCACTTTGATTAGATTTCAGCCAGCATCTAACAGTCTACTTGTCCAAATGAATGCATTGTCTCTCTCAAACACAACCAGCCTCTTCTGTAATTTTCATAACTTGTAAGATATTCCTCTTTCTCCCCCTCTCCTCCCATGCTCCTCCTTCTCTATGCTGAGGATAAACCCTGGGCCTTGCACAGGCTAGCTAAGTGCTCTATCAGTGAGCTACACCCTCAGTCTAGAGGATATGTGTTGAGATAGGGTCTCACCATACAGCTCGCCTGGATTGGAACTCCCTATGTAGATCAGGTTGATCTTGGACTCAGAGAGTTCTGCCTGCTTCTGTCTCCTGAATGCTACAATTAAAGCATGGGCCACAGTTTCCAGCCAGCTTTTCTACTTTTTCAACACAAAGCACAAATCACAGAACTGCTTTAACAGCCCCCCGCCCCTGTCACCTGCCTCCTTCCCTCCCTCCCTTCCGATCAGGTGGTAGGATTATTGACTTTTCTATCATAATCCACTTTTAACTCATACTACCACCTTACACTCCAGGCCCTTCCCCTTCAGTATTAAATTGCCTTTCTGCTGTGGGATGTCCTTCTGTATACTGTGAATATGTGTGGCTCCCATTGCATAATAAATAAAACTGTTTTGGCCTATGGCAAGAAAGCTTACAGCCAGGCAGGAAATTCAAGCAGAGGTACAGGGAGAAGAAGGGTGGAGTCAGGGGAGAGGCCAGTGATGCCCAGGGAGCAACAAGATGCCAGCAGACCAGTAATGCCACGGCCACGTGATAAAATACAGATTAATAGGAATGGGTTAATTTAAGATGAAAGAGCTAGCTAGGAAGAAGCTGAAGCCATAGGCCATACAGTTTGTAATCAGTATAAGCCTCTGAGTGATTATTTTATAAGTGGCTGCAGGACTTTAGGGCCAGGCGGGACCGAGAAACTTCCAATTACACCTTTCAGCTGGTCTCTCTCTATTACCCGCCCCCCCAACATAACACTCATATATACCATCCCGAGATGCTGCCTGTTCCCAGATCCCACTCCTCCAGGTTGGCCTGGAAGATGTTATGCATATTGCCTTAGTTACTTTTCTACTGTGAAGAGACACCAGGACCAAGGCAACTTATAAAAGAAAGAATTTAACTGGGGGCTCACTTATAGTTTCAGAGGCTGAGTTCATAACCTTCATAAAGTTATGGAAAGCATGGCAGCAGGCAGGCAGGCAGGCACGTCACTAGAGCAGTAGTTGAGCGCTTACATTTCATTGGCAAGTTGGAGGCAGAGAGGGGAAGACTGGGCCTGGTGTGGATTTTGAAACCTTTAAAGCCCACCCTCAATGACACACCTCCTTAAACAAGGTCACTTCTTAATCCTTCCCAAAAAACGGTTCCACCAGCTAGGGACCAAGTATTCAAATATTCAAGTTTATGGGGGCCATTCTCATGCAAACTAATATATATATACTTTTATTTTATGTGTATGGGTGTTTTTGTCTGTATGTGTACTTTGTGTGTGTGGTGTCTCAGAGGTCGGAAGAAGGAATCAGGATACTTAGAATTGGAGTGATGGATGGTTGTGGGCCCCATAGGTACAGGGAATTGAACATGAGTCCTCTAGAAAACAGCAAGATCTCTTAATCTGTGAGCCATCTAACCAGCACCTATTGTTTTGAGACAGAATCTAAAGTAGTCCAAGCTGGCCTAGAACTTGCTATATAAATAGGGATGACCTGACCCTAAGAAACTGTTTTTTTTTTGTGTGTGTGTGTATGGGAGGTGGGGGATGTTTTGTTTTTTGTTTTTTGAGACAAAGTCTCTCTATGTATTCCTGGCTGGTCTGGAACTTGGTAAGTATACCAGACTGTCCTTGAACTCATAAGTATCTGCTAAGATGATGGCTTCATTGTGTCCCTGTCTAGCACAGAAGCCTTGAATGGCCTCTCACTGACATTGCTATTCAATGTTTTTTTTTTTTTTATAATTAGGTACCATTTTTTTTGCAAATTGCAGTAAGTACTGAATGCGTGCGTCCACTCAAATCTTTACATTGAAACTCTTGCCCCTAGAGTAATGGCATTAGGAGGCAGACTCCTCGGGAAGAGCTTTGACCTTGAGGACAGAGTCTTTCTGATGGTTTTGGTGCCCTAGGAAAGAGGTTCCAGAGAGCTAGCTCATCTTGTCCACCGTGTGAATACCCAGATGGAAGGTGGGCACCATCTAGGAGGAAGCATGCCCTCCTTAGACACTGACTTGGCAGGCTCTTGGTCTCAAAGATTTTTGCTTAGTAGCTACTGAGTCAGTGGTGTCTAGTTGCAGGAAGCAGAATGGACTTCTAAGATCCTGTGAGCTGAGATCACATGAGGCTGAAGCTAGATTTGGACAGTGACTTGGCCTACTGACATGCTCTTAGCACTTCTTTAGCGTTTTCTGTGAGCTACGACAAACGACAGAGATGAGTTACAGTAGTCCCTCCCCAGTGGAGACATTTTCCTGTACCTGGCTTTACAGGTGAGTCACCCAGTGTGGGTGCTGGGAACCAACCCTGCCATCTCCATAGCCCCATCTGCTTACTACGTTTCTAGTTCTATTAGAACCCACATTCTAATAGATCCAAGGAGATCTAGTAGAGTTAATGACACTTTGTAACAAATGTTTCTCCGAGAGCATCTCTGTTCTATTGGCCCAAATATATAGCAGATAAATCTGGTATATTTCTTGGATGATTCCTTTAAAAAACATTTGAGACAAGATCTTTAACATAGTGTGGCCTCTAACTCCTTATATAGCCTCAGATGACCTTGAATTTCACATCCCCTTGTCTCCACCTCCCATGTGCGGAGATTTCAGGTGTGCACCACTACACCAGGTTTTATGAAGTGTGGACTAGAACCCAGGGTGTTCTAGTATGTGAGTTCTAGGCAAACACTGTACTAATTGAGCTATATCCCCAGCACTCTCAGATATTTAGAATTAAGCATTCAATCTAGTGACCCTTCCCACTGAACCACAGATGAAATAATGAATGATTTAGGTTAGTGCAGTGAATGACTTCCGGGCAAAAGGTCAGGAGAGCAGGTGCCTGAGGAAGTCAACTTTAGCGCAGTAAGGCTGTCAAATAATTATCCTAAAAAAACTCAAAGAGGCTTGCAACATCTATATCTCATTCACACGTTTGTACACTGATTGCAGTGAATTCTTGCCATATTGTGGATCTTGTCTGTGTCTATCCCATGTAGTTTCTCCTTCTGGGACTTGGGATGAAAAGGCAGGAGCAGGTTCTTCTAGTGGTAAAGGACAGAACTGCAACATGCCAAACTAAGCTAAGCCTTGAAAGTTAAAAACCTCTGCGGAGGTTCCATTGGTCAGGGGAAGTCACATGGCCAGGCCCATCATCAGTGGAGTGTGGACATTTACTTCTCCCATGGAGGAGCACAGAAGCAAGTGGATGCTTGCTGAACAACAGATTCCACCATCGGGAGCTTATGGAGTTTTCCTTCACAGTGGCCTTTACAAATATAAGAGGTTGTTATCTGTCTGGGTTCCTCTGGGTACCATACCACCTGAAGGAGGACCAGAAGACATGACTTCTTAAAGATGCCTATTTTGGTACAAGGGCTGTGTAATTTGTGTTTGATAACTGGTTACCACTGAAGTCCCTTTTTCCTTAGCCACCAGAGCTGTGCCAGGGGGGTGATTTCCTAGCTAGGGCTTAATATCAGAGTCTCTGTGTGATTGTATACAAGTGACAGTCACACAGCAAACATAAATACGGAAGAGACTCTGATACCATCGGGGAACAGTATTCCTGCCATCAGGCCAGCTTTGTCTGCCGCCACAGTGCACTTAACTCCGGAATGAAATTGGAAAGCTAACTGACGGTCAGAGGGGACTGGGAAGATCTTCATTTGTAACGGAGACAGGCAGGGCACAGTGAAAGGTAAGGCAGCAAACAGGTTTTGCCATAGGCTAGATAAATGTGAATGCCTTTAGATTTGAATGTATTCAAATGGAGAGATGCCAGGTACATGCGTGAATTCATACCTAGCTGTTTTGAGTCCAGAGTTTCATGAGCTGTACCATTTTCACCACCAAGTAATAACTTCCTCCATTCATCTACCCTAGGATACTCCCCCAACCCCCATATCTGGTATCAAGAACTCTTTGGTAGATGTCATTTAAAGTGGAGTCTCCAGACCAGAGTGGCCGGTCTCAGGTGATACACACTATTGAGAAATATATAGCTCCCCCTTCTCCGTTCTTGCTGAACCCAAATCATTGGTGACGAGACAAGGGGCAGTTGTCCAGGGTAACTGTTTGTAGAAGTTCTACAGGGCATATTTTGTGCACACACACTGCAGTTGGAGAACACTGTGATTCTGACTCAGTGGGTCGTGGGGGTGGAGCCTGTGACTTGTATTTCGAACAAGTATGTGTCCCCTGTGGACCACACTTGGAGTTGCTTTAGAAACCCAGTCACGTACACAGGAAATGATGGTCTGCAGTTCCAAAGCTTAGTGGTGTTTGCACAGGATTCATGTCTTAGAGAAAGGCATGAGTCATGGATGGTGGAACCTCAGGCAAACACCATCAGGTTTTTGTGTTTTGTTTTTCAAGTATATTTTGGTTAGAGAGTGGGCCTGAAGACTCTGAACCCACCCGATCTGGGCTATGGAAGATTAAAGAGGGAGTGGGGTGTGGAGGGAAAAGCAGGGGACTGGGTGGGGTTAGCAGACTTGGGTTCTAACCATAGTTCCTGCTCTGTCAGGGAGAGTATGTTCAAGACCCTGCCCCTTATTTCTCTGTCTTCTACCAACTGAAGATGACAGCTTTTCCATCTCTCGACATACTGGCCTCTTTTAAAATTAAATGAGATTATCCAGCGATTTCCTCTCCAAGTGAGTAAAGGGGTCTTAGAAACATGGGAACCCCAAGCTGCAGAACTGAGGGCCCTCGAGGTGAGTACTTGGTCCCTGGTTACCCATGGGTGGAGTTAGGTCCGAATCTTTTCATCTGCCACACACTTCTCAAAGTGTTGCTTCGAGGGTTCCAGATCAGACCTAGGTCTCAGGGCTGGAATCTCCGCCTCCCATTTACTAATCCTGCGATTTTGGGCAAGTTATTCTCCGGGAGCTGTATTTTTTTTATGTACTAAAAAGAAAATGACGATAAAAACCCGTCTGTTAAGGTTACCGGGGACTTTAAAAGATTCAGTATATGTCAAGCGCTTAGGGGGGTGTCTGAGGCAAGGAAAGCATCAGATCCTTGTCTGGGGCTCGCACCTGGAGGAGGCGCAATCTCAGATGTCACAGCAGAGAGCAGATGGCAAATCTCCCTCTCTCCTGTAGGTGGCGCCTCTCCTTGTTGAGCTGACTACCTGTGTACCGCAAGTCTGAGCAGAGCATGAAGTTTCTTTACATCTCTTGCCCTGCCTAAGATCGCTAGAAACAGACTCCTGTAGTCCCCAGAAGCTTGTGTCTAGGACGGCCAGGCTTTGGGATGCCGACTTCCTAAAAGGATGTGGCATCCTTTTCCTTCCCAGGCACGTGGCACCCAGGAGGGACGGGCCCTGGGAGGGTTCCCCAACCAGCACTTGAGGTAGGGAGTTTCCTTCGTGCTCGGTTAAAATGACAAATTGGTACATGAGCGGTTAATGAAAGATGCTGGAAACGTCCGTGGAGATCAGAAAAATCGCCTCTCGGAGCTGACAGCCAGGCCATCTGCATTCCCGCGTTTCTATTAATTCCTTAACAATAAACGACAGGAGCGCCTAGAGGGTTAACAGCTTAATTTAATCTCAGAGATTCTTTCCTGGAGCATCGAGAATTAGGACGGCATTTTACTAAACGTTATCTGCACACCTGGTTTTTCCCCACTTGACACACTGGGTGTGTATCTTCTAGAAGGACCACTGATGCCCTTCTCACGCAGAGTCTCCGAATTTTCCCCACAAGTCTGCCCTGAGCTCACTGAACCATCAGACTGGTGGTTCAACCTGGCGGCTCGTTTGAAGCACCCACTTTCACAGCATTCGGTGTCCTACTTGGTGTTACCCTGAATGTTGGTTTATGCCATTTCCCTGGGGGCTTTCCCTATTGGAAGTGAATATCCTTTCCCAAGCCGGAAAAACAAGAGTTTTTCATTTTTTGTTTATTAATTATTCTCTCTCATTCTCTCTCTCTCTCTCTCTCTCTCTCTCTCTCTCTCTCTCTCTCTCTCTCTCTCTCTCTCTCTCTCTCTCATGCACGTCATAGCCTGAGTGTAGAGGTCATAACTTTGTGGGTTTGGTTCTCGACTTCCACTTTAATATGGGTTCTGGGAGTGGAACTCATGTCATTAGGGTTTTGTGGCAAACATCTTTATCAGACGAGGCATCTGGCCATCAAATCAGGCTTTGAGTCCCTACCAAGCATGAGATATTATTTGGACACATTATTCCTAATGCCAATCCTTTTATCTGAAGAAGAACAAGGCCTGCAAATGTTCAGTTACTTGTAAGGCTGTCTAGCCAGCTAATGTCAATGCTCCCAACTAGAACTCAGGGCTTCTTATGCCTGGACAAATATTTGTTCCATAATAGGATTGACCAACAAGCTCATCTTCCGTCTTGTATCTTTCATGACTTACTTCCCATCAGTAGCTGCAGGGGTTGCTTAGGGCCCTGGTGGACTTCTGAGGCTGTGCCCTGGCTTAGTAGGAAAGGCTCAGGGGCCATTCGGAGATGCTTTCCAGGCAGAAGGAAAGGGCAAGGTTTTGCTATCCCTGCAGTTTTCAGTGGGGTTCCTTTGGGTTAGGCATTTAAAGACTCTATTAAAATGGAAATGCTATCTTTGAAGGAGTAATGCATTAAGCCATTATCAGTCATTAACACCTTGGCAAGAATGAATTTAAGATTAGTTAGCTGGCTATGCAGCAGGTCCCTTAGGGAATGGGAACTCTGGCCTGGATGGAGGCCTAAGAAAAGGTCTAGGGTCTTGCCCTAGAAAAGTGTGGTGTTTGTAAGGAAGGATCTTTGTATTCTATAGAACATTCTAGAACGAGTCATTATACTATCTAATCCTAACATTATGTATAGTTACAATTCCAGGTTCTTGTATAAATAATGTTTTCTTATCATTTAAAAAATATATCAAAGTACAAAAGTAGGTAAGAGAACACAAACCTTCAACAAACATTATGCATAAAGTAAGGTATTTTGAGTCATCAGTTCAAAAGCAGTACAGTGGGACAGGCTCATTTTTTGTTGTTGTTTGTTGGTTTCTATTTTTCTTTTTTCCCACTGGCTTTGAGCCTTCAGGTTTGTTGCTGTGTGGTTGCCATTCTTGAAGGTTTTTGCTTTATTTTTTTTTAAATTTTTTTTTCTAATTGTTTTATAGACAAATCTCCCTCTGTAGTGTGGGCTGGCCTGAAACTCACAGTCTTTCTGCCTCAGCTCCCCAAATGATGGAATTACAGGTGTGCACCACCACATCAGATTGAAATCATTTCTTATGCAACTGCATCCATAGACATAGAAGAAGGCATAGGAACCTCCTGCGTATTTATCCCTTGGCTAGAAGGACCACCAGTACCTCTTCTAACTCCTCAGCGGTCAGCACCGAGTCATGTGACCATCTTTAGTTGCAAGGGAGCCTAGTGAAGCAGGGGTCTAGTATTTTCAGTCCCTCTAAGAGGTGTATTTGACAAGCAGTAGGTCTATCTGATAAGACTTAGAACACAAAACAGCCGAGGACCTAAATGCAGCTGTTCCTTTATACACGACTTCCTTCATCAGCCCGAGCCATTTCCTTCATATCTGCGGTTCTGGCTCCTGAGACCACATCCTCCCACTGAGGCGAGAAACATAAATGAAGATCAGGCTTTGTTAACTTGTACTGTGACTCCAGAGTCTTCCTGAGCAGCACACTGTTCATCTGGCTTCCCATTTCTCCACCTTCATCTTGCTAACTAACCTCATGGCATGTCAACCTCCCTCATACCCTGGACAAGAGAGACCCACCCATTCTCCAGCATCTCCACCCCCCCCCCCCGCCCCCAGGTCCCCAGACTGCATGGGTTTGTTTGTGCTTGTCATCTACAGAGTACTCTGGTGACCCTGCATCCCTGACAGACAAACTGGACTCTGCTGCTGGGAGGGTGGGAGTTGGGAAGCATGAGTACAGTCAGATAGCAGAATACATATGGAAAACCCCACCTACGTAGGTATGGAGGGTCTGCCAAATAAAGGAACCATCAGCTAAATTAATTGCATCAGGATAGGATCCTGGGAAAATTTGCCATTAAAAAATAGCCTTTGCTTAATGAGTTAATACTGTTAATACAAGATCTAGAAGAAATGTGAAAAGAACATAAGTCCTTCCAAAAAGGAAGTGGAGAAGAAATAGAACAAGTGAAGAAGCAAAAATGTATGAGAACATATAAAAGGCCGGGCGGTGGTGGCACACACCTTTAATCCCAGCACTCGGGAGGCAGAGCCAGATGGATCTCTGTGAGTTCAAGGCCACGGTTAGATTCTATATTTCCAGGCTTCTGTGTAGCCAGGATTCTGAATATAAATTGGGATCTAATAATTGAGTTCCCTTTCTTGAGATTTGGTGACACTATTGCTGTCCAGATGCCTCAGCCACCGCCTTTGCACTCTGAGCTCTGTGGCAAACCGCCGGTGCCACAATAACTTCCAGGGTGATTTGGAAAAGTTCAAAGCAAGGGTCCCGTCTATTAGCTCAAGGAGATGAAGCATTTTACTTTCATCTTTGATTCTGGCTTCATGGGCTTCGACAACAGCCACTCAGGTCTTTGAGCATCAGCTTCCTCAGCCAGTGAATAAGATAATTCATCTGATGAGAATCCTTCCATCCCCAGCAGACTAGGTCCAGGCTAACCAAATACAGCACAGACTCCTCTTTAGGAGAGTCTGTCAGCAGGAGACCCCCAAACTCCCGTGGCAGTCATCTCTTTGAGTAACGCACTGGACACACTCAATGTCAGCATGGTTATTGTTGTTTTCCTCAGTGGTAGGGATGGAGCCCAAGGCCTTACATACGACTAGGAAGTGCTCTATCATGGAATGGCATCATCCTCGGCCCTCAGTGTCAGTACTGAAATGCTTTGCTCTATGGTTCTTACATATGCCAGTGGGTGATATCACTTTTACAAGTCCTCAGCTAGATGCTCTTAAATTTCCCCTGCCTGCCATTTCCCAGCTCCGACCTACTCTGAATTCCCACATAATGTGGTCACTATTTAAAAATGGCCCGATTAAGGCAAGAAACTGTTTCTTATTCAAGAGAAAAGCCATTGTTAGAAGAATCACATCATTGTATTAACCCTGGCTGACCTCATTATCACATACAAGGTTAGCTACCTCGGGATGATCAGTTTGGTGAAGAAAGAGCAAATATGGAGAAGACAGAGAGCCTGAGGCTGACAAAATGTGACCGGAAAAAGGAGTTCTCAGGAAGGGTAACACTAGCTGAGGTGCCAAGGTTTGTCTGTTTTTTGTTTTTGTTTTTGTTTTCCAGGAAATTCTCCACTGTTCTCCAGGGACAGAGGTCACCATGAAAACGTCTAAACCTAAAACGAAATCTGTATGCTAAAAGTTAGCCCGACTTTTGGGTGGATGGCTCTTGAAGACAAAATAAAACTCTGAAGCATTCAGTTGGTGTTTCTATAGCAACGCTTGTTTCCAAGAAGTGCCCGAGAACGCATCTCCCTGCAAACCACTTCCCAAGCATTCCCTTCCTCTGAATCTGAAGAATAGCTAAGGATTCTGTCTTAAGTTCTGTAGTGGGTAGCCAGTCCAGCTTTAATAATTACCACCAATAAAGTTCCAGTCATTTCTTACATTACTCAAAGTCTTTATGGCCAAAAGGACAAGGCTGGAGCATTTGGTGTGAATTCCTAATAGGAAACAACCCCAAATGTCAGTAATTCATTTAATCCCCAGCCATCCCTTTATTCAGCCTTGCTTTGAGGAGCTTTGAGTGGTGATAGTGTCTTTGGTCACTGGGAATAGTGGAGGATGTCATGACATGGGTAATTCTCAACAGAAGGGAATCTCAAAAGACTGAGTGGCTAGTTTGATGGGAAGCCAGTCCATCAGGAAGATTCCAGCTTCACGCTTTTTTTTTTTTTTTTTTTTAAGTTGCTGCACATATTCTGAGTGTAATGGAGCTTTACTCATGTTAGCCTAGTTTTCTCCAACTTCTCAGCAACTCACGAAAAATTATCAGTGAGAGAATGACCAAAGATCTGCCAGACTGGAGGAGCAGAAAGAGGTGACTATCTACTGTACTGTACTGTTGAGGATTATTGACATATGAATTCTGTTATTTGATGGCAATGACTATTAAGCCTAATGGAATTCACATTCTATAAAACTCCATGGAAGCAGGTCTGGTAAACTTGGAACCAGCATTCATTCATTCTTCATTCGTTCATTCACTCATTCATACAAACAACAAACATTCATAAGCCTATGTAATATGCTAGGCACTATGTTACATGTTATGGATACAGAGAAGAATACAGTTAGTTTCGGCTCTTAAAGCTGATATGATGTTTTTGGAGAAGGAGAGAATGATGTAAAACATTGCCAAGAAAGCAATACCACGAATACATATTGTAGATACACAGAGACATGCATACATACGCATCTTCAATATACGTACACAAGAAGGGGTGGTCAGTTCTTCCCAGAGATGTCTGTACAAACTCCGGGGAGGTGGTATTATTTCCTTCCTTGGGTAAGGGGACTGCTAATGTCAGGAGAGGGGATGAACACATTCGGCTCTTTCACGGTCTTTATCTAGGTTGAACTTAGTGGAAGGGGCTGGGAAACAGCCTTATTTTTTTTTTTTAACTTAGATTTTAAAATAGTATTGCATGTGTGCCTGCTGTGCCTGTGAGCACATGCGCACCACTGTACATATGAGGAGGCAGAAGGAAAACTTTGTCGAGTGTTCCTCTCCGTCCCCCGTTGTGTGGATTCTACAAGTTGAGCTCAGGGTCTCAAGCCTGAGCAGCAATGCTCCACCCCCGGAGCCATCGCACTGTTAGAGAGATTTAATTATTTATTGTATGCATACGAGTGTTGGCCTGCATGTATGTCTGTGTGCTACATGCATGCCTGGGGACCTTGGAGGTCAGACAAGTGTGTCAGATGGAAGTGGAGTCACGAATGGTTGTGAACCATTGTTGAGTGGGTGCTGGGCACTGAACATGGATCCTCTACAAGAACAGAGAATTCTATTAACCACATCTGGCACCCATTTTGTGATAAGAAGTATGAAATACCTTCTTTGTGATTGGATCATGAGGGAAAGTATATTTACACACAAACCAGAGGCAGGGTCCCATTTCACTCCCCCAGCCATCGGCAGACAAGTTGCCTACCCAGCAGCACCATTCAGTAAGAGCTGTGGAGGCTGAGAACCTGGATCTTGTGGTCACACTCTGTGGGGAAAGTATAGGCATGCCTGGTCTTGGCTTTCTTATTCGCAGAGTGGGAGGGTGGTCACATCCGGCTCCCAGAGCTGCAGGGTGAACTGAAATGCCGGAAAGCTCTGTGCAGTTCTGACAGGGACCCTGCATTTTCTGAGATGGGTTCTATGAAACAGGGGCTACTCACTTTGGAGGTTGAGTCTGGTAATTCCAGCTCTAGTTCAGCCTTTTTCTTCAGTGACCAAACTGGCAGCTTCTCCGTGGCAGTCCAGAAATCTTGCAAATATATGTATATTTTTAAATGATCTCCTTGCCTGCCTTCTGTTCCTGTTCAATTCTTTTGTGGTTATGGCCAGGGCCCACACTCAGAACACCCAGAGGAGGAAAATCTGAGCATGTCACACAACTGCCCCTAAGATTCCTTATCTACATTGAAAAATAATTGTGTACTAAAGGGGAATCAGCTTTTACGACGTTCATTTCCTATGTACGTGCAAATGGAATGCAGGCTATAAAAGCTTGTTTTACACACACCTCAGAGTCGTGGAATTCCATAGATGGAAATGACCTGGCAATCATCTAAGCCAAGTTTTGTTGTAGCTGCCTAAGGCTTTAAAAGTTTTAAATTTTGGCCGGGCGGTGGTGGTGCACGCCTGTGATCCCAGCACTCGGGAGGCAGAGGCAGGCAGATCTTTGTGAGTTCAAGGCCAGCCTGGTCTACAGAGCGAGATCCAGGACAGGCTCCAAAGCTATAGAGAAACCCTGTCTCGAAAAACTGAAAAAAAAAAAAAAAAAAAAAAAAAGGCTTGAATTTCTAAGATGCCTGATACAAATAAAAAGACAGCCACTCCGATTAAACCAGGGACAGAGAAGTGGGCCCTCACCCTTTCATGGCTTGTCCTGTCCCTGAAGTAGTTCTGAGTCTCTTCAGGAATGCTGACTCTTCCAGGAACATAAATTTAAGTACCACTAATCCTTGCTAACAATCTCATTTTGCACATTTCTTTTTTATAAAACTTGGCACTTCATATTTCTATTGATTTAGCAGTCTTATTTTCTTTTTTAAATTACAGGTTTCTTGAGGGCAGGAACTTTTTTGTTTAAATAATTTTTTTTCTTTTTTTTAGTGAACTTTCTCTGCCTGTGAGTATTTAAGGCCTTGTTAAAATCCTCCTGTTATTGCCAGAAATGATCAGAGACTTTAATTATATATAAACATCCTTTATTGAATCTTTGAAAACTGACTTCATAGAAGCATGGAATTCTCAGCTTGAAGGGACCTTTGAGAACACGTGCTTTCACATTCTAATTTTCTGGATGTGGAAACCAGGGCCCAGATAAGTGATTAGGTTGATGTCATGTACTAAGTTAATGGCGGCATTGGGACAGGAGTACTGGCTGCCTGATTCCCAGTTTAGAGCTGTTCCAACTTCAAACAGGAGGCAGCACTTAGCTGCTAGGATATTATGGGTTTATATTTCTAAGAACACACTTCAGCTCTCCATAAATCTCCTTCTCTCTCTCCCATCATTGCGTGGGAATTGTTATTAGAACCCAGGCCCCCTGTTTTATTATATGTTACTTTTTAAATTATAAAATTAAAAGGTACTGCCATGAAGAGGTATCCACAATGCATTAAGTGAAATACAGCTATTATTCACTCAAAGCTTTGGGCAATTCCCTGAGGGTTAGTGGGACATATTTTTCTATGATCACATTTGATTTAATTATTTCAGGAACACCCAAGTCTTTTATGATGTGATAATTGCGTGTAATCCATACAAGATGACACTAACATTTCACGTCACAACTTGAAGATTTTTAAATATACATTTTCCTGTTCTTTTTAACTACTGCACACATTCACATAGTGTATATAAATCATCATTTATTTACCCAGACCTGTATTGACAGGATTAAAGTGATCTCCAATTTCTTAAAAAAAAACTGCATTGAAAGTCCTCACATGTTCTTCCTTTTGTATCGAATTGACCATTTTTGTGAGATGGGTTCCTAGAAGTGCAATTTCTGGGTCAAATTTTGAGATAATTTATGACATCCCTCTTCAAAATTTTTTTCTGTTGCTGAAACTGAAATGAATAAACTCCAACATCAGTACATAACTAAATATTTTACTAGGGTTTTTATATGAATGATGTTATTTTAACTTAAGGAATCATTTATTTTTATTATATGTGCATGAATGTTCTGCCTGAACACATGAATGTACACTGTGTGCCTACTATCCCTGGAAGCCAAAAGAGGGTGTTAGATCTTCTGGAACTAGAGTTACAGCCAGTTGTGAGCCACTAACTGGGTGCTGGGAACTGAACTTGGGTCCTCAAGTGCTTTTAACCACAGAGCCATCTCTCTAGCTCCTTAAAAAAAAACTTTTTTAGAGCTGGAGAGATGGCTCAGCTGTTAAGAGCACTGGCTGTTCTTCCAGAGGTCCTGAGTTCAATTCCCAGCAACCACATGGTGGTTCACAACCATCTGTAATGAGATCTGGTGCCCTCTTCTGGCCTGCAGGCATACATGCAGGCAGAACACTGGATGCACAATAAATAAATAAATAAATAAATTAAAAAAAAAAACTTTTTTAGCTATTTTATAAGTTCCTAGGTGGGAAAATTGGGGCTTAGATAAGTTAGTGTGTTTGTTCAAGTCCTATGGCTAGGGAAGGTAGAGACAGTTTTCTCATTCCAGTGTGGGGCTAAAAGTTCCCAGTAAGCATGCCTTTAATCCCAGCACTTGAGAGGCAAAGGCAGGCAGATCTCTGTGAGTTCAAGGCCAGCCTGGTCTACAGAGCAAGTTCCACCACTCACATCAGGTAGCTCACAACCTTGAACTCCGGCTCCAGGGGATGTGTACTGACCTGTACTGACCTGCACGGTCCTATAAACATGCATGCATGTGGTGCACATAAACTCATGAAGCCTCACACACATACACATAAAATACATTTTTAAAGCCCTCAGTTAAAACACGGAAGTAAAGTACTTAGAAAAGGGACGGGAATGTAACTATAGCAGAGATGGGAACTATAGCTGCTTTGGGCTAGACATTGGTTGAGCAAAACCAGCTGGTCCTTGCCCTGATGTTTGCTGGAGAGAGTACCAGTTTTCCTGTCTGAACCATCTCCATGCCCACAGGTCCTCCTTTCTCACACTGCTTCCAGGGACAACATATGTCCCCTACTCTGAGATGGCGTACTCTTGTGAAGAGGCAGACACATCCAGATAGAGGTAGAGGGTACCCAGGAGCGGAAGCAAGGTGTGTTAAAAAAAAAAAAAAAAAAAAAAAATCCTGAGATGGTTTGCTTGTATGTCTGAAAAAAAGACACTGCCCTTGTTTGCTTTAGGGAAGAGGGTGAGCAAGGATGCTGAGGCACCTATATCTAGCCAAGCTGCAGATGTGAGCCTTTAGGAGCAGTTAAGCCGTGTGCGAAGAAACGAAGCAGAAGGTACGTTTTGCTTCTGGAGACAGAGTTTGCTGTTCTGGTGTGTGTTCAGCTCTGCCCTCAGGAGCCATTTCCGGTACCGAATGTGTTTGGGGAGTGGCTAGTGACAGGCAATATTTTCCTGGATCACAACAACCCTGTTCCCTCTCTGCACACCAAAGCCCTGACTGTGCTCAATTGTTTCACCTTTTCAAAGTAATCACGGGTGCTTTAGCAAACATCCCATCTTATTTGGCTTTATAGTCATTTGTTGGACACCTACTATGTGTGTGGAGGGCCCTGAGGACCGGAAGCTAAACAACACACACTTCCCTGCAGAAAGTCATGGGTTCCTTGGGAAGCGGCTCCATCCTTTGCTGCTCAACTCTTCCCAACCGTAGGCTCTTGGGAGCAGTAGCTGCTGGTGTGTGCAGCTTTAGCAAATGCCTGGCATGTCACACTATTGTCATGGGCTGGTGGCTCCAAAGGGCCCTCAGAAAGCTTTGGGGCTTGGGTTATGTTTGGCTTCAGCCTTGGGAGACCTCATTTCTAGACTGTGTATTATGTTAGTGGGACCCAGAGAGATTTATTTTCGTGACCTTTTCGCATGTGGAATCCAAGCCGGGGGAGGGCGAAAATCAGCTCCGAAGCGGTTAATTTTACTAGCTCCTAAATTGATAAGCGGTGGGACGTCAGTCTGAAATGAACTCGCCTTGTTCGACGGGGTTCTAAGACAGCGGAACTCAATCAGCAGCGGGCGGCCCGGATCAAGGCTGCAATTCATCCCGCCGTGCCTCTGAAAAATGGGAGGTGACAGTTCATTTTGCCAGTGACAGTCTGTCGGTCTCGCTCGCTGCTTCTCCTGTCGATTGCCTGGCTGAGGTGAAGCTCAGCATGGAGACACTCTCGTTTGGTATTCCACTCAGCTGAGCAGGACAGTCCCGGGACCCAAGGTGTGCAAATCTTTCCGCCCCAAAGCTCATCTCCCTGCCTTCTCCGAAGCTCTGAACCGCTCATGCCTGATTGTGGGTCCCAGGAGTCATCTTCCCACTTCCTGTACCTCGGTTGCCCCTCTAACTTGCACTTCCGGTGGCCTAGGCGGTCTCTCTTCTCTGGGACCCTGTGATCACTCTCCCAACAGAGGTCTGTGAGCAAGGATAAATAAAGGCACAGGTGCCCAGATGCTGTGTAAGTGGCCATCCTGGGAGGGAGCCCAGAGCCTCGCTCATGCTCAGCAAGCATTCAGCAGCTCTACAGCTCCAGGGTTTGGGAAAAGCCCTCAAGATGTGAGAGTCCAGGGAGACTACAGGGAGGGATGATGTACTGCGTGTGTCCTTAATCCCCAACTGCCTTCCTTCTCCGCTGATACCTACTTCCCTAAAAACAGCACACTTGGAATTATGCACGTGTTTTTATTAAAGTTCTATGCTTTAATAAAATTTTTGCATCATTGTTAGGAAATACTTCTAAAGTTTTTATGGGAAAAGGAGCTGCTTGTAATTTGTTCTTGAAAGGTTCAGGGAAAAATATATATACATACATATATATATGTATATATATGTGTATATATATGTATATATATGTATATATAACAAAAAATGATTAAATTAATGATTGATGGATCCAAGTTAGTGATATACAAGAGGCCTGTGTGTTATAGAAACTTTTCTGTAAGCTTGCAATTATTTAAAAATAACAAATAAAAAAATCTGAGCAGATTGACCTCACAGCACTCACTCAATAATATTTGGAGGGCTAGAGCGATTGTTCAGCAGTTAAGAGCTTGGGCTGCCCCTCCAAAGGGCCTGAGTTCCAGCACCCATTTGGCAGCTCACAACCGTCTGTAATTCTAATTCCAGGGGGCCACTTATCACCTTCTGGCATTGGCAGGCACCAGGCATGTGAGTGGTGAACAGGCATACATGCAGGCGAAACATCCACACACATAAAATAAAATAATTTTTATCTTCCAACTTTGTGTGTGTGCCTGTGTGTGCATGTGTGTGTATGTACATCCACACATGTGTGGAAGCCTAAAGGTGTCGTTCAGCATCATCCTAAATTGCTCTTCCACTTCATTTATGAGGCAGTGACTCTCAATCAAACCCAGAGCTGCAGATATGGCCACTCTCTCTAGTTGGCTTATTCTGGGAATCCCCTGTCTCTGTCTTCCCAGGCTGGAATTACAGAAACGCTGCTACATCCCCCTGGCATTGTGTGCGTAGCAAGAATTTTAACTACTGAGCTATCTCCTCAGTTCCATACGCATTTATTGGAGACCTTCTATGAATCTTGGGTATAAAATGATAAATCATATGGGAAAGGCTTGCAGTTGGAGAAGACCAGTGGTAGGTAGACATGTAGTTATAGATGGGCTATGAGCTTTGACTGACAGGTGCTAAATGCAACAGGAACATATGAGAGGGATACAACTCAGTTCCGGCAGTCGAGACTTGCTGTCAGAGGAAACGATGCTTTCAACTGTGACTTGAAGTGTGAGTGGTGGTCACTCACAGTGGTGATGAGTAGCTGGGTGAAGGGCAGGGGGAAAGTGTTGCAGATAGAGGGGACATACTGTGAGAAATGAGAGTGGGGTACAACTCACTTGAGAAATGAAAATACAGTTGTTACTTAAGATGACACAGAGGCCTGGGCATGGTGGTGGTGCACACCTTTAATCCCGGCATGAGGACGCCGAGGCAGGCGGATCTCTGCCAATTGGAAGCCAGTCCATGTCAAATCCATCTCCCAGGCCAACCAGGGATACACAGTGAGACTCTGTCAAAAAGAAAATACGAAAAGAATTTTTTAAAAAGGCAGAGAAAGGTGACCATACAGAGAGAGGGACTAGGGAAGTAAGTGGCTCAAATGTGGTGGTGATGATGGTGGTGATGGAGGTGACAGTGGTGGTGATGGTGGTGGTGATGGTGGTGATGGAGGTGACAGTGGAGGTGAGGGTGGTGGTGATGGTGCTGATGGTGGAAGCTCCTTAACCACATTGAGGAGTTAGGAAGGCAACTAAAGCTTTTGGTAGGTGAAGGGAATTAAATAGGTTTAAAAATTATATATATATTAGATAAGCTTCCTCTGTGTAGCCCTGGCTG